>NC_132875.1:18926716-19551716 GCF_048164855.1 Canis lupus baileyi | reverse complement strand
ATGTAATTCAACACAAACTAAAGAAAAATTACCTAAATATTGATAATAGCATGGAAAAAACAGTTATGTAAAATAACATTTCTCCATGAATTGTTTTTAAAGTTCAATCAAACTCCAATAATTTTTTAAAAATTTGTGTTGCTTGCTCTTCCTCTCTTCTTTCTCTGTCCTCCCCCATATATCTGTTTGAATGATCAAGAAGAGACAATAAAAAGAAGATAAATGAGGAAGTGGATCCTCAATCTATCGGATATCAAGACTCTATTATAAAGACAGAATAATTAAAATATTTGGACATTGGCCAAAAGTTGTGACTAGGGACTCCTGGGTGGCTTAGTCAGTTAAGTGCTGACTCTTGATTTCAGTCATGATCTCACGGTCATGGAATTGAGCTCTGTGTTGGGTTCTACGTTTAGCTCAGAGTTTGCTTGGGATTTTCTTTTTCCCTCTCTCTCTGCCCTACTTGCTCATGCTTTCTCTTTCTCTAAAATGAATAAATAAATCTTTAGAAAAAAAGTTAGGTGAATAAATAGCAGTGAATATAATGTCTAAAATCAGATTACATCATATGCATATACATGTATATATCTATGTGCACATAAGTGTGCATGCATATATACATATATAAATTTATGTGTATATGTATATATGTATATATAAATTCGGTATAGAAAAAAATGGCATTATTTCAATCCAATATGGAAATTATGGAGTTAATGTTATGGAAAAGTTAGATATTCAGTTTAAAAGTGAAAAGATGGATTCCTATATGCCAATAAGTTCCAGGATGATGAATATTCATTATTCATATGACAAAAAATTCAAGGTAAAAGAGATTTTTATATTTATTTTTAATACCTGAAGTAAAAAAAAAAGTAACATATAAAGGAAAACAACATGAGTATATATTAATTATTTATGTAGAAATATAAAAATTGGGACTCCTGAGTGGCTCAGCAGTTGAACATTCGCCTTTGGCTCAGAGTGTGATCCTGGAGTTGTGGAATCAAGTCCCACATTGGGCTCCCTGTGAGGAGCCTGCTTCTCTCTCTGCCTATGTCTCTGCCTCTCTCTCTCATGAATAAATAAATAAATCTTAAAAAAAAGAAATATAAAAATTAAGAAAAATATTATAGTCAAAGTTAAAATACTATATACAAAAAGGATATTTCAATGCATAGTAATATATAAATAATACATACATATATGTATGTGTGTATAATACACATATAATTGCCAAATTAGAAAGAAAAAGCTCCATGAAAATGTGTGTAAGATATATGAACAGCCAATTCAGAAAAAAAGATGTTTGAAAAACAAATAAATATTTAAAAATATTCTCATCCTCGTGTTTTCCTGGTTAATTATACACATACGTATATGTACGTACTATGTAATATCACTTTGCTGCAAAAAAAAAAGATCTGAAAAAAATAATATGTTACTAAAGATATACAACAGTAAGTAATTTCATTCACTGATAGAATATATATACTATGCAACCACTTTGGAGAACATATTGCCAATATGTAATATATTTTCTATCAATTCTCTGGAATTATACTTGGTAAAATCTCTCACAGGTATGCAAATACATTTATAAGTATTGGTGTGTTGATAAATATTTGGCAAACATCTCTCCCAGTGTGATATGTACATGGATTCTAGTTATTGTTTTTGTTTATATTAATAAGGAAGAAAAAAGTGAGAAAACTAAGATGTGTAGCAGGCCTACTGTCATTTATCAATCATGTGAACAACTTCTTTGCTGAATCAGACAATAGTTTTTAACATTGGAAGAACATTTCTTTTCATTATGTGCCAATCATAATATAAATGTGACACAGAACTCAGTTTGTTTTAATCTGCATTATTTTTTTTCACAGTAAAACAATTATTTATTCTCACCTTTAATCTGCATTATTAACATTTTTCTTTTATTGTCTTAAATATAAATATGAAATAAAAGCAGTAAGACAAGTCTTATCTGTAGTGTTTTCCAATATCCATGGTATAAGGATAGATAAGTAGTTACAAACCGTTAGGAAGAATTTTTACTATGCACATACTATAAACATTAAAAAAAATCCTCTCAGATCACAGCTAATATCAAAATATAATACAAAAAATAAAGAACTGATGAGTTTGGGGCATTTATTACCTTTGTTTTTAATATAACCATTTAGTTGTGAGATTATATAATTCAATTTTTTCAATTGCTCTGTTTAATAATTGCAACATTTCTGAGATGTCGATAGCTGACTTTTGTGAACTGTTAGAGTTCAACTCCAGCACACAGCTACGTGCAAAATTATCACTGCAAAGTTTTCTGCGAATGTGAGATATTAGAAATAAAGTATTTAAAAATAATTGGAGATCAGATGACAATAAAATAGATGCTATGAAGTAGTATAAACTGTCTTGAATAAATTGATCATTTCAGTGCCCACTTTTTAGTATTGATGTTAATATTGACACCAGACTAGTCACAAAGAATTCGCTCATGGAGGTTGGCTATTTTCACTTATTTTCTTGGAGTCAGATAAAAACCTAATTAAGTTATTATACTTAAAAACTTCTTTCAATGTGAGTAACATAGGGACAAATATTTTACAGAACAGAATTCAGCCACTCGTGAAGTATAACTCCATTTTACTCCCTCAAATATTAGTAAATCCTAACTTTGACTTATACTTGTGTCAGAAATCTAGAAGTGATAAAATAGATTTCAATTTGAAATCACTCCTGAGGGATGCCTGGGTGGCTCAGCAGTTGAGCACTACCCCTGGCTCAGGTCATGAGCCCTGTGGTCTCAGGACCAAGTCCCACATCAGGATCCTTGCCTGGAGCCTGCTTCTCCCTCTGCTTATGTTTCTGTCTTTCTTTCTCTGGGTCTTTCATGAATAAATAAATAAAATCTTTAAAAATTAAAAAAAGAAATCACTCCTGAAATTATGGATTTAAAATGAATTCAAATATTCAGAATTACATGGCACAGTTACCAAACAGATTATGACATTCCCAACTATCTCTTACTATAATCTAACCTATGACTTAAAATCTGCATTACAGATTAATGGCTGAAAACTAGAGCAATCAATAATTTTATTATCAATACACATTTATTTATTTCTATGGTATCTTCAACTGGTGATCACACCATTTGCAGAATTTTATATCTTGAAAGTTTGAGAATATCTTCTCAAAAGTGTCATGTTTTTTTAATTCTTATGCAAGTTTGTTACTCATGGCTAGATATACACATTATGTACATGCAGGGCAAACTTTTATGATGGGATGTCCTAAGGAATAGTAGGATTTTTGTTAATTTATAATACTTATTAAGAATATTATAATGATACCTTTATAGAATTCTTGAGCCATTAGCTCATAGTGGGACTTGAGTAAGTCCTAGTAAAAGTTTTACAAATTTGAGTTGTTCAGTACCAAATCCAAGAAATCATCATTGATTTTTCTCTTTCTTGCACAACCACCCACCAAGAAGTGTTTTTCATATATCCAAAGCAAAGCTTTTTTTTTTTCATATGTCAAAATCTAGCCACTCTTTAATATGCCCTATTCTAGGCACTATCATCTTTTATTTTGTTTTTGTTTTTCCAAAGCTTTCCTGGCTCTACTTTCTTTTTCTTTTACCACCATCATTCCCTATGTGATCCCAGACACAATCACAACTATCCAACAGCCCATCGTAAATATAATGAAATAACAGATCTCATCACCTAACTGGCCATGTGTGATTTGTCACTCAGCTGCCTATCTGCATTTGACTTCATTTCTGCTCCTTCTCATCCAGTAGATCCATCATAACTGTTTGCTGCCCTTCAAATGCTCCCTGTCTTTTCTCCCTTTATGCCTATTAGCTGTTCTCTCTGAGTGAAATGCTCTCTTTCACAAAATATTTGAGTCTACTGCCTTATCATTCATGTCTCAGCTTAATGTTTAATAAATGTTTGCTTTATAAATGTGTCTTGTTGGCTGTATAGATTCAACTGATGAATAACAATTGCTTAGTATACATTTTAGTATCCTTATCTGTGCACTGTTGGATGGAACTGGAGAGATGATTACAATCCAGAATGGGAGTCTTAATACCAATAGTTGTAATTACCTTTCAGAGTTGTAAAATTTAAATGTGAAAATATATAAAATTACAACAAAAGAATGAACATCAATAATTATCTTTTTCCTATTTAAGCCTCTTCTCAGATGCTATACAGAATATGAAATAACGCTCTGGTTGTTAGAATTCAGATACACCTTCACTTTCATATATGATGTTTGGAATGTGGCCCTGATAAAGAGGACTAAATGTTCAGACTTGTGATCATATCAATCAACACTACTTCTTACACTAGTCCTGTGTTAAGGTGAAGAAAGTGTGAAACCAAAACATTCCTAATAAAATTAACGAAGACACTTGTGTTCCTTTGCACACATATTTATTAAGTACCTACTATGCTCTAGGCAATTTTTCACTAGATGAAAAAAAAATGCCAGATACACTGTAAGTAGTACTGATTTAATAATTTTAAATTTTATATCTCTAAATCTCTGAATGTATTCATTGAAGCAATGAAAATCGTAGTATCATTCGATGAGATTCTAGTTGTGAATGTACTATTCAAAAAAGCATGAAACCTAAATAAAACAAAAGACCTATGTCAGCCTGAGATCCATTAAAATGATCTAGTTTAATTAAAGGTGTGTCTCCTTATATGTAATAGAGGTTATCCGGGGTTGCACACAGTATTTCTCTCTGTGAAATCACTATGGAAACTGCCACAATAGATTATAAACTCTACAACCCTCTATTATAACACTTTTATTTTGTGTGTAAGGTTTTTTCCTTCTTGCAAACCTTTTAATGCAGCATTATCAGGATGTATTCACATATCCCTATAAACCTATTAAAGAAAATAATTAAAGGAAGTTCAATTTTAGAGGAAGAAAGCCTTTGAACTCTATAGCTGATTAGATTCTGGACAATTTTCTTTCCATTTTGAGTTTTAAAGACATGGGTTATTTTTCTTTGAAATTCTGCTCTTTTTGAGAACAACCAATATAATTTTTCCCTTGGCCAAAGGTGTCACTCACTCACTCATGAATGAATGAATGAGAGTGAAGGAATACACAAAACAAGGCAGCACAACACCACTAATAATCTACTCAGGTCATGACTTTGTAATGGAAGATTATTAATTAGCAATATAAGCAAAGTTTTTGTATATTATTTTCCATTAAGATTTTTTGTCAAACCATCCAAATGGAGTTTAAGTAGAAAATGATTGCCTGAACCACTTTCTCTAACTTGAAAATCAGATACATTCAAAAGCAACATTTCTATTCCATGCATGCTTTATATTCTAAATTGTATATATAACACACTCTTTCTTAAAATGTCAGTTGTTTTTTTTTTTTTAAGATTTTATTTATTTATTCATGACAGAGACACAGAGAGA
The DNA here is from genome assembly GCF_048164855.1 of Canis lupus baileyi. Taxonomy (NCBI): domain Eukaryota; kingdom Metazoa; phylum Chordata; class Mammalia; order Carnivora; family Canidae; genus Canis; species Canis lupus. The sequence goes on along the minus strand of NC_132875.1, from coordinate 19,546,236 downwards.
GAGGCAGAGACACAGGCAGAGGGAGAAGCAGGCTCCATGCAGGGAGCCTGATGTGGGACTCGATCCTGGATCTCCAAGATCAGGCCCTGGGCCAAAGGTGGTACTAAGCCGCTGAGCCACTCGGGCGTCCCTGTCAGTTGGTTTTGAAGTACTATTGCTCCATCTCACATTTTCAGCTTTATTCCTCTGTGTGTGCATGTTTTAAATGGTATTTTTATAAAAATGTGGTGTTCCTATAGTTTTAGGGTTTCTGTTCCATCATCTTAAACTCTGGAATGAGTCACTACTTTAAGACTGTATGTTAATAAATTTTCAAATGTAAATCCTTACAATGATAATTCAATGGCAGTAACCTGTGATATATTAAGCATCTTTATGAGCCATGATAGATATGGGAAAATTCGTATCTGATCAATTTTAAAATCTATTCTTTTAATCATGGTACTCATTAACATACTTTAGACAGATCTTGTTTTCTCCACTGAATTAAAATAATTATATCTTCCCCCCATGATATTTTTAATGGGAAAATAATGTTTGGACTGAGGACAAATATACAGATCAGTCCCTAAATGTCCATTGCTAGTGATTCTTGATGTCTATATTTCAGGAAATGTATATAAATCAATACCTAATTTTACAATATTTTAAGATTTCATAATAATTTGGAAATATTTGGCATAATTTTCAGTTAACTCTATAGCTCTATGGCTGCTCCTACTGTAATAGAATTTATGTAACCCTAATCTACATAGGTTATTCTTGTCAAAAGGAGGCCACATACTTCATCTTAGAAAATCTCCATTAAGCAGACTGTAATTGTTTTCATGATATTTAAAACTTTCTTTTCTTTTTTTTTTTGATATTTAAAACTTTCTAAGAGACTACTCCAACTGGGAATTTTGTTAATTTTTCTATATATCATTTTTTAAAGATTTGCATTTTACAGAAAAAAATCAATATTTATCATGCACGTCAAGATAAGGACTAAATATAAAACTTGGAATAAAATTCAAAACAATATTCAAAAGAGTACATTATCTAAAATTTTGTCACTCATAAGTGGTGGCTTTGTTGGAAGTGATTGTAAATTCAACCTAGCACAACACTGAAATATAGCTAATGCATTAAATATGTTCTAATTTTCTCAAGTAGAGTGGATTACTTTCTTATTCTATGAATCTTGGAATTGGGCACTGTCAACTAACATGTTACAGGAACACATTTGTGATTATCTTGGTAAATAGGAAATGATGTGATTTAATTACAGCTCATTGTTTTTATCCTGACGTTTAGTAAACAAATATTTTATTTTAAAAAATCGTTGAAAAAAAATCGTCGATACCAAGCTAAAAATAACTGAATAATATACATACTTAACATCTTCCTTTGAAAATCCATATATGAATTTTAACAAGAAAAAGAAACCTATAATAAATGTTATGTGCTTGTATATGTTTTAAGGGCATTTTTAAACTAATACTGTCTTTAGCTAATAGGAAGCCAACAGGAAGAATAGAACCTCCAGTTGATACTCTGATTAATTTAACTTTTCAGAAAAACCTCTCATTTCTGCCTCTACTGATCCTTGCTTATTTGTTTATTCCTGCTTTATTCTTATCACCTTATTATCATGTGTGGCAAACAGTAAATAATCAACAAAAGTTTTCTGAGTAAATAAATACATTAGTACCTGTTCCAAGCAATCAAACTCCTATCAAGATGCTCCTCTATGCTGCAACTAATAATGAGTAACAGATAGTTACATTATAACATTATCAATCATTGAAGGAAAGTATCATTCACATAATTTCCTATCTTCAGTGAAGGTAAGTTGAAATTTTATTGAAAGAGATTTTAGAGATCGCTAGCACGTGCTTTCCATAGGTGCCTCTACGCTTAGCCCTTACCCTAGCAGAACCAGGTATGGCGTACCCTATGTTCCAGACAACCCTGGACCCTGTCCAGAGTTGATTGAACCTGGAGCCAAAGCAGGCCGATTGGATTCCTGGAAATGAGATTCTGGAAATGGGAAACTTAATAAAAAACGTAGTTGTTTGTGAGGAACCAGAAAAGTAGGTAGACCAAGAAGCTAAGGCTGCCATCTAGGGAAAGCAATAGGACTAATCATCTGAAAGTAGATGAGTGAGTAGAGCCTGCAGTCTTCAGAGAGAAGATGAAACAATGCAGAGAAGCAGGCATCTAGCCCACGTGGCCCCAGGCAGGAGAGAGCCAGAGATAATGATTTTTCTGTTTCCAGAAGGCCCCGGCAATACTTCTGCTTTTAAATTTGGGGGAAATTCTAATACATTTTTCGGATAATTTCTGCTTTTTAGTGTTAATGCATGACTTTTTTTTTTTTCCTTTTCAACAAGGTGAACCTAATTAAAAATACACATTTAGAAAAATGCGATGCAAACAGATTTTTTTTTCAGTAAATTGTCCTGGTTAAGTTAAATTGTCTAACTCTGAAGGTAAGATGTGAATAATGTGCAAAGAGAACTGTACCAAATTCTGCTTCATCAGGCTTTTTCAATGCAGTGCTGAAAACCATGCACTTGTAAAATCTCGGCACATTCAGAATTATTTAGAGCGAAGCCACCTTTAGTTTGGCAAGAATACAAGGTAAAGGCTTCCTGGGGGGAACTTTGTCTTAGAATGTGCTGTATCCAGTGTCAAAAGAGACTGATTTTGTGAATAAAATGGCAGTTTTGTCCTAGTCTTGTCCTAATTCCTCACCTAATCTCAGTAAAGAGCCCAAACTTCTGCAAAATTGGATTATTTCTATATCCTTCTCCAGTCATCAAGCAGAAGTCACATTAGAAATAAAATGTGGGATCCCTGGGTGGCGCGGCGGTTTGGCGCCTGCCTTTGGCCCAGGGCGCGATCCTGGAGACCCAGGATCGAATCCCACATCGGGCTCCCGGTGCATGGGGCCTGCTTCTCCCTCTGGCTGTGTCTCTGCCTCTCTCTCTCTCTCTCTCTCTGTGAGACTATCATAAATAAATAAAAATTAAAAAAAAAAAGAAATAAAATGTATATACTTTTTATTTCTACTCATGTTCCTTCCCAAGCACTTTAAAATCTTAATACTGTAGGAAGCTAGAATCATATTTTACATTAAATGTGAACTCCTACTTGATTGAAGCAAAAGAAATTCTATTCTGTCGAACTTAAAGTAGTTTTCACTGTTGCAGCTCATCGAAGGCCTCCCTGAGAAGAATGCCACTCCTCGTCTTTGGTCCCTGAGCGTACAGCAGATCACTAATAGGGTAAACCAGAACTCAGCTAACTATGCCAGAGACCCCACATCATGCACGAGCACACTGTTGAAATCAGGAATATATTGCTTTCATCGTGACCATAAGTCTGAGGAAATTGCCTTAAAGCTGTGTTTCCTGATTTGATTACCCCAAATTTGACACTGCTGTGCACAAGTGTCTGGAGGAGAATTGCATGCATTTATCATCTCCATTTAAAAAGTATTAGGTATCTTTGAAACATTTGAACCCTCACTGAAAAATGCTATGCAAGTTATGGCCCAGGGCAATGATGTGCTGATGTATAATTATTCTGCTGAAATTCATGCTGAGAAACCTAACTTTGAGGAACTCGGATTTATTTTTCTTTCCCATCTCATAGCCTCTGCTTTTGTGTAAAACTCCATCAGTTGAAGTGTGCAATTGTACAATACTATTTTTAGGGGTTCTAGAAATTCCAAGCTATAGGAGAAGCAACTTTATAGGCCCAACGTCCAAATTTTAGTTAGGATAGAAAATGGATTTGTAAGTAAGCAGTTGCTAGAGAGGCCTCTGCCAGCAATGCTATAAATGTGGACTTTAAAAAGATCAGTGGGAGGCACCTGGGTGGCTCAATAATTGAACGTCTCTGCCTTTGGCTCAGGTCGTGAACCTGGGGTTCTGGGATAGAGTTCCGCATCGGGTTCCCCACAGGGAGCCTTCTTCTCTCTCTGCTTGTGTCTCTGCCTCTCTCTGTATATCTCTCATGAATATATAAATAAAATCTTAAGAAAAAATAAAAAGATCAATGGGAACCATTGAGGAATATTCAGAAGAATTTACTTTTCAATTATGCTTTCTTTTATAATTTTAATAAAACCTAATAACAATTGGGTTATCTTTCTGAGTCCAGGTTTTCCTTGCTTCTGCTTTTTCTTCTTTCCAATTATTTGAAAGGAATACATCTGTTTTATTAAAACAAAAGTAGCTTAACAACGCTCGCATCTTCCAGGCCAAGACCTGGAGAGGTGGGTGTGGTGATGAGAGAAGCCAATTCAAATCCCAATCACCAATTCCCAGGCCCTAGAGTTCCTAAGGATCAGGGCAAAAGATTTTTTAACCTTTCCAACTTTTTGGAGGGCCCTGGAATACTGATTTATTCAGGAGGAAGAATGATCTAGAACAAAAATGTTGCAATAAAGGAGAATCATTAGGGAAGGTTATATACAAATGACTTCCACTGAACTGTTAAGAAATATTTTTTTCCAGATCCAGAAAAAACAAAAACAAATTTGAGGTCTTGGGGACCATCATCTGAGCCTTAACAGTAGTGGAAATAGCATGTAAATAACAGCTTTTCCATCAAAATGGAAAAAAAAAAACCTCATAATTATTTTAATCATTTTTATTACTTTTTGGATACCATAAACAAGAGAAGTTGGAGTTTGAAAAAAGGGACATTTGAATATAGTCTAATGTTTATCTTTTAATGATTTTTTTTTAACTGAGAAAAAGTTTTTTTAATGTATCACTTGTCCTTGAATATAAACAATGAAAATGTTCTTAATTCACATGTGGAAATACCAGTCTTTTTTTTTTTCCTCATTTGTTTGATCTGATATTCCATATGAATTAGTTTACTAGAGTTGCCATAACCAAGTACCCCATACTGAGTGGTTTAAACAATACAAAAATATTCACTCACAGTTCTGGAAGTCAGAAGTTCAAGGTCAAGACATAGCTAGGGTTGGTTTCTTCCAAGGATCGCTCTCGTTGGCTTACAGATGGTCATCCTTTCCCCACATTTCACATGGGCTTCTGTCTGTGATCACCTATGTCCTAATCTTATCTTCTTACGAGGACACCAGTCATATTGCTGGAGGGCTCATTCCAGTGACCTCATTAAATCTTAATATTTCTTTAAAGATCCCAATACAGTCACATTCTGAGGTATCAGGGGTGAGGATTTCATCCTATAAATGTGGGGGTGGAGGCATACTTCAGCCAATGACACTATATTTTTCCCATAGTGCATTTTCATCTGCAAATTCAAAATTTTGTTAGGTCTAGAAAATATTCTCAGATTATACAAGAATACTGACTTCAATATTTCTACTAATACATTTTTATATTATACAGATATTTGTGTATGCAATTCTTCCTTGCCCATTGAAATCTAAACTATTAAGAGGAACGGAAAATATCTTGTATGGTTTTGTGTTATCTATATTATTTAGCCCATGATGGTGGCCCTGTGTGTGTTCTTTGCATATATATGTATATGTACACACATTTTTAAAAAATATTTATTTGTTTATTCATAAGAGACACAGACTGAGAGAGAAACAGGCCCCTCGCAGGGAGCCCAATGTGGGACTTGATCTGGAACCCCAGATCACGACCTGAGCCAAAGGCAGACACTGGACCTCTGAGCCACCCAGGTGTCCCTGTACACTCATATTTATGCATATTTATGCATACATATAAGTGTATGCATGTGCATAAATGGTTGTAAGCTCTAATATATATCAAAAGGGCTAAAGAAAAATATTTATATTTCATGAACAGATTGCAAAGTATTTTCTGTTCTCAGTACTGGTGTGCACTTCAAAATCTCATTCTCCCCCTGTAGTGCGGATGGCATGCACGAAAGAGACTTTTTTGTATCAGTGAATTTGTGTTCCACCATTTCAAGAAGGAAACAAGCACAATTTCTTTTTAACTATCTTCTATTTAGAACTGATTCCTTTTACTTAGAAAATCTTCTTTCTAATTAAAACTCTAAAAGAAATCATAAGGGAAATCATAATCACTGTACGAAATGAAAAGAGAACTGTGCAGAGTAGAAGTCAAATTTAATCACCTATTTTAGTGGCTATTTCTTGTGGTCACAGATCCTTGTGGAAAACTCTTACTCTCTCTCAACATTTCACCCACCCCTGTATTTGAGCTTCGCTTACAATGTGTTTTGCACAGGTCAAATATGTGCTTTAAAAGTATATTATCAGCAAAATACATTAATGTGATAAAGTCTGAATTATTTTACCTTCCTGGGCTCAGTTATTTTGTCAAAATACTTAAGGATTATTTTAGAAATAAGTATCCAAATACCTTTAAGCTAAAATAATTATTGGAAAAAAGTTGAAAAAATATAAGAAAAAGACAGCTGTTTTGCAGGACAAGACATGGAGATGAAATCTCCAGGATGAAGGTAAAATACAGGCTGTTTTATCTTCAGCCTTTGCCCCAGGCGCCACCTGACAAGGTAGGAAGAGGTTATGGCAATCGGCAAAAGAAAGTCCCCAATTCTCCTTCCTCTTTCTATTTCATATTTCTTAAGCATTAAACCATGGAGATATTAGAACCTTACAGTGACTGAACTTCAGCAACTTGGAATGCCTGTGAAGTCTCTTCTTATCAGGGGACAAATGCAGGGTCAGCGGGTTCATGCTGCAAATTTTCAAGGGAAAGAAACCCAAATATTTTATGCTACAAAAATCTATCACTTTTTAACCTTTCACTTTTAGTGTAATTTGGTGAGACCACATGTAATTTGATTTGATTGTACCAGAGTATAAAATTGCATTTTTCATTTCCCTTTATTATAAAAAAGTTGTGACATGTTTAAGGGAGACAGGAGGCAGGGTGGAGTGGAGGCACAAAGCGCTAAGTTTACCAGATTCGGAGTCCTGTACTCCCTCTGGCCCACAACTCTCTGATCCACACTTGCCCCCATTTCACTTCTCTTGCCCACATGGGAGAGAGCTGCTGTGCAGTGACCAGAGGTTACAGGACTGTCTAACCACTTCATAATTTACAACACTAGTCCTCAAACGGTCTTTCATTACTGCATCGTTTACACATGGTCATTATTGTTTCAATAGCTAATGATGCTATAAAAAAAGAAATCTATGGCTTATGAAGGGCACTATCTAAATGAAATAGTTACAAACAACTATGGAATATTATAATGTCAGAGCAAGCTCAGCAACTGAGAATGTGAGATAGACACTGCATGCTTTCTGGTGTTTTGTTATATATGGAGTAATTCTTTTGAGGCTTCGTAGCAGTTATTTCCAATCCTAGTCTTTCCCCTTGGTGAGATGAGAAACAGGCTGGGTGAGTAATTGTTTTGTCTGGGTTGTTACAGACCTTCTCCAAGTCAGAAAAATGGATGTAATGACCTCAGGAAATTCCTTCAGGTCTTCTTGTCCTAGGAAATCAAATATATTGTAAGCAGCCAAATCTACATCAAAAAATTAGCATTGTAAATATACACATTTTCTATACATGCTGTGTTCATGTTGTTTTATATAAGGAAATACTAGATTATTAGCTAATCTAATTTTCTCATAACATAAAGTTTTCTATTTTGCTAGCATGCACGTCTTATATTCATGCATTCAACAGTGTGGAAATACCAATGATATTTTTTCTCAAAATAAAAGTCATATACTCTTTTTTATACAACTAAATGCCACCCCCCATTTTTCTCCCAGAGAACAATAAACAGTTACACACTCACCTAATGCTGATCATACTGTTTACAGATGGCAGATGCCAACGTAGTTGTAAGCTGGAAAGTAAGAATTAAAATGCATCACCACATGTTAGAAATGTTGCTGAGCCTGCCCTACTAAAATAAAATCTAATATTTTAACATACCATATGCTACATTAGAGTAAAATAAAAGTATGCTTAAACAAAGAAAAGCATTTATTTACTTTATTTCGTATTAAAGGGATTAGGTAATTATTTTCAACAACTCTTGCCTGCTAATTGAGAGTAAAAGGATGAATCTAGAACTCTCAACACACATCTATAATGCTTTCCATCTTGTCCAGTCTGAGTCCTTTTTCTTGTGTTCTCTTCTCATCATTTTTCTTCATCTTTAAGGTAGCCTTCTCCTGCAAAGAGAAAAAAGGATTTCAGAAAACATTTTGTCTTTTAACCTGGGAACAATGGGAAACTAGCCAATGTGGCAGACCTCTCTCTGTCTCTCCCTCCCTCTCTCTGTGTGTACCCATGTGTATTTGTATTTCTGTCTTTCTCTTTCACTGAATATGCTCTAGTGTCAAAGGGATTTCTCACCTACATTCTTCGGAATGTGCAATCTGCATACAATACTTGTAATCCTTATCATGTGCACTATCAAAATCTATAAAATGGAAATATGTTTTCCAAAGCCAGATATACATAGTAAAAGGAGCTCTGAAACTAATGACAACACTAAAAATTAAAATCCCTCTGAAGTTTGAAGGCTGATTTGAGGCCTAGTATGTGCAGTGGGTAGGTGCCTGCAGTCTGGTGCAGTGGTGGGGGAGATGCTTAGAGGAAACCTGGTTAAGCTCTTTACTTGCGATCCCACTTCTGTTGGCTGCCCCTTAAGACAGTAGTAACAGCTCAAACTACTCACTGGGTTTGTAAAAGCCAGTGCAGACATACAGTAGCTGTTAGGCACTTTCTCTTCCATCTAGAACTCCCTCCAAATACTGAGACCTCACCGTTATACTTACAAAACTGTCCCCTCCAAATCCTTCCTGTCCTTAGACATTAAGTTGGAACCCTTCTCTGAGGAGCTCCCTTCTTTTCTGAGATCTTTGTTCCTAAGTACTGTTTGAACTCAGTCTTTCTTAGGTCTTAAAATGGATTTTATTTTTTTATACTTTATCCCAATGTCCTGGGATCCAGCCCCAAGTTGGGCTCCCTCCTGAGCAGAGAGCCTGATTCTCTCTCTCTCTCTCTCACTGCCCCCACTTGTGCTCTCTCTGTCAAATAAATAAATAAATAAATAAATAAATAAATAAATAAATAAATAAAATCTTAAAAAAAAAAAAGAAAATGTGAGTCAATCTTCATTCAGCTATATTAACTTCAAGTTGAAGGCCAAGAGAAAATAGTTTTGGAGATGAACAGACTCAGGAAATACTTTTCCCTTGATATTTCCAAGAATACCTATAGCAGAATAAATTGAACTCACTAAAAATGAATCATAAATATTTGGAATGATGTCTGAGAGTGAAAATGAATATTTTATATATGGAACTAATATATTAAAATGTGGATAAACTTGACAAAATAATATGTATAATTTTTGCCCTGGCAATAAAGAAATAATACAATTAAATAAAATATTGGAGAAGGTAAAGACTAATAAATACACTTATTATTATAAGAAGAAATAAGATAGCTTTTCTAGAGATGTATGTAAAAGTTTGTATCTCCAAAATAAATAGTGCATCTTATTTTTAGAAGAATGTGTTACAATGATGAAAACTTGCCATACAAGAAGTCACAAAATACTGATGGATTATAAAATAACAATAATAACAAGTACATTCTCTAAGTATGAAGAGGAAGAGAAATCTCAAACCATACAAGCACAAAAGCAAGAAAATGATACACGTATCAGAAGATCAGTCTTCAAGGAAATACATTTATTTATTTATTTATTTATTCATTTATTTACTTACTTATTTATTTTTATTTTATTTTATTTATTTATTTATTTATTTATTTATTTATTTATTGTGTATATGTTTTTATTGGAGTTCGATTTATCAACATATAGCATAACATCCAGTGCTCATCCTGTCAAGTGCCCGCACCCAGTTACCCCATCCCCACACCCACCTCCCCTTCCACTACCCCTTGTTCATTTCCTAGAGTTAGATGTCTCTCATGTTCTTTCATCCTCTATAATATTTCCCACTCATTTTCGCTCCTTTCCCCTTTATTCCCTTTCACCATTGTTTATATTCCCAGAATGAATGATACCATATAATTTATCCTTCTCCAATTGACTTGCTTCACTCAGCATAATACCTTCCAGTTCTCTCCACTTTGAAGCAAATGGTGGGTATTTGTCGTTTCTAATGGCTGAGGAATATCCCATTGTATACATAGACCGCAGCTTCTTTATCCATCATCCTTCGATGGACACCGAGGCTCCTTCCACAGTTTGGCTATTGTGGACATTGCTGCTATAAACATTGGGGTTCAGGTGTCCTGCCATTTCAATGCATCTGTATCTTTGGGGTAAATCCCCAGCAGGGCAATTACTGGAGCCCCCTCTTGACCCATCAGCTTCTCCCCGAGGCCCACCCAGCCCGCTTCAGCTCTTTCCCGAGCTGGGCCCGCAGTGTGCGGGGTCTGTTAGTGACCCCAGGGGACTGGAGGCCCCACTGCCCCCCCTGCAGTCCTGCTCAGGTTCCCTATCAGTGCCTTTCCTTCTAGGAAGAATCTGGTGCAGATTTGTAAAGTTCCCGCTTTTCTGGGGGGCAGGGCTTTCCTGTCCTGAGGCTCCCGCCACCTGGCTGGGCTCCTCACGGGGCCCCTCCCACACTGGATGGTTTATTTTTTTTTTTCCACCTTCCTACCTTGTTAGAAGTGAAAACCCTTCTCTCTGTAGTGTTCCTGCTGTTCTCTCTATCAGTCTCAGGTCGAGGGGATCCCTGGGTGGTTCAGAGTTTTAGTGCCTGCCTTCCGTCCAGGGCATGATCCTGGGGACCCAGGATCGAGTCCCACATGGGGCTCCCTGCATGGAGCTGCTTCTCCCTCTGCCTGTGTCTCTGCCTCTCTCTCTCTCTCTCTCTCATGAATAAATATATAAAATCCTAAAAAAAAATCTCAGGTCGAATTTGTAATTTTTCAGGATGATTTGAAAGTTATGTAAGCAAGTTGGTGGGAACAGTGACTTGGGGACCCTACTCCTCCACCATCTCGCCCCTCCCCTCCAGGAAATAAATTTTAAAAATAAAATTATCATTAAATGCAAAACACTTGGGTAAATTAAAAAATGCAAAATAAAGCTATAGAACTTCTAGCAAATAACTATATTAAAGAACTTTTGTTAATAAAGAGGTATTTTTAGAAAATTTATTGTATTAAATACACCAAAACAATAAAATTGTTAAAAATTGTATATTAAAGGTGTATAATGTGATTATTTGATATACATGCACATTATGAATTCATCACAATTTAGCTAATTAAAATATCTATCACCATACATATTTTATTTTTGTTTATTTCACATTTTTAGTTAAGTTACATGTAATTTAAAAAGGTAGACAGGAGAGCAAACACCACCATCATCATCTTCGTTTTCATCACCATTCTCATTGTTATTATCATCCTCATTATCAGAGGGTTGTTTCCATGCCTACTGTTAGAATTTTTAGATGTTCAGGGACATCTGGGTGGCTCAGGAGTTGACCATCTGCCCTCAGCTCCAGGCGTGATCCCAGGATTTTGGGATCAAGTCCCACATTGGGTTCCTTGTTAGGAGCCTGCTTCTTCTTCTGCCTCTCTCTCTCTCTCTCTCTCTCTCTGTCTCTCATGAATAAATAAATGAAATCTTTTAAAAAATAATTTTTACAAGATCAAATGAGTTCTTAAATTTTTACAATTGGAAATGTTTGCAATATAAAATGTTGTGTTCCTATAATTTGAAGTTTTGTTTTTCTCAGGTTTTCCTTCATTTATTCTACAATTTGTTTTCTCTTGCTCACTCAATTTTGATCAGTTTCCAATGTACAAAAATGTAAGCCAATTTGTGTCCTGTCCTACAGTTTTGCACTGTTATCTGTCTCACTTTGATGCTGGGTGAGAAAGGCTAATCACAGCATTCTTAAAAATATTTGTATTTTATTTAGCCTTGAATAAAAATTAGTGGAAATGACAAAATTGTAAGGTAAGTCGGTCCTCTTAATCATATAAAGTTTAATATATGATCATAAATAAAGCGGTAATTTAATAATATTGGAATGAAATACAAAGTGATTCCATGTCTATAACTGCAGGGTTCTAGGTTTGTCTCTGAAAAATAACTCTATAGCATTAACGTAACAACTCATTTTACCTTATTCATTCCTATTTGCCCTTTTTGGTAATACTAGAAAGGATGGAGATATGAGGGATGCCTCTAAGAAAGCCAAAATAAATAAAGCAGTTTAGAATTTGTAGTTGCCTTTGGCTTCATCCAACTTTGATATTGACCCTCATACCTTTTGGTTTTGTTCTTAAGATTTATTTGTTCATGAGAGACACGGAGAGAGAGAGGCAGAGACACAGGCAGAGAGAGAAGCAGGGTCCTTGCAGGGAGTCAGATGCCAAACTTGATCCCAGATCCTGGGATCAAGCCCTGAGCTGAAGGCAGGCGCTCAATCACTGAGCCCCCCAGGTGTCTCTTCTTTTTGTTTTTTAAAATTTATTTATTCGAGAGAAGAGTGTGTGCAGGAATATGGGGAGGGGCAGAAGGAGAGACAGAGAGGAAGCAGATCCCTGCTAGGGCAGAGTCCCATCCAGAGCTTGATCCCAGGTCCCTGAGAGATCATGATCTGAGTCAAAACTAAGAGTTGGATACTTAACCAACTGAGCCACCCAGGCACCCCAACCCTTGCACCTTTTCTATTTGCTGACAACCCCCCCCCCATTTGTTTTACATTAGTACACTTGTAAGTGCTGTTCCCTAGTCATGATCCATGGGAATATTTATAATCATCATATACCAACTTGGTACCCTTAGAGGTACTTTCCAACTCACTATATTACTCATAAAAATGTAATGATAGGACAGCATGTCTAATTGTGTTTTATGAATCTAGACTTGATTTGTCTGATAAGGTAACCATTAGCTGCAAATAACTGTAAAATTTGATTAAAACTAAAAAACATTAAAATTCAGTTCCTCAGTCACACTAGTGACATTTCAAATATTCAATAGCCACTTGTGATGAGTTGCTTTTGGAAAACAAAGATAGGGAACTCTTCAATCACTAAAGAAGTGTCTGTTGGACAATGCTACTCTGGATTCACAGTAGTCTCTTTGCAAATAAGGGTCATACAAGAAAATATATTTGGAAAATGCTGTATATTTCATTATCCTTACAGGAGACCTGTAAAGTATATTTGTAAAAAATTTAGTCATTTTAAACGCAGTGTTTCCCAGATTAAATGAATCAGATATTCATTTTTACTTTCTTGTCTGGACTCAGGAAAAATGGGTGTTCCATAAAGCACACTTTGAGGGAACATGATAGAGCAATTTAAGAAATGATTTAGAGGTGCCTGGGTGGCTCAGTTGGTTAAGCATCAGACTCTTGATTTTGGCTCAGGTCATGATCTCAGGGTCATGAGACTGATCCCCACACCGGGCTTAGTGTTCAGCTAGGAGTCTGCTTTATATTATCTCTCTCCCTCCCTCTCTGCCCCTTGTTCCACTCATGCCCATTCTTTCTCTCTCTGTCTCTCTAAATAAATAAATAAATAAATAAATCTTAAAAGAAAAGAAATGATTTATCTCACTAAGCACTAGTAAAAGAAACTCACTTGAATTATGTATGATGAGTTTACTATGTATAAAGAGATTTAGCTTATAAACATAAATTTAATAATTTTTAAAACATTTACCAACATATGTTCTATAGTACATAAGGAGACTAATGGAAACTGCTTAGTTTAAAGCTGATTAAAAAATCAAGGCCTCTTTTTGTTTTTTTTTTTTTTTTATGGGATACTTCTTGTAAAATTCTAAAATTTTACATGTTCTTAATTTGTACATAAAAATGAATGCTTATTGGTTACTAGAGTTATTAAAGTTAGTTTCGGCATGCATTAATATTAACTCATGGCTAAAGGTTCCGGTTTAGTACTCCAAAAAGAGACCCATAAACAAAGGAATTATTTAAAAGGGCACATACTTCTAATATATATGTACATGGCAAATATGTTAAATTCCCATAACTTGGGTGAATAGGAATTTGTTATCAATATGTTATCATTATTGTTGGAAGTGGTTGGGGTTAGGCTTTGTTAATATTTAATTAATGCATCCGTAGGACTGCTTTTAGTTATTACATTGGCTGAGCATTTGTGAAAAATTGCTAATTATTTTGTCTTTTTGATCAGTAATTTGTTCTGTCTCAGTTCCTAAAAACTATCAAATTCTTAGGCCATTTTAAGTTGGCCACCATTAAAACAAAATTTTCAAACATGTGTCTGAAGTTATATCATGGGCACTGGGGTGGCTCAGTTGGTTAAGCGTCTGCCTTCAGCTCAGATTATGATTGCAGGATCCTGGGATTGAGCCCCATGTTGGGCTCCCTGCTCGTAGGGAGCCTACTTCTCCCTCTCCTCCTTGCTTGTGCTCTCTCTCACTATATCTCTATCTCAAATAAAAATATATAATTAAAATTATATCACTAATGAATGAGACATCAGGATGCAGGCATGCTTACTATGCAATATAGTCTACCCTTCTTTGCTTTATATCTGTCTCAATATTGGATTTAAGCATTAAAATGATATTACAGTAAATGAATTTTCTGTAGTAGGAAGAAAAGATATATACAACATTTGGAAAAACAAGGACAAGGGCAGAACCAAAGGGAGCAGAGAGAAGTCTTTATTCTGATGGAGAGAGGAAGTGTCAACCCCTCCTTGATGAGGTTAGCATTTCAGGAGACACAGTAAGACAGTCTGTAAATGCATATGTAAAACCAGTCCTTTTGTGGATAAACAAAGCCTGTCAGAAATCAGAAGATAGTAAATCATAGCTGAAGTTTGCCCTTTCTGGTTGATGTAAGAGTCATTGTGAATAGTGAATAGTTTAAAAATAGAAGAAATAAGAAATATACAGAATATTTTAACCTTTTTCACAGTAAAAAGTTATCCATGATAAGAACTTTGCCTTCACTATCATCTTCACCTATAGAAATGAAGATGGTGTAAAACTAAGCTAAATTGAACATATGTAGTGGAATGCAATGAAGTATGAGACTATGTATAAAAGACACATGCACCAAAAAGAAAAATCCTGAGTGACAAGATATATTATAAGAGGCATTCTTCAATTTATAGCATGAAAATGATATATTGCCTAGGAAACACTTTCAAGCAGCACATGAAAAGAGGTATTGATAGCTCCTTTTATTTTATTATTATTATTTATTTATGTTGAATTTAAAATATTTTCTCTAAATGAAAGGGAGGCATATGCATTGCTTAAATTAGGAAAAATAGAAATGAATAAAGAAAAAATTAACATTGAAACGTTTGGGTGGCTCAGTGGTTGAGCACTTGCCTTTGGCTCAGGTCGTGATCCTGGGGTCCTGGGATTGAGTCCCTCATCAGGCTCCACACAGGGAGCCTGCTTCTTCCTCTGTCTATGTCTCTGCTTCTCTCTGTGTGTCTCTCATAAATAAATAAATAAATTTTTTTTTTTAAAAGAAAAAATAACATTTATCCATATTTTGCTTTTAAACTTGATAAAACCAGGCATCCTCTATTTTTTTTTCCTAGAGTTTATTTTTTTTCCTAAGCTATCAAATTAGTAAAGCTGGAGATAATATTTCAAGTTTTCAGTAATTTCACAATTACACATTTATTTATATACTTATTTATGCATATGCCTGTGTATATGTGTATGCATAAAAGTATATATGTATTTGTATGTTTATTTGTTTATCCTTTTTACCAAACATCTTTGACTCTGAGTAGGTATTCAAAGCAATAAGTTCCATTATTTTTGTTGAATATTGAGGTAAATCTTGTCAAACAATTATCATTATTTGATGCTTTAATTAAATAAATAATATCAGCTGCCCACCTAATAATGCTATTATTCTCCTTGAATCCTGATCTGCTTGATCTCAAAACTAAGTCCTACTTCACATTATTAAAGATGTTTAAATTATTTCATATTAACACCTACTTGTATGTTACTTTGAAACTGTGTTGTTTTACAATTGCGTACTTTTTGTCTCTTCAATTAACCTATGAATTTTCAAATTGGTATCCACATAATCCACTAACTTTGAATGCCTAAAATACAGATAAATGTTTGGCAGTCTTTTTCATAATGAATGCTTACTGAGAATCTGTAAAATATAAATGACACAAAGAGTATATAATATACTCCTGAGTTAAAGAGCATTGATGGACATTTTTCAAAACTTGGCTCAAATGTCCTGAAAAAAATGTTGCTGTAGTCAACAGCACTGAAAATTCTTATAAACAAATAGACAGTAGGATCATAGGCCTTATTAATAGTGAATGTTTTAGTGAGAGTCCCAGAGCATCATTTTAGACAAAACCCTTTTTGAAGACTAAATTACAATGTTTGACTCTTATACATGTTTCCTACTTTTTTTTTTTTTTGGCTTTGACAATGTTTAACTTTCTCTTTTTTTCCATGAAGAAAGCAGTATTTTGAGCAATCATAATAAATCTAATGCCTTCTGCTTTCTTCACTCAGTTTTGTTATAGGCCTGAATAAGATAATTTCAATAGACAGCTTTAGAAATGGCTTCCCATGATGGCACTTGACAAAAACGGAGTCCATATTTCATCCAACAGTCAGCAAGGAACACAGACCCTCAGTCCAATAACCCCAAGAAATTGAGTCCTATTAACAGCCACATAAATAAGTTTGGAAGCAGATCACCCCTAATTTCACCCCTAATTGAGGTCGACAATGACTGCAGTTCTAGGTGACAACCAAGATTATAGACACCCTGAGATTGAGACACAGGTACTTGTGTCTCAGATTATAGACTGACCCTGGACTTTTAACTCATAAAAATTGTGAGACATTTATTGCTTTAAGTGGCTAGATTTTAGGATAATTATTACACTTCAATAGATAGCAAATGCAATAGTAGACATGGAGAATGCAAAGGAATATCTCTATATGCAAGAATATAATGATAATATATGGACTAACCAGTAATGGATATACTTGCTTTCTCCAGAAGACACAAAAAGAGAACATGTTTTAAAAACCTATTGTAATGCTATCATTGCCATTTCTAGAAAATCTAGTATTCACAATTATTTTGAAGACTAGAAAAAATCCTATAGATTTTATATTCCAAAGTTCAAAATGGTGTGATGCTTTGGTAAAGTCACGGGTCACATATTTTCCCTACTTGTCTTTGGCCTTCAGTTCCCTTAGCTTCAATACAAGTTTTCATCTTATTAAACAAACAAACAAACAAACAAACAAAAAAAAACATGTATAATCTCTTTTTTGCAAATTCATTTGCTTTTAGCAGGCATCTGTGGGAAATTATGGTGGTATGTGAAGACATGGTGGTAACTACCAGAGATAAAATTCAAATTCCTGTAGATAACTTTTTTTTAATCCAGCATTCCTGTACATGATCTACACACATCTTTAATGATCTTCAAGGATTCTAAAATTATGGACTTCACCAAATGTGTACCACACTTCATGGACTATGGCTCTAGATCATTAAAGACTAAGCGCCTCACAAAGAATAATGTCCTACAGCACAATTGTCTTTCTCAGTTACTACCACAATCAACTGCCTTAGATTCTGAAAGATGTTGCTTATAAACATTTAACCTTCTCATCAATGATTAATTGGAGAACATGTCTACTAGGTACTACCATTTTAATTCCCTGTAGTGAGTTCTAACACAGTAGCTTTTTATCAGTCCCATAATTCTGGCTAAGGTCAGAGTTTGTATTTCAATTTGCATGAACATTTAATAATTCACATATTTTAACCAATTTATAATGACTCAAATATTAAAATATAAGCAATTCAAGTAAGAGATCAAGAATCATTTACTGTTTATTTCATAGAGTGGTACCAAATTTAGCCTGTTGGCAATGCTTGACTTCCAATATACTTCAGGTATTCAATAGCACTGTCATTTCAATATTAGCTTTTTAAAATAAGCTCTAAAAGTTAAAATTCAGATATTTTTATTTCTTTGAATATTCCTGTATGCTATTCCTATAAGTAAATTCAAGGGTGTTTTGCTTATCATCATTTCAAAATGCTGTTCACTCTTTACAAATACTTCCTCCTGAAAGTAAAAAACATAAGATCAAGATAAAAATTATCATTGGAAACCATTTTATTTAAAATATAACATCTGATGTCAAGGGCAAAATAGTTTAATATAATATTTCTTAGTATACCCATTGTATTGAATATAACTAGTATACAGTATATAAATACATTAAAAATAAAAGAAATGATAAATTAAAAATTTGTAGCTCCAGATTTACATTTTATGTTACTCTATTGGATAACTAGGATCTATCAGTAAAATAAATATATTCTGAACCGTTAATCAAGTTATCATGAAAATATGCCATCAAGGAGCCAAGGGCCAAGTAAAATTTTATAATAAAAAGGATATTTAGAAGCAACTTTGACTATGTGACATTTATTATCAGTTTATGAAAAGTGAATGAAATAGGGCATACTTGGTTCAAGTTAGGGTTTTGCATAAGACAAAATGTAAGGCAATGTAAAGAAAAGGATGTAGAAGTCTTAAATAGAGTCTTGAGAAATAATTTAAAGTTTTATTATATGGTCTCTAGATTATAAGAAGGGAGAATAAACATAGAAAATCATTAATTGAGAATAAATAGGGGCAGCATGGGAGGGTAATGAATTCATTAGGGTAAGTAAATATGGGAATTACTGAGAGCTAGAAGGGCTGTAGTTAGATATCTTGATGTTTAATTAATTCAGAGATAAAGCTGTTCAAGATTATGTTAGGCTGCAGGATGTAGTTATGGGATGAGATTAATAGAGTGGAGATGAAAATCACTGGGTTAGAGGAATCAGGGGCCGAGTATGTGATCCCTTCTGTTGGAAATCCACGTATTTACTGAAGCTTCTCAGATTACAATGTCAACAAAGATGGAGAACATAGACTGGTACCAGAAGAATGTGAAGATATATGAGCTCCAATTGGACTATTTTTCTAAAGACAAACATGTCACGTTTAGGAAAGAAATAATTTTGAGAAAGAAAAATCATGTTGCACTACCATCCTTGACACTTCTCACAGGAAATAGCACAATAAGAAATCTTCAACACTGCAAAGAACATAATTATATAGGAGGGAGAGTTAGACCAAGGTATAAGAAGCAAGAAGAAAATATTCTAGAATGAGGTGAAATGTAAGGGACAATGAGTTTATAGGACACAGGGGAAGGAGCAGCGACAGGAGAGAAGCCACTCTGCGGACTCTGGGATAGAAACATAGCCATAATGGGTGGAAGTGCATGCAAAGACAGGCACCCAGTGGAATTTGAGTTTGGTTGAATGTGATGGATGAGTAGATAGAACAGTATGGTGGAAATAACTGGATGTTGTCTTTAAGTGGAAATACTTAGGTGTGAAAATACTTCCAAGCTGAAACAATTAAAGACAATGACTGGTTTCAGATTTAGATAATATTCTCTGTTTCCAATATAGTTATTAGCTTATAGTCATGTAGTTTGTAGTCATTAGTTTAAAATCAAAACAGAATGTAGCTGTGTCGGGTATAGAAATTATCAGTGTATCATTTTTCCTCCTAAAATGATGAGGACAAAGCATATGAGCCACACAATCATAGTATTTGTCAAAACTCATCAATGAGCTGGGGATGTAAAGAACTGTAAATGATTTTCCAAAAAGTGGCTAGCCATTTTTTTTTTTTTAAGATTTATTTATTTACTTGAGAGAGAGAGAGAGAGAGAGAGAGCGCGAGAGAGCACCAACAAGTACAAGCCCACCTGGGTGTAGGGAGGGGCAGAGGAAGGGGAAGAAAGAGAAACAGACTCCACTGAGCTGGGAGGCAGCCTTAGGGCTGGGTCTCATGAACCTAGGATCATGACCTGAGCCAAAATCAGGATTCCGATGTTCAGTGGACTGAGCCACCCAGGTGCCCCTAGCCATTTTTAAGGGAGAAAATACCCTCAGTTGCTCTCAGGATTGGCCAAAAAAGGCAGGTTGAGAAGGAATTGGCTAGTCTGAGAATTGTGGGGAAACTGGACAAATTTTTAACAAATCTTTAACTGCCACTGGGAGGGCTTGATGGTTAGAATAAGGAGGAGTCCACGTCCCAATTCCAGACTGCACTCATGCACCCTCTATTTCCCAAGGACTTTACCACTTGTAGGAAAGGTGGGCAGAAGACCCAAGAGAGATGTGCCCAGGTGCAGGAAGTCTTTCTGATTGCAAGGCATCAGCACAAGCTGACTGAAGGCAAGGGCAAGAAGAGCCATGAGAGAGAAGCCCGGAGCTCCTGATGCCTTCCCGGCGGGCAAGGTAACAGTGTTGGCAGGGAAGAAGGAGAAATGGAACTGAGAAATCTTTCCCAGGGATGAAAGATGCACCACAGTCACCCTTTACCACTTACCTGGCAAAGAGTAGAGTGGGAGATGAAGCTTTTATCTTTAATCTAAAAAATATTTAACTCTGCTATTTTGTTTTCAGACATACTGGATTTTTAGCCTACATTTATATTCCAGATTTTTACATTTCTTACATTTATTGAAGTTAAAAAATATTGTCTGTGTGAACATTTTTTTTTTGGTAATAGATTGATAATTGTGGCTTCCGGGGAATTCATGTGTAGTAGATAAGAATGCATTTATGGTTTCACTGTATAACATATAGTCCAGACTTGTTAAATCCACAATTCAAGTCTTTTTGTTTTTATCTGTCTCATTAATCTAGCAGCTTTCAAAAATGATGTGTGAATATTTCCCAGTGCTACTGTTGTTGAACTGGTTTGTTGGTTTTATCATTTTTTGACAGATTTTATTTATTTATTTATTCATGAGAGACACAGAGAGAGGCAGAGACATAGGCAGAGGGAGGAGAAGCAGGCTCCATGCAGGGAGCCCGATGTGGGACTTGATCCCTGGACTCCAGGATCAAGTCTCAAGCCTAAGGCAGACGCTTAACCTCTGAGCCACCCAGGCGTCCCTGTTGTTTTTATCTAATGGAATAAAAGCTATTCAACCACAGAGAGTTTTAACCTCTTATTGACCGGTGTCTTCAAAGTGCTTGGAAGAGGGCCTGATGCAAAGTAGTCTTCAATAAATGTTTGTTGATTTCAAATTGATATTATTTTACATTATGTATTTTGATTTTTTCGTGTATATTTTCATGATTATTACAAGGTTTTTTTTTTGAGAGTGAGAGAGCATAAGTGGGAGATGGGGTATGGTAGGACAGTGGTGGGGCAGAAGGAGAGAAAGAGAGAGACTCTTAAGCAGGTTCCATGATCGGTGCAGAGGCTAACTCAAGGCTCAGTTTCACAGACCCTGAGATCATAATCTGAGATGAAATCAAGAGTCAGATGCTTTAACTGACTGAGCTGCCCAGGCACCCCAACCATTACAAAGTTTCATGAATTGCTCTTCTGATCAATACACATTTCTCAATGTAAATGATTAATTTATTGCAACAGAATAATATGTTCTTCAGTTTTGAATTGTGATTCCTGTCCTGCTTGTATTTTGTTCAAAGTGGTGGTGTGTTAAAGAGGAGGGCCATGAGGGTAGTACATTTTTAGAGATGTAATGATAATAATACACTGGTTAAAATTCAGTCTGCTTTCAATCATCATGATGAACTGGCACTTATGAACAATGGCAGTGATAGAGTACTCCTGCCTGCCAGGGCACCCGGTTCTCATTGCCCACATCCTTGAAGGCCTGATCTCCAACACCTGCTTACTTTCAAAATGCCTTTATTTCTTCTGTTTTCTTTCAGGGGAGATGGATTGGATCTTTTTTATGAATTAAGAATTTTGTTTATAAAAATTTTCAGAGTTGATAATAATACAGCTGGATGAACTATGAAAAGTTCTTTTTTTGAACTGCGAAACGTTGTAATAAACCTATGTAACGATAGCATAAAACAAGATAAAGAATACTAATAGCCACCCAGAAACTACCAAGAAATGTTCATCACAGCTGATAATCATCACCCAGAAGAAGCTGATTTGATTTCTATCACCATGAGCTAGTTTTATCATCTTTTAATACAAATATGAGTGGAATCACACTGTATATACTTTTGTGTTGTCTTCTTTTAGATAATATGATGTTTGTGAAATTCATCCTTGATGATGCATACACTCATAATTCATTCATTTTATTGGTATATGGTATTGACTCCATGATGAAAAAATGACCAAACTCCTTTTCTTGAGTATTCACCCTAACCCTAAATAAAAGGAACATTTATCCATCATACTATAGAAATATAGTTCTAAGTTCTATCTAGCTATTGTTTACAGTTCGCTTTTTTTTTAATTATTTTTTTATTTTTATTTTTTAAGTAGGCTCTCTGCCCAGCACAGAGCCCAGTGTGGGGCTTGAGCTCATGACCCTGAGATCAAAATCTGAGCTGAGATGCAGAGTAGGATACTTAACTAACTAAGCCACCCAGGTGCCCCTAGTTTTTATTTTTATTAATAATACTGCTATGAACATTCTAATATATGTCCTTTGGTATAAATATGTACACAATTTCCTTGAACATGCAATCACTGGGTCATGGTTCAGTTTTTAGTAAAAACTTTCAAATAGCATTTAACTGATTTTGTCATCAGGAAGACCCCAAGACCTTCCCTGCCACATGCATGTACCCACTGACCTTTGTCCTACATTTTCCTTAAGTTCTTCTGTCTAGCTTATCTTTTAACTCAGGCAAAAGACCCAACGGGCAAAGCATGTGGTGATAGAAACTGAAACTATGCCCTCAAACAATAGCAATTACCCTGATGAAAAGCTCTGGCCAGTTCAGACCATCCAGACCAGTTTGAGCTCAATTACCGACTCACATCACCACAGATGGACCATGGAATGATGGACCTATTACCTCTTTCTCATTATAATGCTAAAATCTCCACCAGAGTTGGAGCATGAACCTCATTAACATAATATACATGTTTCTGTCAGAGGCATGGGTGACCTTATGCTTACTTCTACAAAAATGACCAAACTCCTTTTCTTGAGTATTCACCCTAACCCTAAATAAAAGGAACATATTCACCTTTGCTCTGAAAGTCATGGGCTTTGGAAGTTAATCCCCTTGATCTCCTTATTTACAGCAAATAAGGTTTCCTTTTTTTGTGACACCTCCACCAGGTGTAGTCTGTACCTGTAATTCACCAAGGAGCAAATTCATGTTAGTAAATTATACAATTAATAATAATTAACTTAATATGTTATATGATGAATAATTAAATTATTAGCTTATTTAATTAATTTACATTCCTACCAGCTATTTCTGACAGAGCTGTTTGCCTTACATTGTCATCATTATTCTCAATCTTTCCTTTTAATTTTGCTATATTAGTGGCTATACGTTAGCATTGTAGTTCAAAGTTATGTAACTTTGATGATTAATGATGTGCAAGACACTTTGTCTGAAATAAATATTAGACATGCATATAGATGGTCATGTCTCTTCTGCTGTTCTTGAATGTGAGCATTGGGTGAACGTCATCAGTGCTTAAGCTGGGTTTGGGTTTTACTATTATGGGGATCTTCAATGGGCCAGTAGCTTTCAATTTCAGCTGAGTTAACTTATACTGAGGGTATGGGCTGCTACACTAGAGAGTATTATACCCCAGGTTCCTCATCTATCATAAATTATAGGGTTTTTTGTGCACCTGAGCCCAGAGGAAAGGACAAGTTTCATGTACCATAAGGGCAGAGGATAAGAAACCTGGGATGTGGGCGACCACGAGCTAGCTGGAGTAACTGAACCAAACCAGGCCCAGACTTGCATCCCTCATTCACTCAAAAGGCTCGAGAGCCTAAAGGGTGAATAGTTGGTAGACGCTTGAGAAAGGGCTTGAGCAATGGTTCTCAGGGCTCGCTTGTATGTGATCGCCCACATAACACAATAGATAAAACTTATTCTGACCTGGTCATAAATGTAAATAAGGGTCTGTCTGTCCTTGCTGGTCTGTTTACCATACCTAATATTCCTTTGAAGTATGTACATCTGGAGCAACAAGCTTATCTATTTACCAAGGTCTTCTGGCACCCATGAGTCTGTCTTGCATGCTGAGAAAGGGGAACTTTGGAGAGTTTCACAAACCTGCTAAAAATAAACACCTTCTTGGCTTTGTTTTGCTCATGCTATAAAATGTTGTAAAACCTTGAGTAAAGCTGGCACTGCTTGGACATCATTCACTGTGTCCCTCCTGTCCCCATCTCTTTACTTTTCTTTTATTTTCCTCATCCCCTTATCCTCAGGACCCTGATCGTGTTGCCGCAGCACGCGCAACACTGGGATTATATTACTATAGTTGGACTTCATGGAAAGTCAAGGATAATACATAAATAGGCTGCACAGACTAGATGTAAATAAAATTGTCCATAAAAGCTCTTCAAAGCAGTCATCCAATGCACCCTCAATCCTCCTCTGCCATTACATCTAGACTTTTACAATGAACACCAAACCTCATCCTCTTCTACTTATATCCTTATTCAAGCCCTTGCTTCACTTTACTCAAAATGCCTGTGTAGCCCTGATTTTGATTACCGTGTAAATTAGTATTTCACATTGCTCTTGAGAACCTTGAGGTTTTGGAATATTTCCATAGGTTTTTTTGAACTGTTTTTCCTCTAACAACTGATTACAATACCATACTGTGCATATGTGCATATTCAATTCCAGTTCCCCAAAGTGTAAAAGTGAGAGGGCTTATCAGTGATTAGTGTGCTCATATAATTCTCCCAAGCCAGAAAAAGAAATCATGGATGTATGATAAGCAATATACAACAGAATAAAGAAAAGAATAAAGAAAGAGGGAAAAATGGAGAAAAATCAAAATTCTGAAAACTATAGGAATTTTAGTGAACTGATCTGAATCTTTAGAATGTTAGAAGATGTGGTCTCCATGAAATGGAGACACAAAGACAAAATCAGGCTGTGGTATATTTCCCACTAGATGGGGTTAAAAGTATATGGATCATGTTAGAAAAGCATTGCCAAGAACCTAAAAAGTCAGAAAGATTAAAATCCCCATTAGAGGCAGTAATGACTTCAGCTCACCCCGATCTTCTCTCGCAGTGCATCATTTCAATCCCAGTTGCTACTGACATTCCCCAAGATGAGAGTTTGTTTGACTCAGGTTATCTTTCTCAGGAGGCCTCACCATAAATTCAGGCCAGTGTGTGGATTAAATGCTCTTCCCTCAGCCATTCACCCTCACTTTAGTCACCGTGGCCAGAGAGAGTGGATTTATGAGTTTAAAAACCACATCTACTGCTGCCTCTTCAGAGGAGCTTCCTGTGACTTTATTCTCTTAAAAATGGGCTGAGGGAAGACATTACATTAGCATTTGCAATAACATCACAAAGCATTATTCATGTAGTAGTTTGTTTATCCTGGAAATGTCTATGAGTACGAGCCTCTTCAGATTGGAGAGGAAAAAAAAAATTGAGAACAAAGAGTGAAAACATTTGCTTTCAATCATATGCTCCTTAGGAGAAATATTAAAAATAAGCATCCTCTCACTGGGAAATGACAGTTTAGCCTCATTTTCTCCTGCTTTTCTTTATAAGCTAAATGAGAATTTATTACACACATGACTGGATAAAATATTTTGAACTAACATTGCTCAAAGGTTCAACATAACAGAATCAAACCTGCTCATTAGATTTCACTGTGATAACTGTATTGTTAAGGCCTATCCTCCTTGGATTATCATATACAGTCCTTATGACTTATGTTCAATATCCTGACAGACAAAAAGTGACAAAGGAAAAAAAAACTCCTTAGGATTGATAAGAAGACATATGTTTATCTGTCAATGCCTTGTAGCCTTCTTTTCTATCTTATATTTTTTTGTCTTTTTCTTTCTCTTTTTCAAGTGTTCAAGATACTTACCAATGGTATATAGCTACGGTTCAACTGTTATATTGCTCTGCATATTCTACAACCACAATTTATTCATTTATTCCAATGGTGATGAACATTTGGGTTGTGTCCAATTTCTGGTAATTCTAAATGATGATTCTATGTGTTTTCTCATACATGGTTTCCAGATTAGAGAGGCACTTCTTTTTCTAGGGTCTACAGCTGGAAGTAGAATTGCTAAATTGTAGGATATATGCATATGGTGAACTTTTGTAGAAATTGCCAACCTGTTCTCCAAAAGTCTTGTCTGATTTGCCTGGCATCCAGCAGTGTATAAGTGTTCTCACAGACCCACATCCTCACCAATATGGATATTGGCAGACTTTAGTGTTAGCCAACCAATCTGTGATGTAAGAAGGAACATCACAGAGTGGCTTTGATTTACTTATGTCTGGTTACTAAAGATGTTGAGTGCCTTTTCACACATTCATTGTCCATTTGGCGTCCATCTTTTGTAAGGTTCCCATTTATTCACTTGCTTTTTAAAATTTATCTCATTGATTTGTGAAGTTCTTCATATATTCTATATAATCACTATTCTCTATCTTTTCACAACGTTTATGGGTTCCTAATTTTAATGTATATACAATATGTTAAAGTTTTCCTTGCATAACTCTTTAATGTTTTGTCTTAGAAATCATTCTCTTCCTCAAGGTCATGAAGATCATTTCCAATGTTATTTTCTAAAGGCTTTATATGTTTGACTTTCACATTTTATGTCTTCAATCTACCTGGCATTGATTCCCTTTTAATTATGTGATATAGAAGTACAATTTCATTTTTTTTTTCTGTTAAGTCTTTTTCCTCCTTCAGTAGCATTTTGACTATCGTCAGGCAGTTGAATTTTCATATGAATTTTAGAACCAAGAAATAAAAACTACTTGTTACTTTTATTTTAAAATAAAATGTAGGGATCCCTGGGTGGCACAGCGGTTTAGCGCCTGCCTTTGGCCCAGGGCGTGATCCTGGAGACCTGGGATCGAATCCCACGTCGGGCTCCCTGCATGGAGCCTGCTTCTCCCTCTGCCTGTGTCTCTGCCTCTCTCTCTCTGTGTGTGTGACTATCATAAATAAGTTAAAATTAAAAAAAATAAAATGTATATATGTATACTAATATATATTTAGCCATTTTATTAATCTGTTAATTCTAATAATTAGCAATTATTATTAATTTAGTTACTTTAGATGTTTTTATGCATGAAATCATATAACCTGTGATTATTAACAGCTTTTGTTCCTTCTTTTCTAATTATGTTTTTTTTTTTTTCCCCTCACTGAGATTTTTGGGTCTAAAACTATTACAAGTCACAGTTTTCTTAGCTAATGGAATGCTTATTAGATCTATTGAGATTCTCGAGGTCACATAGAATATTTGGTTTTAACCATGCATTCAATAATAAAGAATAAGAAAGTGCTTAGCTGCTGTCCTGGCTGTTCACAGTGTTGTGTGAATGCTGCTGCTGATCCAGCAGATCCCAAAGAGGATTGATGTTTCTCTGTTGGATCAGGATTCTGGTCAGAGCCTGCAGAAAACTTCAATCAGAGAAGCACATCACAGACCACTAGCTTATGAAAGAAAGCTATGCTAAGAACCATTCTTCTTGTGAAAAATAGTCTCAGCTTCCTACATGTGTGCAGCAGGACTCCTTCAAGTGGAAATGGTATAAATGAGAGAGGGCTGACTCTATGTCCTAGAGCCACTAATATTTTGAACACATCTGTGGACCCATGGAGGGATTATAATGAGCACTCAACTCAGGAAATCAAATTCAAGTCATATTTACAGTTTGTTTTGTCTCATTGACTGGCTCCTGCTAGAAGTAAAATGTTACCCCATTTAACCTACAGACTCAAGGATGGACCTGAAGGGTAGTGGAAAAGATCAGTCCCTCGTGTGGACAGGACTTTGAATGGTATATCTAGAAGTATACTTTTCCTAAAGGAAAAAGTACCAGAGGTACAAATCTGCAATGACTTATGGGCAACGGCTAATCACATGGCAAAAAGATGAGGGCAATATAAACAAAAACAAAAACAAAAACAAAAACAAACAAAAAAACAGTTTCCACATTCCTCCTAAAAGAAATTGGGGAAGAATTATATGTATAGAAATTTCAGAATGAGAATCAAGTGAGAGCAAGCATATTTGTTTCCTATGTGAATGCTTACAAAACAGTATGTACTGCAGAAGAGACACAGAGGGACAAGCTTACCCATCCGGTCAGCTTCTTTCACTACTTACCATAAAATGTGATCAATAGGCTCACAAAGCAGCTAGGATAGAGATCATCCCGATATCAAATAGCAGGGACTTCACCTCACTGAGGCTAAATTAATCACTGCCATTGATGAGGCACAGTCTCAAAACTGCAAAGAACACTATTATTACACCATTCTTTTGGAGGACTGGGAAGTCACCCTGTGAAATTTTGACTGTTTGGCCCCTTTCTTTTCTAAATAAGCATCTATTTTCCCTTGATAAAAAAATGATGCTGGATATGGGTGTGTCATCTCTGGTCATAACACTTCTTTAAAAACTATAAATTATAGATTTACCAAATGTCTAATTCACTGTTATGATAAACATTGTTTTTGAGTAAACAATTCATTTTTACAATAACAACAGAACAAAATTATTATCAAGGATGGAATGGCTCATGTCTAGGGAACCTGTCTTACCAGTTTTCTCAGCTAAATAAACTATTTTTATGTAAAGTTGAAGTGATCTTTTAAAGAATTAACAATGGCATCACTACAAGCTCTAACTATATTGTCCAATGGGATGTGGTGTACTTTGTAGGTACTATAATAAGCAATTATGGTGGATATGAATATGCCTTCCCTAGGCAATGTTTGAAACTGTTTCTGCTATTGCCACAACATACTGTTCAGTGTTCAAGATTTGTAAATGGTATTTCCTTATAATTCACTAGTAAGTTTTGCTTTCAATCACCTGAAGTCTACTATTCTGGTTAGAAATCTACTTCACTTGGAAAACAAAACACTGTTGTCTTACCGTCACCATTACTACTTTAGATCTCTATGCCATTAAAATTGCAAGAAGATATATTTATTGCACTGAGATGCTTAATTCTGATTATCAGGATTAAGTAGGTAGGCAGGTGTGTGTTTTGAGAACAGAGGATCCTCAGGTAAATTGCTCAACTTCTTCATAACCTGTAATAATAGAAAAGGAAGAAACACAAATGGTTCAAAGTACCAAGTAATGAAAGTTAAAGTCTGAGATGCTGGCTGAAGGAAAAGGCAACATGGAATATATGGTGAAAGAAGAAGAATATGAATATCAACTCTAGCCTTGCATCTGAAATGTAGAAGCTAGTAACAGTGTGGCCTCTCTTCCTTTCGAATACCTCCATAGTTACACATGTAGTTACATTTTCCTATGATTTTCCTAATACCATATTATGAATATTTTCTCCTTCGCCTTATTATGGAAAAAGACTTTCTCTTCCTTTTCCCTAATACTTTACATATGTTGTATTTTTTATAGTTAACTTGTAAATTGGTTTTCTATTTACAGAAAATCAAGGCAGAATTTTGACCAAATAAGCATATAATGGATATCACTCTGAGATGAATATCATGACTGATGATGCACTGGGAATCCTCTTTGGCTTTGTCTTGCAGTGAAGACAGACATTCATTATGTATAAGAAGCCATGAGTGGAATTTGAGTAGCTAAACTGATGGAGTATGATGGATATGTTGATTGATACTCACAACCGTTCTTTTACCTTGTATTTCTAAGGTTGGAAAGCTAAATATTGGATTTTTCAGACACTTTAAAGCTACAGTTCTGAATGTAAATTAGGTATTACATTTATAAGTTGAAAGTGAGGCAGATCCATATTTCTGGAGTATTATGGGCAGATTAAGGTTGCTCTGAAAACAATGAGTGTTAGCAGAAGGTGGGGTTCATGTCTTAATGTCCAATTACCAGCCCTGTGTTCCAAAAACTGATGACTGCCAGCACTGTTAAAAGGGGCAGAGACTGTTTCCTAGACTTTGGGGGACAGAAGCAGTGTCCTGGCTTCTTGATCCAAGCTGTAGTAGGATGAAATTAAAGCCAAAACTTAGTGGTAGGCATGTGACTTCAACTGCTCTGTTTCATCCAAAAATTGTGTAAGCATCTTCTTGGTCCTTCTGTCTTGCACAGAATTTTGATCGATATATTGATTTTGTTTACTACTGTTGTCCTCTTGTCATATAAAACATGTACATTCATACACATGGATATATGTTCAGAACTCAGAAATTGTATGTGAGTTTTTTTTTAATTTGTCATACATCAAGTTTTTATTATATTGCTTCTAATATAACCTTCCCTATAGTAGGCAAAAAGGCTAGTTCATGGTGTAGTTAAAAAACAACCAAAAAGGGATCCCTGGGTGGCGCAGTGGTTTAGCGCCTGCCTTTGGCCCAGGGCGCGATCCTGGAGAACCGGGATCAAATCCCACGTCAGGCTCCCAGTGCATGGAGCCTGCTTCTCCCTCTGCCTGTGTCTCTGCCTCTCTCTCTCTCTGTGTGTGACTATCATAAATAAATAAAAATTAAAATAAAAAAAAAACAACCATGATATCCCTTTCTGGCCATGATGCAGTAATTGGGGCAAAATTTACTGTCCTGTTCTCAACCAACTAAAAGAGTGGGCAAAATATATGAAACAGTGGCTCTCAAGACATTGGACATCAGGCAATGAAGGAAAATGATTGCTGAGACAATGGCAAACAAACAAAACAAATCCAATTATTTCCCCAGTGCCTGAAGACATTGCCACACTGTGGCTCAAGGCTCAGACTGCAGGAATCTAAGCAGACCCAGAGAATCTTCCTAACTTGGTAAGACAGAGAAAGGAACCCAAGCAGTCTATGATGGCCAGAACTGCAGGAAAATGTATCAGATAAAAGACTGATGCACAGGTGGAGAACCCCAGACATCTTCAGGTAATCCCTTCAGGAATTCAGTTACATATTGATCAGTGCATGAATGAGAGGTAACTACCCAAGGGTGTGGGAAGTCTTACAAAGAGGGTTAGAACAAAACAATCTCTGGGGCTCGCCAAGTGCCAGAAAACTGCCTGCTACCACCCACCATTTTGGAAAATCTTTTTATTCATGGGACATTAGGTAGAGTATTCAGAAGGTCTTGCCTCTGTAGTGGAGAGAAATTAACCCTGGACTAAATGCTCTTCTGTTCCTGCCTCCAATAGTACTTAAAAAAGATTGAAAAGGAGCAAACCATTTTCAAGATTTAATGACATCCCTGAACAAAGCTCAAAAATATTTGAGGGATAAAAAATGTATCCATCACACACAGGAAGGAAAAATTCACTCTGTCTGATGTCAGACACACTGTCTAGAGTCATGCAAAGGTGCAGGAAAACATGATCTATAGTGAGGAGGAGAAGAAACAATCATTAGGGATTAGTAAATTAAAACCACAACTAGATATCACTAGGCCTATTAATACATGAAAAATTAAAATGAGTAAACATACAAAATCCTGTCAAGGATACGGTATAACCAGAAATAGTACACACCGCTGGTTAGAGTATAAAATGTAGCAAACACTTTGAAAATTAGTTTGTCAGTTTCTTAAAAATTTAAATGGACACAACATATGAACCAGTCATGATTCTCAATATGATTATGTTGAATTAAATAGTTATACTGAGTAAAAAAAGCCAGATAAAAGGAAGCACATATTATATGATTTCATTTTTATAATCATTCTATAAAATGAAAACTTTCTATAGTAACAGAACGTAGATCACTGGCTTTCTGGAGATGGAAGGGGGTCATGGAGGGATAAGAAGGAGAAATTACAAAGAAATACATGGAAACTACTGTGAGTGGAATATGTTTTTTATCTTGATTGTGATGGTTTCAAAGGTATATAAATATATCAAAACATCAAATTGTATACTTTCCATATGTAGAGTTTATTGTATTAGTTATACTTCAGTAAAGCTGTATTAAAAAAAATACACTTAGGGGCACATGGATAACTCAGTGGTTTGGCTCAGGACGTGATCCTGGGGTCCTGGGATAGAGTTTCATATTGGGCTCCTGCGGGGAGCCTACTTCCCCTTCTTCCTATGTCTCTACCTCTCTCAGTGTGTCTCTCATGAATAAATAGATAAAATAAAAATATTTAAAACTTCACTGCCTTAAAACAACAAAATGTATTTATATATACACATACATGTGCGTGTGCACCTGTATGTATATGTAG
Organism: Canis lupus baileyi; assembly: GCF_048164855.1. Classification (NCBI taxonomy): domain Eukaryota; kingdom Metazoa; phylum Chordata; class Mammalia; order Carnivora; family Canidae; genus Canis; species Canis lupus. The sequence goes on along the minus strand of NC_132875.1, from coordinate 19,514,030 downwards.
TATAAGCTACATAGCTACACACCTATTACTTGTCCACAGGAAAAAAAGAATAAAACAGAGTGATACAATTGTACATGCTAGTTTTCTTGAAAATATTTACAACAGTGGTTCTGAAATCAGAGATAGCCAGTCAGTACGGTTCATGGAACACTCAAGGATTCTAGCTAACTGAGCTTTCACCATATATAATGTTTCATATTACCATAGTAGAGAGAAAATAATGTGCCAAATAAGATATTTTTGTCATATTTCATTGGCCAAAATAAGCCATGGGCCAGAGCTAGCTTCAAATGGGAAGAGAAATTAAGTGCTTGTGAAGACCATTAATAGACACTAGAATCCATCAAATACCAAATTCGCTTTTTATTTGCTTACAAAATGCACTCAAGCTCTTTGCAGGGGAAACAACTCAATAGTTCACACAGTCATACCATCAAGATTAAGGTCCAGTAGTTTTTGGTAATGCATTATAATTTCTTCACCTGATGTAACATAAGGTAATTTTGTATTCCAGATGCACTTTCTCTTTATCTGGAGATTGGATAACTAAAAAGAAAAGTTGTCTACCCTCTGACACAATCTCTATACTGGTGAAGCTTGTACAGCATAATTCCAGACTTCAGTTTTTGGTCCATAGAAACCCTGAAATCCCTTTGGCTATAGAATGTTCTTTGATGGTTGCAAGACTTGAAATTAAGATTCAATATTATGTGCTGCCATAACATCAAAAGTTTGGAGGGCCAACAAAGGCCTAACCACACTCACCTCTCCCTAACTTTACTCCTGTGAATAAGTAAGGTCCTACAGCCAAACAACCCTCTAGATACCATGCCTGCCTTCTTTGTATAGCAAGCTTCAGTTCCTTGTCAGCCCCCAATATTATTAAAAAACAGGATAATCGGGGCACCTGGGTGGCTCAGTGGTTAAATGTCTGACTTTGGCTCATGTTGTGATCTCAGAGTTCTGGAACTGCGTTCTGAATCAGGCTCCCCATGGGGAGCCTGCTTCTCCCTCTGCCTATGTCTCTGCCTCTCTCTCTCTCTGTGTCTCTAATAAATAAATAAATAAAATCTTCAAAAAAAAAAAAACCACAAGATAATCACAGGCTTCTGAGAATTAGAAATTACTCCATGTTTTGCTGCTACAAAACTTGCCTCCTACAATCCTTGCTTGTTCATTCTTAAGTACAAACCTCACATAACCTTGCATGGCATCTGTAGTTTCAAATGTAACTAATAAAGTGACATTGTATAATTTATATATATATTATATAAACAAATTTATCACATACATAATTACATATTATAATTATATGTTATATATTTATCTACTATAAGAATTGCCATGACTTCATCTGTCTAGTGTCATGTGCTGTGTATATGACCATTCCCAAACCCTACATTGGAAATGCCTCCTTCACCAACAAGTTGAAAAGAGGACAGTCCAAAGAATTAGTCTCTGATCATGCTAGTTTAGAACTCCCTTGTCCATTTTTCTCTATGTTCTCCTCTGATCTGATGGTTGCCAGGGGCTCGGAAGTAGAGGGAATGGAGAGATGTCAGTTAAAGAGTACAAGCTTCCAGTTATAAGATAAATATGTTCTTATGACATAAGTTAATAATACTATATTGCTATACAGTTGAAAGTTGCTTCAAGAGTAGATTTTGCATGTTCTCACCACAAGACATGGAAGGAAGGAGGGAAGGAAGGAAGGAAGGAAGGAAGGAAGGAAGGAAGGAAGGAAGGAAGGAAGGAAGGAGAAAAAAAGAAGAAAAGAAAGAAAGAAGAGAAAGAAGAAAGAAAGAAAGAAAAAGAAAGAAAGAAAGAAAGAAAGAAAGAAAGAAAGAAAGAAAGAAAGAAAGAAAAAGAGAAAGAAAAAGAAAAACTGTCAGATGATGGATATGTTAACTAACTTTATTGCGATAATTGTTTTATCACACATATTTATATCAAATCATCACATTGTACAGCTTAAACTTACAGAATGTTATATGTCAATTATATCTTAATAAATTTGAAAAAAAAAGGTTAATAGTGGGTATCGAATTATGGAGTGAGGAGGTGGGAAAACACTGTGGGGATTGTTCCTGCTCAGAAGTAGAATAAGGATTTTATTTCTTGGGTAAACACACTCTGAGTCAAAAGTTAGAGATATTATCCTATTTATTCCAACAGACAGGTATTGGCTTGTCTTTTGTTTTGCTTAAACACAGGTAACTCCCTAGCAATTTCTATTGTTCCATCACTCTTATCCCTGCAATTTTTTTCATCAGTTCTAAACAATAATATTTCTGTCAAACATAAATTTAATGTTTCTTCTATTTTCTCTCTCTTTTTTTTTTTTAACACTCCAAATGTCATTAGTAGAACTCTAGGAAATATAGTTCTGTAAGGACTGAGATAGAAAGCACTTGAATGAAAAGTTCCCACACAGAACAATCAAAATGGTTAAAATCATTAAGCTTCAATGCTTTGATGTGTTCTACTACTATACTTTGAAATATTTACCTATTTCATTTGGCCAGAGCTAGTAGTGGACTCACTGCCTAATATGTCAAATGCAATTTTGCAAAAGGACCTAACAAAGATACAGGCTTAGAATAATGTAAAATTCTACTTTCATGAGTCATTTTATTTTTTTATTTTTATTTTATTTTTTTTTATTTTTTTTATTTTTTTAAGAGAAGGAGCAAAGCATGGTGTGAGCAGGGGAGAGAATCTTTTTTTTTTTTTTAATACTGGAATTTTTATTTATTTATTTTTTAATTTTTATTTATGATCGTCACAGAGAGAGAGAGAGAGGCAGAGACATAGGCAGAGGGAGAAGCAGGCTCCATGCACCGGGAGCCCGATGTGGGATTCGATCCCGGGTCTCCAGGATCGCGCCCTGGGCCAAAGGCAGGCGCCAAACCGCTGTGCCACCCAGGGATCCCTCATGAGTCATTTTAAATGATATCATAATGTTCACTGAAGTACCAGAAAATAAGCTTATTTCCACAATTGCATAAGTTGTTTACACTTTGACTTAATTGCAGTAGAAATTAGAAATTAGATTCTCCAAATCATACTCATTGTATCTTCGGAGCAGAGTTCCACATAAAATGCTACCAAGATCAAAGTGGTATAACATTAAAGAATATTGTTAGTCTTTCTTCAGAAGATCAAAGAAGGGATGACTTCAAATGCTGGAAAAGAAATTTATCTCACCCCCTTAGGAGATCGTATGTCAGATTTTAGGTTAGAAAAAGAAGTAAATTAATACTGATTAATACTGATGTGGAATTGGTAGGAGATTGTCAAGTTACAAGCCACTAAAATCTAGTACTATAAGTAAAGATAAATTTTCAAGTTAATGTTACAAATCTAGGGATATTTTAAAAATCTCCACATAAATTGAAAGATTATAACTTGTAACGATGAGAAAATGGCATGATTAATTATATTAATGACTGCATTTATGCGTTCAGTTAACTTGTCTAAGACTTCATTCCTTGCCGAAAATATTGAGTGAATATAAATGATCTGGATAAGAAATTTGAGTTACATATGGTTTTGAAGTTCAAACTCACATCTTGTGGTGACAAAAAATGATTGCTGTACAAACAGTAAATCACTATCCATGAAAAAAATAATGAACTTAGCAATAATTAATTAATGTGCATAGTGTTTCTGTAACAGAAGACAAATTCCAATGATTTATGAGCTATTATATATTAGATGGTTCATATATGGCCACCCCTCAATTATAAATCTTTTTATCTATACTTAAAATAAGCATAATTGACAGAATCATTGTGCAGCCATAGTTTGTTGTGTTTAATATGCAGCCACAGTGAATGACAGATTTTTGATGTTTATCTTAAATTTTCCAAGTCTTTCTAACAGAATGAACATTTTTGGTTGTCTCTTCCACTGGCTAATATTTATTTCACCAGACAGTGTTTCATCCCTTTGGAGTTTTGTAAGGATATATAGCCAACTGAGTATTTGGGGGAGTTAGACCCTTGGAATTTTCCAACTAATAGCCCTACAAAGCAATTAGTTTGGTCTTAGATTGACACCAAGAGCTCAATTCAGACCTAAAAAGGAGAATCCAGTAGTCTTACAAAAGTTGTAATTGATTTACTACAGCAGTAGGAATGGTTTTCTGGGTGTTTCTGTGGGGGATATATTTTTGGACCTTAATGATTCTTCTAATACAAGACTATTTTTCTTCATTCATTCATTGCTTAAAAAATCATTATTGGCAAGACTAATGTATATCATAGCTTTATATCACTTTTAAATTGGTTGTGCTAATGATAGCTGGGAAGAACTAGGTTATGTTGTTAGGGTGATGATTTTTTCTATCAAATCCTGGACTTAGATAAATTATTATGAGGGGTGAAAAGAACAAGATAGACTGGTTGAGAAATATGTAAACTTAAAGCTGTGATACAACAAAATTATGACCAAATTGATGATTTAAAAATGTATGTAAGATACAGATGGTTTGACCAAAAGTTGGCTAGTTCATATTAACATTTGCTTGTGATGAGGATTTTCTGCTTTTATAAATTAATGATATAGGAAGTGTGCACATAAAGATGTTGTAGGGCTCAAGGCAAATTTTGGCTAATTGTGATTTTCCAAACTGGTCCTCAGTCTAATAGACCTCCATCAACTAGCTCTTAGGGAATACATGGATTTTTTTTTAAGATTTTATTTATTTATTCATAAGGGACCCAGAGAGAGAAGCAGAGACATAGGCAAAAGGAGAAGCAGACTCCCTGTGGGGATCCCAATGCAGGACTCGATCCCAGTACCCCAGGATCATGACCTGAGCCAAAGGAAGATGCTCAACTACTGAGCTATGCAAGTGTCCTGGGACTACTTGGATTAAACACTTATTAGGCCTATGCCCTCTGCTTTTCCTTGTGGAAGAGTCTCTCATACATTCAGTTGGAGGGGTGCCTGGGTGTCTTAGTCTGTTAAGTGTCTGACTTTGGCTCATGCATCTCAGAGTCCTGGGATAGAGCCCATGTCAGGCTCCCCACTCACCGGGAAGTCTGCTTGTCCCTTTGCTCCTTCCCCTGCTCGTGCTCTCTCTTTTGTTCTCTTAAATAAATAATGAATAAAATTTTTACAATAAGACAGTTAAGAGCAAAACAAAAACACATGTACTATCTCCTCATACATGTAGTAGTCATCAAACTATGGCTAATGAACCTAACAGGTCACATGACTTTTTGTGTATGGCTCTTGAGCTAAGGAAAGACTTTTATATTTATTAATGTTTTTAAAAATATCAAAAGAAGAATATGCCATAGATATTGGATGTAGTCAAAAAAGCCAAAATATTTATTAGATGGTCCTTTATAACAAAATCTGCAATTCAATGATATAGATAAGCAAGAGCAATAGCTATTATTGCTATTAACTATTAGCTAATTTTGCTGATAGCAAATCAAGAGAAAAGCAGGTTAATGTCAAAACATTTACTAAATTTTATATCCAAAATAAAATGTCTAGTACCTTTTACAAAGGCCTAAGCCTAGTTATTTACCAAATAATACACCTTCAAATCAAAACTGAAGTTACTTAGTATAAAAACCTGGGCCTACATACCTTATGCTAAGAACTAAGTCAAATTGTTTATCATGTGGTACACCTTATAAATGAAAATATCTAATTACTTTATACTACAAACATCTGTGTCCAATTGTATTATACAATGACATGGATCTAAACACCCCATACAAAGATCTATATTGTTAGAAATACTATGCTCAGCAAGCTAAATTCAGCAAGAACTAAACAAGCTACTAAGCTTAGATCATTATTGAATCCAAACTACCTGCTGGCAAATTGGAAGAAAAAATGCAATTTAGGTTCAAGCAACTGAGTGCACATCTTGGTGCAAGAAAACATTAGAAGCCTGTCAACTAAGGGTCTTTCATACAGTGTATAGAAGAAGAATTGATTTATAGCTAAACTGGAAAGGAATTGGGTATTCCTAGGTGTCTGAGGTTTTTGGATTACTTTTTTGACTGTTGACCAAGGTTGGGACCAGGGATTTGTGATGTGCTGTTTAAAGTCAAAATTCCACAAATAATCCCCAAGGTCAATTTTTTTAAAAGATTTTGTTTATGTATTAATGAGAGAGAGAGAGAGGCAGAGACACAGGCAGAGGGAGAAGCAGGCTCCATGCAGGGAGCCCGAGTGGGACTTGATCCCGGTTCCCCAGGATAGACCCTGGGCTGAAGGTGGCGCTAAACCGCTGAGTCACCGGGCTGCCCCCCAAGGTCAATTAAAAAATATATATTTATTTATTTATTCAAGATAGACACAGAGAGAGATACAGAGACAGGCAGAGGGAGAAGCAGGCTCCACGCAGGGAGCCCAACGCGGGATTCAATCCCAGGACTCCAGGACCATGCCCTGGGCCAAAGGCAGGCACTAAACCACTGAGCCACCCAGGGATTCCCCTGCCCCCCCCCCCCAAAGTCAATTTTAACTGACCTGGCTGACTCTAGATAGTCTGGCCAGGTTGCATAACCAAATGCATGCAAAAACTCTGCTGAAAAATTCTTCTTTGATTTCTTCCAAAAACTAAGACTCTACACACAGATATTGGGAGTTCAATTTGGATATAGATGACAGTCCATCCCCATGTTAATGAGGACCCTGGAGAGCTTGCTCTTGAGCTTTTTCTAGGACCTCCTATTGCTTTCCCATACTCTTTTTATCTAGTGGCACCGCATCACTTGCCTTTAAATAAAAGTCTTCTATGAGCGTGTCCTGTCAAGGCTAATATGTTTTTTCAAATATCCAAACTTGGGAGACTTTGCATAACCTCAGGACCGCTTCCAGAATTGTCAAAGGATAATGAGACCACAGCTTAATAACGGAATTGAGGAGATAAAGCTGAATTTATAACTTACTATAATGTCATATCCTTACTACATATGGTTAGTTACATGCAGCTCAATCACAGTATTCCAACTCATGCAGCTGCTGATTGTAATAAACGTATGCATATGTATATATGCATGTATAGTTATTTTTGTTTTTGGTAAGCATGGAAATCTGTGAGTGGTAGACTTTCAGGGGTAAGAGTAGATTGCCATTATTTGCAGAAGCATGAGTAATTGATTAGCATTCAGAGGTGTGTTTATTGCACTGTATTCTTTACTGAGTACCTGACTTTCAGAAATGAGAGGATGTCATTGACTTGTGTTTACAGAGGTAATCTGCCTTTGAAAGAATATATATCCATATAGGTGTGTATAATACAGATACATCTTGGTAATTTATTAATAATATATATTTTATATTTATTATATACCTTTTATATTTTATGAATAAGTTATTGAGATGCAGGATTATATAAACGCTGAGAAACTATGCTTATCCTGTTGTTTATAAAGTTATGTTTGTACAACTTCTGAATTTTGAATGTCTTGCTTTAGGAATATTGTATAATTTAAGATATTTTAAAGTCATTCTTATGTTTTTAACTTATTCTATCTCTTTTTACTGCTTTAGCAGGGTGTCATTTGTGCTACTTTATTGACAATAGCAGTAATTTCAATCGTCTCAAGACTATAAAGAATGCTAATATCAACAGGAAATAATAATTGTTTAAACAAAGAAAATGAAGTGAAATAAAATAATAAAATAAAATAAGGACATTACAGGGATCACAGGCCTACCTTCTAACCTGTCATTAACTAGCGGATTCAGTATTATCCTGAGACCATTTCCACATTTCCAATAATTATTTATTTGTTTGTTTAATTCATGAGAGACACACAAAGAGAGGCAGAGACAGAGGAAGAAACAGGCTCCTCACAGGGAGCCTGATCCAGAACTCCATCCCTGGACCCAGGATCACACCCTGAGCCAAAGTCACTCAACCAGTGAGCCACCCAGGCGTCCCATCCACATTTCCAACAATTTATAAAGATGACATTAGGAATAAGAAACTTATAATTTCCCTATAAGCTTCAAAACACTTTAATACTAAAACTAGTTGAAACGAGGACACAGAATCTGGACCTAAAATGTAGTTATGATGTTAAAAATAAGAGGTTAATTTAAAAAACTACAATTAAGGAAAGAAGAAAGGGAGGAAAGAATGAAGGATGGGAGGGAGGAGGGAAAGAAGGAGGGAGGGAGGAAAAAGAAAAAAGGAAATAAGCAGATTTATTTACCCAATGCTACAGGGGGAAAATGAAACACATAAAAGTGAGCTACAATGGATTATTCAAAGATTATCTGCTTTTATGTTATTGAATATATCTTCAACCAGCTAACTCTCTAGACTTAGCTGCCTAAACTAAGCCCTGAAATCAGGTTAGCACCACATTTAATACATTGATCAAATCAGCCACGTGGAAAAACAACAACCTCTTCTAACCTGCATTGCTTGAGATCTTAAAATGTAACAACCATATTGATTTAAGGAGAATAATTTCCGTTACATTTTGTAGTAAACTTTATATCCCTAATATTCCATCCCTAATATTCCATCTTAACACAGGGCTTTCTCCTTCCCTTCACCTCTCCACCCCCATCCCCCCACACACAGGGAGGATACTTAACCCAGGCATACATACTTCTTGAGTTACCTTGTTGGGCTGTTCATGTAAAGATAGCTCTTTGTATCTTAAAAAGAGTATTATACAACAGAGAAAGAACATTTTGAAGTATGTTCTGTTTATTTCATGTCATCATCATGAAGATATTTAAGCAGAATAAAATTTAAATGAAACTATCCAGTCAGTAAACTGATGTTATTTTACATACTGATTGTATGTGTGCAGGGTGTGTGTGTATATGTGTGTGTGTGTGTGTGTGTGTGTATGTTTACAGGCAGTACTGTAGTTATTCGATCAACTAAAAAGGAAGATTTCATGAGTTTCAAAAATACAAAGTTTCTTTAATACAAACTCTCTTATGCAGTTGCATATAAGGTTAGTTTTTTAACAGCCAAAAGAATGGAATTAAAGATAAAAACATGAATTGCCAAAAATTTTAAGGCTGCATCTTTAGTATTCCTGCAAGATGGAATATGTAAGCATGCATATTTAGTTTTGTTTATAATAAGAGAGTATATTTAACCATTATTTATGGCAGGAACCAAAAAGATTCTTTTTCAAAATAAGGAACTTTTGAAACTGTTGGCAATAAAATGACCAGTAGGGTTAAAATGTGATGACGTGATTAACATTTGAAATGAAACTGGCACCTCAGAGTCTGTCACACATATGCACTGGGTGACACAATGACTGAGTCTGTTATAACAAAATCACAAGAACAGTCTCCTAAAACAGAACAACAAAAGTGGCAGAATTAAATGGAAAACAGAATACTGAACCTATCCAGCAAGAATTCACATGTGTGCACACACACACACACACACACACACACACAATCATACTTAAATATTTTCTGTGTGGTTCCTCTATCAAGAAATGTAATTAATCAGCATTGGGTTAACAATAGATAGAAAAACAAATGAGAACTTGGAAAAATATTGAGAAAATAAGATATAGACGTAACTGCAATTATAGAATACTTTAAAGTAGAATATATGTGTCAAATTTGGGTTAAAATAAGTAAATTTTAATTGCTCAGAGAAATTTTAATTTTGATTGCTTTGAGAAAGAAGAACCTAACTTACACATAGTCCAAATTTCCTATAGATGCTTCCATGTTTTTATACTTTATGCTTTCTCCATTTTGTTGAACCTAAACTTCTGAGTCACCAAGTTTAAAATTTGCAACTTACTGACCTCTGTTAAGTCCTATTCCAATGAGTTGAAAATCTTGTTAATTTTTTTTAAGATTTTATTTATTTATTTGAGAGAGAGCACACAGGCAGGGTGAGGGGCAGCAGGAGAAAGAGAAGCAGACTCCCCGCTGAGCAGGGAGCCCGATGCAGGGCTGATCCCAGGAATCCAGGATCATGACCTGAGCCGAAAGCAGATGCTTAACTGACCCAGGTGTCCCTTGTTAATTTTGTCTCATGATTCCTTTCCTTCATTAGTTCATAAAATTATCAATTTTTTCTCGAGATTGTGCTATATGAAAGAAAAATACAACTGAGTAAAAAATATAGTCAAAAATCCCACTAGACTCAAAACTACATGTGTTCCTTTTATTAGGACTTTTGATCTGTATTTCACTATTTTTTTTTTTACTGTTTGATCCTTTTATTTTCTGATCATATGCACAAAACTCTATGTACTTTTATGGGTGCCATGTACACAGTTTCTTCTTTTTCCTTTCTAAGAAAAATTGGCCAGAGTATTCACTTGCATCCTGTATGTTGTATTAGGTAATCCCTCTATTGTTATTAGCTGGTTTGCATCAGTAAATGACACCAGACTACAAAGCATCCTCTATCTGATAGTGAGTGATCTAGTCAGTGGTGGATTAACACAGTCACATCAATGCTTGGAAGATTTAATGAAAGTTAGTATTTAGTAGAGGACAATCTGATACAGAAGAGACAGAAAAAGTTCAGTCTGTAAGATTGTTATAATACAGAGCAGTCACAATGCTTAGGGCATATAATTAATTTTTGGTCAATAGGATTTGTAATGAAGATTATACATATATTAGATAACGTATGATTATATAGCTGTTGAAGTTCATTCCTGTTTCTCTTACCTCCCCATGAGTTTGAGTTCTTACAATAAACATCTCTGTGCAAATTAAAAGATATACATGATGATTATTAAAGTAATATCCTTTATAGAAAATTCAGAAAACCAGCTTATATACCAGAAGGATATAGAAGTAAAAATAGTGATTTGGAGGTAATTCTGTGTTCACATTGCAACCACAACTCTTCCATGGAAATGTGACCTTTGTCAAGACATATAATTTATCTGAGATTCAGTTTCCACGTAAATTAAGTCATGAGGCCCTTATGATAGTATAACTAACAGGACTACATATATAACATATTATTATTATTGCTATTATTATTTTAATATTATTTTTATTACCAGTAATTTCTCTCCTAAGAACCTGTCATTTTGAAAATTATGCAGGTTGGAATATAGAGACATAAACAAATACAATAATCATATATCATCCATATATTTTGGAGAAAAAGTATTAAGGTTTAAATATTTGTTGCTTGTTTAAAATTTGAAAACAGTAAGATTGTTTTCCTTTCCCTCTTTGTTCTGAAATTTTTCTTATGCTTATTTAAATAATGTGTAATGAAAAATTGTCAGACATGAACAGACATTTCTCCAAAGAAGACATACAAATGGCCAATAGACAAATGAAAAAAATGCTCAACATCATTGGCATCAGGGAAATACAAATCAAAACCACAATGAGATACCACCTCACATCAGTCAGAATGGATAAAATTAGCAAATCAGGAAATGACAGATTTTGGCAAGGATGCAGAGGAAAGGAAACTCTCTTACACTGTTGGAGGAAATGAAAGCTGATGCAGCTACTCTGAAAAACAGTGGAGGTTCCTCAAAAAGTTGAAAAAAGAGCTACCCTACAACACAGCAATTACACTACTAGGTATTTACCCCAAAGATGCAAATGTAGTGATCCAAAGGGGCACCAGCACCCCGGTATTTATAGCAGCAATGTCCACAATAGCCAAACTATGGGAAGAAACCAGATGTCCAATGACAGATAAATGGATAAAGAAGAGGTGGTATATATATATATATATTTCAGCCATCAAAGAAAATGAAATTTTGTGTGGATGGAACTAGAGAGTATTATTCTAAGGGAAATAAGTCAATCAGAGAAGGACAATTATCATATGATCTAACTCATATGTGGAATTTAAGAAACAAAACAAAGGATCATAGGGGAAGAGAGGAAAAAATTAAACAAGGCAAAGCCCAAAGGAGAGACAAACCACAAGAAACTCTTAATCATAGGAAACAAACTGAGGGTTCCTGAAGGGGAAAAGGTGGGGGGACAGTATAATTGGGTGATGGACATTAAGGAGGGCATGTGATGTAATAAGCTCTGGGTATTATATAATACTGATGAATCACTGACCTCTACCTCTGAAACGAACAATCCATTATATGTTAATTAATTAAATTTAAATTTTTTTAAAAGAAAAATGGTCAGAGGGACTGAATAGACACATAAATAGCCAACAGGTACATGAAGAAGATGCTCAATATCACTAATCATACTGAAAATGCAAATCAAACCAAAATGAGATCGCATCTCACACATGTTAGAATGACTTTCATTAGGAGACAAGAGATAACAAGTGTTGGCAAGGATGTAAAGAAAGGGAACCCTCATTCACTATTAGTGGAATGTAAATTGGTACAATCACAATGGAGAACAATATAGAGTTTACTTTAAAAAAGAAACATGGGGTGCCTGGGTGGCTTAGTCAGTTAAGCATCTGCCTTCAGTTCAAGATGTGGTCCTGGGGTCCTGGGATAAAGCCCCAAGTCAGCTTCTAGCTCAGTGGTGAGCCTGCTTCTCCTTCTCCTCCCTGATCATGCTCTCTCTCTCACCCTTTCTAACATAAATAAAATCTATAAAAACAAATAAAAAATAAAAATAAGTAAAAATAGAACCTACCATATGATACAGGAATCCTACTTCTGGATATAGATTTAAAAGAAATTAAAACAGGAGATTGAAGAGGTATCTGAACTCCCATAGCAAAGATGTAGAAATTAATGTCTCTCAGGGAATGAATAAAGACCAATATTGTATATATTTACAGTGGAGTAAAGACTGCACTTTCAGGGATCATTTCTATAGTTTATTTACAGTGGAGTATTATTCAGCCATGAGAAAGGAGGGAATCCTATCACTTGTAACAAGATTGCCTCCGATAACTCTGGAGGCATTATGCTAAGTGAGATATAAATTAGAGGAAGATAAGTACTGCATGATTCACTTATATATGGAATTTTAAAAAGCCAAATTTGTGGAAACAGAGTAGAAGACACTAAAGGAGTAAGAAAATTGGAGGATATATTCCAAGGATACAAACTTATAATTAGAAGATAATTTCTGGAAATCTAAGGCACAGCATGGTGATTCTAGTCAACAATACTTCATTATATATTCAAAATTACTAAAATATTAAATCTTAAATGTTCTCACCACAAAAAAAGAAATGATAATTATGGGAAGTAATAAAGGAGTTAGTTAATGCCATGGTGGGAATCATACTGCAATATATAAACGTATCAAATCCATGTTGTACACCTTAAATTTACACAAATATTATTTGTCAATTATATCTCAATTTTTTTAAAGGTGGCAAAAAACTTCATGGAAGATCTATTTATATAGATTTAAACAATTTTATGGAATTTGAAACTACATAGGGAAGTTTTAGAGGGAAGCTAAAAAGTTAGGTTATTTAAATAGAGTAAGTAATGTGAACTAAAAAATGATCAGTCTCATTTCTACTGTCTAGACACTTATCCATACAATTTTTAGAGAACACTTGTTAAAACCCTGCCCTATGACCCATATTTGTTTCTCAAAAGGAAAAAGTTATAATAACTTTGGCTGGAATATCAGGTTTATTGTTATAAAAACAATAGAAAATTAAAAAAATAAGTATATAAAACACAAAAGCATTTAGATTTCCCTTAAAGTATTTTTAAGTAAATAAAAGTAATGAAGTCCCTACCTGCCTATATGGAAAATACACAAAAATATTGTTTCAAAGTATAATTTGTATTTTCCCAATTTATAAAATGGCTGTATTTTATTTCTTATTATTAGAAAAATATATATAATTTACAAATCAATATAATAGTATTTAAGTTATCTTACTTAAATTTTAAATAAGTAAGAATTCAGAAGTCTGTAACGAGAAGTATAACTCCAGTAAAGCTTTTCTGCATATTTAGGGTATATATTTTCCCCATAATATAGCATATGCTTGATAGTTGAGTTTTAGCTATTTTTAAAAATGCAAAGATCTTAATGAAGTTATTTTTTAAAGATTTATTTATTTATTTATTTATTTATTTATTTATTTATTTATTCATGAGAGATACAGAAAGAGAGGCAAAGAAATAGGCAGAGAGAAGCAGGCTCCTCACAGGGAGTCTGACTTGGGACTCGATCCCCAGATCTGAGATCACGCCCTGAACTGAAGGCAGATGCTCAACCACTGAACCACTCAGGCATCCCAAGTTATTTGTGTCTTAAATAGATGTGTAGGTAAGTAGATAGAGAGATAAATGATATAAATGATAGAAATCTATAGATATCTGAAATCTATATTTAATATATATACTATCTGTTTTTCCTTAATTATAGTGACTCAGAAAATAATCTAAAAATATTTTACAGTTATTAGTATGTTTATAAATAATGCATAGATGTCCCTAAAACAACAAAAAAATAGATTTGTTGAAGAAAAATGAAAAGAACAAACTGAGAATATGGTATAATATGAATACAAAAATCTTTTTTCCTTCTATCCTTCCTTCTTTTTTGTTCTTTCTCCCCCCTCACTCTAGATATCTTCAAGTAAATGAATACCCAGACAAGCCACTAGAGTCTGATTTGGAAAATTATGTCAGAGAGAATAAATGCCTTTTAAATGGCACCCTAATGGCCCCAAAGAGTTAATGAACCTGATATTCTCCATGAACCAGATTCATTTTAAAGACACCCTTTCACAGATGAGACGTGTGGCTAATTATATTTGCACATTTGGCTAGCTGCTTAGTCACGCAAAATGAGCAATATTATGGGCCATGAGTCACCAGCCATCTTGCCATATGGACATAATTTTCTGAATATCTTATATATTTTCAAGACTTTATGACAACAGTATCTTATTGTAGAATAAAATATAAGATTTAAAAAGAAAATGTTTTCCCCATTAAATATGCTAGAAATAACTTTTAACAGAATTTTTAATGAAGGTAACTATTTTAAAACATCTCTTTTAATGAAATAAATTAAATTTCGAAATGGAGTTAAACAGCTTACGTGTCCTACTTTATACATGGAAATATCCAGCAGGAGCTTCATACAGAATCCAATGGAGGAACTGGAAAATCATCATGAAAGAGGAATCAATAGAGGACAAGATTCATATTTTCTTTCCCAAAGTATAATGCAGGTATGAGGTATCTTTTAAGATCATTCTGTGTCAAATTCCACTTGATAGGGAAAATGATCTGACTAGGATTAATGGTGCCAGTCTCCTCTGTGCATTCATGTTATATTTTGAAGTAGAGAGCTTTTTATGTCTGCTGTTGAATTTATATGGCAAAATTTAATATTCACTTAATGTGCTATACTTTCCAAAAACCAATACTCTGACTGTTAACATTCTACCAGCAAATAAAAATATAAAGAGCAATCGATTATATCAAATAATTAGGGCTATTTGTAAAGACCAAAGATGAAAGCCTAAGTTTAAATGAGTGGTATTCTTGGGCAGGTACTATAATGAATAAGACACATCACTATTCATTATCATCAGGAAAGAGGTATGCAGCAGTTAGAATTATCTTAAAATTTCTAAGCATTTCTTTTTCATATTCCATAGATATTTATAGTTCCATAAGATGTTTAAGACAACATGCTGAAGATGAAAAAAAATATCTTTTTAAATCAGTGGCTCTCTTACAATTTTTTTTCTTAATAGTTTACATTAGATTATTAAATAATGTTTAATATTATTTGGAAAAAATGTTTCATTTGGAAAATATCCCATGATTTCTCATGTATGTGCATGTTTTCACATGATTGTGTGTTTACAGTTGCACATATATGTGCTATTTAGGACTCTTTCGGCTTGGATAGATACAAACTCTTTAAAACATGTAAAATAAAAAAATAAAATTTAAATTTAAAAAAGCATGTAAAATAATATATTGACTTAAGAAAAATCAAGGGCACTCTTATATTAAGGTATGGCTTGATTCTAAGATCAAACAATATTATATGACTTGTCTTTCTTTCCATCTGTATGATGTGCTTGCCTCTGCTTTCAGTCTCAGAGTTCCAGCAAGTCATTTTATATCAACCTTACTCTGATGGTCCTCAGCAGACAATAGAGAATGTATTTATGCATCTCTTTCTCAACAGTAATATAAAAATACTCCCTTGCCTTGAGACCCCCCCACCATTTCTGAAATGAGTTTTCATAGCTACAGCAACATGATGCTTGGCTTCTGCCAGCAGTAATCGAGTGATTAATCCCCAAATCAGGGATGAAGTCAATCATCTAAAGTATATGGATAAAAAGTGACAGAGGGGGCAGTTCTTCAGAGAAAAATTGATATACGTTCTCCAAAAATATAATGAATGAATGTTGAGGTGAATAATAATATTGTCATTCATTTTATTTTTTAAAGGTCTTATTTATTTACTTGAAAGAATGAGAAAGAGGGACACCTGGGTCGCTCAATTGGTTGAGCATCTGCCTTGGCTCAGGTCATGATCCCAGGGATGAAGCCCAATGTAGGGCTCCCTGTTTAGTGGGAAGTCGGCTTCTCCCTCTCCCTCTGCTCCTCCCCCTTGCTCATTCTCTCAAATAAATGGATAAAGAAGAAGAAGAAGAAGAAGAAGAAGAAGAAGAAGAAGAAGAAGAAGAAGAAGAAAGAAAGAAAGAAAGAAAGAAAGAAAGAAAGAAAGAAAGAAAGAAAGAAAGAAAGAAAGAAAGGAAAGAAAGAAAGAAAGAGAGAAAGCGCAGAGAGTTGGGGGAGGGGCAAGTGGACAAGCTGACTTCCCACTGAGTACAGAGCACTTTGCGGGGCTCCATATCAGGACCCTGAGATCATGACTTGAGCCCAAGGCAGACACCTAGTTAACTGAGCCATCCAGGTGCCCCAATATTGTCATTCTTAGTCATGACACAATATAGTGTGCAGTTTGTACTGCAAACTCCCAAGCTAGCCCCCTTCTCATTTCATATTTGAGCCATTTGGTAAGTTGTGCCCATTGGGATTTGTTCTTTCTAACCTCTTTTTCGACATTCTGGTTCTCTGTTGTTTACCTATCCTTTCCTATATACTATGCTGGTTGATGTTTGATGCCATTTAATATTTTATCATTTGTCTAATATTGATTGGTCAGAAATGACCCACCTATTACAGAAAATTGTTAATCTGTAATTGTTCACCACTCAGAGAACAAATGTATGTAATTTTAAAATCCTATCTGTCTCCTGTTTTTAATATAGTGTCTGCTGATTGGTATTGCATCTCTCCTATTGTACAACTGATGTTAGATTAGTTTTCTTTTAATAAACCTGACTTATGGAAAAGAGGAAATCATGGAGGCTGAATGACTCTTAGAAATTAACCTCGTTAGAGAGAGAAGGCAGACAGGAAGGCAGGAAGGGATGAAGAGTTGGAGGAAGGGAGGATAAAAGGAGGGAGGATGGAAGGAAGGGCTAATAATCAAAAGAAGCCAAATAAAAATATTCTTTCTGTTCTTCTCAGCTTCCTAGAGTAGAGAAGAAGAGATGCTTGTTTTCAAATTCTCTAAGGATGCCAAACAATAATAAGCGATGTCTCATATTTGAATATCTTATTGGCTAGGAACAGACTTGTGGTGTTCTACCATTGTTTTTTTTTTTAATTGTAAAATAGAAACCTTTGCATGAAAATAAATTAATATGGTTATATTTCATATAAAATAATCTAGAATGTGAAAACCAAAATTGATATAACTTAGGGGATCATCATTTCCCATCTCTATTACAGAAGTTTTGACATTCATAAAATATTCACATTATATTTTATCTTTCAAACAGTTAAATATATCTAAAATGAAGCAATTATATGTATTGCACTGATGTGATACTCAACTCTAATATAAACAAAAATGTGTGTTCAATGCACTGGAACTTTAGAAAAATACTTCTGTGTTGATAAAATGAGAAAAAAATAGCTTCAATCATTTTTGCATATTTAGTTATAAATAAATTTTACTTAGGTTCTACCAATATATCCCCAAATTCTTAAATGTTTGCTATATACAAGATGCTATGCTAAGTCTTTTTATAGAACTAAGTCTATTTAACCCTTTCAGCAAAATTTTTTTCAAGTAAAAAAGAAAATGGAGTGCCTCGTTGGCTCAGTTGGTTAAGGGCCTGTGTCTTGATTTTAATCTAGGTCATGATCTCAGGGTTCTGAGAGGGATCCCTGCATCTTGCTCCATCCTGGTTATGGGACCTGCTTGGGATTCTTTCTTTCCCTCTTTTTCTCTCCCTCTGCTCCTCCTATTTGTGTGTACGTGAGCTCTCTCTCTAAAACAACAACAAAAACCCCAATATGTAAGCAAGGCACCCATTTTAAAGGTACAAGAAATGAGATCAAAACAAAGTTCTGACATCAAGCCTTTCTCTTAATCACCATAAATTATAAGGTTATGAGTACATTTGTGAATTACCAATATTTATACTCTTTATATTATATTATGGCAAAATTTCTAATGAAATCAGTAGTGAAAATTATTTATATTAAGATGATTAAGTTCTTTCTTAATATTAGTTCTGAAATGAGGTTTATTCTACATAAGGTTTATTTAAAGATTAAAAACATCCACATAAATGTGAGTTAATAATCCATATAGTGAAATACATTTCAGGATTACAACTATAGTGTCATATACCTTATGTTAAGAAAAGTGAATTTATTGTTTGCACAAAGACTGTGATAAAATAAATAACCATGTTGAAACGGGTAAGCCATGAATCTGCTTTTCTCACTTTTGATAATTCCCCTATGTTGTTCAAAGGTTTATTCTGAAAGTTTGGAACTATTCAAGTGGATAATTGAGTTTGGGGGAACTCAAATGATAGATGGAATCGGTGTTAATTAAAGTACTTGCCTGGGGCCTTTATAGTGTTCTCTAAAAGAAAATAACATCCCCCCAAAGCAGCCATTGCCATTTTTTTTTAACATTCTCTTCTAAAATGTAGAAAATAAACTATTATTTATTTTCCTTTCCAGGAATGACTCACAATCTAGAGATATAATATATATCAATCCCTCTCCTTTATCCCCAAGTACACAATAAAATGTACTATCTCCAGAAAAGAATTAAAGCAAAAAATTAGAGTGGACCACCTGAAAATGGTACCATTAAGAGTTTAAGTTAAGCTTTCAAAAAGCATTGTATTTTTAGCTAATTTTAGAAACTTTAAGTTTAGCCATACTTGATTACATTTAAACATTTTATTTTAAATAATCAAATAGGGACAACTGGGTGGCTCAGTGGTTGAGCACCTGCCTTTGGCCCAGGGCATGATCCTGGAGTCCTAGGATCCAGTCTCATATCAGGCTCCCAGCATGGAGAATGCTTCCCCTCTGCTGTGTCTCTGCCTCTCTCTCTCTCTCTCTCTGTGTCTCTGATGAATAAATAAATAAAATATTTTTTTAAATGAACTAGATTTCTCTCCCCAAACCATATAATGTACTATATATTAGAAAAATCAAAAAGGCTAATAACAGTGGTATGCATACAATGCAGATTTGTGATTCGCTGATGGATAAATGTAAGTTTTCTACCAAATAATACTTTTAATATTTACTGGAGATGAATTCTAGCTAACCACACTTGAAATTATTAGAACAAAACAGTTAATAGCTTAAGTCATTCTTTAGGATATGCCTACAAGTTTGCAAGTCATGATGGGTTCTGAAATTACTCTGTCCGGGCTATTTGGGATTTGTTTCCATTCTGTAATCTACTCCACATATTTTATTTTTATTTTTTTATTTTTTTATTCCACATATTTTAGTAAATTTATTTCTCCTTTACATTATCCAGTAATTTCCATTTCCTGCCACCCAAGAATCTTTTTAAAAAAAAATTAATTTCAGTATAGGTAATACATAGTGTTATATTAGTTTCAGGTGTACAATACAGTGATAGAACACTTCCATAAATCACCCAGTGCTCATCACAAGTGCACCCCTTAATCCTCATCACCTATTTCATCCATCCCCTCCACTTACATCCCCTCTTGTAACCATCAGATTATTTTCAATAGTTAAGAGTCTGTTGCTTGGTTTATTTCTCTCTCACTCTCCCTCTCTTTTTTTTTCCTTGCCCAATTGTTTTGATTCTTAAACTCCATGCCACCCAAGAATCTTAATTCTTATACTTTTTCTTTTAAGAGTTGTAATTTGGGGACTGAATTTTTCTGAAATGTTCAGTTTTACTCAATTTGGTTCTCTCCTTTGGCTCAACTATAATATGTATTCATACTCTCCATTGGAAAAAAAAAGGCTCAAATGTTTAAGATTTCTTTTTTTTTAAGTTTTATTTATTTATTCATGAGAGACACACAGAGAGAGGCAGAGACATAGGCAGAGGGAGAAGCAGGCTCCATGCAGAGAGCCCGATGCAGGACTTGATCCTGTGGCTCTGGGATCACACCCTGAGCCAAAGGCAAATGCTCAACCACTGAGCTACAGAGGCATCCCAAATGTTTATGATTTCTGCATGCATCTTATTTATTTTGTTCATGTTAAAAGCATGCTTTTGGTCTTATTATTAGGAAATTATAAGTCAAAGAATATTGCTACAAATATCACAATGATATGTAGGACTAAGCAAAAAGCTACAGCAAAGTATACTAATATACTAGTATAAAATAATGAATAAATATAGAGCAAAAATGTCCACATTTAAAAACTATATCATGTCATAACACCATGAATAACCAATGAGAAAGCACTCTTTGCAAAAAGAGTGCCCACAATTGAAACTTGTGCATTGCATACATAGCAGGAGCTTTGCAGCTTAGCCAGCCATTGTTTGGCATATATACTGCTTAATGCTTAGTAGACATCACAATAATTATGGATAAATTAATATTCTTCTCTGAATACCAAGTTTTGGTTTGATTACCCATTTGGTTTACTAGGAAGTACACCTTAGTCTGCAAACATGAAAATCAATGGAAACTTCACTTTCCATTAGGAATAGAATATATTCTTTGGAATATAAAAAGAGAGATATTCTGACAATTTTATCTATTAAGAAGACTCCATTGAGAAGCTGTTCACAATACTTGAAATAATATTTCCTTAGTTATCCATTTAATTCTGTTTGCTTATTTTCCACATTATAATGTGTCACCTGACTGGTACTTCTTCTGTGTAGTTCATCAATTTAACATAAACTGGAAGACTTTTAAGTCATGGTGGCCTGGTGACTTTTCAAATTGTGTTATTCATAGGATATAAAACAAAACAGAACAAAAAATGATTATTTAAAGGAATAAGATGGTTCATTAAAGAAATGTCTTCAGTGAGGAAAAAATGCCGTGAATGACCTTAAATTTAATAATATACTAATTTATAGTATATTTTATATTAAGAAAAAGTCAATCTGCATTATCAGTTGATTTCAGCTAAATGCTATGTGAAATCACAGATTTTTTTTCCAACTTTGTGCATAAGTTAATTGAAGTTCAGAAAGGGTATAGGGCTCAGGGTAACCCAACTAATATAATAGTGAAGCAAAAATTTGAGTATCGTTTTCTCTATAGTCATGTGTTGTCACAAATGTCACATTTTTGGAGGTTCGGCAACTGCCTGTAGTTGTAGCTGTAGACAGCTACAATAAGGTTGTAAAAGACATGAACAAATGAAAGATAGCATAAGTAATCAGAGAAAAATCAATAAATTAAAACAGAAAATGACATTAAAGATGAGGGGATATTTGAAGACAATGTTTATAATTTTATCAAGGTCAAACTTGCTTCAATGCCTTATATTCCTTTCAAATGGTTTTAATCACCTAGTAGGATCAAAGGTTATTCAAAGAGATCGTATGATTAACCAGCTTGGGCTTTTGGGGAAGGATGCATTAGGAAAGCATTTTAATAGTGGGCTCGATAAAAGGAAGGTCATCAAAGTACATTTATATTTGAACATTAAACAGCACTCCTTTGAAGTGCTTCCTGATGAGATTCCACTTAGTTAAATATTCTTCCAAAATGCTGTCCTAGCATCACATCTAAATGGGGAGAGAGGGTGAGGACCAGCTAGTATGGAGTTCCTGAACAGAGAGCTTTATACTTTTGTCAGGTTCAGAATCTTTTATTTATTTTTTAAGTTCTGTTAAATGGTATATACGTCAGTTCCTTCCATAAAAACAATGATTTATCTGTACCTTGATTGTTACAGAACTGTATGCTCCTTTAAATATGCAAATGAATCATAAATGCATTTATTCACTAGCACACAAATTATATTTTATTTGATTTAGATGGGAGATTTGAATTTATTGATTCAAACATAAAACAATTCAGCTAATTGGGTTAAAAGTTCTCTTCTAATGAGTATTTCCTACTTGGAAGGGTTGTGCTTCACACAGTAATGATTAGTGGGCTTCCTGTTGAAAACAACCACATTGATTTCATTTTAACATAGCTCTACATAAACTATTTCTGTAATTATTTATGTAACAGGATTTCCCTTTTACAATATTTTACCTTGTTGTATGGGTCAACTCAGCCCTTTTTACACAGTTAGTCCTGATACAGACTTTACAGTAACATTGTTGCCTTAAAAAGGCAGATATAAGTTCTATTAAAGCACTGTATAGTGCTTCCATTGCAAATCTGCAAGACGCATGATTTCCTCTTACTTAGTCTTGTATGTAAGGTAGTAAAAGCTTTGTTATTTAACCCTGCACAATAGGGCCAGCTCTGAAGACTGAGGTTGATGACTCCAGGGGGACCTTCTGAAGATTTTCAAAGCTCTCACTCAGTGTAGTTCTCTGCAGTGGTTATCTGCCCTGCAAACTCTTGCCTCCTTGCTCTTCCCTTTCTCCCAAAGTTTCTCAACTGGGGGAGGTGCCATGCTCCGGCAGAGTTCCCTTTTCCTCTGTTGTGGCTAAACCTGTCTTCACAGGGTATGCCGGGGGCAAACCTAGGTTTCCACTTGTTTATTTCCCCACTTGCAGGGATCACTGTCCTGTATTGCCTAATGTCCAATGTCTCAAAACCATTGCTATGTTTTGTCTGGTCTTTTAATTGCTTCAAGCTGAAGGGTGACAACTCTGGTCTGTTTCTACATACTGGCTAAAAGTAGAACTCCCATTTGTTAGCTCCAAACAAGAAAATTAAAATTTTAAAAGCTAAATGCTGAAATATATACAAGATAGAAGCACATAAAGGAAGTAGGCATAACAAATAGTCATATCAGACAAAAGAGACCTCAAGGAGAAAAATAATTATTAATGATAAAAAGGGATACTGCATAATCATAAAATGAAGAAAAAGCAGGATTTAAGAAATTAATTTTTTGGTAGATGAATGTAATTATGTACTCTCAGATACATAGAGGGAAAAAAAGACAAGTAAACTTTTTATATATGAAAGTCACTATAAAAAAACTATTCCATAATTTGCTATTTTACTAATGGGAAGATAATGATCAGCAAAACCTTAGAAAGACTGCAATTAACAGGCTTTATCTAATAGATATATTGAAAATCTAATACACATACAAAAAGTTTATGTTAGTTTCAAGGACACATGGAATTTTGCCAAAATTTATCCATAGAAGTCTTATTTATTTATTTATTTATTTATTTATTTATTTATTTATTTATTTTTTTAATGATAGTCACAGAGAGAGAGAGAGAGGCAGAGACACAGGCAGAGGAAGAAGCAGGCTCCACGCACCGGAAGCCCGATGTGGGACTCGATCCCGGGTCTCCAGGATCGCGCCCTGGGCCAAAGGCAGGCACCAAACCGCTGCGCCACCCAGGGATCCCCATAGAAGTCTTATTTAATTATTAAATCATATATTATTATTTTTTATTATTTTTAAAATTTTTTTTGCAGGAGCAACAGGATTACCTGTGAACTCAGCACAGTGCCCTCTTTCATCATCTTTTTTTTTTTAGTTTATTTATTTACTTTAGAAAGAGAGAGAAAAGCAGAGCATGGGGAGAGGCAGAGGCAGACAATTTCAAGTTGCTTTGGATTTCAGTGCAGACTCTGAGCTGAGCATAGAGCCCAATGTAGGACTTGATCCTACAACCCTGAGATCAAAATCTGAACTGAGCTGAAACCAAGAGTCCACTGCTCAACCGACTGAGCTGCTCAGATGCACCCACCTTTTTTATCATCTTAATGTAAATTTTAGTCTAATGAGATGTTTTTTGGAGCAAATATAGTTCCTTAGTCTTAGTTTCTGGCACAGAAATATCTATGTAGTTGGCTAGTCTCAGCGGGTCACTTACTGTTGGTGTCAGTGTTATTGGCAATGTTCCAGGTGTATGTGGGTCTCTGGCACTTATGGAGCTCCTTGAGACAGAGCTTGCATGACTCTAGCCAACAACCTATGTCCTTGTCCTCAGTGTCCTCATTATCATCTTTGCTAATGATAGGGCTTGGACAACAATGAAAAATTTAATAAATGATGCTTCAATTGAGGAGTCCAAGCTAATATCATATGCACATATAAATTCCGGGTTAACATAAACTTTTCCATTAATTATTACTTATTTATCCTTTTTTGGTGTTCACACTGATAATATGCATTCTGAGTAATAATGGAAAAACATGTTTTCCATGTTCCATGATTCCATGAAAACATGTTTTTCATGGAAAAACATGAAGGTGTTATTTAATTGCAAAACATAAAATGTTAAAGTGTTATATAAAATATAGCAAAATATATTTATAGATTTAGTATAGAAAAAGATATCTAACAGAAGATGAAGTCAGACATGCCAGAGAACATATTTTATACTTTGTGCAATATAATATTTAGCTATTTCACTAATAAGAAAACAGTCTAGAAAGGTATGTGAATATATCTGAAGAAGAGAAATTTTTTTGTATTAAAAAAAGCAATACTTCAAATATCTTAAATGTACATTAAAGTAAAAATGAATACAAAATATACGTTTATAATTTAAGAATATTTATATGAGTGTGAATATATACACTTTTACAAATAACAGAATATCTTACAAAATGTATGTAAATACATAAAGATATATGTGTCAATATATATTTATATATTAGTATACAATATAACAATTAAAACCTATGAACAAATACTATGTGCATCAAGACTTATACAATTAAAAAAACTATGCTGAGTATAAAAAAAGGTTGCAGAAGTAGATATTATTTATTTAATATTTTATCACAAGAAAAACATTTTTCAATCTTTCTATTGTTTAAGAATTTCCAAATTCATTACAGGCCTTCTTTCTGGAGAAAGAGGAAGATAAATAGATCGTGGAGGAATACATAAGAGACTTCTTTATATGTAAGTTATTTTTACTTAAAATGACAAAAAACAAGAGTTGGAGTAAACCTGACAAAATAATTTGACAAAGTTGTGCTTTGCATTTATGGCTGGACATCAAATTATTTTGTCTTTTCTGTTCATGTGAATAATATTTTGATTAAAAATAATTTAAAGAAGAAAATCTGAAACCTTATCTTTCAACTTAAAGAATTTTACACTTTAATTATAGGCAAGAATGATAGGAAGGATAGTAATATAAGTAATATAAGGCTTAGCATCATAAAATTCCTGAGCTTAATCTATAAAATTTCCAGACAAAAGGGAATATAGGACTAACAAATAACTATAAGTTATATTGCTAGTGTCTTCATCTACTAGATGAGTGGGGAATAGCATCTGGAAACTTCTAGGAGACAAGATCACAGCCCCAAAATCTTTTCTTAACCAAGATATCATTCACAAACATAGCACTGGAAAAAGTTACACTTGCAAATACAAAAAAAAAAATCAGAATATAAAACAACTGTTTATCCATTTAAAGAATGTGCATAAGAGAAGAATCCAACTAAAAAATTCAAGCAGGAGATAAATGTCAATGTGGAAATCAAGTGGGATAGTGAACTTCACAACATATTTAAAGTATGTTTTTCTAAGCTCTGCTGATGAAAAAAATGGAGAAAAACTATTAAGAATACAATAAATATTGGCTATAGATAAATACAGATATGTTTTATACCTATCTATAAGTACAGTGATTGTATTTAATATATATAGCTATAAACACACACACACACATATATATGTGTGTATATATATATATATATATATATATAATTTGATAATTGTCAAGTACCTGAAAATCTCCAATAAAACTTTTTTTAATGGTTATTCTTGAAATACTATGGCGTGATTCAAGGGATAATCTATCTAATGATCTCAGATTATAAGTGTAAATAATCTTACTAAAATCTAAGCATTTAGATGGGGCCTTGTAAAAAAAGAAAAAAGAAATCTACAAATCTCATTAAATGGAATTTAAGTAGTTTAACCCACATATTTTTAAATGATTATGTTATTGTGAGAAAGAGAAGATGTAGAACATACACTGTATTATAAAGTAAGTCACAACAAATTTTGAATTTTGAAACTATTTAGGTTATTTTACAGATCACAGTGGAACCATATTGATATTACTGGTAAATCAATATAAAATTGAATTTTAAAATTATATCACTTGATTACACCATTGTAGCAAGTATTAGGAATGATTATAAGTAAATATGTGTAAAATATATGTATAAACCTATTATTGGGAAAAATGCATAAGATTGTTTTTGATCATTTGCTTATTTTTTAAAATATTACTGTATTAACTTCTTTGAGTTTTATTTAAATTCCAGTTAGTTAACATATAGTGTAATATTAGTTTCAGGTGTAGAATTTAGAGATTCATCACTTACATACAATAATACCTGGTGCTCATCACAGTGTCCTCCTTAATCTCTATCACATATTTAACCTATTCCTCCACCTACCTCTCCTCTAGTAACCATCAGTTTGTTCTCTATAGCTAAGAGTCTATTTCTCAGTTTGCTTCTCTCTGTTTTTTCCCCTATGTTCATTTATTTTGTTTCTAAATTCCATATATGAGTAAAATCATATGGTGTTTGTTTTTCTCTGACTGACTTATTTCACTTTGCATAATACTCTCTAGCTCCATCTATGTCTTTGCAAATCATAAGATTTCATTCTTTTTTACTGCTAAATAATATTCCACTCTCTTTCTCTTTCTCTCTCTCTATATATATATACATCAAATCTTCTTTATCTGTTCATCATCCAATGAACATTTGGGCTCTTTGCATAATTTGGCTATTGTTGATAATACTGCTACAAACATTAGGGTGCATGTACCCCTTTGAATCTGTATTTTTGTATTAGAGATGTATTACCCTGATGAATGATGTTGAGCATCTTTTCATGTGTCTGTTAGCCACAGATATGTCTTCTTTGGAAAAATGTCTATTCATCTTCTGCCTATTTTTAACTGGGTTATTTTTTGGGGGGGGTGTTAAGTTTTATAAAAAATAAATAGGATCTTAAAAAATTAAAGATATATTATATTCACTGAAGGAGAAAACAGTACTAACAGAAAATTTCCCCACATCATTGTATAGATTCAATACAACCCTACAATCTTAGATCCAATATGTTGTGGTTATTGACAAACTGATTCTAAAACATATATGGAAATATAACTGCCCAACTTAGCAAAGTCAACTTTGAAGGAAAAAAAGTGGCGACTTAGACTTCCAGGTATCAAGATTTATTACAAAATTATGGTAATTAAGATTGTTTTTGACAGAAGAATAGAAAGATAATTGGAAGACACCTGAATGTGCAGAAATGGAGGACAGGCATACCATGACCTAAATTATGACAAAGGTCATACTGCAGTGTCATGTAGAAATGACAGTCTTTGATAAACAGTAGATCAACTGCATATTCATTGTATAATAAAGGGTTTGAGACAAACATGCTTATTATATTATGATAAAGGGGTCAATCCAGAAAGATAGATAAAATAGGTAAATATTAATACACTCATTATAGGATTATCTAAATATACAGCAAATAATAATAGACCTAAAAGGAGAAAGAAAGAGCAATATAATAATAATAGGGGAATTCAATTCCCTGCTCACCAAAAATAATATCTAGGCAGAAAATCAATAAAGAAACATTGAACCTAAAGTACATATTAGAGCTGATGGATTTAATAGTTCTTTACAAAATAATCCATCCAACAGCAAAAGAATACACATTCTTCCCAAGTGAATGTGAAACCTTCTCCAAAGCAGATTATACAATGGACCAAAAACAAGTTTTGACTAAATTAAGAAAAAGGAAGTCATATCAAGCATCTTTTCCACAATAATGGTATGGGGGAAAAATCAATTATAAGGTGGAAAAAATAAAAGATTTACAAATATATGGAGATTAAGCAATATGCTACTGAACAACCACTGAATCAAATAAGGAATTTAAAACTAAAGAAATAGAAAATATCTTGAAACAAATCAGTATGGATACAACTTACTAAAACTCATTGGATGCAGCAAAAGCAGTTTTGAGAGGGAAGTTCATAGTGATTAATGCCTACATTAAGAAAAAA
Source organism: Canis lupus baileyi (assembly GCF_048164855.1). Lineage (NCBI taxonomy): Eukaryota > Metazoa > Chordata > Mammalia > Carnivora > Canidae > Canis > Canis lupus. The sequence goes on along the minus strand of NC_132875.1, from coordinate 19,485,623 downwards.
CAGTAAAGGTCTCTAATAAACAACATAACTTTACATCTAAAAGAATGAGAGAGAGGAAAAAAAAAAGAAGAAATTAAGTCCAAAGTTAGTACAAGGAAAGATATAACAAGGAGTGGAAATAAATGAAATAGAGACTAAAGCAATCAAAGGAAGTAAGAGGCCTTTATTTTAAAAGATAAACAAAATAGACAAATCTTTAGTTAGATGTGTCAAGAAATAAAGAAAACTCAAGTAAAGTTGGAAATAAAAAAGATATTTTACAATAATACCACTAAATACAAAAGATTACAAAAGACTACTATAAACAATAATTAGCCAACAAAGTGAAAACCTTGATGAAACAAATTCCTAGATAGATTCAACTTACCAAGACTCTATTATGAAGAAATAGAATATTTGAACAGAGTAATTACTAATAACAAGATTGAATCAGTAATCAACAACTTCCCAACAAAGAAATCTTTGACCAAATGTACTTTCACTGGTAAATTTCACAAAATATTTAAAGAATTAATGCCAATCTTTTTAAAACTCTTCAAAAGTAGAGAAGGGGGAAATATTTCTGAAGTCATTTCAGGAGTCCAGCATTATCTTGATAAAAAAACAGACAGGGACTCTAAAAGGAAAGAAAATTATAGGCCAACATCCCTGATAAACGTAGATGTAAAAAATCCTCAACAAAATATTAACAAACAAAAATCAATAATGCATTAAAAGGAACAGATAGCATAATCAAATAGATTTGATTCCAGAGATGCAAGGATGGTTCAAAATCTACACCTTAATCAATATGACTCACCACATTAACAAAATGAAAGATACACATCATATGATCATCTCAATAATGCAGAATATGCACTTGACAAACTTCAACATTCGTTCATGACAAAAAGCTCTCAACAAATGGGTTACAGAGGAAACATACCTCAACATAATAAAGACAGTATATGACAAGCCCACAACATTATACTTAATGGTGTAAGGTTGAAAGCCTTTATCTAAAATCAAGAACAAGACAAAGATGCTCATTCTTACCACTTTTATTCAGCATAGTACTAAAAGTTCATGCCAGAGCAATTAGGCAAGAAAAATAAATAAAAGACATTCATATTGGAAAGGAAGAAGTAAAACTGTTAATATTTGCAGATGGCATGATATTACATATAGAAAAAACAAAATTCTCCACCAAAAAACTGTTAGAACTAATACACAAATTCAGTAAAGTTGCAGGATGCAAAATTAAGATTTAAGAAAAATCAGTTGCATTTCTATGCATTAAAAATGAACTATCAGAGAGAGAAAGTAAGAAAAATGTCCCACTCATAATTACATAAAAAAGAATAAAATACCAAAGAATAAATATAGCTAAAGAGGTGGAAGACCTCTATACTGAAATCTATAAGATATTAATGAAAGAAGTTGAAGAAGACTAAATAAATTGATATTTCATACTCATAGATTAGAATAATTAATATTCTTAAAATGCCTTTACTGCACAAACCAATAGAAAAACTCAATCCAATCTCTATCAAAATTCCAATGGCATTTTTCACAAGGAAATACAACAAACAATCCCAAAATTTATATAGAAGTACAGAAGACCCCAAATAGCCAAAGCAATTTTGAGAAAGAACAAAGCTGGAAGCATCATGCTTCCAAATTTTAATTTAAACTAAAGGAATCAAAACAGTTTGGTATTGACATAAAAAAGACACACAGATCAACGAAAAAGAATAGATAGCCCAGAAATAAACCCATGAATTCGTGACCAATTGATTTACAATAAAGAAGCCCAGGATATACAATGGGGAATAGATAGGTTCTTCAATAAATGGTCTTGAGAAAACAGGACAGCTACATGAAAAGAACAAAACTGACTCCCTGTCTTATACCATCTACAAAAATCAACAGAAAATAGCTTACCAACTTGAACATAAAATATGTGAATGTAACACTCCTAGAAGAAAATATGAGGATAATCCTCAAGACCTCAATTTTGTCAATGATTTTTCTATTTGAATCCAAAAGCAAAATCAACAAAAGCAAAAATCAACAAGATGGGACTATATCAAACAAAGAAGCTTCTTCACAGCAAAATAAAGTTCAAAGAAAAGTCAACCTATGTAATGGGAAAATATGTTTGTAAATGACACATCTGATAAGGTTCAATAGAACTCATACAAGTCGTTAGCAAAAATACCAAACAGTCCAATTAATAATGGGCAGAGGAATTGAATAGACACTTTCCCAAAGACATCATAAAATGACTACATGAAAAAGTCCTCAACATCACTAATTATCAAGGAAATGCAGATAAAAACCACAATGGATAATACCCCATAACTGTTAGCATGATTATCATCAAAAACAAAAGATAACAGGTGTTATTGAGGATGTGGATAATAGGGTACCCTTGTGCACTATTGGTGGGAATGTGAATTGGTGCCACCACTGTGGAAAACAGCATGGATGTTCCTCAGAAATTAAAAATAGAACTACTGTGTGATTCTGCAATTCCACTTCTGGATAAATATCCAAATGAAACAAAATCACTATCTCTAGAGATATATCCAAAAGACATAATATCACTCTCTCAAAGAGATATCTGCATCCCTAAAGACATGGTCCAATTGTATGAACAGATGAATGGATGAAAAAAGTGTAATATACATATATATTACATTTATATATATATCACTTATAATATGTAATATTATGTATTATATAATATGTAATATTATGTAATATATATTGCTTATAATAATGGAATTATTCATGATGGAATAATTGGAATAATCCATAATATTCATAATGGAATATTATGAAGTCATAAAAGTAAATCATGCCATTTGTGACACTATGAATTGATCCTGAGAGCATTATGTTAAATGAAATAAGTCAACCAAAAAAAATAAGAGAAATACGGTGTGATCTCACTTATATGAGGAATCAAAAAACTCTGAACTCATAGAAATAGAACATATTAGTGATTTCCAGAGGAAGGGATGGGATGTGGAGGAAATATGTGAAGGTACTCAAAAGCTACAAACTTTTGATTAAGTGAGTCCTGGCAATGTGATGTATAGTAAGGTGACTATATTTAACACACCATATTGTACTTTGAAATTGCTACAATAGTAAATCTTAATAGTTCTCATCACAAACAGATTTTGTAACTATGTGAGGTAATGGATGTTTACCAAGTTTATTGTAGCAATCATTTCACAATTTATAAGTATATCAAGTCATTATGTTGTACCCTTAAACTAATTTAATACTATATGCCAATTATATCTCAATAAATGTGGAAAATTATTTAAAAATTAAAATTTAATATAAATATAGCAGAATTCTTTAAAAAAGTCAAAATTATTTTTTAGAGATTTATTCATGAGAGACAGAGTGAGATATATATATATAATGATATTCAATTACATATAACTATTTTGTCACTAGGAATTTATTTGTAATCGTTTTTCATTTTGAGTTTTTTAATAATAAAGAAACAAAAGGTGACTCAAAGGATAAACATAAAATGGTCAGATAGAAGTGGACCAATATATACTGAAATGCATGTATGCAAAGAGAAAGCCCCTCTGCATGATATCAATTATACCTAAGTGTGGGATAAAAATCCATAAAATACAAAAAAAAAAAAAGATAAAATACAAGGGGATTCTGATCAACTCCTAAAATTTTTATAGAATATATATTTAATTACTTTTTGTTTGAAATTTTCCAATTATGTTTCAGTGAAATTAACTATCACCCCATTACACTCAGAGGCTTAGAAGTATTTAAATCAGAAGAGATTTTTCTTCCTTTCTCAGATTGAGGGTATTTATTTCCACTTACTATCAGGGTCCTATACCTACAGTGATTATCCTTGGTTACATGAGATCATTTTATCAACAGATTTCACTTGTGTTTTACCATTGAGTTTCCAGCTGGCTGCTGTAATCATGGCTTAAATGCTCTAGTTGTCTTGTCATTTGAGATGTTTATTTTATATTGTGCTGCATGGATGTGCTACACAATATATAATAATGGATGTGCTACAACTAGTTAAGACCACCTTTTGGAGAAAAAAAGCAAAAAAGCAAAAAAAAAAAACAGTGATAAATAAACTAAAACTACTTAAAATCTTAAATAAAATAGTTAATCTTGCTGGACTTTATTATACAAACATTGCACTATTTTGGAATAGTCTGTTTATCTGTTTGTCTTATCCAAGTGGACTTTGAGTACTTTTAGATTGAAAAATGTTGATAGATATGTAATGTCCACATTTTTAAACAAATATGTGCAAAACTATTGACAGACTGTCCTGTAAATTATGAAAATATGTCTCTTAACTGCACTTTTAGTTATGATTATTGCTAATTTTAACACTAAATTTTTATAACAATAAAAAGGACAATTAAGTATTAGCACATTCTGAAAGGTACTGAAGAAATTTCAATTTTCTATAATCTGTAGTATAAGTACTGTTATTTTCCAATCCTCATCTCTCCTTAAAAAAAAAAGGCAAAATATTTAACAAATGTAGCAAGATAGAATATAAGAATAAATAATAGCTCATTTTAGCTTCCTAAAGTTATTTTTATTAATCTTTTTAAAAACTAAAATCACACTACAATATTATGTCAGATTTTGATTATCTCCTATCCTTTCATTTTTTTGACTTTAGCACAACAAATCCCTTCCAGATCTCAAGTTATGTTCTATGAAGAAAACATTTCTACGTCTTCCATGTTAGAATGGGTCCAGTTAGACTGGTATCCTTGATAATATATAGTGCTTTTCTGTGAGATGAAGCATTGGTTTCTATTGCTGGCCGAATCAATGCTAAAATTGACAGTAGCCTTATTAGTCTTCATGAAATTAAATTTAAAAACACCACACACACAATATCTGTCACTGCCACTCTAGACACTTTAATCATGAAGCCACTGAGGAACTATTGGGTTGACTTGGGGAAGAAGCTCACTGACTTCCTAAATAGATTATCTTTCTCCCAGATTAAGAACTGTTATTGCAGAAGAGTTTGCCTAACAAGTAACATGTAGAAAAAAGCATCTTTCATACTCAATATCTATCCTGAAAACTCTATCATATTTCCCTCAAATATTTTAGAAGAACCTTCCAATATTATTTGTTTTAGCTTCTGACCATCCAATAGTTCAAATAATACCATTAATCATTTCTTCTACAGTGGAGTGGATCTCTGATTTTTAAAAGAAAGAACCTATCCTTGCAAGGGAAGTGAATGACAAAATGTGTTGAGAGAAACATCGCCACAAGTGCTCCCTTCCCTACTCTCCCCTTTAGTCCCCTCTGTGTTCATTTGTGATACGGAAATCATTCAACTGAGATTTGTTCCAAATCCTAAGAAGCCTCTTGTGTAATTAAGGAATTAAAAAAGCTTATGATGCATTCTAATAAAAAACATCAATGAACCCCAACTCTGCCTTCTGCTATAAATTCTCACTTTTCCTTATTATATTTGGAATGGAACTCAACCTCTCTCTCATACTGGAAAACCCCATTGTGGTGTATCTCCTGAATACAGTCTGCCCTATTGTTCCTCAACAAGTGTCAAGAATAATGTTTTTCTACTAACAAGACATCTCATTCTTCTCAAATGTCACCAGTGAGATCTTGGTTCCCTATTCTTTCCTAATCAGATCTCCGAGTCTGAAACAAACAAACACAAACTTGTGAAGATATACATCAAATCTGTGTTGTAATTCTCCAACCCAGATTAGCAATCGCTCAGTAATTTCAGCTGTGTCAACCCTTAGGGTTTTTGTTTGTTTTTGGTATAAGAGCTTTCGAAGGTAAATGGTAGAAACTGTTTCTTTTTTCTTTCGTACTTTCTTTTTTATTTTTTTGTCTATGCCTTAAGATGAAAATTTTAAAATATAAACCTATTCTTTTTTCCATGGCAAATAGAGGCAGATTGTCACAGTCTTTCTATTCCTTATGATCCCCAACTCATGCTAGTCTGTTATTTCTGACTGCTTCAATAAGCACTTTATTCCAGATGACCACAGTTCATTACATAAGGATCCCACTAATTAGACACTGAATGCTATGGCTTACTATGTCTGTTTCCTGAGACTAGATCCTCACTGCCTGCAAAACTAACAGGTGGGAAACCTATACAGATATAGATACCTATTCCTTAGATGTTTATCTTCTCAATTACTATACATTCAGTACTCTTGATTACACATAACAGAAATCTCTCTTGCTAGTTTTCATATAAGGGAATTTAATGAAGGAAATGCGTGTGGGGGTGTGTGTATGCGTGCACGCGCACATGCACAAGTGCACATAAAATATATATACATAACCTTCCGGGATTATTGAGAGGGCTGAAATCTCTCTAGTCTGTCTCCAGAAATAAGATTTCACAAGACAAAACATAACTGTGCTTCTCAATTCTGCAATCTGGCATCCTGAATCAGGAAGCTCCTATTATAATTTCAGACATCAGAACCATGCTGATTTCCCTATAATCAATAACAGCAAAATGAATGCCTTCTTGAATGCTCTTATCTCTGAATAATTTAGTTGTAAATCAAAGCCTGCACAAATGCATCCAGCTAACAGATCTTAAAATACTACCTTAATCCCAAATATCAAAGAATGTGAGCTTCTACATTTTAGAAATGGTTTGGAAGGAAACTGAACAAGTTAATAAAGATCAGTCACACTTATTTACTTGTGATTTCAGATGTCTGAAATAATTTTCCAGGTCCCAAGTACTATACCAATTTATATTTTCATTAGCAATGTGTTAATATTCTCTTTTCCTACATTTTGTATGATATATTTCATTGTATAATGTTCAAAATCCTAGTGGCTATAAATTGATGCTAAACTAATCATTTGGTTTGCCACATACTTCTCTTACAGATACTTTCATAAAAAATTTTGTTATTTATGAAAGTTTAAAAATCTATTCATCAAAACTCATTGATTAATATATATATATTAAAAGGTTAATCAGTATGGGTGTGTTCTTTTTTAAATGTATAATTTATGTATAAAATCATTATGCTATTACTTGCTACATTCTTCATTTGAATCTATTAAGTAGGTAATTTTTTCTATACATGTTTGTTTTAATTTCTCTAGTGGTTAAAAATAATTTACTCCTTCCATTTAGACTTGGCAGACTAAGTTGAAATGAGAATATACCCTCCTTTTTATTTCCCAAAACATGAAGATTTGGTTCAAATATAACTATAAATACATAAGAACAATTAGCATCAAAAGAAAAATCTTGAAATTTCAGAATAAAAGCCCAGTGGAGGGTAATGAAGACTATTGTTTAAGAATGTGTGCACAGGTGGTGCCTGGATGGCTCTGTTGGTTAAGCGTCTGCCTTCAATTCAGGTCATGATCCCAGGGGCCTGGGATCAAGACCTGCATTGGGTTCCCTGCTCAGAGTAGAGTCTGCTTCTTCATTTCTCTCTTCCTCTGCCTGTCCCCCTGGTTGTGCTTACTCTCTCTCTCTCTCAAATAAATATACAAAATCTTTTTAGAAAAAGGATGTGGACACTGGAGATAAACTCTACCATTTTAAAATCTGGCTCTTCTGCTAACCTGCTGTGAGATGATGGGACGATTACTTAGCTTCTCTGTGTCTGGTTAGTTATAAAATGAAAATAGTATTTCTTGAATTTCATGAACACTTCCTGTTTCTAGGCATTTATATTAAATTCTTTGTAGGCTATGTTATTCCTCTATGTTTCTCAGAGAAACTGACTTCTCTCAACAAGTTCAATCATTGGATAATGTGAAGGAGACAAATGCTGCTATGCCCATTAAAGGACTCAATTTTCCCTCTTGGCACATAGAAGATACATTTCTTAACCTGGATTTGTCCCACTCTCTCTGTCTTGTTCTGCATGACGGGCAATTAAAGATGTTATGTTACTTGAGATATACAATGGGAAAAGCATGAAACCTTGAATTTATTACTTGGAGAAGAACCACCAAAGAGAGCCATCTGACAAATGATATTCATATCAGACTCGTTGTAAGTGGGAAATACAGCTTTATTTTTTAGTCACTTAAATTTTTGAGTTTCATGTCATAGCAGATGGTGTTTTTTATAGACAGGGAGTCATGCAGACCTGAAACTCAGTGTCAGAACTGATTGAAGAAGGGAGAGAGAGAAAGAGAAGCACCTGACTCTACTGGCCAGAAATGTATACTGGGCTAATCTGATTTTTCTGTAAGAAATTTAGAAATGAGAAACTGATCATCTAAATCACTCAGCAAACTGAAACAGCTCTTTATGTGGATGTACCTGAAAAATTTTAGAGGTGAGTTCAAAATTTCCTACAACTGAGATTTCTAAAATTAAAGTACCTCACATTATCTTTATAATACAAGTGCCTTTTTAAAAATATTAACTAACATTGGTTTGAGTGGATTTTTATACCTAGTGCCTAATTTTCCAGAGGGGGAGAAAAGGTTGTATTCCTCTGGATTCTGTTATCAGGCCTCTTGCCATCTGTCTGCATAATCATGTGAGACTCAGAATTTTGAGTCACAAGAAGAGCTGGATCCAGCTGCTTAAAGAGATGAGTCCATTAAAAGGATATGGTGTAGCTGACAGAGCAGGTTGGCAATAAAATCCCTGAGGCAAAGCAGCCAGGAACAATGCCCTGACTGCCATGCAGAACTGATAATAAACCTCTGCCATTCTCACCAAGCACCAGAACCGTTTGCCACACTGTCAATCCTGGGATGGAAACTAAAGTTCACAGCAACAATTAGTAGAACCACCACTGAAGGCATTCTAATCTCCATATTCCTGGTATTAATGGCTTAAAATAAAAATCCTCCTAAAATATATATTGACCTCCTCTGTTAACAACACTACTCCTGGATTTTATTTGGCACAGAAACAACTTTGTCCTGGAAAACTGGTGAAAATATGTGGCTAAGCTCTTTTTTTTTAATATTTTTTAAATTTTAATTTATTTTGATAGTCACAGAGAGAGAGAGAGAGAGAGGCAGAGGGAGAAGCAGGCAGGAAGACAATCTTTTTCTTCTTTAGTTCTAATTGCCAGGAGCCAAGAGTGCATATCAAAACTGTAACAGTTTGGGGAAAGATGTAATTAAAAAAAAAAAAAAGTTACCCTAGAATAAAAAGGGAATGGAGGAGATTCAATCAGGAGCAATTTCCACCTCATAGACATTTTCACAAGCCTATGCCCTAGGGAATTACATTGGAAGCTGAAAAACCAATAATTTTAGCTTGTATAATAGTTGACAATTTCTTAAATACATGAAAAAAATATTCAGATGCTTGATCAATAAAACCCCAAATATCTAAAATAGCTCTTCTAAGCAGTATTCCCTACATCTGAGTCTATAATTACCATTAAGTTTATGAAGATTCTTAAATCTAGCTCCATTCTTTCTTCTATATCCTTGATCGACATTTCTGACTGGTAATTTAAAAATAACTGACCTAAGCATCTTGTTGACATTCCAAATTCTATATCATTGCTCGTATAAAACTACTTCACGGTTCCTTGTCACTCATCCTACATGTGTTATCATCAGTACCTCTCTTCAAATACAGATAATTAACAGATAATTAAAATATTCATGACATGAATGAACAGATATTGGCAAAGCTTCATTTGTAATAGTACCATTTTTACTATTTCTACTATTTTATCTTTCTTATCTGTTTTTAAAAGACTGAATATTTCGGGGGCACCTGGGTGGCTTAGTCAGGCCTCCAACTCATGGTTTCAGCTCAGGTCATGATCTCAGTCAGGGTCCTGAGGTTGAGCCCCATGTCAGGCCCTGTGTTCAGTAAAAGTCTCCTGGAGATTGCATCTTCCTTTCTCTTTCTGTACCTCCCCCTACTCATGCTCTCAATCTCTCTTTCTCAAATAAATGAAATCTTAAAAAAAAAAAAAAAAAAAAAAGCCCGAGTATTTTTGAAGGAAAAGCATTGATTATGTAATGATCTGGGCCTTGTATTTTTTTTAAAAAGATGATAAAGCATCTTAATAAATCAAAGTATTTTCCACATTCAACAAATATAAACATGTATAGCTCATATTTTTCTCTTTTGGGTGGGATATTTGTATTACTTGAATATATATCCAAATTGAAGTCCTGTTTTTAAGGTACTTTTATTATTTTAATTAACTTCATTTGTTTTTACTCAATGTATATTGTGATAGGAATTTATCAACATGATAAACGTCATTAAAATATATTCATCAAATGAATTTCTGATTTCATAAATAGTATAAACATATTCAAATGAGATGGAGCTGTGACTCTCATTTGGACTTAAAATCTACATTGTATTGGTTTAATATATCCAACTGCATAGTGTACAGAATAAAATGTCCTCACAAGACCAAAATTTATGCAGATTTCTGGAAGAAGAGATACAGAAACATTCTTATGATAAATTCTGGCACTAGTTTCCTTCTTAGCCACAAGTGTCATTGATATATGTATATCTATCTATCTATCTATCTATCTATCCATCTATCTATCTATATCTGTATATATATTCATTCATGTACATCATAAAACATTAAAGATTGATAGATATTTGTGAAGATTCTGGGGACTTGTGGAGTAGTTCAAACAGTTCATCTTCCTAAATATTACATTTAAATTTGTTTTGTCCACCCATCTATTGGGAATTTATAAACATTCAGAGTCAACAGAGTGTCACATTTTGTGCTCTTTTTTTCTTTTTACCTCTTTTCTGCTATTTAGCTTTTCCTTCCTAGCTTTCACTGAGAGCCCATTATGTATATAATAATATCAATAATATATTGAAATCATGCAGATATACACATACATTCTAGGCACTTTGCATTACAGGTAAAGTTTAACTTAATTTTCACCAAAACCGTATGGTATAGATTACTATCATGCTTGTATTGTAGATGGATGAACTGTGTATTAGAAAACTTAACAAATTTTTTGTATCTAAAATGTGGTTCCAAATTTCTGTCATCTCTTTTTAGAGATGTTGTTTGTGTAGGAATTAGAAAGGCCTCTAGAGTCCTGGCCTTTGTGATGAGCATATGACTGTCATAAACCTGGCTGCCCTCATACATTTGAAATATGTCTTACACTGCACATTCAAAATTAAAAATTGTCTATTTACTTTCCTGTAGGTTCTAATAGACTCCCTAGTTTATAAGCACAAGAGAGCAGAAGTATGTTTGCTTTATTTATCATTTTGTAATCAAGGTTTAGTGTCAATATCAGTCATTATACATAGCAATAAATATTTTTGAATGAATAAATACATGGGTGTATAATTAAGATATCTGAAAAGAAACGAGATACTGAAAACAATATGGATTCAACTGATTTATTACTCTAGGAAAACTGGTTTCAATGTCAAAATCATTTGATCTATAAACTTTAGTGGGTTGAAAAACTCAGAATCAAGGTGGATCATTAAGCACTCTGCTAATATGAAGCTTATATATAAATCATAAGGAATCTATACTATAATTGTGATTGAGAGTTAAAATGACTGTATACTACTTTCATTCATTCATGTTGAGGGCTCTTTTTTGTTGTTGTTCAAAATAACATGTTGGAGCACCTGGTTGAGCATCTGACTCTGGATTTTGGCTCAGGTCATGATCTCAGGGTTCTGAGATAGTCTGCATCAGGCTCCATGCTCAGTGAGGAGTCAGCTTGAGATTCTCTTTCCCTCTCCTTTTGCCCCTCCTCCATATGCTCTCTCTCTCTCTCTTTCTCTGTCAAAATAAATAAATAACTCTAAAAAAATAACATGCTAATATCAATGAATCATATTTCCATTTCAACAGTATGAACACAAATATCCCATAATAATAAATCATTTCAAGAAATTTATGTAGGAAGAAAATGATCAGTATTCAAATAGATTTAAAATAATATTTCATGAATTGTATTATGCTGCAGTGAACACTTCCAGATAACAATATTTTGAAGACCATATATCACATTCTCATTAGCTTATGTTTTTAGTATTCTTTATACATTGCACATCGAATTTCCTTTTAGGAAATTAGCTAATTTGAATTTATTCAAATATGATTTTATCTATTTCATTTTTTAACAGAGCCAGTTATATGACACTGTTATTAAGTCATCATCCAATATTAAGATTCATAAAGGAAAGGTTCAAAGATCAGAAATGTCTTGTTTCCATTATTTTTATCCTAACTCATAACTATTCAGAAGAATATTGAAGTAACTTCTAATTGACAAAAAGAAACTTGTTTTCCTAGTAATTAATCTCATAGTTTCTCCCCAAGTTTGTTTCTTAGTTTTTCTGTGAGTCTTTCTGCCTTACTTCCTAGGATTTACTTACTTACCTTTGGATTTCTGGCCTCAGGCTATTACCCTTTTTCTCTCTCTGTTTTTACTGGGTAAGCTAATCTGCTTACATAGTTATAATACAGGAAATATTCAAATTTGTATTTCTATCTCAGTTGAGAATCTACTTCAAAAATGCTTGCATGGGATCCCTGGGTGGCGCAGCGGTTTGGCGCCTGCCTTTGGCCCAGGGCGCGATCCTGGAGACCCGGGATCGAATCCCACGTCAGGCTCCCGGTGCATGGAGCCTGCTTCTCCCTCTGCCTGTGTCTCTGCCTCTCTCTCTCTCTCTCTCTCTCTCTGTGACTATCATAAATAAAATTAAAAAAAATTAAAAAAAAAATGCTTGCATGTTTCAAGCACATGTAAAAACCTTAATTATTCTTTTTTAAATTTTATTTATTTATTTATTTATTTATTTATTTATTTATTTATTGTGCTAGCTGGAGTGGGGGCAGAGAGAGAAGAAAGAGAATCTCTAGCAGACTCCACACTGTTGTGGAGCTCCACATGGAGCTCAATTCCACATTCCCAAGATCGTGACCTGAGCTGAAATCAAAAGTCAAATGTTCAACCAACTGAGCCCAGGAATGGTGCCCTTATACCTTAATTATTTGCAACCTCATAAAAAATTTGTCACTTTTCTATTAGATTTTTACTACCTTTTATATCATCATGCCATAAATCTCAATTTCATTAAACTCCTCCCCCTCTTTTTTTAACTCAATGGTTTTCAACCTTCATCACCTCTCTAAGGAGTAAAGTATATGAGAACACATCTCACTGTCACAAAGAAAGAAATACTACTGGTTTTAAGTAGACCAAAGCCAGATATCCCAAAATCCTGCAATGTGCTAGATAATAATAAACAAAGGATTATTGCTTCAGAAATGCCAATATTACCTGTTATAAAAGTAATGTGCTATCCACTGTGTGTTGATCTAAAATCTTCCTTCTTTTATTGTTGCAATATTTCTTGTATTTATTTCTTATTTTTGATCCCTAATATCAATTGCTGTTTCAATATCTCAGGAGATCCTGGCTATTATACTGTAGTGTTTTCTGAAATGTTTCATGTATTAAATTATTCATGTGTTTACTGAACAAATTTCAGTTCCCTGAATGTGACAGACTGTTCTAGGCACTGGGGATAGAGTAATAAATAAGTCAGACAAAATACATTCTTTTAAATAACCTCATTCTTGTGAGAGAGACACATGATATGAAATTCAAAAACAAAAGTCAGAAAGTAAAAACAATATGTAAAAATAAAAATACAAAGAGTAGGAAAACAGCAGAAATTTTGGGTAGGATGTTGAAACAAAGGGAAGAACAATTATAACACCATTTGTACTGGAGAGATACAAATGATTGTATCAAACAAATAAGAGATAATTGTTGATAAACTAGAGAGAAAAGATGGAGACTGAAATGTGATGAGCTTCGCTGGATAGGCAGGAGACAGAGATATGGACCATTATAAAGTGAGTAAATATACATTCCAGCATGCCCAAATGAGGTTATAACTGTTGTTTGGTATAATTATCAATAGTGCTCCCTTTCAGCCTCAGAAAATTTTATACAAGGAGTTAGACAATAATTCAACTTACAGAATACATCTAAAGATTAGCGCATAACATATATAAGTTAATTGAGAATTTCTTGAAAGTTTTTAACATTGGACTGGAATAATCTAATTTAAGTAACAACAACAACTCTGGCTGCTATGTGGAATTGTGTTGGTGAGGAATGAAGAAAAGGAAAGGGGGAAAAGATCAGAACATGAAAAACCAAATAGAAGTATATTGTAGCAGTTCCAGTGAGAGCTCAAAATGGAATGGACAAGGGTTATGATGGTGCATATGGTGCCGAATGAATAGAAATCTTTACGAGGTAACTACTGTCCACAGTTATTCGTCTGTAGTCTTCCTTTGTGCAAGTCCACCTGGCAAGGTCAACTGTATCAGCCTTTCTCATGATCCAAATATATCCAACTTTGCCCTTTTTCTGTTTCGTTGGGATCTTTGCATTGGCAACAGTATAAAGTCTAGAGAGTTCAGCTGACTGTAAAAGAGAACTCATGCCTGGATATCTTTGTGCTTTTTTAAAGTGCATTTCTACCTTTCACATTACTACTACTAATTCTTAACATACTCCATGGTCTAACACTTACTTTCCTTTGTCAGTTTTTCTCTTTACCTGCAAATATTTAAACTCTTTCCTCATCTATTCATTCTTTGGACTCAAGTATTATCAACTCTAATTTGCCTTTTCTGAACTCCTAGTTCACCAATTCATAAATAGCAAGTTGGTTAGTAATACAGATCAATTCTTATCTTCCACCTTCATTGATTATCTGGTATTAGAATTATTATGTAATTACATACTTTTGGAATTACATAATAATGTTTATAATAACAGAGAAACCTGGGTCACATAAGATAGTATATGGCATGGAAAGAATTTTAATATATCTATACCATGCAATAATTTTAACTCATTTCAAGTTATAAGTCAGAATTTATATAACAGTCTATTATCATAGTATATAAATAATGATCTATCAATTGATAACTAGCCCTTATCAATTTTATTGAAATCAAAGGAAAGGAAACCAGTCTGACATTTAACAGAATTTGTCTGTCATGAAATGCATCTGCTTTTTATATTTTTACAAAGGTTTTCATAAGTTATATCATATAACTAGTAATCATATACATTACATCTTTGTGTGGAGAACTTTAATTTTATCAGTTTTACAAACAATTTTGGTAAAATAATAATTAAAATGGCGTTACACATGTTATTATAGTTTTCAAATGAAATTTTTTTTAATTTATCTATATATTTTAGAGAGAGAGTAACAAGGGGAAGGGCAGAAGGAGAGATTCTTCAAGCAGACTCCGCAGAGAGCATGGCATCCTACATGGGGCTTGATCTCATGACTCATGAGATCATGACTTGAGCTGAAACCAAGAGTCAGACACTTAACTGACTGAGCCACCCAGGTTCCCTAAATGAAAAAAAAAATTAATCTCTTTTAAATGGTTCAAATGGTTTTTGTCAAAATATTAAAATTAATTTTTTATTCTTTTAATTATTATTACTATTTTTAAAGATTTTATTTATTTAATCATGAGAGACACACAGAGTGAGAGAGAGAGAGAGAGGCAGAGACAGAGGCAGAGGGAGAAGCAGGACTCGGGACTGGATCCTGAGACTCAAGGATCACGACTTGGGCCAAAGGCAGGCGCTAAACTGCTAAGCCACCCAGGGATCCCCTCTTTTATTATTTTTTATAACAAAATCAGATGTCATTGTCAAACCAACCAGCCAAATTGGATTCTTTTCTCCAGAAAATTTTTTCATTTTTCAATTCAAATAACATATTACATGCACCTAAGAAATACTTTTAAAACCAAGACATAAATTATAAAAGACAGTTTTAAAGTCATGACCAACATAATTTGCAGGTAATATAATTAGTTTTTCCATGTTTAAAGTGAATTATAAAATAAGATGATACAAGTTTCTTGTTATCAAAATTGCAATAAAATAGTCAACTATATTGTTAAAATGATGTTATTTATGAAGTAAGATGTATGATAGAAGAAAGGATATTATTTCCAAGTTATATATGGCTATACAGCAGTCTAATTTTAACATATAAGTAGTGAATAAGAATATGAATAAAATAAGAAATAAATTCATTCGTTTTGTTTGTCTTCAGCATCATTTCCCTTGCATTTAAAGAAAAAGAAAATTGTATACTGCTGAAATTAAATGAACTAACAGCTACTTCAGTAACAGTAAGTAGAAAACACAATGTATTATAAGAAAAAAATAAAATGGGAAATGGCCATTTTTGGAGCAAATACTTTATGATATTATTACCTATATTACTGGATAATGAACAATGTATCTAAAAGAAATCACATTTGTTTACTCAGTGCATCCTGAAAATTTAAGCTATCCTGGGAAGCACTCCAGTGACATTTAAAAGATTAGGCATCATAAACAGATTTATTTATTTATTACTTTTTTCCACAGCTTCCTTTTCAGCCACTCACTCATCCTAATGAAGAGTTGTGAGAAAGCTTGAAAATATTGCTTACCTTTAAATACTGCTTAATTATTTTGTCTTTTGATATTTTCTTTGAGTTGTTTTTAAAACTCTCTTCCTAAGCATTATTTGACAAAAACCGGTGAAAGATGGAAGAGGAAAAATCACTTTTACTAACTTCTTGACAATATATTTGAATTTAAAATATCTCGACAAGTGCCAAAATACTCTGCTTTTAAAGCCTCATTAACTCAAACAAAAATATGTATGAAAAAAGCAAGAATGTTTATGCCATAATAAATCATAAAAGGGGCTTCCACAAGAACCAATAATTCTAATTGACACTTTCTTTTGCATCCCAGGTGGTTTTACACCCAGGAACCATATCAGAATAAAATCCAAGACAGCAAGAGGATGTATTTCTTTTTTAGATAGGAGTTTTAGGGAGAGGTATGTGAGAAAGGAGAACCTAGGAACATATATAGGTCAATCCACAGACAGATCAGTTTTACTAAAGAGACCATAAGAAATTACAGATGTGGGAATTTATTTTTATAACGTATTCTATGTTGTCACTGTTAACCTAGGAAAGGCTTCCTGTGAACATATACTAAAGACTGTGATATTGGAAGTTTTCACTAGGATAATTAGTGTATTATTACACTGATCTGAAACATTAACAAGTATTAGCTATTTATAGTTATGATTTTATATCAATACTGGGGTCAGGAGGGCCTAGTAAATATACTCAAAAACCTCACTTATTGACAGAAGCTACTAACTTCCAACCATAGGTAGATTTTTTTTTATGTTCTCTTATAAAATGTTTGATGATTATTTAATTGAAGTGAAGTATGTAACTAAGTATGCTTTGTGTAACAATTACATTTATTTAGCAAATAACTCTGATCTCTTATTACATTTTAGTCTTTATACTGGCTTCTACTAATAAAGTAGTGGCCAATCACTAACTCCATCTCGGAGTAGACCATAGTATAGGAGAAGCTAGCTAAAAAGGCACAATCAGCGCAGGATGTCAGTCACTAAGTTAGGATTAGCAGAAAGGCCACTGGTAGGATAAATATCCCAATTTGGGACTGAAAAAAAAGCTTCCTGAAAAAAAAAGATACAATGAAATCTCTGTATTATAAGAATTAATGTAAGCAAGAGAAATGCATAAGAGCATACTAAGAAATAAAAATCACCTATCATCACACTGATAAATTTTACACAGTCATAAACACAGTGTTGACCTGAATCATTTCAACACAGTTCTGTCAATAGGTAATAGCTATTACCTAAATATTTCACTAGTCTTGTTATTTGGCATTCTGCTTACAATGTATCTCTATATTGAATGTTTTATAAATATAAACTCATTGCCAATTAGACAGCTGATATAGATGAGAGAGTATTCTCAAATAAAAAAGAGATAAATACAACTGTTAGTATTTCTATTACAACCTAGTAAGTGACTGGGTAAAAGGTGGTTAGCTAGTCATGCGGAAAATACATGAATTGCTTTTGTGTGTATGCATGCCTACATCGGTGTGTGTATATATGTGTGGGTGTGGACATAGTCAGCATGGGAGTGGTGTGAATTCTACCTATCCAAATTAGGTGTTAAATTGGGGAAAAAAATTACTAAAGCACTTGAGTAATTCAAAATTCAAAATTATTCAAGGGATAGATGATGCACTAAGTTGTGAAACTAAATACAAAATAAAAGGTGTTTGCTCAAAGTTCATTGTTGATACGGTAGACAGAACAGAGAACATGACTATAAGAAGTAGCTCCACAGGATGAACATTCAGGTAAATCATTGTGATAGTCTATGGTACACTGGTCCCAATTTTCAATCTCTAATACATGACTGATTTATATCTTTCCTATTAATTTTCTCCCAGTAAGTTCAGAAACAATAAAAATGGTAAAACTACCTCAATGAAGTGTGTGAATAACTTCATTACTCCAGATATTTTAGAAATAAATAAGCTCTAGAAATAAGATGCTGGAATCTTTCAGCACTATTAATGTATTTCCAGCCTGGAAAGAGGTTGTTTAATTTCAGGATACTTATTGTGTTTATTATTGAAGATTAATCTTTAAGAGAATATGAAATATGAGAATATTCAGAATATTAGGCATAATTTTCATTTGAAAGAGGAATCAGAACTAAGTGTGTGAGATTAGGTCGCATAGTGTAATCAGGTTTAAGGTCTGTTAATGATATTGGAATATTTAAGAGGACTTAATTTACTGTATTTATTGTTTTGACTTATTATATTTATAATATTTCTTTAAATGCATAGAAATGGTTTGCTTGATAAATCTTAAGAATACTCTTTGAGGTATTAAAGTCCTTTAGAATATCATGTTAACTGTAAAAACAGAATAAAATGTCATGGTAATTTAATTAGCTAAATTTGTAAATGATTTAGGAGAATTTAATATTTTAACTTGTTCAATGGAATATATATTAGACTAAAAGGGGAATAAATTATGATTTGCAAATTTAAATTGTAAGCTTAAAATAATCTACGTTTTCAATTTTATGAGGTTAATAAATTAAACTCCAACACACATACACAACAAACTGCAATAGTCCTAAACAAACAAACAAACAAAAATAGTCCTAAACATACACATACTCACATACATACTCATACAATATTCAAATATTAAAAATTCAAAATGACATATATCAGCTGAGTGACCTTGAGAGACTTTATTAACCTCATTAGTTTCCCTTTGCTATTAAATAAGGATAATAATAGTACCTATCTCATAGGGTTGGTTTGAGCAAGCAGAACACCAGATGATATAACGGGAAAAAAATTCAGAAGTTGCTTGACTTCAAAAACATGCTCCAAAATGATAGCTGTAACCAAAACAATGAGATCACATTGCGATCTACTGAATTTGGATTTTTCTTCCTTTAGTATGAGGTATTTCTTATTTCATATGGTGACCTTCAAAGTGAGAAGTTACATTATGTTACAGTTTTCTTTTTTTCTGCTGGATACTGATTATTACTTAGAAATGCCATTTCCCAGAAATAAATATGAAAGGTGACTTATGTAACTCAAGGTATTTTTCATGTGTCCATAAGTAATCACTGAGTATCTAATGTTTGCTAGGATCTATCTGAGTGCTGGGAAACCAAGGTGAACAGAAGTCACATGGTAGATCAATGTTTTCATTTTTGTTTTTGTTTTTGAGAGAAAGAGCACTCAACAGGGAGCATGACCTGAGGCTTGACCTCTTGACCATGAGATGATGATCTGAGCCAAAATCATGAGTCCCATGCTTAACTGACTGGGCCACCCAGATGTCCCAAGATCAAGGCTTTTTTTAAAGAATAAAACAATACTTAACATTCAGTGAACATTTACTATAAGCTAGGGAAAGGTCCTGAGTTTATGTACTATATATCTTATTTCTCTTTAATTGCATTCTGATGAAGATGGTATTATTAACAACATACTTGACAGGAAACAAAACTGAAGCTTTGAGAGTTTCAAGTTCTTCTTGCTCAGGGCCTTGCAGATAGAAACTACTGGAATTGACATTCAAAACCTCACTCACCCAAAAGTCATTTCCATACAGACTTCACAGCATCTCATTTCCAGCTCAGTCCACTGAAGTGAGCATCTTAAAATCTGAATGAACCTTTTTTGAGGTATCGTCAAAAGAAAATGACATCAAATTTTATATTCCTTATTAGGGACTTTGTCCTCCGGAACATGGGAAAAAAGACAGATTCTCAATTACATCTGACTTCCATCTGTGACAGTTTGGGCTTAGTAGATGAAGGCCGGAAATGTTGTCTTTACAAAGAACAGAAATGACACTCTCCCAGACAGTGTGAGAGACTGAGTACCCTGCCGTCTGTACAGCTACATGCTTTCCAGAAAGCTGGTTAGGAGATGCCTGGGTGGTTCAGTGGTTCAGTGTCTGCCTTTGGCTCAGGTCACGATCCCAGGGTTTGGGGATCGAGTCCTACATCAGCTTCCCCACAGAGATCCCTACTTCTCCCTCTGCCTATGTCTCTGCCTCTCTCTCTGTGTGTCTCTCATGAATAAATAAATGAAATCTTTAATAAAAAGCTTATTGGCTTTTAGTTACCATTTTATATTATCTTTTAATTTTTGAATCACTTTTATGTGTCTTCTTCTAGCATCTTGCTTTTTTGTTCTCTTAGGTTTATTTTTGTGTGTGTGTGTTTATATTCTTCTACCCTTATAAACAAATAATGAATCCATGACATTTTTTCTTATGAATATTTTAAATACATAGAAGGTAAGAGAGAGGAAAGGCAGAAAATGCAGACCATCATAGTCAAGTGCTATTTCTTTGCCAGCTATGGAAGTGGGAATGAAAATAATGGAGAAGAGGAAACATATGTGACTCTTTCTTTTCTATCCAGTGACGTTATTTTACTAGAGCTAAAAAGGATGATAATTTGAAGATATGTGAGAGTACTTGTGTGTGTGTCTGTGTGTGTGTGTCTGTGTCTGTATGTGCATGTTGGTGTTATAAATAGAAAGGTGAAAAAAAAAAAGAAAGGATAATCCACAGGAAAAATTTTCCTCAAACTTTGAAAATTTTTCAAGATAAATTATGAGCAAAGTTTTATTTCTGAACTATAGAGTCACTAAACCAGGCAGAGAAACAAGGAACAAAACGGAAGTATGTATGTGATAAAATCTTCATTTAGCATTGGGAATGCAGGGAGATCTTCGCATCTTTGATCTTGGAGAGCAAACTAATTCTTCAGGTTATTTTAAAGCAGACCTTCAATAAGGACACTTCATGGATTTCTAGTATTTAATTTTTC
Source organism: Canis lupus baileyi (assembly GCF_048164855.1). Classification (NCBI taxonomy): domain Eukaryota; kingdom Metazoa; phylum Chordata; class Mammalia; order Carnivora; family Canidae; genus Canis; species Canis lupus. The sequence continues at coordinate 19,464,330 of NC_132875.1, read as the reverse complement.
AGTAAAGCCTTAAGAAGTGATAAGGCAAATGCTCACATTGTTTACAAATTATACTTTCTTTTCTACAACAGTTTTATTGAGGTATAATTGATATACAAAAACTTCAAATGCTTAGTATATACAACTTGGTGGATTTGGACATATGCATACCCCTATGACAGTATCACCACAATCAAAGTAATAAATATATTCATTGCCTTCACGAGTTTATGTGTTTCCTTTTTATTATTTTTGTGTATGTGTGCAGTAAGAACGCTTGATGTGAGATCTGTCTCTAACAAAATTTTAAGTGTGCAATAGTGTGTCCTTAACTACAGCTACTATGTTATATAGATCTCCAGAGTTTATTTGAGCACATTTTCATATACTTGTTGGCCATTTTTTTCTGTTCAAGTCCTTTACTCATTTTTATTTTATTATTTTTTAAAATTTTATTTATTTATTCATGAGAGACACACAGAGAGAAGCAGAGACAAAGGCAGAGGGAGAAGCAGGCTCCTCGCAGGGAACCTGATCCAGGATTTGATCCCAGACAGGATCATGCCCTGAGCCAAAGGCAGATGCTCAACCACTGAGCCACCCAGGCATCCCCCTTTATTCATTTTTAGTTGGACTATTTGTCTTACTTTTTCTCCTGTTGATTTATAGAATTTTCTTACATATTTTTGATATGAACATCATCTCAGGTAAATTATTTGCAAATATTTTCTCCTGCTGCATAGGTTGACATTCATTCTTGATTGTTTCCTTTGCTGTGATGTGTAGACATTTTTTAATTTAATGTAGTTCTATTTGTCTATTTTAGCTTTTATTGCTTGGGTTTCATTGCCATATCCAAAATACCATTGCCAAGACCAATGTCAACATTTTAATCCATGTTTTCTTCTAGAAAATTTATGGTTTTAAGTTTTTCCTTTAAATTTGTAATAAGTTTTGATTGATCTTTGTATGGTGTAAGATAGAGGTTCAATTTCAATCTTTTCCATGTGGATATTCAGTTTTCTCATTACCATTTGTTGAAGAGACTGTCACCATTTTGTATTCTTGGCAACCTGTTGAAGATCATTTGACTGTATACATGTGAGTTTATTTCTGGGATTTCTATTCTGTCCTATTAATCTTTATTAATCTTTTTCTTCAATGCGTATACCATGCTGTATTAGCTACTATGCCTTTGTAATACATTTTCAAATTAGAAAGTATGATGGCTTTAGCTTTGTTCTTTCCAAGATTGCTTTGGCTATTTTGGTTATTTTGTGTTCCTACATGAATTTTAAAGAACTTTTTCTGTATCTTTATAAAAAGTGCCATTGGGATTTTAGAATTTATAGATTGTTTTGGATAGTATAAACATTTCCTAATATTAAGCCTTCTAATCCATGAGTATGATATGCCTTTCCGCTTACTTGCATATTCATTAACTTCTTTCATCCTTGATCTATAGTTTTCAATGCATAAGTGTTTTACCTCCTTAGTGAAGTTTATTCTGAAATATTTTATTTTTTCAATGCTATTATAAATGGAATTTTCTAAATTTCTGTTTCAACAGTTCAGTGATAGAGTATTGTTGTTGCTGTTGTTGTTGATAATGATTTTATATCCTGGAACTGTTGTGCCCAAGATTGCGAATCTGAGAAACCACCAAGTAGCCAACACTGACGCAAGCACACGAGGGTTTATTAGCAAGTTTGAGCTTGGGTCCAAGTATAACCAACACAGAGGAGCAGGGACTTGGACCCCGAGGTGAGTTTCAGCTGGGTTTTTTATAGGCTGGTCTAGGGGACCTCCAGAAGGGGTGGCGGAATTTCTTAAGCTCTGTTCTCATTCTGATATGGGACTTCCTGCCACAGGCGTTAAGCACAGGGGCCTGAGATGGCTGTACTTGTGCTAACGTGGAACATGAGGTGGAATGGCCTTAATTTTCTCGGCCTCCACATTTCCCCCTCTCAGAGGAACCTAAGGAAGGACCCAATCATGGGTCCAGGTTGGTCTCAGAGTAAGCCAGGGGGAATGATTAAACCAGGATTAGAACCAACCTTGTTGCTGTTCTTGTTCCCATTTACATCTAGCCAAACCTTCTCTGACTTTTGCCATAGATTCTCGGACTATTCCTGAGTGGTCAGTGAAGAAGCAACATTCCTCATTTAAGGCAGCACATAATCCCCCTTGTTGTAAGAAGACTAAGTATAATCCCCTTCTGTTTTGAAAGACAACCTCAGACTAGGTAGTTCTGGAACAAAGTCCTGAGAACAGCATGTTGGTCAACTGGCTGGATGTGGGTGTAGTGGACGCAGGGAGTAATCCCGTCGACCTTGAGAGTGGTGGGAGTGGTCAGGATCATGATGTAGGGGCCCTTCCAGTGAGGTTGAAGTGTCTGGTGTTGGTATCTCCAGACATATACCCAGTCACCTGGCTGATATCGATGGGGGTCCGGGGGTGGCCCAGTCTCATAGAGGGCCCTCAGCTTAGGCCACACCTGTTCATGGGTTCCTTGTAACATTTGGAGGGAGAAAAGGAGTTGGTGATCATCAAACTCAGCAAGCACCTCAGGTTTTAAATTGGGGATAATAGGTGGAGGAAGACCGAACATGATCTCGTAGGGAGTCAGTCCCATCTTATAGGGTGAGTTCCTCACCCTATATAGGGCAAAGGGGAGGAGAGTCATCTAGTCCCCACCAGTCTCCAGGGCTAATTTAGTTAAGGTCTCCTTTAAAGTTCTGTTCATCCCCTCTACCTGTCCTGAGCTTTGGAGCCTATATGAACAATGTAATTTTCAATCTGCCCCAGGTACTAGTGCCACTCCTCGTGTTACCCTAGAGACGAATCCTGGTCCATTGTCTGATCCAATCTTAACAGGAAAACCATACCTCGGTAAGATGTCTTCCAGCAGTTTCTTGGTCATGGTCTGTGCCGTTTCATGTTTGGTGGGAAATGCCTCTGTCCATCCTGAAAAAGTATCTACAAACACTAGTAAATACCTGTATCCATATTTTCCAGGTTTTAACTCAGTGAAGTCCACTTCCCAGTAGGCTCCTGAGCAGTCCCCTTGGAGCCAGGTGCCCGGGTTAGATCCATGGGCAGTGGCATTAGTTAACTGGCATGTGTGGCAGCTCGCCACAATCTGCTCCATCTTTGCTTGAGAGTCTTTAATAGTGATCTTTTGTCATATGTATGTCGTATGAGGTCTTCCATCTTTCTTGTTCCCATATGAGTAATCTGATGCATTTTGGATAGGACTTGTCATCCTAGTTCCTCTGGCAGGATGATGCTGGAGTCTAAAGCCCTCCACCAGCCATGCAAGCATTGGGTCATAGGCAAGCGTTTGATCCAGTGTAAGTCAGCATCAGTATAGTTGGGGGTGTCTGGCAGGGTCGGTGTCCCTGGACCGGGTAGTGTAGTTCTTAAGACCTCTCCATTTCCATGGTTATGGCTGCCCCCACGTGTCTGATTCCTTCTTGGACAAAACTGCCGCCGTCCGTATACCAGGTGACCTCCATGTTCAGCAGTGGCTGGTCCTGGAGATCAGCTCTGATTCCATGCACCTGTGCCAAAATTTCTTGACAGTCATGCAGAGGGGGGGTCCCAATCTGGGTTAGAGAGTCCTCTACTTGCCAGTTGACTTCCCCTAAGTCCTGGACTGACCTGTAATCATTAGACTGTGGTTTCTACACCAGCAGCAAGGGAGTGTTCCATGCCAATTGGCAAGGCCTCAATATGCCGGAGTCCAGTAGTCGCCATATGTGGGATGTGATTCCCGTATGCACTATGAGACACATGGGGTATTGGCGAACCCTGACAGGGTCTGCCCCTGGCTTTAGTTCTATGTATATGGCCAGTCAGTGCTGGGCCAGCCTAATTTCCTCAGTTTCTGCCCATGTTTGGGGAAATTCCTGTAGCCAAAAGTCAATGTCAGTCATTGGGGCTGAAGGCATTTGGTGGAGACGATATTCGTCTTCTAAATTCAGGACAAGCACCTGAATTGGGTGCCCCTCCTTGTTTAGGACTTTTGACCCTTTGGGGTGGAAGCGAATTTGTGCTCCCATTTTGGTGAGCAAATCCCGACCTAAACGGGTAGGGACACTCAGGGATGACCATGAAGGAGTGGGATACCCAACCCATGCTGAGATCCACAGTTCTTCGGGTAGTCCATGAGTACTGTTTGGTGCCCATGGCCCCTTGCACCGATTAAGTCTTGCCTGCCAATTTCCCTTGGGGTTGTAATAAAACCGAATGTTGTGCCCCAGTGTCCACTAAGAATTCAACGGGTTGCCCCTCCACTCTGAGAGTTACCTTGGGCTCGGGGAGGGGTGCCAAGCCCCAACTCCCCTAATTGTCCAGGTCCTCCATCTCCAAGATCTTGGCAGGGGCCTTAGATCTTTTGTTAGGGCAGTCTTTCACCCAGTGGCCCTCTTATTTACAATAAGCACATTGGTTTTTGTTCAGTTTAGGGCGCTCCTGATGGGGACCAGGGCCATCCTCCTTACCTGTCCCTGAAGCCAGCTTCTTGAGGTGTCTCCGTTTTTCCTGTGAGTCATCCATGGTTGTGGCCAGCAGGATCTTGGCCAGGTTTTGGGTCTGCCGGTCACTTAGTTTGGTTTGTTGCTCTTCCGGACTTTCTCTATTATTATTGACTTGTTCTGCTACTATCACTAAGTCCTGCAAGCTTTTCTCTCCCAGTCTCTCTACTCTTTGCAATTTCTTTTTAATGTTCAGAGAGGCCTGGTTAACAAAGGCCATGATGATTGCAGCCTTTGTTTCCGGGGCTTCTGGGTTTATAGGGGTGTACTGCCTAAAAGCCTCTATGACTCTCTCTAAGAAGGCTGCTGGACTCTCATCCTTACCTTGTATCACATCATATACCTTGTCCAGATTGGTCAGCTTGCACGCGGCAGCCCTGAGACCTGCCATTAGAGTCTGCTGGTAGGCCAGGAGTCTCTTCTTACCTTCAGCTGAGTTGTAGTCCAGGTAGGGCAGGATAAGGGGAAGGCAGCATTTATGAGGTCTGGGCTTTCCACCTGAATTCGTTCTCTCTCTTTGGTGGTGAAGAGAACCTGCAAGAGCTGTTGGCAGTAATCCCAAGTAGCCTGATGGGTAAGAGAACAGTATCTAAAAGCCGGATTAGGGATGCCTGGGTGGCACAGTGGTTTAGCGCCTGCCTTTGGCCCAGGGTGCGATCCTGGAGACCCGGGATTGAATCCCACGTCGGGCTCCCTGCATGGAGCCTGCTTCTCCCTCTGCCTGTGTCTCTGCCTCTCTCTTTCTCTGTGTGTGACTATCATAAATAAAGAATAAATAAATAAAAATAAATAAATAAATAAAAATAAAAGCCGGATTAGATCTCTCAGATTGTCAGAGAACTTTGCATTCTGGATTTCCCAGTTATATAAATCACTGGTGGAGAACGGCCTATATAACATTAGCTGTCCACCAGTCTCATGGGGGGCCCCATGGTGCGGAGAGGAAGGGCGGTGGAGTCCACCGGCCCCACATTTGGAGGTGTGGCCGCCCGGTGGGTCCCTCCGCGTGTCCCTGCTGCTGGCCTACACACAGGGACTCCCTCGTCAGGGGGGGGCGCCCCTTCTGTAGCCCCCAGTGCCTCCAATGGAGGGGTAAAAGGGGGAGGGGTGCCCGGTAGGGGGGCGGGAGAATCAGGTCCTCTGGGGAGAAATCCTGGAAGACCGGATAAAGGGGCACTTGGGGCATAGAGTCAGTCTCTTGGGCTTTTCACAGGGCTAGATCTAGGTAAGTCCTGCTTTGGGGGGTAAAAATGGTTTTAGCCAAGGAGGGGGATTCTCGATCATGTCCTGCCAAACCAGGATGTGGGGCACCTGGTCAGGGTGGCCGTCTGCCGTCCGAGAAGTGGGAGAGCATAAGAGACAGGGGAGTGGTTTGTGTCCGCCCCATTATGTCTCCAGGCCACACAAGACACTGACAAATATGACGATTAACAAGGACCCAATAACACAGACAAACATTCCAGTGCCACCGTGGAGACAAAACAGAAAGTTAACCGAAGAGCTGGCAGTCGGCCCTCCTTACAGACAAGGACCTCTGTCCTCCTTACAGAGGAGGACCCCATCCTCCTTACAGACGAGGACCTAGTCCTCCTTACAGACAAGGACCTCCATCCTCCTTACAGAGGAGGACCCCATCCCCCTTACAGACGAGGACCCCATCCACCTTACAGACGAGGACCCCGTCCTCCTTACAGACGAGGACCCCGTCCCCCTTACAGACGAGGACCCCTGTCCCCCTTACAGAGGAGGACCCCGTCCCCCTTACAGATGAGGACCCTGTCCTCCCGGCAGGGGCAAGGGACGTCTCCTCAAGACCCCCAGTCGCTGCCCACCAGCGCATCCGCCTAAGCCAATGTCCACCCAATACAGGTTGGAATTCCTACAGGTAAAAGTACAGTTTAGAGCTCTCAGAGAATATGCATGCAAAAGGTGGAAAAAGTTGAGTGCACTCACCAGGTGTGGGACCCTCTGGATAGAGTCCTGGGGGTCTCTCAGACCCCAGACGAGCCCCCAAATGTTGTGCCCAAGATTGCAAATCTGAGAAACCACCAAGGAGCCGACACCAATGCAAGCACACGAGGGTTTATTTACAAGCTCCAGCTTGGGTCCAAGTATACCTGATGCAGCGGAGCTGTGGAACCCCGAGAGGGGGGTTCCAGCTTAGTTTTATGAGCTGGTCTAGGGGACCTCCAGAAGGGGTGGAGGAATTTCTTAAGTTCTGTTTACATCCTGATATGGTGCTTTCAAGGGCATTGAGCTCTGTTCTCATTCTGATATGGGACTTCCTGCCACCGGCGTTAAGCACAGGGGCCTGAGATGGCTGTACTTGTGCTAACGCGGAACTTGAGGTGGAATGGCCTTAATTTTCCTGGCCTCCACAGGAACTATACTGAATTTATTAGGTCTAACAGTTTTCTTGGTGGAGCTTTTGCCATTTTGTATATATTAGATCATATCTGGTAAAGATAATTTTACTTCTTCCTTTTCAATTTGAATGTATTTCATTTCTTTTTCTCCTCTAATTGCTCTGGCTAGGACTTCCAGTAGCATGTTAAATAAAAGTGGCAAAAGTGGGTATCCATGTCTTGCTCCTGATCTTGGAAAAAAAAATCATGTTTTCCTATTTAATATGATGTTAACGTGGGCATGTCATATATAACATTATATTGAGATACACTCCTTCTATACTTTGTTTAGAAGCTGGTCCTGGGCTTTTCTTTGCTATGAGGTTTTTACTGATTGATTTAATTTCTTTACTCATTATCGATCTGTTCAAATTTTCTATTTCTTCACGGTTCAATCTTGGTAGGTTGTATGTTTCCAGGAATTTATTCATTTCTTCTAGGCTATCCAATTTGTTGGTATACAATTTTTATAATTAAACCATATCAAGTATGTTTTCTAACCACAAAGATATGAAACTAGAAATCAGTAATTATTGATTGAAAAGGAGCAAAAATGGAAAATTAATAAATCTGTGGAAACCAAGATTTATTAATTTACATTTATTAGATTCCTAAACAACAGTCAAAGAAAAAATCAAAAGAGAAATCAGAAAATAATTTGATACAAAAGAAAATGAAAATATAACATGCTAAAACATAGGATACAGCAAAAGCAGTAAGAGTTTTTAACAATAAATATCTACATTAAAAAAAGAATAGCAATCTCAAATAAACAAACTAATTTTACATATTAAAGAATTAGAAAAAAAAGATGGACAAATTAAGACCAAAGTTAGCAAAAGGAAGAGAATGATTAGATCAGGAATTAATGAAATAGAGAACAGAAAAACAATAGAAAAAAGATAAACAAAGTAAGAGTTGTATTTTGGAGGCAAAATTGACAAGACTGTAGCTATCTTAAAAAAAAAGAAACAAAGAAATTTCAAATAAATAGCTTAGAAATGAAAGAGAACAAATTACAATTAATACCACAGATATAAAAAAGATCACAAGGGACTTTTGTTTTTTCTCTTTTGTTTTATGTAAAGCAGAAAATTACATTTCACAGGAAACATTATAAATTGTGAATTGTTTCAGTGAAAATTCTTTTGGCAGAAATCGTTTTATGTGATATCAAGCCAATTACTGTTTATATATTTTCCTTTTTTAAATTGGAAAAAACAAAAATATCCTAAATTAAAGCAATCATAAAATTCTGAAAGATAATGCTCATAAATACAAATAACCAGAAGGAAAAAAAACGAGTAAATGATATAAAATCTATACATAGAGAAAAATTGTACCGTCAACTATCTTTCAAACTGCCTAAAAATGATACTGGTATGAATCAGAAAATGCTTTTTTTCTTTACATTTTTTTAAGTAGAAATGCAGTTTCTTAAGCATTTCAACTAAGCAGCAGAAATCTCAATCATTTAAATTGTTCAAGACTCTTGAACTATAGAAAAAAATTAAAAACAACAAACAGAGTGCATTAAAATCTGAATGCTAAGTCATTTTCTATTGCAAAATTCATTTCCAAAATGTTCCCAGGGAGCAAACCCAACTCTTTAAATATAAAATGTGTCTTTTTCAATTCTCCTGTTGTACCATCTGAATTCAGGTAAGAGCTGAAAAACAACTAGTTTTATACAATGAAACAACACAGTTTGAATACTTTTGATCTTAGTCATTGATTTCTAAATATACCAGAAAACTGGCATTTCTCTTTTGTTTACATTAATTTCATACCAAATGATGAATATTCACACTACCCTACCACTTCAGTTGGGATAAAACTCACACAGAAAAAAAAAATGAAAATGGTATAATTTGAGTGCCTGTATTATAGATATAAATGTATGTATTCATGTGTATGTATATACGTGATTAAATTACATAGTTTATCATTAAAGTCTCCAAATATAGAAGAATTTTGTTTTTGTTTTCATAGAAGAATTTTGTAAAAGTTCTTTAATAGGCCCTCCAGTTAGTTATCTTGCTCCATTCTAAGAATGTTCTAAATTCAGGGAAACTCATTGTCCTCTTTTTATGTATCTGTTGGCCATTTATATGTCTTCTTTGGAAAAAATGTCTATTTAGGTCCTTTGTCTATTTATTAATTAGGTTTTTTTTTTTTTTTTTTTTTGCTTTTGAGCTGTTTGAGTTGTTTGTGTATTTTTAATATTAACCCTTTATTGGATATGTGGTTTACAAATGTTTTCACTCATTCCATAGGTTGCCTTTTTATTATTTCTTTGGATGTGCAGAAGCTTTTTGATTGCAGTCCTACTTGTTTGTTTTTGATTTTGTGTTCTCTGCTTTTTGGTGTCAAATCCAAAAAATCATTACCAAGAGCAATGTCAAGGCTTAACATTTAAGTTTTCTTCTAGGACTTTTACATCTGTAGGTCTTATATTCAAGTCTTCAATTATTTTGAGTTGAATTTAGTGTATGGTATAAGATGAAGGAATTCAATTTTATTCTCTTACATGTGGCAATTCAGTTTTCCTAGCCACATGTCTTGAAGACCTGTTCTTTCTTCACGGTATATTCATTATTCTTTAGTTTAAAATAATTGAATAATTTAATTAATTGAATAATACACACACTCACACACACACACACATATATATATATAATTTCTCAGCTCTCTATTCTTTTTCATTAGCCTCTGTGTTTGCTTTTATGACAATACCATACTGTTTTGATTATTGCAGTTTTGTAATATATAATTTTGAAATCAGAATATGTAGGGGTGCCTGAGAGGCTCAGTTGGTTAAGTGTCTGATTCTTGATTTTGGCTCAGGTCATGATCTCAGGGTCCTGGCATCAAGCCCCGTGTTGGACTCCATGCTCAGTAGAGAGTCAACTTCAGGATTCTCTCTCACCTCTCCCTTTGCCCCTCCCCATGCCCATGCTCTCCCTGTAAAATAAATTAATTAATTAAAAAAATAAAACACAAAGTGTGATGCCTCCAGCTTTGTTCATTCTCAGATTGCTTTAGCCATATGGGTCTTTTTGGTTCCACACAAATTTTAGAATTCTTTTTTATTTCTGAGAAAAATACCTTTGGAATTTCCATAGGCACTGCATTGAATCTGTAGATAACTTTGGGTAGTATGGGCATTTTAACAATATTCATTCTCCCAATCCAATAACACAGGGAATCTTTCCATTTATTTGTGTCCTTAACGTCTTCATTGATGTTTTAAAGTCTTTAGTTCATATATCTTTTATCTCTTTGGTTAAATTTACTCCTCAGTTTTTTATTTTTGTTTTCTTTTGATATTATTATAAAGGAGATTGTTTCCTTAATCTCTTTTTACAGACAGTTTATTGTTAATGTCTAGAAATGCAGCTGATAGCTCTATGTTATTTTGTATCCTGCAACTTTTCTGAATTTGCTTATTATAGGTTCTAATGTTTCTTGGTAATTTTTAGAGTTTCCTATATAGAAGATCATGTCATTTGCTAACAGAGGTAGTTTTACTCCTTCCTTTATGATTTTTTATTTGCCTAATTGCTTTGATTAAGACTTCTTTTACTTTGTTGAACAGAAATGGCCAGACTGGGTATCCTTACCTGATCTTGGGGGAAAGCTTTCAGTCTTATCACTGAGGATGATGTTAGCTGTGACTTTGTTATGTTGGGCTACCTTCCTTCTATACATAATCTGTTGAGTTTTAATCACACAAAATGATTATCAATTCTGAAAAATGCTTTTTCTGCATCTGTTGAGATGGCCATATGATTTTTATCCTTCATCTTGTTAATGTGGTATATCACAATTATTGATTTGCTAAATTGAATCACTGTTGCATAAATATCACTTAATCATAGTATACGATCATTTTAATGTGCTGTTAAATTTGGTTTACATTAGCATGATACCAAAGCCAAAGATAGACACTACAAGAGAAAAGAATTATAGGCCAATATTCTAGATGAACATAAATGTGAAAATCCTCAACAAAATAAAGCAAAGAAAATTAAGATTGTCATTTGTATATGTCTTAAACTTACCTGTTTTATCCTGACAAGGAATTTGCTATTATGTGACAAAATCTGAAAATGTATATTCTTGCAAATCTTTAAGTATCACTAACAATATATATATACATATATATATGTATATGTATATATAAAATAGTCAGAAATTTAATAAGTGACTATATAAAAGTCACAAATTGGAGCTTTGATCCAAGTCAAAACATTGAAGTAGGTTAAGTTAATCCTTTGCTGTCTACCTTCTTATACATCCTTCCTCACTCAATCATTGTTGCATTCAGCAAATGATTATTTTGAAACTACTGTATTACAAGGAAACATGGTTAATTCTGAGATATTCAGTGATGAATGAGAGACATGATCCCTAGATCCTTAAACTTTTAGTCCCGAAGGAAGAGAGCTATATGAAAAGTACTTTAAGTATTAAGGATGATACAAAATAGTACAGGTGTTAGTCGAGCATGTATAGTGAGACTGACATTTGTAGGAAAGAAAATCTTCAATGAAATTGAATGTGAGACCAGTTGTAGTAAGGATTAGCCATGTGATGATGCTAGTATAGAACATTTCAGGGACTGAGACAGACTTGAATATATGAAGGTCCTGACACATCAGAGTCAGATCAATTTAAAAGTATAGTAAATATGGCTAGATAACAGAGGACATATTATCAACAGGGCAGAGAATCTACATAGAGAGTAGCATCAGTGAGCTTGAGGAGATAAGCAGGACAGATTTATTCTAAGTTCTGTAGACCATTTAACCATCATCTTTTTCTTCACCTGAGGGTAGTAGTAACATATTAAGGAGACTTTATCAGAGTAGTACCCATGATATTTTTCTGCCTAAAGATTGTTACTCAGGCTCAGAACAGAAAATGAATTAGAGGGGAAGCTTTGGCTAAGATGCCAGTAAATGCAAAGAATTAGATGATTTAAAGAAATATTAATGAGGTGGCAATAATAGGATTTATTATTTGTTCAAATGCAGAGAACTTTGTACTTGAGAAACAGTAGACATCATTATTTTTGGTTTCAATATGCTTTAATGGGCTTCCTATTAATATCCAAGTGAAAATGATAAACTGTTTTGGGGATCCGAAGGGAGGTCTAAGCTGGGCAAATAAATTTGAAACTGCTACTCACTTTGAAGTATAAAATTAACAAAAAAGAGTTAGAAATTAAAATCTAAAATGTCATTAAAACACCTCCAATGACTTGAAAAATTATAGTTCTATCTAGCATATTTAAAATGAACTCTGGGGTGCCTCTGGGTGGCTCAGTCAGTTAAGTGTCTGCCTTTGGCTCAGGTCATGATCTCAGGGTCCTGGAATTAATCTTGCAATGGGTTCCTTGCTCAGCAGACAGTCTGCTTGAGATTCTCTCCTTCTTTCTCTGCCCCTACCCCTGCTTGCCCACTCTTTAAAATAAATAAAGCTTAAAAAAATAAACTCAGAAACCAGTATAAAAGTAAATTGAGAAGTATGTCACATGGAAACAAATACATACAAAGTTAACCAATTAGAATGCATCTAGAACTTTTGTCAAAGAATGAATATATGGTACAGACAATAATATGTAATACTTTTGTATTTAAAATTATAATTTTTACTTATTTTTCTATATACTTGCAAATTCCCTTTGATAACATTTTATTTATAGACTATATTTTCTTGCACACACATCTGATTTAAAAATATTATAAAGAAAAGTTTTTATATATAAATCTTTCACTTGAATATCCCTGAACTTTGTTATAAAATGTCATATTTGATATACTGTATGTAACAAATACTTTTGATTTTACAATTTATGTGATTCTCAGGAAACTTAATATTATCTGTTTCTCAAAATAGACTGTAAGATTTTTGTGAGTAAAAAGTTATATTTGCTTCATTTTTATAAAATGATATATAGTGTTCAAGATTCATAAAAGAGCTGAGGCAATGACCAGAAAAAAAAGACCAAACATAATCTTTAGAGAGAAAAAGTAGAATTATGTAACTTTAGTTATATTTAATATAATTATTTTATTTAATATATTTTAAATTTGTTAAATATATATTTAAGTAATTTAATTTACTAATTTAAGTAACTTCCAGGACTAAGAGCCATGAGATTACAGAAAAAAACACAAACTCTACTTCATTAATTTTCTGATTTTTATTTTTAAAGAGCTAGTTAAAAATCCTCCTTTATATCATATGAAAATAAAAAAGGCCATCTGATATAATGGCTACTGTAGCCATTACAGTACTTAAATTATAATGTACTTAAACAACTCAGCTATTAATTACTCAATTCATGATTGATCATTGCAATTGGTTGTGGTTATTTACCAATTCTTACTATTTGTATTTTAATTTCTATTGGTTGTCGTTGCTTGATGACATCCATTAAATTAATTGACTACCTTCATAATGCTATGATATCCTTTATTTTTTCCTCTTAGCAGTTTGTTTGATATTATTGTAGCACAACTGAGTAAAATAAGGGGATGTTTAAAAATCATATCTTAAAAAAATACTTTATTTGTAAATCTGGCACCAAAAATTGTATAAATACTATATGATATAATAAAAGCATTCAGTGATTATTTAATAGAATTCTTGGTGTTTATTTTTTTCCTAAGAATACACAGCATCATAATGACTATAAACTTTTATATCATCATTGACTCTATCATTTTCTAAATTAATTGATTTTTGTCATTTAAAAGCTCACACCTGTTCAAATTAACTGGTACAGTCTGAAAACTATTGAGACAATTGCAAATAAGGTCATTTGTGTTCTATTTTGCTTTGAAACAATCAAAAGAGTTTAGCCACCAGTCTTATATTTAATGTTTTAATGAGCAAAAACATCTGTAGGGACAAATAAATCCATGGTGAGAGGTAGAAATACAAGTTAAAGGTAATACCCATGCCAGCATATGTTCCTTGTATCTTTATCCTACTCTTATACACATTGTCCAGTTAATAAGATATTTTTAAAAATGAAAGTTAAAAAACAAATCTTATTGAAGTATCTCTTCATTTATGCATGATAAAATGCAATACACCATCTATAAAATTTTCTTGCCAAACATTTGAACCTGAATCTCATCAATCCTCTAGACCTAATGCTTATTTACAGGAAATTTAGGGCAAGGAGACACAATTAAAGAACACCAAAAGGCACAGACAGAAAAATCCCACAATGTGGATCATTCTACAGCACTACAAACTAGCTTTCTGAAACAAGTCAATGACATAAAAGGGTGTGTTAAAAGAGGATCCTGTCTGAAATGGAAGGGGGGGGGAGGAGGAGTCAGAAATAAAGAGATATTTTTTCAAAGATGAAAAATAAATGGTAAGATAAAAATTGAGAAGTAATTTGATACAGTAAGAAGAAAAAGAAGGCATGATACATAAATGTTATGGCATCTATATGAGCTTATCTCTGAGTTAGCACCAGGAGTGGACTTGAAATTTATTCAGATTTCTCTGCTAGGTTTTTTGAGAAATACATATTTTGGTACTTTTAGATATTAGCATCTACTTGGTTTGGACTCCATATTCACAAGGGCCAAAGTTGGAGTTAGGAAAATGTGAAAGTGTCTTGTGTCTGTTATTTTAATTATGAAGGTGGTAATATGCTTATGTCTGAGACAAAGGACCTGTGGCCTGACATGAAGGCTAAATTGCTGTGACAACAGTGAAACCAGGTCATATAGCAGCAAATTTAGATACATATTACATGTATTGGACTCTTTTAGTAAGAAGCTGAGAAATATTGAAAGTATTTTCAAATGGATGCAGTGACAACTTATGGTTTAACTGATTTGCTCTACTGCTTATCTATTCTTGTTTATCCCTGCTGTAATCTATTATTTTCTACCATTTGCTAAATTTTTGGCTTAGTTTCTTCATCTGTTTCTAATTCTTTAGGTTGTAATGTGAGGTTGTTGATTTGAAATCTTTCTTTCCTTTTTTTTTTTTTTTGAGATTTCAGAGATTTTTATTTTGATTTAATATGACATAATCTTTGATTTTGTGTTTAAGCCATAAATCTTTAGAAATGGAGCAATTACTTAATTTTCTCCCCCTTGCAGTTATTTACTGAAAGGCATTTTTTGGTATATCTTTTATTGAAGTTCGATTTGCCGACATATAGCATATCACCTAGTGCTCATCCCGCCAAGTACCCCCTCAGCTCCAGTCACCCAGTCACCCCAACCCCCACCCACCTGTCTTTCCACCACACCTTTTTCGTTTCCCATAGTTAGGAGTCTCTCCTGTTCTGTCGCCCTCATTGATATTTCCCACTCATTTTCTCTCCTTTCCCCTTTAATCCCTTTCACTATTTTTTATATTCTCCAAATGAATGAGACCATATAATGTTTGTCCTTCTCCAATTGACTTACTTCACTCAGCATAATACCCTCCAGTTCCATCCACGTTGAAGAAATGGTGGGTATTTGTCGTTTCTAATGGCTGAGGAATATTCCATTGTATACATAGACCACAGCTTCTTTATCTATTTATATTTCGATGGACACCGAGGTTCCTTCCACAGTTTGGCTATTGTGGACGTTGCTGCTATAAACATTGGGGTGCAGGTGTCCTGCCGTTTCATTGCATTTGTCTCTTTTTGTTTTGTTTTGTGTTGTTTTTTTATTTTTTGTTTTTTTACTGCATCTGTATCTTTGGGGTAAATGCTCAGTAGCGCAATTGCTGGGTCATAGGGCAGGTCTATTTTTAACTTCTTGAGGAACCTCCACACAATTTTCCAGAGTGGCTGCACCAGTTTCCATTCCCAGAACAATGCAAGAGGGTTCCCCTTTCTCCACATCCTTGCCAACATTTGTTGTTTCCTGTCTTATTAATTTTACCCATTCTCACTGTGTGAGGTGTTATCTCATTGTAGTTTTGATTTGTAGATCTTGTCTTTTGATATGTTTTATAACTTTAAATTTTCCCTGAGCTCTGCTTTTCTGTATACCATAAGGTAGGTATGTTGTATTGTTTTCATTCATCTCTAATGAATGAATGAAAACAAGCACTTTCTAATTATCCTTGTTTGTCTTCTTTGATCCATTGGTTGTTTCAGTTTTTGTTGTTTAATTTCCACAAATTTGTGAATTACCTAGTTTTCCTTTGGGAATTGACTTCTAACTTCATCCTGTTGAAGTCAGAGAATATTTAGATATAGTATCTGTCTTTTTAAATATATTGAGACTTGTGGCCTAACATATGGACTATCCTGGAAAATGTCACATGTGCACCTGAGAAGAATGTACATTCTCCTGTTATTAGACAGTGTTCTGCATATGCAGAACATAGTTTCTGTTTATTTTTAATTTTTTAAAAGATTTTATTTATTTATTCATGAAAGACACACACACACACAGAGGCAGAGACACAGGCAGAGGGAGAAGCAGGCTCCATGCAGGGAGCCTGATGCAGAACTTGATCCTGGACTCAGGATTCTGCCATGGGCCGATGGCAAGCACTAAACCGCTGAGCCACCCAGGGAACCAGATCTACTCAGCTTATTGTTTTATATTAGTCTTCTATTACCTTACTTCTGTCTAGATGGTATCAATGGTAAACTGTACCAAACATTACAAATAAACTAATATCAACCCTGCTTAAATTTTGCCAAAATTTGAAAAAGAGAAAACACTTCTAACTCATTCTAATAGGCTTGAATTCTGATACCAAAAGTCAGACAAAGATAGTATTGATTTTTTATACAATAATAATTTTAGGCCAATATCCCTTATGAATATAGATGGAAAAATCTTCAAAAATATTAGTAAACTGAATTCAGTATTATATTGAACGTGTTATATTTCACAAGCAAAAGGGATTTATTTCTGGAATGCAGAGGTGGTTGCAACACAAAGTAATATGCCTTAGTAACAGAATAAAGGAAAACAAAACAAAAACACATGATTATCTCAACTGATGCAGAAAATCATTTGAAAAAAAATCCTTTCATGATAAAAACATCCAAAAAAAAATAAAAAGGAAACCACTCAAAATAACAAAAGTCATATATGAAGAACACATAAAAACATCATATTTAATGGTGAAACACTAAAAGCTTTTTCTCTCAGATCAGGGTAGAGGGAAGAAATGCTGCCTTGGCCACTTGTACTCAACACAGTATGAAAAATCCTAGGCAGAGTAATTAAAAAAGAAAGAAAGAAAGAAAGAAAGAAAGAAAGAAAGAAAGAAAGAGAAAGAAAGAAAGAAAGAAAGAAAGAAAGAAAGAAAGAAAGAAGAAAGGGAAGAAGAAGAAAGAAGAAAGAAAGAAAGAAAGAAAGAAAGAAAGAAAGAAAGAAAGAAAGAAAGAAAAAAGAAAGAAAGAAAGAAAGAAAGAAAGAAAGAAAGAAAGAAGAAAGGGAAGAAGAAGAAAGAAGAAAGAAGAAAGAAAGAAAGAAAGAAAGAAAGAAAGAAAGAAAGAAAAAAGAAAGAAAGAAAGAAAGAAAGAAGAAAGAAAGAAAAAAGAAAGAAAGAAAGAAAGAAAAAGAAAGAAAGAAAGAAAAAGAAAGAGAAAGAAAGAAAGAAAGAAAGAAAGAAAGAAAGAAAGAAAGAAAGAAAGAAAGAAAACACTTATTCTGGGGAAAAAAAGTAGTAAAATTAACTCTGCAGGAAATATGATCTTTCATGTAGAAAATTTCAGAGATTCCATACATGCTAAAATCTTAGAATGCATTAATTATGCAAAGTAGCAGGATACAAAGTCAGCACATAATAATCAGTTGTATTTTTATACAGCAACAATGAAATATCTGTAAGAAAAATTAATAATTCCATTTATAATGACATAAAGATACTTAGAAATTTATTTAACCAAAAAGATGAAAACTTTTATATTAAACCTGGCTGCCCCAGTCAGTAGTGCATGTGACTCCTGATGTTGGAGTTGTAAATTCGAGCCCTCTGTTGGATATACAGATTACTTAAAAAAACAAAACAAAACAAAACTGCAAAAAACTGTTGAAAGAAATTAAGGAAGATATAAATAAATGAAAAGACATTGCATGTTCATAGATTAGAAAACTTAATATTGTTACTATCTCAATACAATCCAAAGCATTCTACAGATTCAGTGCTATCTCTATCAAAATCCCAATGACATTTTTTGCAGAAAAAAATAAATTCCAAAATTCATATGGTCTCTCAAACAACTTCAAATCCCCAAAACATTCCTGAAAAAGAAATATACTTGGAGTACTCACACTTTCTGATTTCAAAACATACTACAAAACTACCATAATCAAAACAATATGGTACTGAAATAAAAAGAACACATAGATCAACAGAGTAAGAAGTCCAAAACAAGCCCTCATATAAATGATCAATTTTTATTGAAAATGGCTTCAAAACCCTTCAATGGAGAAGACAGTCTTTCCAAAAAATTGTGCTAAGAAAATTAGACATTCACATGTAATGTAACGAAGCTGAACTCTTACCTAAAATTATATACATCGTTATTTCAAAATGGATTCATGAAATAAATCTAAGACTTAAAAGTATAAAAAACTGAGAACATGGGTTAAAAACTTTACAATACTGCATTTGGCAATGGTTTCTTGAATATGATACCAAAGGCACAGGCAACAACAACAACAAACAGACAAATTAGAGTTCATATTTTTTTAAATTGTGCATTAAAAAACACTATGAATAGAGCAAAAAAGGAACCTACAAAACAGAAGAAAACATTCACAATTCATAGACTTGATAAGGGATTCATATTTAGAATATATAAAAAAAACTTCTAAGAGTCAACAAGAAAACAAAAGCTTGATGCAAAAATATGGGCAAAATAATTGAGGAGATGTCCTTCCACAGAAGATGTATAAACAACTAATAAGTACATCAAAAAATTATCACCATTTCTAATCACTAGGGAAATGCAAATCAAACCCTGCACCCATTAGGATGGCTATTAAAATAAAACAAAATAAACCAAATGCATAAAATAACAAGTGTTGTTGCAGATGTGGAGAAATTGGAAACCTTGTGTATTGGTGGTATATAAGTAAAATGGTACAGCTACTGCCAAAAATGGCAAATATAATTCCTCAAAAAAATAAAAAAGTAGAATTATCATATATAGCAATTCTAGTCTGGGTATATGACCAAAATAACTCAAAACAGGTATCAAATAGATGTTTGTACACCCATGTCCATAGCAGTAGTAATCATGCAAAAGCAACCCAAGTGTCCATCAATAGATATATGGATAAGCAACGTATAATGGATATACATTTAATGAAATACTGAAAAGGAAGGAAATTCTGATATGTGCTGCAACATGTATAAACCTTTAAGATACTATATTAAGTGAAATAAGCCGCTCTTAAAAACACAGGTACTTTAATTTACCCAAAATAGTCAAATTTCATAGGGACAGAAAGTAGAGTGACAGTTGGTAGGAACTAGGCATAGGGAAGAAAGGGGAATTATTATTGAATCGATATAGAGTTTTGGTTTTGCCAGTGGAAAAACTTTCCTGGGATTGATGATGGTGATGTTTGCACAATAGTACAGATGTGCTTAATACAACTGAACTATACATTTAAAATTGTTTAAAATGTAAACACTATGTTACATGTATTTTATTACAATTAAAATGAAACAAAGAGAAACTGTGTTAATTCAATAGATTTACTCTATCATTTGTCTATTTTCTATTTCATTGATTTCTGCTATTTGAGTTTTCATTCTTTCTACCAACTTTGGGTTTCATTTCTATTTCCTAGCTTTTTAAGGTCAATGCTTAGCTTAAAAACATTAGACCTTTCTTTTTTTCTACCATTAACATTGATTGTTATAAACTTTCCTTAATTATTAATATAAGTACATATTCCTTATAATTTTAAATATTTTATATTCTTGTTTAAAAATATTTAGCAGGTAGTCTCTACCTTGCTGAATATGCCAAGTGTACTTAGTTTCAAATTTTATTGGCATCAAGAAAATTTCTTCAATATATATGAAGGTACACATAGCTCTTGGATCACATTCAGTAGTAATATTTCTTTTTTTTAGTAGTAATATTTCTATATTAACATGATACTCCTAGTTGCAGAGAGAAAGAGAGCTACTTCCAGTAGTTGAGGGAGAAAGAGGTAGATTGAGATTACCAGTTTAGTTGTCTAAGAGACTATACATATTCATTTGGTCACTTGCAATATATGATACTATCATTTCCCCTAATATTCACTGACAATAATTATTATAGTTAGGTTTTTGGCTATATGATGGACATAAAGTTATATTAATGGATTATTTAAACTGATTACTGGTCAAGTTTGAGCTCTTTTGATATGTTTGCTGTTTAGTTTTTGAACTTCTTTGAATTGACTTTTGATGTTCTTTGGATGTTTTCCATTTGATTAATAATTTTCTGTATTGATTTTAATTGTATTTTTATTGCATATACTAGTTATCTCTTTGATAGCTGCAACCATTTTCCTATTTATGTGGTATTTTTGCCATGAATGATTCACAAATCTCTGTATAGCTATAACTTGTAAGTGTGTATGTGTGTGTTGGCGGGGGAAGTTGATTATTTTATATTAGCTATATTTTTTACTTTTTTATGAAGGCCCTCTAAGCTTGACATAGCTATTTATAAATTTTTATAAGATATTTATTTGTTTTATTTATTAGGCCATTAACTTATCTGAAATTAACTTTTTTATATACTAGGAAGCATAAATCCAATGTTTTTTTCTTCCAGATGGATAGGCATTTTTGACAATATTAAATATACTTTCTTCTTTCCAGTGTATTGAATTTCTACCTTTGCCTTGTATTTGTCTAGTATTGATTCAAAATTAATAGTGAGGATACTTAATATAGTTTCTACAATGATTTCACAATATTTTAATATATTTAATAATGAAGCTAAAATGAATTTGAGTGCTAAAGTGTTCTATGGACTCCCATTTTAAGTGAATAGCTTAGTACCACAATTCTACAACACAATCAATGTTCCCAGTTAAATATCAGAAATCCAAAAGTGAGATTTAAATCTGTTCAGACTGGTTCTAGAGACCGAATACCTAAGCACTGAATAAATACAATAAGCTATACTGTTAATGCAATCTCTCCTAACATTCATGTCAGACTTCTTAATAGCAAAACTCTAAGCAAGAAGGAAAGGAAAGGAATAATACTTTCTAAGCTTGAGGGAAGTAAAATCAAACTTGAAATATTTGTTCTAACAACTATTTAGATCGAAGGCATTCTGAAGATATTATAGGCTTCAGAAGTACTAAGATTGGTTATTAATATCTGAATAAAAAACAAGAAACTAGGTTGAGGGGATAACTACAATTTTTACTGTTGTCGAGGGAAAAAAATCAATGCCACAAAAGAGTAGTCACATCAAAAATATAAAGGCATAATATTGACCCTCACGGTGTAATGTTAAAGCCATGACACAAGAAAGCCATTAAAATGAGGTGCCTCAGAGACTTAGAAGCTTATATAAGCAAACAGAAGCCCAAACCAGAGTCCACTCTAAATGCACTTCCATCCTAAAAAAAAAAAAAAAAAAAGAAAGAAAGAAAAAGAAAAAGAAAAAAAAAAGAAATTTAAGAGCAAGAATTCTCAAACAACTAACTAGGCTCTCCCAAATAAGGCAACCTTTAAGCCATAGCCAGTCAAAGAATTCCAGCCCCTGTTGGTAGAACATTTTTGGTTTAGTGCCACCTGATTTGAATGTTTGCTCAAATTTTTATTTGCCTCACTTAATTTTTAATTGTTTAGAAGACCAAAATTGATTAGATCATGATATAACTTTTTTTGTTCAGGATAATGTAAGATTATCAAAAATTTAAAATATTTTGATATATTGATTCTTAAATTTGGGGTAAACATTGAAGAAAAAAGCTTCAAGTATAAAGATCCTGGCAATAACCAAAATAAAAATATAGAACATACAAATCGTGATTCATATGAATTATGAACTATAGTAAGCTAACATTAAATTAGCTATTTTATCATTTCTGGGGCTGAGATTACTGAATATGTTTCCTAAAATAATTGTTTTAAATTTACCAACTAAACCAGATATCCTCAGATTGGATTACAACAAAAAAGATTTACCAAAGTATTATTTGTAGGTAAATGTTTCTATCTAAATAATGCAGTGATGTTGAAAATAAAATGATGGACAGTACAATACAACAAAACAACTGAGAAAACTAAAGGAAAGCCTAGATAATTTTAATATCAGAAAAATGGTAATCAAGTTTTTAAAACATAAGAAAAAATAACATATTTTAAAAATAAATATTAAAATTAAACAAGAAACACAAAACACAACCAAAGTATAAATCTAAAATATATAATTTTTATGGAAAAGAAGTCAGACTCTCCCTCTTCGCTGATGACATGATGCTCTACATAGAAAACCCAAAAGACTCCACCCCAAGATTGCTAGAACTCATACAGCAATTTGGCAGTGTGGCGGGATACAAAATCAATGCCCAGAAATCAATGGCATTTCTATACACTAACAATGAGACTGAAGAAAGAGAAATTAAGGAGTCAATCCCATTTACAATTGCACCCCAAAGCATAAGATACCTAGGAATAAACCCAACCAAAGAGGTAAAGGATCTATACCCTAAAAACTATAGAACACTTCTGAAAGAAATTGAGGAAGACATAAAGAGATGGAAAAATATTCCATGCTCATGGATTGGAAGAATTAATATAGTGAAAATGTCAATGTTACCCAGGGCAATGTACACATTTAATGCAATCCCTATCAAAATACCATGGACTTTCTTCAGAGAGTTGGAACAAATTATTTTAAGATTTGTGTGGAATCAGAAAAGACCCCGATAGGGGAATTTTAAAAAAGAAAACCATATCTGGGGGCATCACAATGCCAGATTTCAGGTTGTACTACAAAGCTGTGGTCATCAAGATAGTGTGGTACTGGCACAAAAACGGACACATAGATCAATGGAACAGAATAGAGAATCCAGAAGTGGACCCTGAACTTTATGGTCAACTAATATTCGACAAAGGAGGGAAGACTATCCACTGGAAGAAAGTCTCTTCAATAAATGGTGCTGGGAAAATTGGACATCCACATGCAGAAGAATGAAACTAGACCACTCTCTTTCACCATACACAAAGATAAACTCAAAATGGATGAAAGATCTAAATGTGAGACAAGAATCCATCAAAATCCTAGAGGAGAACACAGGCAACACCCTTTTTGAACTCGGCCACAGCAACTTCTTGCAGGATTCATCCATGAAGGCAAGAGAAACAAGAGCAAAAATGAACTATTGGGACTTCATCAAGATAAGAAGCTTTTGCACAGCAAAGGATACAGTCAACAAAACTCAAAGACAACCTAAAGAATGGGAGAAGATATTTGCAAAAGACATAACAGATAAAGGGCTAGTTTCCAAGATCTATAAAGAACTTCTTAAACTCAACACCAAAGAAACAAACAATCCAATCATGAAATGGGCAAAAGACATGAAGAGAAATCTCACAAAGGAAGACATAGACATGGCCAACACGCACATGAGGAAAAGATCTGCATCACTTGCCATCAGGGAAATACAAATCAAAACCACAATGAGATCCCACCTCACACCAGTGAGAATGGGGAAAATTAACAAAGCAGGAAGCCACAAATGTTGGAAAGGATGTGGAGAAAGGGGAACCCTCTTACACTGTTGGTGGGAATGTGAACTGGTGCAGCCACTCTGGAAAACTGTGTGGAGGTTCCTCAGAGTTAAAAATAGACCTGCTCTATGACCCAGCAATTGCACTGCTGGGGATTTACCCCAAAGATGCAGATGCAATGAAACGCTGGGACACCTGCACCCCGATGTTTATAGCAGCAACGTCCACAATAGCCAAACTGTGGAAGGAGCCTCGGTGTCCATCGAAAGATGAATGGATAAAGAAGATGTGGTCTATGTATACAATGGAATATTCCTCAGCCATTAGAAACCACAAATACCCACCATTTGCTTCAGGGTGGATGGACCTGGAGGGTATTATGCTGAGTGAAGTAAGTCAATTGGAGAAGGACAAACATTATATGGTCTCATTCATTTGGGGAATATGAAAATTAGTGAAAGGGAATAAAGGGGAAAGGAGAGAAAATGAGTGGGAAATATCAGTGAGGGAGACAGAACATGAGAGACTCCTAACTCTGGGAAAGGAACTAGGGGTGGTGGAAGGGGAGTTGGGTGGGGGGGTGGGGGTGACTGGGTGAAAGTCACTGAGGTGGGCACTTGACAGGATGAACACTGGGTGTTATTTTATATGTTGGCAAATTGAACACCAATAAAAAACAAATTTATAAAAATATATATAATTTTTAAAAATATGTAGAACATATAAATCCATAATTAAAGTTAGATTGTGAGAGTTGGAGGCAGAAAAGCAAACTTAAAATTATCAAACTTAAAATGAAGAATTTAACTAATATGAATTCAGAACTAATAGAGAATATGTTTATAAATTCTATATAGACTGTTCACTTTTTTGTGGTATACTACAAGACGTCTGAAAAATCCCACAAAATCCACATGTTCTATGAACAAAGCCTGATACAATTAAAAATCACATAAAAATAGAAAAAAAAGAAATCCAGAAAATCTTTCTCTGAATTACCTTTGGTTTAAAGTGGAAATCAGGCTGATATTAAGTAAAAACAACAACAAGTGTAACAACAGATATTGCAGCCTATAATGCAATATTTATTGCAAAAAAATTGTTTAAATAGGTCAATCAAAAACAATACAAAATGAAAGCATCCATGTTATTAATGAAATTAACAAGACAGTATCAGATTAATGCCATCGCTCTTCCTCTCCAAGGAAGAAAACAAAAATAGGGATAAGGAGAAGATGAATAAAATGAAGAACCAACTACAAAGCAATATTAAAACAACAAAAACAAGAGCTGCTTCATTGAAAATAATTGGATTAGGACAATGATAGTAACAGGACTCTCACAGGACCTAGTAAGAAAAATGTAGATTTATTTCCAAGCAATAAAACGTGGTGTGTCAAAGTTCCACAAGTTCAGACAAGGTAAATACAAAGACACGTAAGGTGAATTATAAACAAACATACACCAATAAAAATTTAAAAGCATTGTTAAAAATTAATTTCTACAGGATGTTAAATTTGGCCAAAAAGAAACAGAAAACCTCAATTTACAAATAATGGCTAAAGATATGGAAAACCTTCATCCCATAAAAGCAGCTATCTAAAATATCATGGTAGAAAATTCTACCAAATTTATACCTTGAGGAAGGAAAATATATCCCTGTCTGATATGGAGTGTTCCAAAGACTAGGTGATTGAAGGCTACTGAACTCATTTTATGGTGGTAGCAAAAACTGGATTTTAAAACTGGGTAAAACCAATAGAAGGAACTATGCAGGCCATCCATCTCATTATCTATTCAGCATAGTCACTCCAATACATTTGACTCATCTGGTTACGGTTTAAAAAAACTGGGCCATGACCCATAGCGCAAAATTGTAGTTTTGTATTGTTTTGACAGATATTCGACATGCTCTGAATTTTCCAAAGTTTTTATTATCTTTTATATCATATTTTCTCTATGTATATTTAGTTCTGTCATTAGCTAATGGAGAATGATTATCTAGGAAATAATCAAAGTGGAGCATCATTTATTATTCATGTTAATAAAGAGCAATTTCTTAAGAGTATTGTGTCATTTTTTCCATTGTTTTATGTTACCTTTACTTCATTTGTATAATTTACATACTTATTTGGGTTTAATAAAGGTGAATATTAAACTAGTGTCTTATTTTAAACATGTTGACTCTATTTTCAAAAAAAGGTATTTTTCTGCTATAGCGTGGGGCAAAGCCCGAAGAAGCCAACAACAAGCACAGATCCCTTTTCCTTGCAAGGAAGAAAAATAATAATAATCTTGACATTTCTGTTATTAATGTGTATCTATTGTCGGATAAAATCCTTTGAAAAATGTTTGCATGCAAATAACAACTTCAAAAAAATCTAGACTTTAAAGTGCAAGAAAACATATTACATAGTGACAAAAGAGGGGGGAGGTGCCATCAGATTAACACCAATTTATTTACTGATGGTATCATTTTGCTCAATTCTAATTAATATTCAGGAAGTGTGCATTCCCTCCACAGGCCTGGCGGAAGAATTGAGTTAGGCAAGCCCATACAGTCCCATTTTCCTTTCGGGCCTAGTTGATTGCAAGCAACACTCATTACTTTCAGCAAATCATGTGTGTCTTGGCTTGTAGCAAACACATCCTTTAGATATCAGTTTTCATTTTCTCATTAGAGGAGCAAGAGCTAAAGTAGAACCTTACTCTGCCATGAAATTCCATTTTCCTGTACTTAGAGTGAAGTTGGAAAGATTATCTATGCAGTTTTAAAGGATTCTTTAAGAAAGTTTTTGTATCGTTTTTGTGTTCAGCAGAATTGGACAGATTCCCCGACCTGCCAATCTTCCTATCGGTGGAAATCCTCCAATCCGCTGTTCAACATCAGAGTGATATTTTGAATGTGCAAAATGAATCATACGAGTCTTCCATTTCAGGCTTTCTCTACTTGATTAATTTTAGTTTGCTCTGCCCTTATGAAGACAAATAACTAGTAAATTGCTTTAATACCTTTAAAAGGATGGGCCCCAACAATCTCGGTAGCTCCATGTCGCAACACTACATCCCTCACCCCAACTTCTTTTGTATTTTCTCCAGCCCAACGGGCTTCTTTTTATGTGCTATTTAGGTGATGTGCTTTGTCCTACTGCCAAACCACGCACCCTACTTCACAGGGCTTTGCAAGGTGGCATCTTTACATGTAATTTGCAATCATTTCAGGTATTTCTTTCTCTTTCCCAAACCTATACTCTCCGTTTGAGTAGAGATCATGTCAATTTTAGCTTGCTGTTTTATTTTAATGCCAGACATTGTATCTATTGCATGTAGCTATTTGATAAAATTGTTTAAATCTGGATGAATATATTTTTATCAACTGAATTTAGTCACAGGGACAATTTACTTCTAAAACTGGCCCTGAGGCAGCTAAAAAGCATTTCTTTAGTGCCTCAAGAATATAACTTTCATCTCTGATTATTATTTTAAACATGAAAGACTCAAATCTACTTTTAATTCCTGCCAATATCATACTGTTGTGTTTAAAATTGTGAATCTTCAAGTCAAATCATAGTTTTGTACCTTCAATAATTGTTTACTAGCTCAGCACCTTTCTTCATAAAAACAAGCCTGACATTTGATTTCACTGGGGAGTAAAAACCAAATAAAATACTGCTAATTCATAAACCCTTTAAATCCAGACCTAGCCTATTTGGAGGAGGGAAATCTGCTAGCTTTGTTTTGCTATTACTTAAAAAAAATACACTGAACATCAATAAAGTCTACTGCAGTAACAAATCATATGATTTTCCTGATTTTGGAAGGAGAAGGCATTTTAAATAACATAATATCTAAAAATATATGTAATGTTTAAAAACATAATTAAAGTTATTTTTAAAAATGTAAAACAAATTAAAAATAATACAGAGAAAACAATGTCACAATCTGTTACTCACTGCAACAAAAAAAGTTCATTTAAATATTCAATGAGTTAACTTTGAAAAATAATGTTAAGCCTTCCCTAATGCAGTTAAGTGTTATAACTCTGCATATATATATGAAGCACATAAATGTATATATCTTTGTAAAAGTTCTTATACAAGACTTATCTATATTTAAATCCCAAACTTAGTGTAAATTTGTGAAAATTACCTAAGCTCTCTTGGCCTTAGTTGCCTCTTGTATAAAATAAAGTTAATGCCACCACTAATCTACAACTTTCATAGGTATATGGGCATATCTCAGGGACATTGGATTTTTGCTATTAGGCCACAGCAATAAATCAAATATTGCAATAAGCAAGTCAAATGAATTTTTTGGCTTTCCAGTTCATATAAAAGTTATGTTTACACTGTACAATAGCCTATCAAGTATGCTATAGCATTATGTCCAAAAATCATTGGGCATACCTTAAAAAATGCATTTGTTTTTTATTGCTAAAAAATGCTAACCATCATTTGAGCTTTCAGCGAGTGGTAATCAGTGATTGCAGATCACAGTAACAAATATATTAATAATGGAAAATGGTTGAAATATTGTGAGAATTATCAAAATGTCACACAGAAACACGAAGTAAGCAAATGCTTTTGGAAAGATGATGCTGATAGATTTGGTAAACACACGGTTGCCACAAATCTCTGATTTGTTAAAAACACCAATAAAGTAAAGCTCAATAAAACAAGGTAGGCTTGTGATTAAAGAAGATGATGTACTTCTAAATAAGTGCTATGTTACAGATCACTGCTTAGATCTGTAAATGTGTAACATATGCAGTTAGAAATTCTTGAGAGAGAACTGTTGCAGGACTAGAATTTACTCTGCAAAACACAAACATTCTATCTGTTTTGAAAGGATGAAATTATCCTGTGTATTTGAAAAAATTATAGTTCTTTTCTTTTTTTTCTGGGATAATTTAGAAGTGGCATGTTAATCCACCTGGAAATTAGTTTTGTTACAATTTTTGTGTTTTAATTAAAAACAAATTCCTAATCAATAATTATTCTAGCACTATTTATTGAATAATTTATTGTCTCATTTGAAATGTGATTTTTATTATATAATAAATAATACTTATAGATGAAGTGCTATATCTGGTGCTCAGCAAGGATTTCATGAATTCTCTTTTTAACTATTATAGCTTTATAAATAAACTAATTTCATATTCTATTTTGAATATGTCAACTTGTTTCAAAGCTACAGTTCTACCAAAACTACAATTGTTTTTAAAATTTCTCCTATGAGTAGTTAAGGCCTACTTGATTTGTCAGAGTGAAAGTTATTTATAAGGTTAAATACATCCTAATTCTCTCTTTTCTCATGATCTAGCAGTCTCTAATTGAATAGTAGGTTTATCATTTTTTGGTATCCTTTAGATTTTCATCTTAAAATGCTGAGATGCATAATAGTATTACATTTGCTTTTTTAATATTTTATTTATTTATTAATGAAAGACAGAGAGAGAGAGAGAGAGAGAGAGAGAGAGGCAGAGACACAGGCAGAGGGAGAAGCAAGCTCCATGCAGGGACTCAATCCCAGGACTCCTGGATCACTCCCTGGGCCGAAGGCAGGCGCTAAACTGCTGAGCCATCCAGGGATCCCCTACACTTGCTTTTATAAACAATAAAACAATATTACTACCTGGTTGAATGGAAAGTACAAATATTTTCCCATAGGTTACACAATCAAGACCTAAAATTACACATGCTTTTTAAATTCTATTGAGATTCTCACTTCATATCTCTTTAATTCATTTTTTATGAATCACTAGATCCTTTCTAAATCCTTTCTATTAATTATAAAGACCACTTATACTCTCAAGACTTCTCACACCTTTAGTATACAAATTTTAGAGTGCTTTTTATGATGTAAAAATGATAATAACTCTATATAATGATCAAAATTTTATGAGTGCAAAATAAATTATGTAAGTGCTTAAAACACACTATTTTGTTTTATAATTTAATGCTTAGGGTATTTCACTTTTAAAAAGAAATATTTATTTATTTATTTATTTATTTATTTATTTATTTATTTATTGAGGGGGGAGCAGAGGGAAAGGGAGAAAGGGACAAGCTGACTGTGCTGAGAGTCGAGCCTGAGGCAGGGCTTGACCCCATAATCCTGAGATCATGACCTGAGCCAACACCAAGAGTTGGACGTTTAACTGACTGAGTCACCCAGGTGCCCCAGATATTTCACCTTTTAAAAAATAAGTTGTTTTCTTTATTCAATTTGAATCTCTCTGAATATTGAGCAAAAATAGAGTCAAGATCATTTCTACTCTTGCTTTCCCATCACTTTTAAAAAAAGAATGATTTCAATACAAGATCTGGAATTCCACACATAAGATTCGATTTGTAAAATTGCATTTTGTCTTATAATTTGTATGTATTATTTTATTTGGAAATATTAATATTGTAAAAGTGATTAATTTTTTTCTCTGTCATCATGTACTTACAATTTAGCAGAGATAGCCGCTTGGTTAAATGTCATACTATTTCATTATTCCTTCTTCTTTTGAAAGGAGATCTCCACTACAAATAAAATGACAACCTAATACTAACACCTAAAGTAACTACTCATAGAATCAATAAAGAAGATGGCATTATAATCTTTGAACATACCTAATTGATATAATATCAAAGAAGATAAAATTAAACTCGCCTAAATTGAACTGTGTTTGAAGTATGACTTTTTTTTTAATATGACTTTTTTAGAAAAGATTTTATTTATTTATTCATGAGAGGCAGAGACAAAGGCAGAGGGAGAAGCAGGCTCCCTGTAGGGAACCCAATGCAGGACTTGATCCCAGGACCTGGGAATCATGACTTGAGCTGAAGGCAGATGCTCAACCACTGAGCCACCCACGTGCCTCTGAGGTATGACCTTTAACTAAAATATTTTAAAGTGCAAAAATGATAGAAATATACCCCAAACTTTCTAATATCTATATTTCCCTTTATGTCTTTATCAGTTCCTGTTGCTATAACATGAGCTTGAAGGTCCAAATTTAAAATTATCATAAAACTTCCCAAGAAATATATACAAATATTAATCAGGTAAAACAAAGGCCAGTGCCCTGTGTCAGTTCTTCAGTTAGCCTCTAGACAGGTCTAAACAAACATGACTGATCCTTGAGAACAAGGTCTACTCTGCTCCATCCCAACCAGTAACCCAGGTCCCACACTGGAAATGCTGGCTGCTATGTGAAGACTGACACAGCCCTGGGCACAGGGGAAGGGAGTGCAAGCTAAAACACCACAAAGCTGTCATTATCATTTTTAATTCACCTTTTTTCTTGATTAAATTTTTGTCTATTTTCTAGAATTCTGACAAAATTTATTCTGACAGTTTTTGCCCCTATTTTTATTGTTTCTGTATAAAAACAGGTCCTTAGAACTAATGACTTCACCATCTTTGCTGAGATGACCCCACTGATTCTTAAAATGTATCAATTTTAAGTATTCTAATTTTTAAAGAAATGTTTAACGGCTTTTGAGATGAATTCAATTTTGTTATACCTTGTATTTTCTCTATATTGCTAAATATATTTTGCTAATAATTTGGATTTTGACCTTACATCCCCTAGTGAGATTACTCTGTGATTTTTCATTCTTATATTTTCTTTGTCTAGATTTCACCAGTACATTATCATTTCTTCATACATTATAATCAGGTTGGGTATATTTTCTTTCTTTTCTTTTTTTTTTAAGATTTTATTTATTTATTCATGAGAGACACAGAGAGAGAGAGAAGCAGAGGCACAGGCAGAGGGAGAAGCAGGCTCCATGCAGGGAGCCCGATGTGGGACTCGATCCTGGGTCTCCAGGATCATACCCTGGGCCGAAGGCAGGCGCTCAACTGCTGAGCCACTCAGGATCCCCTATTTTCTTTATTTTCTTTGCTTTAGAATAGCTTGGGTAAGATTAAAAATATTTCTTCCTGAATATCTGGTAGAATTTAGTAGTGTAGTCATGTGGAACTGCAATATTCTGTTTTATTGATGAAAGAAATTACAACCAATAAAGTATATTTGATGGTTATAAATCAATTAGTGTGAGTTGGGAAATTATCTCTTCAGGCAAGATTTTCCAAAATTTGCTTTAAAAAAATTTTTATGTTCATTAGGAATGTCAAGACACTACTATTTTTTGGTTTGTAATTTGCTTAACCATTGGCATAGATTAAAATATAGCCGTTTCAATGTGTTTAAGATTTTCAGTGAAACTTTATTGTTTTATTATCTCCTAGCCAAACGTAAGCACATGTCATTCACAGGTCTCCCCATACATTGTGTTTGAAGATGTGTGTGAGGATGGTGCACATTTATTTTAGTCTAACTTTTCTAACTTTAGTCTAACATAAGCCAAGACTATGGTTACTATTCCCTTCCCCTCATTTGTACTCCATGGATAGTTAAGATTCTCCCTATATTAAAATTTTTTTAAAAGGATTCTTCCCACGTAACTCATCAAATGACTTCAGGACAATTACAGCTTGTGCTACCAATTTAGCTGCTGCTGCTGCTTCTTCTTCTTCTTCTTCTTCTTCTTCTTCTTCTTCTTCTTCTTCTTCTTCTTCCCCCTATAGGTATTCCTATAATATTCCTGTATCTCTTCAAAATGAAAAACTAACTTAAAAAGACTTTTTTTCATCCAGACATATAGATTACTTTTAACTTGAGTCTTATGATTTTTAGAAAATCATAGAAAATTTTAGAAAATTTCTAGAATAGGAACCCGTATATTTTACCAGTACACTATTAGATTCTAATTTTATATCAATGTTTATAATTAACATTTTTCTCTATTATTATTCTTTTGTGCTGTTTTAATCCATTTAACAATTATTGAATGAATTGAGAAAACAGTCTTTATGCCATGCTTCTTCTCACTTATCTCTTAAAATAAAATGTGTTTTCTGATCCTTGGAATTATATTCACTATTTGGATCTAGAACAGTTTTGTGTAGAAAGTTATTTAGATGTATTTCAAAAATAATTACTCCTCTATTATTCATATTATTTTGAGAAAATCAGCAACCTTAGTAACATATCCCTGGAAGAAGAGTTGTCATTAATGCTGCTTAAATTTGTGAGCCCTTGTGTGGTTAAAATTTATGATAGTTGCCCCAGTAAGTAGAATCTCCCTGAACCACAATTAACTGTTAAACTTGCTGATCCTGCCCCCATAGAAATTCTATTAACATGCTCTGATGTATTGCTTCTCCTTTTCAAGGACTTTTATCCTTTGAATGCTTTAACCAAATACAACAGATTATAGAATGGACAAGCTGGCAAATTTGCACCCAGGAGCTCTTATGTGATATCACTTTGTTTGCCTCATCCAGTGCTGGGCCTCTGTTGTTCTTCCTGGGTGTGTGTGTGTGTGGGGGGGTGTCTGTACACCATATCCCTCCTATTCATAGCTATCTACATGACTGGGGTTTGGGATACAGCATACCAAAGTTATTGGTAAATTTTGCTTAAGGGATTAATATTTTACTGAGGCTAATCATTAAAATGCCAAAGGGAGAGATTTGATAGGCACCCCCAGATTATGAAATGCACTTATTTTTAGTATGTGATTTTTAAAATTTTGTTTTAATTCTCTGTAGTTCATCTATATTTCTTTGAGAATTTTAGTTGGAAACAGTCTGGAAATCTGACAGGAATAAACTTTCACATAATTTTTTTTTACTCCCTAACTGGCAAGATCAGAAATGCCATGAAAAGAAGACTATCGCATAGGATATTTTCTACTTCAGCTGGCTTCTGAACTCATGCAGACACAGTCATACCCATGCATACATAAAATCACATTCTCAGAAGTTAAGAGGAAAAATAAAATGGAGGACGGGGCAGAAAGCTGCATTCAATTATCCTTAAAGCTTTGTCCATATGTTCAAAAATTAATTGATCTAAGAGACAAATAACACCTGGTAACTTAATCTTTTTTCCATTTATAAGGGGGCTAACAAAGTGAATTGAATATGTTTTCTAACTGCTGTCTAGCTTGTTTATTGTAGAAATATCCTAACCAACTCAAATTTTAGATGAAATGCAAATTAAATTTTTAACTGTGTGAATGCCTAGTAAGATATTGAATTCACATGTTAATTTAAATTTTTAAAATTAAAATATGTACTAGAGAGATAACATAATACCAACATATTATTTAACTACTCACCTCATTTCACTTTATTTTACTCTAGGCACAATTAAGTCTAGGTAGCATAGTTCATGTGTTTTATGGAGCATTGAACTGGTAGCATATGAGAGAACCACGACCATTACTGTTGCAGCCTCTGACAGAGTGGGAAGATAATAGGCCAATCTTCTCTCTCGATGACTCCTGCCTGGCCAGAGAAGATGAGGTAGTAGAGGAATTGAATCATTTTAAAAGAGGCATTTGTGCAGAATGGAGAGTGAACTATCAATTGAGTTGTACTTGACAGAAAATGGCACTTTTGCCTTTGGGCATCTTTTTAAGAGTAAGAACAAAGTTATATTTAATATTTTCTTGATTTCATGCAATGAACATTGAATTTTCCTCCACGTATATCAGAATAAATGGTATCTTGGTGACAGTGTTATTATCACAGATAACTTCATAGAAAATAGAGACTATAACCGAATTTAAACTAATTTCCTGGGATTGAATTTTCTTATGTAAAGGTAATACAACTGAAAAGACACAGAGGAATTTCCATGACACTGTATTACAGAGACACAGAAAAACACTAACATACTTAAAATACATATCAATTAAGCTTTCATTACCTAAGTTACTGATGAAAACATAGGCTTCCTTTCTGTGAATCAGAAAATATCATTAATGCTACTTATGTGTCTATTGTTTTCCATAACTATTGAGTGTGAAAAAATAAAAGCTCTTTCTACATATTCTGATTAAGCATAAAATAAAATGAATAACCCATATTATATTTTTGTTTTTCTATTGCTTTGGAATTCTATTGGCTTCCTAAATTCCCCCATTGTCTCAGCTTTTCTGTTTCTTTTTTTAATAAATAGAATATTATTGAATCTTTCAATTTTAATTAATCTGTTCATGGCAGGAATTATAAACATATGTCACAGATTGTAGTAAGAGGTACTGAATTGATAGTAATTGTTTTATGGTTATAATAATTTTGGATATGGATAATTTCAGGTTATGCCTGATAAATTCCATTAAGCATAAGGCTAACTTAAACTTATACATAACAAATGAAGTTTTTTTTCTGAGTCAGTGATAATATCATCGGTTACAAAACTAAAATTTTTCAAATAAGATTTTTAATCCCAAAATAATAATGGAAGATAATCTGAATAGATATTCCTTGACTGTTGAACATGACTATGTGGGTGTGAAGTGTGTGTAGAGGGAGGACATGTGTGTTTATACATATTGGATGTCATGGATTCTTTTTTTTTAATTAAATCCCTTTGAGACAAGTTTAGTCAGTCATTATAGTCCATGAGTTAAGCCCTTTCCTTGTACAGAGAGATTTAATTTAATCCCTTTGAGACAAGTTTAGTCAGTCATTATAGTCCATGAGTTAAGCCCTTTCCTTGTACAGAGAGATTTAGTAAGCACTTGAATTTACTAGTTTATGTAATTTAAGATATGGAGAAAATACAGTTAGGGATCAAAGGCATGAAAAAAGTTGATATCTGAAATTGTTTTCTCAATATCCGTGAAAGATACCTGGCATTCAGGGTCATGTAAAAGGTGAACGCTTGTATCCTTCACATGTGGTAGGGCTTCAAAAGCACATACAAGCCTTTGGAGGCTAAACATCAGGAGCTCTAGTTGAAAATAGTTGTAAGGAGCCATTGTCATCAAGTACAGAAGCATTGTGACCAGCTATCATGGTAGCCTGTCTGGAGCAGCAGAGATGAAAAAGAACAAATGATAGAGAGTTGTAGGAAGCAATTGTGATGAAATCTTCTCATACCTCCTTTTCCTGTTAATACATATGCTTCAGAGAAGAAAGAGTGGAAAAATAATTGATAGTGTGGTTTTAGCCAATCCTTACTAGTCAAAAGCAGAGTTATGCTTAATTTTATATTCTAAGAGAAGTGATCTCTACACAGTCAACATTCTTCCTTTTTTCAGTTACACTAGGTTCAGAAGAAAAGTTAATGCTTCATTTAAGACTGATCTGTGATCTTTCACCAATTACTTCTATTCTCATTTTGATCATAATCAATTGCTTGTTTTCTCCCTTTCCAATGTTTCTTTTTAGTAATAGAAACGTAGACATAAGCTATAACATCTTAAAATATCCCATGTTTTCAGAGAAACCCTCCTTCAATTCATCTCAGGAACTGGATTCTGAATTTCTTTAACCTTCTACTCTTATTTTTATTGAGTTCTACTGCTCTACCACAAAGATTAAAGCACACAGTATTTCATGATGTCTTTTTATTTCCATCTGTTGTTCAGTGTATTTATTTTACATTCTTTGCATACTGAAGAAAATGGCTGATTATTATAATTCAACTTTTAATTTTGTTCTCTGTGTATTTACATAAGAATTTGCAATTGATCATGGAAGATTAATCCAATAACATACGAGACTCCAAAATTCCTTTATTTTTATTCATTATTACAGTGTAGTCAATTTATAAAGCTTATACTTATTTATATACCTAGACCTAAACCCTTTAACTTTCAAATTTAAGACTTATAATCTATCAGATCTTCTGATTGACAAATATTTCAGTTCTGCAATCACATATTTTGCCAAATGTACTGAAAGTTACTTCTCCTTTTGTTATTAAAAAATTCATTAACAAAAGAATATAGCTGGAGCGTTTTCAAAGCTTTAAAGCACATTTAAAGTCAACTGAGTCAGAAAGTCATAGGAATTTTTAAAAGCTTTATATAAGATATTCATAACTCACTCATCAATTGATTTGAAAGCTTATACATTTATTCTCAAGTTTAACTGTCTCTAAATAAATTATGCTAAGTAACTGTTCCATCTCTTCCTATTTTAAATTATTCCATTTGTCTATCCTCTGTGAGGATAGAAAATTGTCAGGCATTATTTAATTCCCACTGTTCTACTTAAAATCTAAGTCATTCTTCAGAGACAAGCTAAGAAATATTTAATAGATAGATGGATAGATCATATATATATATATATGTGTGTGTGTATATATATATATATATATATATATATATATATTATAATGATTTGGAGAAGCTATCCAAAGGCTTTATTTCAGAATTAAAAAATGATATAGTAAAAGAAGAAAATCTATCATTCCACTGAGTCATCTGAGTATGTGATAGTCATTTATGAGACTTTAATTATAGTATGCATCATGATTGACAATAAATGGTGAAAATCTGTTTTGAATAACATTCTGGATAGGTGTAAAAAACATACTAAACAATGTGGCAATAACTTGCACTTGATAGGATTAGAGTTTTAATCTTCTTTTATTGAGAATATTAAATTTGATAGACTTACTCATTTTGTCTGATGTACAAAAGATATAAGCAATATTAGATATTATTCCTGATTGACAATAGTTATTAGAAAATCTGCATTTAATAGCACAATTTCAAAGAAGGATAATCGTCATGCATAAATTTATAATGTGAACTATCAAGATTATAGAAAAAAAACATATTTTCAATTTTAAGCACAAGACCAGGCAAAACAAAAGTTTTGCAAAGATCAAGGTCTAATTAGTAAACTAAGGAACAAGTCAATTATTTTATTACAGAAATGATGAAAAATGTATGTAAAGTTTTATTAAAGGAAATCTATATGTATTATATATCTATAATTCCTTTTCCAAAACTCTTAAATCCCACAAGTTTTGGAAGCTTATCACATAGTCATGTGAACCATTAGTGGAAAACTTGGTGTGAATTAGCATGAGGTTAATCATTATCTATATGCATTTCA
The DNA here is from genome assembly GCF_048164855.1 of Canis lupus baileyi. NCBI lineage: Eukaryota > Metazoa > Chordata > Mammalia > Carnivora > Canidae > Canis > Canis lupus. Next base: position 19,426,769 of record NC_132875.1, on the reverse strand, counting down.
GAGCAATTACATGCATGTTTTGCTGAAAATATGTTAACATATGTGAAAATTCACTAATCCAAGTTTTCTCTGAACCTGCTAGGATAATATCTACTCATTTGCTTCATAAATTTAAAAATTCTGAATTCTGTAAGACATCTGCCTGGAAAGGTTTCTGACAAGCAATTGTAGACACGAACACCAACACTGATTTATATACCTTCAGTCAATTTTGCAATAATTTATTTGTTTAAAAATAACTAAATATACCTCCATGATATAAATGTAACCATATTAGAGTTCATACATTAAATCTCCACATATCCCAATAAGCTGGTACTGAATGCTTATGACACTAGTCCCTTTGCCAAAATGGTGCTGGTGTATGCTGATGTCCTGACCAATTGGGACATTTCACTCTTAGACATGTCATGATTCTGATTATGAATTATATATGTCTTTCTCTTCCTTCCACTTCTTTATCCTTTCGTTCTCATCCAGTCTCCCTATCTCCACACTCCCAGTTTTGGGGAAGTCCCACTCTTCTTTCAGGATGTCTTATATCTAGTAAGTATTTTAAGACCACCTGGATATATGACTAATTGACCAATGTCAATCCATACTTAAAGACAAGGAAACTTATTTGCTGTTATTCTTAAGACAAAAAAAAAATTAATTAAATTAAATACAAGCTCATATATTTTAGCATCACAATGGGTCATTGTGAGAATTTCATGGATTCCTTTTCAATACAGGACACAAGTTTTGGAATGGACCAAATAGAAGAATCAAATGGGCAAAATAGCAGTGGCATTAACATTCTGTGCCTGAAAATTAACTGGCTTCTGGTTTTCTAATGAGTATGACTGCCTTGTATGTTCTACTGCACATTTTATTTTTTTATTTATTTGTTTGTTTGTATACCTTTAAAGTAGGCTCCATGCCCAATGTAAGGCTGCAACTTACAACTTTGAGAACCACAGGTCCTACTGACTGAGCCAACCAGAAGCCGCTATATAGCACATTTTAGAGTAATTTTATTGCACACTAGCATGAGCCTTATTATAAGCTTTATTATGAGTTTTAAACACAGGTAAGTCTAGTTTCTCTTGTTCAATTCTGTCAATTTGTTTTCTTTCTTTTCTTTTTTAAAAGATTTTATTTATTTATTTATTTATTTATTTATTTATTTATTTATTTGATACAAAGAGACACATAGGCAAAGGGAGAAACAAGCTCCATTCAGGGAGCCTGGGGACCTAATCCTGGGACTCCAGGATCACGCCCTGAGCCAAAACAGATGCTCAACCACTGAGCCACCCAGGTGTCCCAGCCAATTTGTTTTCAATTCATGCTCCTAGACATCTAGTCACCTTCTACTTTGTTCTCTGTATCTCAATGTATGTGGATATTTTATGATGTATTTAGACTCTGAAGATATACATGTCTATTTCCTAACAATTTTCATTCTCTTTTGGTTATTGTTATACTAATATTATACTGAATTTTTTATTAAAATAACTACTAGGCAAAACAACTTATTTTTAGTATTATGGTAAAAATTTATTATTTTAGCAGTAGTTTTTACATCAAGACAGTCTTGACTATTAGAGTATTTTTAAGATTATTTCAGTTCTTACTTCTTAAACATTTTGTTGTTATGAAATAATTTGATACTATATAGAAAGAACATTTTACTAAACAAATTTATTGTTTTCTCTAAAACTTTATAAAATGACTGCTTCTCACCAAAACAAATTAAAATCAACCTTCTTTGGGCAAATACATGCTGTTTACTTCTGTTCTATTTCAACCTGATCAAGTGTAACAGATGTATTGCTAATATGGATCTGGAGAAGTGCCCTTAACAGATTTGAGTTAACAGATGAGCAGTCAGAGAAATTTTAGAAGTTATATAATCAACAATATCTTCATGACCTTTAAAAACATCACTTACCAATTAAATCATCACTTTATGACTTCTGAAGTTATTACTAAAAACTTTATGTATATATGAAACTATCTTAAAATAGCACTCACATAAGTAAAGTTTAATTTATTTTTTTAAAGATTTTATTTATTTATTCATGAGAGACACACACAGAGAGAGAGAGAGAGAGAGGCAGAGACATAGGCAGAGGGAGAAGCAGGCCCCATGCATGACATGGGACTCAATCCTGGGTCTCCAGGATCAGGCCCTGGGCTGAAGGTGGCGCTAAACCGCTGAGCCACCCGGGCTGCCCAGAAGAGAAGTTTTAAAATTGAATTATTTCTCTAATTTTTGTTGAAGAAAATTTTATTGAATAGATCTACTTGGATTCTTTTATTTTGATATTATTATGATTTTTTAGAATATACCTTGTTAAAAATCATGGCTTCCTTAAAATATATCACCCATTTTTAGCCTTGCAAAATTCTTTAAAGGAAAAACATGTTCTTAATATATTCTAAAAATCTTTATAATATATATTGCTAACTTTTAATTTTACTATGCCCCTTTATTTTTAGAATACTAGGACACCAAAAATATTTTTTTTTTCTGATGGCTTTAGTTTGCTCTACAGATTTTCCTGTTTATGTTACTTTCCCACATTGGACTAAGTCAAGTGTACATACATAATTTGAAGAGTGAATTCAAATGCTTGTTCAGGCTGAAAGCTGTATGCATTTAGATAAGAGGATACAAGTAGCAGGAGGAAAAATAACCTTGGAAATTGTCTTCTATGTTTGCTAATTCAATATGTTTAGCTAAATCAAATAGTTCTTATTATGAGTTTTCAATTTCTCTAAAACATAAAAATATAAAGAGATGTTAGTAGAATTAATATTTTTTCAAATATTGGTTTGCCTGAAATTATTTATTTTTATAATGTTTAAAAAAGATCTACTAATGTTCATCTACTATGAACAAAGAAAAAAAACTCAACCTCAAAACGTTTTGATCTCATATTTCTATTTAAATGACAGGATATATAAAAATATTTTTATTCTTAAGCTAAAAAATATTCTCATAAAAAGTGGTAGTGTAGGTTAGTAAATAAATGTTTAGAATTTGAATCAGGCTATCTGCTTTTTATTCAGCGCTTGGTGCATTGGACATGACATTTTGCCTTCTCATTTCACATTTTCAATATGCAAAACAAACATTGGGGAGAGTAAATGCATAATATACTTTAAAACAGATTTGAAACATTTTGACATGCAGTGCTGTGCCATTAATTCTAAACAATGGTTTAGTCAAGGGTTCAGTATGAACCTTTTTCTACCACAGATTGAATAATTGCCTATATTTTTAACAGCAACTACAGCAAAGTTGAGTCTATTTTATCCTTCAAGAAATTAACAAGTCATTCATTTAATATAAAAATATCTATTTTGAGGAACACAAGTCTATTTAACAGCAAATTAGGGCATAATTATAATAATTCAATCAGTACTCCTAAATGATTAATGACGAATTCTGATCATTGCTTTGTCAAACCAACATATTTTTTATCAAAAGAAGATCAGAATAACATGGGATTTTCAATTAAGGTGATATTAATTAAAAAGTTCATCAATAAGCAAATGTACAACCATAATTCGGGCCTGATTTCAGAATAGCAATCATGCAAATTCTCAGTATAATCTTGTAACCATTTACCTATAATCTATATTTGCTCAGGTTAAAGTGGTGAAGTCAGGATGGATATCTATCTATCTATTTATCTATCTATCTACATATCTACATATCTACATCTATATTCTGTTTGGATAAATTCTGACTATGTACAAATAATTTTTGCAATGTAAAGAACATTTTTTCTCTGGAACCACTGTGGGGCTTGCTCCATTTCCACATATAAAGTTCCTTGCCGCTCAATTAAGTTGCAAAAATAAGTTAAACAAATCACCACACCACCAAAAAATATATTTCAATAGCCATTTTGTCTCCAGTCTAGGATTTAAATTAAAAGTATTATCTTTAATGTCTTAAATTTGATGCCAGGTAGAAAACTGCTAATATCGCATTCATTTAAAAAATACTGCCTAATAGTTCGTATTTATTTAAATATAGATATGGAGAGACACTGTTGATGCAGTATTTATTTATTTATTTTTAAAGATTTTATTTATTTATTCATGAGAGACAGAGAGAGAGAGAGAGAGAGAGAGAGAGAAGCAGAGACATAGGGAGAGGGAGAAGCAGGCTCCATGCAGGGAGCCTGATGCGGGACTCTATCCCTTGGCCCGGGACCACGGCCTGAGCCAAAGGCAGATGCTCACCCACTGAGCCACCCAGGCGTCCCTGATACAGTATTTAAATTAGATTACTGTTAATATGCATTTCATTATTATTCTTGATGTAGTCTGTGATTCCAGATGGATAAATTATTTTCTGGTATTCATGACAACGTGAAATCCAAGGACTATTTTAGGCCTTGGTCATTAACATAACCTGATAACCTCTAATAATCGTATTAGTGGCAACATAGTACCATTTCCTAAAATTGAGTTGAAATGCATCATTAAGCAGATACTATCTATTGTAGGTATTTTTCTTATTTGTACAAAGCTAAGAATATAGTAAATGTTTTACTTATTTATATACAAAATTAAGAGTAATGATATTATGTAATAAATAAATGTTTTTAACAGAATATAATTTTTAAAAAAGGAATACATGTTTGTGCAGGGAAGCATAACGGGCACATAACAGGTCTCATTAAATGTTGGATACTGTAAGTCAGGGAGTAGGTCACATCTTTATAATTTTCCTCCTTAATACCATCACTGTCACTTAAAATTCTAAGGTTCAAAAGGATATTAAGACACTCACTTGATAATTCTATTTACTTTTACACATTCTTTTCTTTTCTTTTTACACAATGATCATAAATCCAAAGTTTAAAACATCTCTGGTAATGGTGAATTGAATGTGTTAAGGCAGGTTACTATTCTCATGGCATAACAAATACTTAGTAAGTCCGTTGAGTTAAATGAAATAATTAAATATCAATATGAATGTCCTAATCCATAGGAAACAGGACATGCATAAAAGCCACAAATTCACTCATGTTCTTTTGAGGATCCCTGTTTAAGATTTTTTTTTATATCTTTCACTACTTATTTTAAGTATTTCAAAGAGAGAGAAAGAGGCAGAGAAATTGATAGTCGGTCTTGACCTATTGATTCTCTTAAATGTATCTGATAGGAACTTCGGTCCACTTAATTTTCCCTTTTTTTATATATATATATATTTTTTTAATTTTTTATTTATTTATGATAGTCACAGAGAGAGAGAGAGAGAGAGAGAGAGAGGCAGAGACATAGGCAGAGGGAGAAGCTGGCTCCATGCACCGGGAGCCCGACGTGGGATTCGATCCCAGGTCTCCAGGATCGCGCCCTGAGCCAAAGGCAGGCACTAAACCGCTGCACCACCCAGGGATCCCTTAATTTTCCCTTTTAATAGAATTAATGGACTTGAGACACGTTATCAAAGGTTTCAAGTAATTTCCTTGCCTTTAAACTGATAATACTCATGACTTAGAATAATTAAAATACATTTTTTTTGAAAAATCAACAGTTTTAGTTGCCAAAATGCTTAGAATAATAAAATCATTAATGAGATAACAACTCATTATTACCTAAACAACCTTGTAGGAGGAATTTTACTGTTATAAAGGAACACAGGAGGGACACTTGGGTGGCTCAGTTAAAAAAACTGATTCTTGATTTCAGCTCAAGTTGTGATCTCAGGGTTGTGAGATTGAGCCTGTATTGTGTATGAAGCCTGTCTGCCTAAGATTCTGTCTCTCCCTCTACCCTGCATCCCCTCCCCTGCCCCCCAGCTCTCTCTCTCTCTCTCTCAAAAATAAACAAAAGATTGGAAGACAAAGTTGACAGTCATGAGGAAAATCCAATGGGATGGAATATTCTCTGGCTGATATAGGAGAAGAGAAAAGAAAAAAATGTCCTTCCCAATCAGTAGTCATATCTCACTACCTCCAATGTAATGATGAAATATTCCTCTTACTCTACTGTAACTTTTCTAGTTTTGATTGTATGCTTGAAGCAGAAAGTAATTTAGAGAGGCAACTATATCCAACTATTATCCAACTATTATCCAGTAACTTACCAGAAGCTGAGATATGAAGCAATCACTGCTGTAATTATTTAAGTATGACGATTGCAACATGATAGTAATTTAAAACTTGAAGCAAAGCTATCTACAGGCATTGGCATAGGATAAAGACCCACATGTTGATGAATTTAAAAATACAAATTAAGAACAAGTTTATATAATAACTCCTTTTGGGGTACAAAGTGTCTGTGTTTATGTGTGTGTGAGAGAGAGAGAGAGAAAGAGAAAGAGAATGAGAAAGAGAAAGAGAAAGAGAGAAAGAGAAAGAGAAGAGAAAGAGAAGTAGGGTTGAGGAGAATGTGGGAAATTTTGAAAAGATGACATGAGAAAAGATTTCAAGTATGTCTTACTAAATGGATAGCTATCTCTGGAGTATGGACACCTTGGGAAAATTGTATTTTTTTTTAAAGATTTTATTTATTTATTCATGAGAGAGAGAGAGAGGCAGAGACATAGGTAGAGGGAGAAGCAGGCTCCCTGTGGGGAACCTGATGTGGGACTCGATCCCAGGACCCTGGGATCACGCCCTGAGCCAAAGGCAGATGCTCAACCGCTGAGCCACCCAGGCATCCCAATTAGTAAGGTTTTGAATTAAATACTTTTTTGTACTATATGAATTATTTTGTCTTAAACACTTGATTGTTTTATAAATTAAAAATAATTATTTTAAGAAAAATTACACAGGAAGATAGGGCAAATGCCAATGGAAAGATAATATTATAGGCCAATTTTCGCATAGTAAATTTTAAGGCTAGGCATTATTAAATTCTGCATGTAAACTGCAAAGTTGAAAGTTTCGAAAATTTGAATACATGCCTATGTCTTAGGAAAATGAGTTACACATCAGTGCTTTCTGGGTACTACAAAGTGAGTTTTAAATATTGTCAACCCTAACTTATTGGATAAGTGTCAGAGATATTATCAAAATTAATGTGAAGAATAATCTGACAGAAAAATTAGCAATATTCTATTTTCATATATGTAGACATCAAAATCAACAAAATAGTTTTTTTCCTCACTTGCTCAAGAGCATAGCCATGGTATCAGGAGCATGGGCATAGTATCATGATCTGAAAGTCTTTTTTCCTGACTTTTCATGCAGCAGAGAAGTGTTACAAAGTATTTTTCCCCCTTAAAGTCTAAGGCAGGACTTTCAAACTTGAGCAGGAAATATAATATACACGTTTAATTTTGTGGAAAATAGTATTTCACACAATTATAATTTAAATGCCCCTTAGCAGAGTTCAGTTCACATCATTCCCTGTTGTAGTGTATCCTTGGAGACTGTGCTGTGATGTGGGATGGTAAGTGAGCTGTAGAAAATTCTAAGTCTTGTGGCGAAGAGCAAGAAACCAAAAACAGCAAAATGATTTTCATTTAGAAAGCCTGGATTTCTACAAAAGGGGAGTGTTGAAACACAAATCCTGTGTAGACAGAATGACCCAGGACTCAAGGGCTGATGCAAGAGGTGACTGGATGTGTGCCTGTTCAGACACTGAATGTTGTTAGGATGTGTGCAGGGCCTTAACAACTGTCTAGTGGGCATGATGGAAATGGAGGTGGTAATAAGTTTATTATCTGCTCTGAGAGAGAGTTACTCCTCATAAATATTTCTTGAGCTCTCCTACATTTCCCAGCTTCCTTTGCTGTTAGGCTGCATCTACTTTGTTCAGTTACTGTGAGGAAATGTTATCTTTGCTATTTCTGAGGCAGTTAAGAGCTAGTGTCTCTCCTATATCCTTTTCTTATCTGCACTGGGACCTCAGATGCCAAGTATTCCACATGAGGCAATTACAAATTGAAGAGGGGCTTTCTGAATTGTATCAGAATTTATGTGACCAAGAAATAAAATATCAGTGAATTAAATCACCCAGATTTCAGGAGATGTTTGAAGTGACCTCTATTGTTTACTATCTTGATAAATATGTCTTTATTTGTATGGAACCCATAGGCTTGAGCAATAATCATCATAATTGTGAACCTGACAGCATGGAAGTCCACAGGCCTTCCCCCAGTTTTAGTATTGGATGGATTCTGGAATTCCTGTGTAATCTCAAGAAAGGGGAGAGATCACCCTGCCCTCTAATAACAGAAATGCTTTGATAAGATAGGATATATTCTGAATCCAGACTAATATAACTTAAATCTATAGGAAAAAAATATTACTTAAAATTTGAGGATGTCCTTTATTTTGGAGAATTGTTTTGGGGGAAATCTCAGTCATAACAAATATGGTGTGATTTAACTTAGAAACCATGACTATGGTTTCTATGAATATGAAGAGGTCAGCTATACTAGGGATTTACTACAAATAATGTGACAAAATAATATGATTGAAAAATTAAAAATATTCCATTTCCTTAGATGAAGACTTATCAGAAAGCAATGAAAGAAATAGAAACTTTTTTTTCTAGGTTGCAAAAATATATGGAAAGTTGAAGAGTCAAGCAATGCGTCATTGAAAAATTATTGTGTAGAGACAATTAATTTAGGCAAATAAGCTTTTTTCTAATACATGCATTATTCTAAGATACATAGATAATTTTCCCTTATAATTAAAATGCATAAAATGTAACACGTTTTCTGGACTAAGTATTTTGTATCTAATACACATTGAAATTTTTATAAAATTTTCAAATTCCATAAGGATGATGAAGGAGATACAAATAACTAAAGAATCCTGAAGGGTGTGGGTCATTTCAGTTTCTATATATATAATATATAATACATGCTATGTGATATATAATTTTCAATTAAGTAAAAATATAGAGAAATGTACGTTTTAAGCATATAATTTTGAGTTTTGATAAGTATATAAACATGTGTAACTAACACAGCAATAAAAATGGAGTCCCACATTGGTCTCCCTGCATGGAGCCTGCTTCTCTCTATGCCTATGTCTCTGCTCTCTCTCTCTCTCTCTCCCTCTCTGTGTGTCTCTCATGAATAAGTAAATAAAATCTTAAAAAAAAACAACAAACAAATGGGAAAACAATAACTTTCAGCATTTTCAGAAAATTGCTGGTCACTACATTAACCAGTCATCAAAACTAATATCACTACTACTGAGACAAGTCAACATCACCTAGTAAGATGCACTGTGCAGGTTAAATCAGTTCATTGATACTGCTGAAAATTACATAACTTGAATCTAGTCACTTTGCAATCCCAATTTGAAAGGCATTCTACAAAACAACTGACTTATACTCTTCTAAAATATCAAGATTAAGCAGCAGACAGATAAATAGTGTGAGACACTGCTACGTCTAGTAAAAGAATGAAAAGACTTGGAAACTGAATGAAATGCATGATGCTAGACTGGGAATATGACAGGATGACCACGAGTCTGTAGGACATTGGTGGGAGAACTGTTGTTTTTTTTTTTTTCTTTTTCTGTATGTGTTGAGTATGAGAGTAATGGATATATCACTTATATCTTTAAGTGAAATAATCCATGATTTTGTACTGATATATATAGTATATAGATACAGGTATAAAGGAATAGATAAATGGGACAGAAACTAAGTAACAACCACTAAATCAGAATGGAATAATGTATTTATAAATTATAATGAGTCCTAAGACTAATGAGAGACTTTGATGAGGAACATAATTACATAAAAATTATGTATTTATATTCATTGTTAGATATGCTTTGTGCATATTCTCAACTATTTAATACATAAATATATGTCTATGAACCTGACTGACTATTCCAGTTGACCCATTATTTATAAGTACAATTAAAAATTAAAAATTTAGCTCTACTAGCTGTCAACTATTTCTTCTCTGAATATGCAAGATGAATAAGATAATTGTATTTGATATGAGATGCTTACATATGCATTATTATTTACTTTCAATTAACTTCTTCAGAATGAATCAAAAATTTGCCAGATTGGAAGCTTTCAGCTTTGGCAATATCTGAGTCTGCCAATCAGAAAGGCAGTCTGGAAAATGTTGATACTGTGAAAGAGCATTAATTTCACTGCTGAATGACTTAAACATGGTTACACAGATATTTTCTCAAATCTCAAAATGAAATAAAATACTATTTTCTTGTAGCTGGCAACTTTATACTCACAAACTACTAAGAAAAAAAATCAGCAGTGGACAAGAAAAAAAGTAGACAGCATTAAATATTGAAAATCAGAACTATTCAGGTTAGAGCTAACATCTTCATCCAAAAAGATATTTGAAATGAAGAAAAAAATTTTTCAGGAAAAGTATCCTTCTAAAGTACTAGATGCAGGAAAGACTAATATTCACATCAAGTTGTTAGAAAAAATATTTTTCTATGCTCTACAATTATAAACCTTTGTTTGCTTATATAAATAAAGTTAAAGCGAGGGCACATGGGTGGCTCAATGGTTGAGCATCTGCCTTTGGCTCAGGTCGTGATCCCGGGGTCCTGGGGTCGAGTCCCACAAGGTGCTCCCCACAGGGATCCTGCTTCTCCTTCAGCCTGTGTCTCTTCCTCTCTCTTTGTGTGTCTCTCATGAATAAATAAATGAAATCTTAAAAAAAAAAATGTTAAAGCTATATGCGCATTGCAGTTGGGGAATTTAAGCAGTGTAGATAGCAGTGTAGATAACAATTCTGAATACTTTAATCAAAGTAATCAGATTTTTGCTAAATTTTACTCATACGTCTTCATCTTCATCTCAACGTACACATTCTTTTCCTCCCTCTACATAACAAATGACCATCAATTTAGCAGCTTGGGCACGATTCCATTGAATCTCTTGCTCACAGTCTCAGGCCGCCATCAGGGGTTTTGCCAAGCTCCATTGTTTTGTGGAGTTCAGGTTCTTCTATGATTCCTGCTTCCAAGTTGTTGGCACAATTCATGCCTTTGCATTTATTGAACTGTGGGTAATCTTTCTTGCTGGCCATCAGGTGGGGGTCACTTTCAGAAACTAGTGCTGCCTGCAAGGTCCTGCCACATGACTCCTGTCAGGCCCTTTCACCACTTGGCAGCTTAATCCTTCAAGCATGCAGGAAAATCTCTTCAGAAAGGACAAGTCCCTCTCTAAGAGCTTCCACTAAGAGCTCAGAACCACCCAATGTAATCCTCCTTACGAGTGATTCACAAACAATTAATTTAGGATCTTAATCTCATCTGAAAGGTCCCTTCACCTTTCCCTCCTAGTCACAGGAATGACTATGGACCACCTGGACCTGGACCACCATCTATTCACAGGTCCCAGTATGTTCATTTACATTATCCATTTACAAGGGGAGGAGGTTTTGCGTGGTGTGTACATCAAGGAGCGGTCATTTCTACTATCTTAGAATTTTATCTAGTTTTCTCTTCTTGCATAGTAAATTATTACAGATGTAGCAGTTTAATGCAACATCCATTTATTATGGCACAGTTGCATTAGGTTAGGAGTTTGGGCTAGCATAGCTAGGTTCTCCAGGCAGGATCTCAGAAGGGTGAAATCAAACAATAAACTGGGGCTGCGAGCTCATTTAATGCTTGTAGTTCTCTTCCAAATTAACCAGTTGTTGGCAGAATTCAGCCATTTGTGGGTGTGTTACTGAAGTCTCTTCTTTCTTCCTGGCTATAAATTGAGTCTGTTTCAGCCCTTACAGACTGCCTTACAGACCCTCTCTACCTCACAAGATTTTTCTCCTGCAGAGGCAGAAAAAAAAAAAAAAAATCTCTCACTCCAAATTGAATAGCTCTGACATCTTTAAAAGGCCCAACTGATTAGGTCAGGTCCACCCAGGATAATAGCTCTTTTGATTAACTAAAAGTCAACTGACTAGAGGTCATAATCACACCTTTAAAATCCCTTCTGCCATAACATAAGGTAATATAATCACACCATATCCACAAGTCTTATCCATGATAAGGGGTAGAAGATCATATAGGACAGGTATATCAGAGGACTAAAAGTTAGAAATCTGATTACTGGTGAAATAATTAAATGGGACAGATTTTTAATTTTGTTTAAATTACAGATTTTCTAAGACTCAGCTTAAATATAACTACATTCTTAAATTTATGAAAAAGTTTAAAGATTTAATAATTGTTTCCTAGCTTTTTTATATCTGTTTAAAAATTCAAAATTTTCACCATTCTTCTCTCATTGTAGTAAATAACAAATGAATAGTAATAAAAATGTACTAGTATGCACATATACTCACATGAGAGAGATTTATACAAATATCTCCATTTTACAATTTAAATCTATGCAAGAAGGACATTCTGTGTTTGTGTTTCATGTGGATATTTTAAAAGTTGTTAATATAAATATATTAAAATTAATCAAAATAATTAATTTTAATTAAAATAATTTTAATCCTATTTAACTCATCACATGGTTAAGAGGCATATATTTTCTCTTTGTGTAATAGATGAAAGCATACTGGGAAAACTTGAATGACTTAGATAGATAGTCATTATTACTTAGTATTAAGATTTTTATGTGAGTTATTTTATTATCACTATTAAATTTTAATGTGAATCTTTACATTTTAAGCCAGAAGGTAACATGAAATAATCAATGCTAAACTCTCAATTGTGGCCTTTTGAAAAATCCAGTAATCTCAAAGTTCTTTCTTCTAGATCTCCAAATCCAGACTTCTGATTGGGATAGGATGCAGCATAGATGTGGCCAGCAAGGACACAGTTCAGAAATTAGAAACAAGATTTTAATCTCAGTGAGTTGTCTCCCCAAACTAATGAAATGTGTGTCTGAACACAAGTACATAAAAGGAAATTGAAGAGAAAAATAAAGTGGATGGTTAACTAAATCTGCAAAAAGTTAAACAAACAACCAAAAACCTTGATCAAAAAACTCAAACAGCTCAAATTAAATAGATCCAAGAATGGATGGTGACCATTAACGCAGAATGTATTCAGGAAAAAAAGGACACATAATTTCAGGAATATTCTGGTAAACAATATATTGTCAACAATTTTGAGGAATATTTAAAGGTTGAGATGTTTGAGGTTTGCTTTGGAGAGTTACCTTCTGTGGTGGTGGCCCAGAGGTCAACGGGATGCAGTTGGGTAGAGAGAGCACTTTTACTGACATGTATTAGGCATACTTTTCTTGAATGCAACAGTCTTGAATTTCTCTCCATATATTTTCTACTTGCTGCTTTCAAATCTGTGAAATTGTGAGTTTAGTATTGACTATGTTAAGTTACCATTATTTCATTTCACACCCTTTCAGAGAGAAAAGCTAATATTTTATCTTCAGTAAGATCCAATGGCCTGTTGCTTCCATTCATTGTAAAACAGAATTCTTATAATGCAGATGTCTCTTCATGCCAAAACAAAATATTGTTCATTATTTTTATGTTGTTCTTTGTCATTGCTCTTATTTTATCAGGGATATCTTGACTTTGCCAACTCTGCCAATAACAAAATTTTCTATTTTGTTATATTTTGTAGTGATCAAGGAAGCCTCATCTCTAAAAGCTTTGAAAGAGACAGAAATGTAGTTAACTTTGGCACCAAACTTCTGTACAACTTTGACTGCTATTTCTTTTCTCAATGTTATTCTCCTTTGGTTCACTCTTTCTCCACCATAAATAAAAATGTCCATATTTAAATTTTAGTTCTTATCCTGCAATTGGCTAGTCTTGTTCTCTTACAGAGATTATTATTAGATATATATGTGTGTGCTTTTTGATTACTTGTATTAGTTTGTACTATATAAAAATAATTAAATCACTCATCAAGTATGGAGGAATTGTTCTGTAATTTAAATTAGCAATATATTGTGAAACACTCGGTTGCCAGGAAGAAAAGATACCTCAGGTTAAGTTGTTTTTGTGTAAAACTAAATGGGAAGTAAAGATCTACCTGGAAGAAGAATTCCAACTTCCATTTCCATCTACTATATATTTAAGATCAATTACATCTCTCTGGCAAGACAGAAAACTAATAAACTTGTCTGCCCTTACCCTGAGTTACCCATGAAACTGTTCAGAACTGAACACACATCCGTCTTACACTCTTTCTTGACAGAAGTAAGAGGCATGATGATAAAATACTGTGCATTAGTTCAATCTCTTTTGTGTTCAGATGTTTGGAGTCTCGTTCAGTCCCTTTCAAAAAAGATTGAGCTACCTTGTGTGTGTCCCATACAGCCTAAATAGATAGCGAGCCATTTACCAAATGATGTCCAAGAAGAAGTACAGACTGAAAGTAGGGTAAAGTGAGAGAGAGTAAGTGTCCAAAAAGATGAGAAAAAAAAAAAAAAAAAAAAAAAAGGAAGGTCATAAGAGCTGATATTCACAGCCTCAGAACCAATGAACAGGGAGGTAGGAAAGCTAAAATCAAAAAAAGAGGATCAAGACCTGTAAGTGGAGAACACTTTGTTCTCTTGTGATGCTTCATCTTGTTTAAAGGTTTACTGCAAAATAGACGAGTATAGAGAAATTAGAGATGTGTACTCTGTTGTTTGGTTAAGTCAAATACAAGCCCATTCAAACATTCCATGAGAATTTATTATAGGTTGTTAAACAAGTGCTGCTTACTTGAACATCATATATTTAAGTATATATAGAGCTGATTAAATTCTGTTTATTCTCATTTTCAGTTTCTTGAAAATATCTACAGAGAATAATAAATTTGAGAATTTCTATGTAATGTATCTTTAATAAAAATCTATTGCTACTGCCATAAAACCTAAATAGATTTCATAAATAAAATGTATTCAAATTTTTGTCTCTGTGAAGTAATAATTACAGCTAATATATGAATAAAGCAGGTTACATTCAGAGAGTACTAATCTGCTTTAAAATTGTGAACATGTGGTAATGATTCTTTTACTCCTTTTAACTGCCCAACGTTTTCTTCCAAGAGGAAATTATGGAAAGGTCACCACTGTTTGTGGATTAAACATAAAGTTTTACTACTATACTGTAGTAAATCCAACAGAGTGCTCACAAGTTAATTAAAATATTTATCCCCTTGGCTGTTATTAAATCACCTGTGCACAGCATGGGTATAAAATAGTCTTACTTTATATGTGTGATTGATAAAATGTGTGTTTGATTTATGTTATTGTTAAAAACTGGTGGAGCCAGGGAAGAAGCAACCAATTTTATATATATATAAAATTTTATATATTTTAAAATATATAAATAATATATATATATTTTATATAAATATATATATTTGGCATTTAAATTATATTTGACATTTTTTTATTTGTGAGAAATTAAGCTTGCTCTTAAAGGTGTAAAAATGAATATGAGTGAGCTAGAACTTTTTCAAAGAATATGAATTAATTCAAAATATTTCTTGGGGTTAATGAGTAATTTTCTAATAATCTCTCTCTTACATCTTTTAAATTACTCTGCAGGTATTTTAGTGACACAATGTTGGTAAAGCTGTTATGAGCAATATAATAAGGGCATAGTAGGATACAAATGGTCATCAAAATATTAACAGTGAAGAAGATCTTGAGTTAGGAAATGATAATTGACCTACTATTGAAGGAAGTGTTTGCAAGGTAAAAGTGGAAGGAAAAGCCTCTACTGAGATAGAGCAATATATGGTAAGACCATATATGATGGGGGGGGGGGACACTGGGCTTTTTAAAGAACTGACAATCTAGTGAGACCATAGTTGAATAAATGAAAAGAATTCTATACAACTGGAGCTTGAGCAAGTTGGTAGAGAAAAAGAGTTTTAGTTGATTCCAAGTGGCATTCAGGTCCAATTAATATTTAAGAAATATCATTCATGATTTTGTATGGAAAGTTGATTAGAAACAAAAAAAGTGCAATATAAATAGTAAAAGAAAAATTATCAATTTCTCAGTATTTGGTGATAAGTGAGATGTACTCTATAAAGAGAAAAAAATGACATGTAAAGAAAGGGATCTAGGTAGCTTTAATTGAGTAAAAACATGGAGTAAGATGTCATTTACTGAGTCTGGAAGGGACAGAAATTAACAGATTGGTTGATGGGATCAAATATTGTAAAAAAAAACTGTGATGTCTATGAGGCAATCACTGAAGATGTTAATTAGACTTGTGTGGATAAATAGATATAGATAAAAAGCAGATATGGATACACAGTATGATTAACCAGATACATAAGTTAGTACAATATTATTTTCATTTTAAAAATATCCTGGTGTGAAGTACATGGCTGGCTTAGTTCATAGACATGTAACTTTTGATCTTGGGGTCATGAGTTTGAGCTCCATGTTGCAGGGTAGGTTAAACTTAAAATTAAAAACTAAAATAAAATATCCTGGTATCTAGCACTACCAAGTGTCAATATATTGGACATCATTAATGTTTTCTTTCATTATTTTTTTTAAGAATTTGTTTATCAAGGGATGCCTGGATGGTTAAGCATCTGACTTTGGTTCAGGTCATAATCTCAGGGATTGAGTCCCATGTCAGGCTCTGTGCTCAGCAGGGAGACTGCTTCTCCATCTCCCTCTGCCTCTCACCCCACTTCTTCTCTCTCTCTCAAATAAATAAATAAATAATCTTAAAAATAAAAAAAATATTGTTTATCAGAACACCATTAAAAACATGAAAGATGAAAATATTGACAACAAAGGACTCCAATTTTAACCTGGAGTATTAAATGGTGGAAAAGTTACAGAGGAAGTATAGATGTGACATGTACGATGTATGTACATGTACAATGGTCTGTTAATTGGAAGTGTTTCTCATAAACTAACTTATTTTTACTACACAAACCTGCATTCTGAGTGGCTATTTTTCCAAGGAAAATAAGTATATATGTTCACATAAAAATATGTGTGCAATGTTCACAGTGGTTTAAACACAAAATGGAAATAATCCAAATGTTTCTGACTTTAATGGTTGAACAAGCTAGGGTACAGACATAGAATGGAATGCTATTAAGCAAAAAAGAGTGAATAGGGGCAGGGGTGCCTAGGTGGCTCAGTCCGTAAGGCCTCAACTCTTGATTTTACCTCAGGTCATGATCTCAGGGTTGGGAGATTAAGCTCTGTGTTGGGCTTCACACTGGGCACGGAGCTTGCTTAAGATTCTCTCTCTACCCTCCTCTGCCTGCCCCCTCCTCCTGCTCACACATGCATGCTCTCTCTCTAATAAAAAATGAATAAATGAAATAATGTATAATAAAAAGAATGAGTGGATTATTTGTTCACTCAACAACTGAGATGAATCTCCAATGCGTTAGGTGAAAGAAGCCAGGCTTAAGTGACTAGATACAGTAAGATTTCACTTATAAGACATGCTTGATTAGGTGAAAGTACTAGGGCAAGAAACATACCAGTTGTGTCCAGTACATGAAAAAAGGGAAGGACATAAACTACAAAAGAAAATGAGGGAATTTTTGTGGTATTCAAGACATTATATATTTTGATTGCAGTGACCATTGCACAACTTCAGTCAAAATCCAGAGAATTAGATGTAAATGATGAATCTTATAGTATATAAATTTTAACCCAGTAAATCTGACTAATAAAATATATGGTGCAGCTATAAATTGTTAGTATATAAAAATGCTATCTATATTGGTGTGAATAGATTTTAAAACCTTCATTAAATTAAAATTCACCTATTTTTTTAAGATTTTGCTTATACGGTGACAGAATTAAATAACTCATAATGTCTATATTAAACTAAAAAAATGTACACTATGAAATTCTTATATTTTGACATCACAAATTTATCTTTTCATTCTTAGCAGCAATAAAAATTAATTTAAAACATTAACACAAATGTCTTGCACTTCAAATTTCCTACTGACCAAATTAATGAGAGCTCCATGTCTTGCACTTAAAAATAACAACTCTTTACAAATGGAAATGAAAAAGAAAATTCAATATTCTATTTTATATGGCAAATGAAGTCAGTGGTGGCTTTGCATTCTGCACATTAGTTGTTGATGGCAGCTTGAACAAACCCATACTTCTTAAAACACATAGCTCTTACTTTTCACCATATTTTATCTAGATATTATTGAAAATATTATATGGTTATATATATCCTCAATAGAATAAGGAAATACAATTCCTCAATTTTTTTTCCCTCATATGCTAAGAAATTGAAAAGGGTATTTAAAGGAAACATTTCCCTGATTATCAATGTCAGATATGAAAAATAATGGTCAAACACAGAGACCCATATTGTGGGAAATTCTTTACAGGAATTCTTATTTTGTAAGTACCTGTGATTTTACAACTGTATCTATGTTTCTTCTCAGTGAGAGTATCAATAATTATAGTAATAAACATTTTAATGATCTTATTATAGTACTACTTAGCAGTTATACTATGTACTATATAGTCACTATACTAAATTATATTACTATCACTATTATGTAAATTTTTAACATTCTTGAGTTTTATATAATCTTTAAAAAATAATTGACATTTTGATATTTCTGAATCTTCATGGTTAGTATACTAATGATTAAAAACTATTAATTACATATAACAATTTTCTACACCATTCTATTTTATATTGTTATTGATAATGTTGCAGTGTGCACTTCGATGTATAGCTCAAAATAAGTTAAATTAATTATTCAAAATAAATATCCAGGAATCCAGAAATAACTGGTTCAAAGGCATGGATTTATTTATAGATCTGGCTAATTATTTCCCATGTACATCAGGTTATGATATATAATTACAACCATACAAAATGTTTATAAATTGCCACATTCTTTTGTGCCATTCCTTCTACCATTATTTGGGTGAATTTCTGCTCAAATATTTCTTTGATTCATATAGAAATATTGTTGAGAAAATTAAATTCAAGTTGTAGAACTCCAAAAGGAGTACATATGTGAATGGAAATTATAGCTATTATAACATAGAATTAAATTATACTTTTCATGGGAAAATAATCACCTTTTGGAGGAGGAAATATCTTGATAGACTTAATGGGTATATTAGTGTCATGAGAATGTTATGAATGGGCTGGGAGAGATAAAGAGATCAGTATTAATCCTGTTTCAATAAAGTAGAAGAACCTATAACTTTTAGGACAGAAGAGGAAGAATGAGATTAAGAAGGTCTATTCTATCAAGTGAGTTTATTTAAGGACCTTTAAATTAAGTCAGTGTAAATTACTTTTTATTTTCAGGGTAAATTTCTATAATGTTTCCCGAATAAATATGCTGATGTTGCCCTCTTAAAAGCCAACATGTGTTTACATGAGAGGCTGAATTATCATTCAAGAATTAACCTCTAATGCCATTTGGCCCATGGTATCATATATTTTCCACTTTTATCAAACATGAGGTAGAAATACCAATCAGATGATATTCAGAGACCATTAAAAAACATGCATTTTAGGGAAACCAAATGCCTACAGGTATCAGACATCCAAATAAAAGTGCAGGTCTCGCCAAATATGAAAATAGAAAATATCAAATTCTTTAGCAGAGAGAAAGTATACACCAGATTAAAGAAATATTAATTCCCAATGTTAAAAGTAAAGTGCTGGCCCCAAAATGTCTATCTACTGACCACTCTTGGCTGAAAAGCCACCTGTTTCTACCTTTATCATGGTATATATAATAAAATGTTATTTTGTGTCAATATTTAAATTTTATGCCTTTTACCATTGTGAATAGTAGTGACAGAATGAAACATAAATCTCAAGAAGATATTCTAAACGTGGGCAGCCCGGGTGGCTCAGCGATTTAGCACCAACTTCAGCCCAGGGCATGATCCTGGGGACCCCAGATTGAGTCCCATGTTGGGCTCCCTACATGGAGCCTGCTTCTCCCTCTGCCTGTGTCTCTGCCTCCTTCTCTGTGCCTCTCATGAGTAAATAAATTTCTAAAAAATCTTTAAAAAATAAAAGATATTCTAAACACATATTATCAAAAACAAACATTGTAATTGTTCATTATTTACAAGCTTGTACAAACACAGCCATCAACATACATTTTAAACTGAATATTGCACACAAAGACTGGGATTTAAGGTAAATTATATTTCCATTTAATTTGTGACTAAGTTAGTGCTTGTGGATGTATATATATTATTTTGGTAATAGTTTGTAGACTTATTTTTTCTTTTTAAGATTATTTATTTGTTTGTTTGTTTGTTTGTTTATTTATTTATTTTTTTAATTTATTTATGAAAGGCACAGAGAGAAAGGCAGAGACACAGGCAAAAAGAGAAGCAGGTTCCATGCAGGGAGCCCAAAGTGGGACTTGATCCCGGGTCCCCAGGATCACGCCCTGGGCTGAAGGTGGCGCTAAACTGCTGAGCCACTCAGGCTGCCCAGTTTATAGACTATCTATAGTCATTAAAAACACTCTTATATTAGGGCTATTAATTTTATACTCGAAAGATATTAGAAATTATACTAATTGAAATGCCAATTAATAGATATTGCTTTGTGACCAACTGTCAACTTCTTTGTTTTTTTTTTAGTGCTATGTGCTACTAGCAGCATTACATTATTTACTATTTATTGATTGTACATTTTATTTTCTAAGCTTGTAAACTAGAATTGCCTTCTTTAGAGAGTTTAATTTCAATTATCTCAGTGGTTGATCTACCAGAAAATATCTCCAGTCAACACTGACATTCAAAATATGTTTGAAAATTTCTAGAAGGGTAGTTACATTGCTGAATGGTCAAATTGTTCTTTAGGAACCAAATCCCTTGCATCCAAAATAAACTGGTACAAGACTAGAAAGGGGATTTATATGCTGGCCTCCACCAGCTAATAATATCCAGCATCCAAATCTCTATAATTTGCCATCAAGCATGTTTACAACTAATCAATTCAATTACTTTCCAGACATTGATAATGCTGACTAAAGTGTGGAAAACAAAACAAATCAATGCTGGGTTAGTAACTTCACTCAAAATCCTTTAGTATAAAACTTTTAAACTTAAAGGATCTGAAGACATGGAGTAAGGTGGACAGATATTTTCTTACTAATCAGATTCATCAGCCAAATAAAATGTGGGAAAAAAATAATGAGGGATTGTTTTTACCTAAAGAATATCAAATTTTTTAAAATTCTTGGATGTACATTTATCTTTTTATCAGAAAAAGAAAGATACTTGTGCCATACATGGCTAGGTAGGCCAGTGGAGGAATTGATTCTCCACGATTGGCTAAAATAAGCTCACCTCGGGATCCCTTGGTGGCTCAGTGATTGAGCATCTTGCCTTCGGTTCAGGGCATGATCCTGGAGTCCTGGAATCTAGTCCCACATCAGGCTCCCTGCAGGGAGCCTGCTTCTCCCTCTGCCTATGTCTCTGCCTCTCTCTCCTTGTGTCTCATGAATAAATTAAGAAAATCTTAAAAAAGCAAAGCTCACCTCATTGTTCCTGTTACTGACCCCCTGACCTCTTGTTACTGTTTTCTATCTACCATCATTGACATTGGATAAATAAAACTTTGCTTTTTCCTACTACCATGTAATCCCTCATATATGTCCAAAGAAATGATATTTATTTGTGTATTCAATTTTCAAAGCTCTTACATCACAAGGGCCATGGGTATATGTAAAAGATGTAGCATTTTTAGTTGAGGGTTCACTGATTATTGCTTAGTTTTTGCAGTTTCATTTTGACTTGGACATACTCTGCCAGGGTAGCTGAGACAAAGACAGAGAGACAGAGAAAGGGAGACAGGGAAAGAAAGAGAGATAAAAGAGAGGCTGGGAGAGTAAGAAAAAGAAAGGCATACATTTAAAATCAAGTGATTCTTTGTGTAAAATAAACATTGTAAATGATACAGAACACTGATATCTGGAATGCTCTAACAGATGTTTGGAAATATGAATCAAAATATTCCTTAGAGAAAACACACAAAATATTAGTCCAGATAAATAGTAGATGGATGAGAAAGACAGAAAGAGAGTAATTTTAAAAGTCCTATAAATGGCTTCTTTAATTCTTTTTTCACAATGTTCCCAGGAAATGTTTTTTTTTTTTTTTGCTTAACATTAAAGTAATTTGGAATTATTTTGTTTGAACTTCACACATATTTATAAATGCTTGCATAACAAAGAGGAAAACACCAATTTTGCTTTATGTTAAAAAGATTTTTTGCTATTTGTCACTGGCAACCAATTGGATCTGTGTAAAGGAAAATGACCATGATCATTGGATATTCTATGTAGCATCTTCAATTTATCCTATTTTTTTCCGTGCTTCTAGTGCAGGAAGAAGGTATTAGTGGTGCTTTGCTATCTATTGTATTTATTATTAGTAGTAGTAGATTTGCATAATTTTCTTGAGCTTTTAAAATAGCAAGTTCAGGGAATCTACTACTTTGAAGTTCATAATAATCTCTCTAAATCATTCATGTTTAATTTGGTGGTAAACAATCCATACATAAATCTAGTGAGAATAAATTAACTATGCAACACATCCCCTTTGAAACTTATCTTAGTATTCTGTGTACATTTTATGTTTCACTGCATGAGATTAATTTATCAAAGCATAAGACTTCCCACTGAATCATTTACACAATGATTCAAACTTTAAAAAGCTTCATGCAATAATGTCCAATCATACTGTTATTTTGCTTAACTCTTAACTATAATTTATTTCACACTCCCAGCTTTGATTTAAGATAGTTTGTTCTAATAGTTTTATGCTGTGCCTTGTATGTAGTAAATTACCACAAATCCATGTTAGAAGTAAAACCCACCAAGGATTAGAAGATTGCTGCTTAGTCACAGGTCAGCCTTCATTATCCAC
Source organism: Canis lupus baileyi (assembly GCF_048164855.1). Classification (NCBI taxonomy): domain Eukaryota; kingdom Metazoa; phylum Chordata; class Mammalia; order Carnivora; family Canidae; genus Canis; species Canis lupus. Next base: position 19,403,993 of record NC_132875.1, on the reverse strand, counting down.
TTGTGATGGGGACCCATTAGTAAAACAAAAAGGTATTAAAACGTTCTTACTTTTATTCAGAGAGGATTCTGTGCTTTCTTTCACAGGTAGGCAATGTCAGGGGTCTGAAAATAATGAGACAGAACTAAATTATCTACAGAAAATCTGGTGTTTTATGAAGAAATGCCCCCAACCAAGCAACAAGAAAATAATAATACAAATACAAAAATTTTATACTCAATTCAATATAAACCTATTACTAAATACGTACCAGTATCCTAAAATTCTCAAAACTTTTGACTTAATAGAGTGAGTTGGAAAGAAAATACAATGTACCCAAACAGAGAATACACAACACGGAATGGTGTCAATGTCAATTCTTTCCATGTTTATAGGTGTAATTTAGTTCCCAATACAAATCATCTGGAGATTTTTTTCAAGTTTAATTATACTGTATCTCCCCTTCTGTTTTCTGTTGAATTATTAATATTTTTTTGGAGTCATTAGAATGTGGATAATGTTTCTCTTAATAATAAAATATTAAGCCTATTAATTTAAATAGTATATTAGGTTTTTTATAAAATTATTTTCTTGGTATAATACCTAAAAGCATTTTTTAGGAGTAATTTGAAAATTTTTTATTGCTCATTGCTTTTAATATGATAATATTATTCTGCTGAAGGAATTTACCTCATTTCCCAGATATACAGTGTTTGTAAGTTTTGCACAGATACTTGAAAAATAGGTTTATAATAGAGAACCTAGAATGAGACCCATACAAACATGGTCAAGTAATCTTTGACAAAGGATCAAAAGTAATTTAATGAAGAGAAAATAACCTTTTGAATAGTGATGCTCAGACAACTGGCCATCCTCCTGCAAGATAATTAATCTAGACACATAACTTTTACCCGTCACAAAAATTAACACGAAATGGATCATTGACCTTAATGTAAAACATAAGAATATAAAAGTCCCATAACATAAAACGGAAATTTTAGACAACTTAGGGTTTGACACTGAGTTTTTAGGTGCAACATCAAAAACACATTCCATGAAAGAAATGACATTTAGACTTTGTTAAAATGAAAACCTTCTGCTCTGTGAAAAACACTGGAAAGACAAGTCAACTGTAAGAAAATACTTGCTCAATACCTATCTGATAAAGGATTTGCATATAAAGTCCTTACATATAAAGTAATGCAACAATAAGAAAACAACACAATTTAAACTGAGCAAATGATCTGAACAGGCATCTTACCAAAGAAGATAAACAAATGGCAAATAAGCATATGAAAAGATGCTCAACTTTGTATGTAACTAGGGAATTGCAACTTAAAACAACGAGAAAACACTGTAAACCTGTTAAAATGGCTAAAAGTAAAAAAATACTAATAATGCCAAATGCTGGAGAGCATGTGGAGCAATAGGAACCCTCAACCATCAGTGGTGGTAATGCAAAACGGTACAGCCACTTTGGCAGAGTTTAGAAGTTTCTTACAAAGCTAAGCATAATCTCACCATATGATCCAGTAGTCACATGCTTAGGTATTTACCCAAATGAATTGAAAATTTATGTTCATGCAAAAACCTGCACATAATTGTTTATACAGCTTTGTTGACAATTGCCAAAACTTGGAACTAAATAAAAGGCCCTTTAACAGAAGAATGGATAACAAACTGTGATACATCCACTCCATGGAATATTATTTAATGATTAAAAATAAATGTGTTATCAATCTATGAAAAGACATAAAGGAAACCAAACGCATATAAGTAAGTGAAATAAGCCAATCTAAAAAGGCAATGTACTGTATGATTACACCTATATGGTATTCTGGAAAATGGAGGTAATATGAAGATCTGTGGTGTCCAGAGGTTGGGGAAGAAAGAGGGAGGGACGATGAGGTGCAAGGGTGTCTCAGTCTCTTAAAAGTCTACCTTCAGCTCAGGTCATGATCTCAGGGTCCGGGGATCAAGTCGTGTGTCAGGCCCCCTGCTCAGCAGGGAGTCTGCTTCTCCATCTCCCTCTGCCCACCAACTTGTGCTCTCTCTCTCTCTCAAATAAATAAGAAAGAAATCTTAAAACACACAAAAAAGGAGGGAGAGATGAATAGATAGAATAGAGAAGATTTTTAAGACAGTGAAACTATTTTGTATAATCTAATGATGGAACATGGCATTATGTATTTGTCAAAGCCCATAGAATGTAGAATACAAAGAGTATATTATAACGTACATTATAGACTTTTATTAGTGATAATTGATTATCAATGTAATTGATAATCAATGTAATTGATTGATACATTGATAATGTATCAATATCAGTTTTATTCAATTATTAATAACAATTGTAACATATCTACTACATTAATGGAAGATGTTAAAAATAGGGAAAATTGTATGGAGTGGGGGGTATATGGGAACACTGTATTTTCTGTACACTTAAAACTGCCCTAGGTAATATAATCTAACAAAAGAAAATGCTACAAAAAAAAAATAGGAAAAGGTAAAGACAATTCCAATTCTGCACTAGTAGTTCATGCCCGTTTTATTATTTATGTTGTTCAAGTATTTAAATTGCACTTTTTGTCCTATTTTATGTCAAAACTGATAGTGTTCTGTTTAACTCTCATTACAATGATTTGCATTTTTCTTTTTATATTTTTTCTCAGTACTCAAAAGTTTAACTGTGCTAATTTTTATATCATATTCTCTGCAATACTCATAACCCCACTTAACAATCTCTTCGGGTTTTAGTAACAATAAAATTTAAAAACTAATTTAAATAATTAAATTATTTTTCTTTTACTTTATTCAGAATCCCCACTCCCAAGGTGCTTCCTTTAATGTGCCTGCATATGTGCTCATGTTCACAAATGCTTACAAGACGCAGTATGCTCAGTCACAACCACAGTCCCATCCATCACGTTTAGACTCGTGTTGCTAGTAGGATCTGATCAAAGCATATGTATCTTCTATCTATCTAATGTATAGATATATTATAGATATATAACACATATTAGATATGCAGAAGATACATATTTATTAGATACATATATATTAGATACATATCACTGCAAAACAAATTAACACAAACATTGTGGTTTAAAACAACACAAACATTACATTAGTGTTTCTGGGACATGTCTGAGCACAGCTTAGCTGAGTTCTCTGCTCAAGGTCTTACAGGGCTGCAATCAAGGTGTTGGCATCTGTGGTCTAAGCCAGAGTTTTGCCTAGGAATAAATCATCTGCCAAGCTCCCACAGGTTGTTGGCAGAATCGATCTCCTAGTGATTATAGGAATTAGGTTTCCATTTTCTTTTTGGATGTTGGCTGATGGCCACATTTAAGTCTCAGGGGCTGCCAGCAGTTTAGTGATGCATGACCCTCTCCTTAGTTCACAACCTGGCTGTTTGTTTCTTCAAGACCAGCAGAATATGACCTCTCTCTAATCTGCTAAACAGAATCATATGTTAGGAAATATAACTAATGCAGTGATATCTGTCATTTTTGGCATCTAGCATGACCTAGTCTGGTCACCCTAGATTGTATGTATCACAGGTAAAAAATTGTATTTTAGTTTCTATATATGGTAATTTTACTATTCTTTTGTTTTTTGTGGTTCTACCTTTGTCAAGTGACATACAACCACACACACGAAAAGAAACCTTGCTGATTTATTTTGTTTTATTGATACAAAAAATTGTTCTTTTTGTTATAATGCTTTTCATGTCCAAGTCTCAGTTGTCTGGTACTAAACTGATACCTGGGATTTATTTAGGTTCATGTATGCTTCATATATTTCCTTGTATTTTATTTTGATTCACCTTTCTTTGTTTAAGCATGTTCTTTCTGTTTTTATGTTGTTTTGCTTTCTATTATTTATTTTCAAATGATATTTAAGATATACATGGAGCTTCAATATACATTTACATACTGAAATGAAAATGTTAAAAATAGAGCTAACATACGATCCAGCAATCCTTCTTCCATGTACATACCCAAAAGAAATGAAATCAGTACCTCAAAAAGATACCTTTGCTTCCATGTTCAGTGCAGCATTATTTACAATGGCCAATATACGAAAGCAACTGTAGTGTCTGGCAATGGATAAAGGGATAAAGGAATTGCGATATATATATACACACACATATACATATGCATGTGCACACAAATGATGGAATATTATCCAGCCGTAACAATTGGGTGATCCTGCCATTTGCCACAAGATGATGAACTTGAAGGACATTATGTTAAGTGGAAAAAGTCAGACACATACAGAAAAATACTACATGGTCTCACTTCTATGTAGAATGCAAAGATATTAAATACACAGAAGCAAAAAGTAAAGAGAGATGTTAGTCAAAGTGTGCAAGGTTGAAGTTATCTAGGATAAAATAAGTTCTGGAGATCTAATGTACAGCATGATGATTACAGTCGATATTACTATAACGTATACTAGAAATTTGCTAAGAGGGTAGACTTCAGGTACTTGCATTCTTACTCTCTCACACACACACATGCACATACACACATATGGCAACTCCATGAAGAGATGAACGTATTAATCAAGTATATTCCTGTTATAAAATAGATAGTTGCATTGGATTTTTAAAATCTAACTGATCCAAGTATCTCTGTGCTTGATGATCACTGCTGACCTTTAGGATATCTCCCGACCGTACGGTGTTCCATCCTCCCTCACTCCATCCCTCTCTCCCCATCATGTCACCATCTAATTTTATTTCCAATATTGTTTATTTGGTGTAGAAAAACTTATTGTTTAGACACGACCTATTAATTACTACTAAGCCATTTATACTTCCAACTTACCATGGCTCTTGAAAAGGATAGAGGAATTTTTCATCTTACTCAAATTTCTATTCACAAAAGTATTAAGAATCTTTGGATTCTATTAAACAAAAACTTTTTTTTTTTCCCAATGGAATACTACATAGCTAGAAAAAGTATGAGATCTTGCCATTTGTGACAACATGGGTGAAACTAGAAAATATTATGAAAGGTGAAAAATGTCAGACTGAGAAAGACAATTTCCATATGAATTCTACTCATATGTGGAATCTAAAATGCAAAACAAGTGAGTAAGCAAGCAAACAAAAAGCAGAATCAGACATATGCAGAGAGTAAACTGATGGCTGCCAGAGGAAAGTGGAGTGGATAGATGGCCAAAATGGGTAAAGGAGAGTGAAAGATATAGGCTTCCAGTGATGGAACGAAGAAGTCACAGGACTAAAAGGCACACTACAAAGAATATAGTTATGGTATTTTGATAGGGATTGCATTAAATGTGTAAATTGCCCTGGGTAACATTGACATTTTCACAATATTAATTCTTCCAATCCATGAACATGGAATATTTTTCCACCTCTTTGTGTCTTCCTCAATTTCTTTCAGAAGTGTTCTATAGTTTTTAAGGAATAGATCCTTTATCTCTTTGGTTAGGTTTATTCCTAGGTATCTTATGCTTTTGGGTGCAATTGTAAATGGGATTGATTCCTTATTTTCTCTTTCTTCAGTCTCATTGTTAGTGTATAGAAATGCCACTGACTTCTGGGCATTGATTTTGTATCCTGCCACACTGCCAAATTGCTGTATCAGTTCTCGCAATCTTGGGGTGGAGGCTTTTGGGTTTTCTATGTACAGTATCAAGTCATTGGTAAAGAAGGAACGTTTGACTTCTTCTTTGCCAATTTGAATGCCTTTTATGTCTTTTTGTTGTCTGATTGCTGAGGCTAGGGCTTCCAGTACTATGTTGAACAGCAGTGGTGAGAGTGGACATCCCTGTCTTGTTCCTGATCTTAGGGGAAAGGCTCCCAGTGCTTCCCTATTGAGAATGATATTTGCTGTGGGCTTTTTGTAGATGGCTTTTAAGATGTCGAGGAATGTTCCCTCTATCTCTACACTCTGAAGAGTTTTGATCAGGAATGGAGGCTGTATTTTGTCAAATGCTTTCTCTGCATCTATTGAAAGGATCATATGGTTAGAACAAATTATTTTAAGATTTGTGTGGAATCAGAAAAGACCCCGAATAGCCAGGGGAATTTAAAAAAAGAAAACCATAGCTGGGGGCATCACAATGCCAGATTTAGGTTGTACTACAAAGCTGTGATCATCAAGACAGTGTGGTACTGGCACAAAAACAGACACATAGATCAATGGAACAGAATAGAGAATCCAGAAGTCGACCCTCAACTTTATGGTCAACTACTATTTGACAAAGGAGGGAAGACTATCCACCGGAAGAAAGACAGTCTCTTCAATAAATGGTGCTGGGAAAATTGGACATCCACATGCAGAAGAATGAAACTAGACCACTCTCTTGCACCATACACAAAGATAAACTCAAAATGGATGAAAGATCTAAATGTGAGACAAGATTCCATCAAAATCCTAGAGGAGAACACAGGCAACACCCTTTTTGAACTCGGCCACAGTAACTTCTTGCAAGATACATCCACGAAGGCAAAAGAAACAAAAGCAAAAATGAACTATTGGGACTTCATCAAGATAAGAGGCTTCTGCACAGCAAAGGATACAGTCAACAAAACTCAAAGACAACCTACAGAATGGGAGAAGATATTTGCAAATGACATTTCAGATAAAGGGCTAGTTTCCAAGATCTATAAAGAACTTCTTAAACTCAACACCAAAGAAACAAACAATCCAATCATGAAATGGGCAAAAGACATGAACAGAAATCTCACAGAGGAAGACATAGACATGGCCAACATGCACATGAGAAAATGCTCTGCATCACTTGCCAACAGGGAAATACAAATCAAAACCACCATGAGATACCACCTCATACCAGTGAGAAAGGGGAAAATTAACAAGGCAGGAAACCACAAATGTTGGAGAGGATGTGGAGAAAGGGGAACCCTCTTACACTGTTGGTCGGAATGTGAACTGGTGCAGCCACTCTGGAAAACTGTGTGGAGGTTCCTCAGAGTTAAAAATAGAACTGCCCTATGACCCAGCAATTGCACTGCTGGGGATTTACCCCAAAGATACAGATGTAATGAAACGCCGGGACACCTGCACCCCAATGTTTCTAGCAGCAATGTCCACAATAGCCAAACTGTGGAAGGAGCCTTGGTGTCCATCGAAAGATGATGGATAAAGAAGATGTGGTTTATGTATACAATGGAACATTCCTCAGCCATTAGAAACGACAAATACCCACCATTTGCTTCAAAGTGGATGGAACTGGAGGGTATTATGCAGAGTGAAGTAAGTCAATCGGAGAAGGACAAACATTATATGGTCTCATTCATGTGGGGAATATAAATAATAGTAAAAGGGAATAAAGGAGAAAGGAGAAAAAATAAGTGGGAAATATCAGAAAGGGAGACAGAACATGTAAGACTCCTAACTCTGGGAAATGAACTAGGGGTGGTGGAAGGAGAGGAGGGTGGGGGGTGGAGGTGACTGGGTGACAGGTACTGAGGTGGGCACTTGACAGGATGAACACTGGGTGTTATTCTGTATGTTGGCTTATTGAACGCCAATAAAAAATAAATTTATTATTAAAAATAAAACAAAGAATATAGTCAATGAAATTATAATAGCACTGTATCCTGTCAGATGATAACTACACTCGTGGCGAAGATAGTATAATGTATAATGTTGAATCACTATGTTATACAGCTGAAACTAATTTAACATTGTGTGTCAACTATTTTTAAATTTAAAAAAAGAAGTAAAAAAAGAAAACCTCTGGATTTTTAATTCAATGTTAGGATTTCACAAGTTTATGGGTTTAATGCCATTTTCTCCGTATGCTAGTTCGTTATACCTAAAAAGACTTCTTTTTTCTCACAACTACTTTAAAATACTTTGTCTATCATATTATCATTTTCACATAATGTATGCTGGAATTCACTAGAGAGAAATCTTAGTACATCAGCAATTACAACATGTTTCTAACACAGTGTCCACCTAGCTATCGAGCGCTGAATTTTTAAAAAATATTCATCTACATTTCTTATCATTATCTTTCTTTCCCTAAAAAAATATATTACCTGACCATGCCACAGAATTTTTATTTTTGATCAGATTCCGTGCATGACATACCCATCATTTTTCTTCATCAGCACAAAACAAAAACAAAAAGAAAACTGAACATAAAATGTCTCTTTTCTAACCAGGGTTCATACTTATCTTTAGCTCTTGCTTCTGGATTACACACTTTTGAGGACTAGTCCCGATTCTGAGTTAAAACTAGAAGATTAGTTAGACAAAGAGATGAGGGGGAAGATGGAATGTGTTCATAACTTTATTCCCCATATTTATTCCCCTGACGGGATGAAGCCTTAAAGGTTAGGGCAAGTATCAGATTTTGACGTCTGTGGTCAGCAGAACAGTGCCTCCCCTCGAACCCTATCCCAAAGACACCCAGGCTTTAATACTCAGAACCTGTGGATAGCTCACATTACACATGTAAGCTAAAGTTTTGCAAGGGGAAGTAAGTTTGCTAATCCGCCAATTTTGTGAAAGGAAGATTGGCCCAAATTATTCAAGTAGGCAGAATGTGATTGCAAAGGTCCTAAAAAGATTGAGAGGAAACTGTGACTCTGAAGAACCAAGGAAGGTATAGAGTGAGAATGATTCAGCCCTGAAAATGGAGGAATGAGGTGATAAGCCAAGAAATACAGGCATCCTCAAAAGTGACAAAGGCATCCAGGATAGTGAATGAAATCCATCATCCACTGGAGCCTCCCACCATGAATGCAGCCCTGCTGACAGCCTGGCTTTAGCTCAGTGATATCTACTCTGACTTCTGATCTCCAGAACTGGACAATAATAGGTTTGTGTTGTTGGAAGCAACTGAGGAGCAATTAATAGTAGAAATTGAGAAAAAAAAAAAGTTATAGAAAGTGGAAACTAATTCACTGTGTTATTGGACAGAGACTGAGTTCTCAGGTCTCCTGCTAAATGACTTAGTGATATGGGGCTTATTCTTAAAATCTCTGTGCCCGAGTTTCTTCAAATATGAAATGAGGATAATAATATTTTCCTTTCAGACATGTCACTTTAAATGAGATTATAGAAGAAGTCCATCCATCAAATGATACAGTAAGCACTTTTTAAAAGTAAGCTATTGTTTTTCTTTGCTTTTGTTGTAAATTAGTGAGCATTCTTGGTCTTGAATCTGTTGATGAACCTTAGTGCTTGAGAACCTGGTCTGTGGAATGCAGATTTTTCTTCTATTTAGTTGACCTCTTATGAGCTGAGTTTTAATGACTGCTGGATTCTTCAATACTTGCCTGAAGAAATCAACTCTCTGGACACACTGTATGCTCTAATTATATGTGTCTTGATTTGTTCCTGGAATTCCTCTTGGGCCTCTTTTTATCCCTAATATCTGCTTTCTTCTATTTGCTTTTCTGACTGTATTTAATCCTAGATCTTGTTCTGTTACTATTACAGCCATTTATTTGGATTAGCCTATTCTCATTCCTAACCCATTTCCAGCCTAATTGCTGCTTATTTGTACTCGCCTACTTCTAGGTCTTGTACTGCTATGACCCGTTACATGTATAGACCCTCTACCTTTGTGTGCATGAGAAGGAACAAAAACCAACATGAAAATAACACAATTAGTGATCTTTAAAATGTAATATTGTTCAATAAGCTCAAAAATTGTTGCCAAACCTTAAATTGAGTCAAAACTCTTAAGATGAACTTCAGAGTTTATCTTCTGTACTGTAAGGATAAAATATGTAAGAAAAATTACCTTACATTTTAAATTTGTAACAGCACAATGAGAGGAAAAGGAGATTTTCTAATAGGTCACTTCTGGAGTACATATGCTAGCATATGTAGAATTTTGGAAAGGAAAAATGTATATATGTATATCTGTGTGTATAAAGGATTTTTTTCCCTTTCTGGCTTACATATTCTACATAGGTAAATATTTTACTTATCTTTGGTGAGGAAACAAGGTTAAGAAAAAAAAAATTAGGGATGCCTGGGTTGCTCAGCAGTTAAGCATCAGACTTTGGCTCAGGGCGTGATCCCAGAGTCTGGGATCAAGTCCCATATCGGGCCCCTTACAGGGACCCTGCTTCTCCCTCTGCTTGTGTCTCTGCCTCTCTCTCTGTATCTTTCATGAATAAATAAATAAAATCCTTAAAAAAAAAGAAAGAAAATAAAAATTTATCCAAGGGCTTACTGAAAAGTCTTAATGAACTGCTTACTTAAAATTGTCCTATCTACATTTAAGCCTGAAGTTTTAAATGTTCTTAAACCTGCAAAACCTAATTAGAAACAATGGGACACTAAAACATGACATCTTTCCTATAAATATCCCACTGCTCAGTTGTGCAAATCTATCAATCTTGTGAAAATTTATCAGTGTGATATCTAAATTTAATGTCCTTTTTAATTCTATTTAATGATACATGAGTTTGCTTTCATTTACGCACTTTTTACTTAATAAATAAAAAGAGCTCTGCAATTTTTTTTCATTTTCCTATAAAAATTTCTCCAAAAATTGTTCTTCAAATATGAAGGCTCTACCTTAACAACAAAATTAAGAAATAATAATGAAAATCAGCATTTCATATTTGGTAGAATGATATACTTAACTTGCAGTATATTAAAAAAGATTTCAAACTATAATGCAGAGTTTGCAATTTGATGGTCCACAGGTCATTTCTGGCATTTAGATATTTTTTTAGCCATTTAAAAACCAACTTTTTTGGTTAGCTTTTTTTTATGGGGAGATATTTAACAAGTATCTGAGGGCATTTTTCTTGTTATTGGTTGTATGTTTTTACTGTTATAGATCCTAAAGACTCATCTCTCCTCATATGTTGACAACTAACCAGAAGGGAGGATGATGCCTCTATGTGGGCCAGGTTTTCTTGGGCCAGGTTTGGCCATATACTGTGGGCAAACCAGTATTTGGTTTCCTACCAATCCCTTCTATCACAGAAGTCAGCTTTTTTCCCCTATGTACTACTTGCTTGACCAAATAGTTGACTAAATTAACTTGTAAGAAATGGTTCTGGAAATATTCCAGACTTAATATTATCTACTATAAGAAAAAGCCATGCAATGACATACACAGTTTCTGACATAGCTTTATCCTGTCCAATGATAATGATGGTCTACTCCTATCCCTTAAAATAAGTTCTTCCAGCATTGTCCATATTTTTTTTTCATTGTCCACATTTTTGCCTCATTCAATCAAATCAGTTGTCAGCTCTCTGTACAGATAGCATTGACTTTAAATGCTCTACACAAAATAATTTTCCAAATCAGTTGTAGGTATACAAGAAACAATCTAAATACAAGCACCTTTTAGTATAATTTTTTAAAGATTTGTTTATTTGGAGGGGTGGGTAGCTGGGGAGCAGAGCCTTTTAGGCAAAACTGAGCAGAGCCCCATGCAAGGCTGGATCTCACAACCCTGAAATCACAACTTGAGCTGAAACCAAAAGTCAGTCGCTTAACCAACTGTGCCACCCAGGTGCCCCTAATGCAATTTAAACAAAAGAATAAATCGATAGGTAAAAATGATGTGGAGAACTTTTGTGATTATTCATTTTTATAGGCTCTCAAACAATTTCCTAATGTCTCACCAAGATATTTTTTTCTATTGAGAAAATTGCTCCTTCACTGCCCCTAAAATTTCACTTCAACTTCTAACATATTTTTAATGCACAGGAAAGGTACTATTACTGAACTATCAAGTTAACATTATTCTGGAAATAAGTCCTGACTCATGGCAGCAGAACTCCTAATTGTCCCTCAATTTCCATTTTTCTCCTTTGTCCTTTAGTAATAGAACACCAGTTTTAGCTGAATACCCGCCTGCCAGAAAACTGACCACATTTCCCAGTCTTCCTTCCAGCTAATTATAGTCATGATGCTAGACTGCTTCCAAGGAATGGGAGCAAAGACTATACGTCTAACTTCCAAATCATATCTTTAAAGTGATGGTGATTCTCTCCACTTTCTCCCTTCTCAATCTTCTATATACAGAACGGTGCACATATCAAAGTATTCAGCTTGATGAAACCTCACAAGTGGAACACACCCATGTAAGCAGTCGCCAGATCAAGTAACAGAATATATAATCATTCTGGAAACCTCTTTCATGTTCCCTTCCATTTCCTGTTTACCACCCCCTCCACCCCCCATCCAGGATAATTCTATCCTGACTTCTGGTAGCATGGACTAGTTTTAGTTGTTTTTTCTAAACTTTATATAATGAAATCATATGGTAGTATTTTTGTGTGTGTGTCCATCTTCTTTTGCTCATCACTATGTTTCTCATATTAATCTTTTTTTGTGCAAATTTGGAATTCATTTTTATTGCTGTACAGAATTTTGTTGTGTGAATATAATAAAATTTGGGATAAGTATATATTTATATGTACATAAATATGTGTATATTTATAATATATGTATAGATTCTACATAATAAAATATTCTCTATGTATTATATTCTGTATTTATTCTATATAATAGAATATCTATTATATACATACAAAATATATAGAATATATGTATACATAATTCATATATAATACATACATATTAAATATATTATAATACATATATGTAGAATATACAGAAATTGGATATTCTATTATATAGAATATATGTACATATTCTATGTACATGTTCTATGTATATATATATATTCTGAAACAGGTTATAGTAGATGTGGAATAATAACATTGTAAAGAGATTGTGGTTGACATTCAAAAAGAAAGTATGAATTCCAAATCTATTTTGGACATGTTGAAACTTAGTACTAAAATGGGATTTTAGTTTTCTTATATACTGATAATAATTATAATAGCAATGACACTTTCAGAGCTGCAGTTTTTATAAAGGTGTTTAACATTCATTAATTGTTAAAAATATCTTTATGTGTGCTATGGGTATATCAGTTTTGCCAAAATAATAAGGTGAAAATATGAGAACAATCTACAAATTCTTTATTTTAAAAGATCTTATTTATTTATTGGAGAGACAGAGAGAGAGAGAGAGAGGGAGAGGGAGAAGGAGAGGGAGAGGGAGAGAGCAGGAACAGGGGGAAGTGGCAGAAGGAAAGGGAAAAACAGATTCCCCATTAATCAGGGAGCCCGACTCGGGTCTCCTACCCAGGACCCTGGGATCACGACCTGAAATAAAGGCAGACGCTCAACCCACTGAGCCACTCAGGTGCCCCTCAATCTTCAAATTCTCAATGTATTCTTTGTCAGTGTTCACAGTATATATTTCCATGTTAAAATCTGTGGAGTTAACAAATTTATCTTACACATCTTGGAGGAAGGTATAATACAAAAGTATTTTATTAAGGAGTTCCCAAAGGTAAATTAAAATATGTATTATAGCATGGATTCACAGATGCAGATACACAGACACGGATATATACACAGGACAAACACACACAAATAAAATAGAAAATAGAAAGTAAAAACAGAAAATAAAAGATGATTAGGTATTGCTATAGGATAATAGTATAGTAATGTGTTTCCATATATTTCACACTTATTTTAAATTCTAATATTTCTTCCTATATTGATATTACAGTTCTTTGTCCTTTCTGCGTCCTCAGCTCCCCGTGATATAAATCCCACAGAACAGCATTTTAGTCTCTGCCCCTAGAATCCATGACTCTTTTCTTTCTTTGCCAAATTGGACTTGACAAAATCTCGCATTTTTTATATTTTATTTTCTTCAGTGCTAGTATCCTCTTAGATGTTAAGCTCAGATCCACATCCAATTCATTTCTTCAGCTAATATTTGTAGTTTCAAACTCTGCTAGATACTGGGACAATATGGAGATGAAAACAGTGTTTCCTTCTCCTTTTTGAAATAATTGATTACTGATTGTTTTCTAAAAAGAACCAGTGTTCTTGCCAGGGTGCTCACCATGGCAAATTCTGACTCTGTGGCAGAGGACATAGACTTTGATGTCCCGTGCAATCATGGATGGAGTGTGTAGCAAAGACCGTGTTGGCTTAAGCCAGTGAAGATAAAGGAAATGAGGTTGGCTAATTTTTCTCAATAGCAGAATGTGAGCTGGTGACTTCAGCTGATAGTTTAACTGTTGCTCATATCAGCTTTAGAGATAGCCACATGTTTACCAATTAAGGGATTAATGCACATTATGCACACCAGAGATTAATGCACTTCAGCTAAACACCCCCAAAAGCTGGTATGAGTCTAGAAGCATCCTTTTCCCCTAATGCTGCAACAAAATATAATTCATTCAATTTTCCTACCATTAGTCTAGAAATTATTTTACAGAAAGAAGCAGAGGGAGGTTATCTGAGAAATTTAGCATTTTCGAAAATAGTCTGCATAACAACAAATGCATTTTTAAGAATAAATGTAATAGCAGACATTATAAAATTCATGATTATTTGAAAATCAATTTGAGAGTTTATTATACTCAGCATTTCCTAGACTTCTTTTTTTTTGCTATATCTTTCTTAAATATATTTCTTCATATATAATTTAAAGGAATTGGGTATATGCTCCTTCTAATTTTTATATAAACAACTTATTTTATAAAGAGTAAGAGGTATTAGAGATATAAAATAGTTCAAATCCAACTCCTCCTCTTAAAATAACTGGGCGGATATGTTTTTTTTTTTTTTTTAAGATTCTATTTATTCCTTCATGAGAGACAGAGAGAGAGAGAGAGAGAAAAAAAAGAGAGAGGCAGAGACACAGGTAGAGGGAGAAGCAGGCTCCATGCAGGGAGCCCGATATGGGACTTGATTCCGGGACTCCAGGATCATGCCCTGGGCCAAAGGCAGGCGCTAAACCGCTGAGCCATCCAGGGATCCCTGGGTGAATCTTTTTGAACAAATCCTTTAACTTGTTTAATTCCTTCCTATAAAATAAAGAATAAAAGACTGCCTCTCAGAATGAGAAATATAAAATAGCATGTGATTATGTTTTAGGTGTAACATATGCAAAAAGTAAATTTATTTTTGCTTATTTATCTTTGTTTTCATACATCTTGGGAGGATTCAACAAACAAAGCTGAAACATCACATTTCTAATTAAGACAACATTTTCTGGAGTGCAAACATAGAGATATGTATTTCTTATAACATGACCAAAAATGGAATATAATCCTGGTGATTAATTAAATATTCAAAATTTACTGAATGTCTATGATGCTAGGCATTGATTTAAAGTTGGTCTTTATTTTTAATCACTTATATTTTTTTCAACCTACAAAATTTATGGTAAGACACAAAAATGCCACTACATGATGCTAATGAAATAAAATGTTCAGCACAGTAATGAACCAGTAATGGGGGCAAACTTGTTCTATATTACACAGAAAATGTATGAAATATTTATTCAGCTTGACAAAAATGCTTACTGTGAATTTGCACATTTTTTTTAACATTTGCAAATTCAGCAGTTATTACATGACATCCTCTAATTTACAAAAAGTGTCGAGACATGACAATGAGATAAAATGAAAATTGTTCATTTTCAGGTAATAGAGCATATTTTTAATACTAACATGTCAGTTGAAGTCATGTAATTACTGTATCCAGTGAATCATGATCTTTTACTAAGACACTTTTCTATTGTGTATGTAAAAACAATTTTCAGAAAAATATATATTTTGCTTTGCAATAAACCCTGATTCTCTTATTGGCATATACTGTTCTCTTTATAAAATAATGTACTTTGTGAAATAGCACATCATTTGTAACAGAACAATTGTATTATTATAAAGCAATTGGATGAACAGGATTCTAGAAATTCTATTAAAAATATACCATTGAGTAAAATAACAAGGTTATTTTCAAAATACCATTTCTCCCTTTATAATTTAACTTCAAGAACTGAATCAGGTTAAAACAAAGATAACAGATCTCTAAAAGTTTAACTATTTTAACAATAAGAGCATTAAAAAATTTGTATAGACTCTTAAAAACCCTTTGGTCTACTAATGACCCAAAATACGCTGTTATTTTCTTACCTAGCTGCTTTTACTTTATCTTGCACTGATTTTTTTTTTTTTTGGTAGCACTGAATTTTTATCTAATATCACTATAAAAATGATATTTGCCAATTCCCCAGATTCAATCACCAAAATTATATAAGTTCTGTGATTCCATTTTCACTAACTCAGAAATAGTTACTGTTGGTTTCATAATATAACATTTCTCTCCTCTGTCTCCATGAACTCTTTCTCTTCTCTATTCATACTCTCCTTTGGTCTTGTGATTTCCCTTCTGAGGTTGGTTCTACTTTTTTAAATTATAAATTGTATATAATATCCTTCTAGGGCTTTAAAAAATTAAACTAGTTAAATCATGGAGCCAATTTTGGTCATACCGTACAATAATTGCTTCTTTATTGATTTTTACAAGTAAAGAAATATTTCCATATTCTTTTATAAATATCCATTGTTCAATGTCCCCAACACCAGGACTTTGACATTCCACCAAGAATTTACTCAAAAATCATGTATTTGAGTTAAAAATATGGAGTTTAAATTGCAATCTTCTATGATCCAAGGATTTGCTGAAATTTTTCATTTTGAGGCCTCTTGAATGTCTTTTTTTTTTTCTCATCTATTTCAACACTTCTGGAATCTTAAAATATAATAACTATTCTTTCCACCATAGAGATTCCCAGATTTCCAATATATCTTAACTAGTAAAATATTCATTAATAAAATAATATACAAAATGTCCTAAAATTAGTCCAATGATTCCAATATTAGTAATAACACTGATATTGGATCTGATCCAATACATTATGTATTGCATCAAATACATTATGTAGATACATTGGCTTCAAGCTACTGATTGCAAATGATAGGGGGTAGTACACTCCCAACAATGAATGTAGATGTTGTGGGATTGGCTACAAGACAAGACTTGGTTATGTCATCATTCTATTCGGCCTAAACTCATCCCAACAAAAGAGAGGCAAGAGCTTCTTCTGCTCATGAGTCTTAAAATCTCAGAGTCAAGATGATAGGCATCCCATTCTCTGGTCTGATAACCTTGCACTGCTAGGTTCCTGTGTGATGTTTCAGGACATCATATAGCTATTATATTTTTTATATGTAGCTATCTGTTTTGTAATAGATTCACAAAACTTAGTGGCTTACTTCCACAGCCCTTTATTTCAATCAGTGCATATAGCACTTAGGCTCTTTTTCTGGTCATATCTGGGTTTATCCTATATACCTGTGGTGAGTTGTCAGTGGATTACATGATTGAACCTAGGGCAGATTATCTCATGTGGTTGGAGGTCAGAAGTTTGCAGGCTGGCATGTATACCTCTTCTCCACTTGTCCCTCATCCTTTAGCATACTAGCCTGGGTCTATTCACATTACGGAGGCAAGATTCCAGCAAGGTGAGAAGCTTGCAAGGTGTTTTAGATCTAGGGGTAGACTACAACAATGTCATTTATGAACATTTTATTAAGTCACAAACCCAGCCTAAACTGAAGGGTCAGGGAAATAGATTCTACCTTTAGGTTTTCAGGAAATGAAAAAACAATATTAAAAATCTTACCACCATTATATAAGGCATACCCAACAAAACAGCAGATTGCATATCTTAAATACATACAATATTTATTTGTCAATGATACCACAATTAAGCCAGGAAACGCATGCACGCACACACACACACCTGCCACATTACCTACCAAGCAGAAGACACAAAGTAGTTATGATTAAATGAATAAACAGTGGTTGTTAATATAAGTTTCTGTTTTGTTGAATAAGAGTAACTTACATTATTCAATGTTTTCTATGTGCCAGATAGTGTTATAAATGCTTTAAATTATTGACAAATTTTATTTTATGAACAATCTATTGAAATATATTCATTCAGCAAGTATTTATTTGGAGTTTACCATAGGTAAGGCACTCTTCTAGGAACAGGTTATATCAGACTGAATGAAATAAAAAAGCTTCCAAACTTGATTGAGTTTACTTGCTTGTGAGAAAGATGGACAGTATCCAAATAAACAATAATCATTTGACCTTTTCATAATTATGTAATTTACTTCGGGAAATAAAATACAAGTAGAAGTGATTTGTCATTTCTGGACAGAAAGTTAACTGCTATTACACATGTTGTCACAATCACTCTCGTTTTAGAACTGAGGCCGGAATAGCTCTAGATAATGATGCTTATGCACTCTGGGTCTGGAGTGAGGGTAATGAAAACCGAGACATGAAGCCAGTTGACCCATAATATATACATGACATGATTAAAAAATAAACCTTTGTCACTTTAAGCCCTGGCATTTTTCAGTTTGATTTTAAATATTGCAGCATATCCTAGCTTATTTCGGTTGGTAAACATATAAATGTGAAGTATTTTATATAGTGATAAAGTGATAGGGAGAGAAAGAAACCAGAACAAAGACTAGGAGATACATTGTGTGACATGGTGTTTCTTTCAATTAGATTTAGGGTGACTAAAGGAATTTTGTAGATCCCAATTTACAATTGAGGAAATTGAAGTAGAAAAAAGTGAGGTGGGATAATATGGAGTCAAGACTGAGGAATTCAGGAAGTCCAGAAAAGGAATTTGTTCTTGCTCTGGCAGGCACAAAAGAATCATTAAAAGTTTTATAGTAAGGCTAAGGGAATATGAAAATAGAAAATATATTTGAAGGAATTATGTAGTATGAATTCAGTGATGACTGAAGTCTAGAAGTCATTGGTAGGGCACACATCCAGATATATTTACAAGTAGGAATTCAGCAGCTGGAATTTGAATAAAATATAGGGGGTATGGGTAAAGGTTTATGTACCTTCCACACTTTAAACTGGACATTTAATATTTATTATTTATTCTTGTATCTGGCAATTATTTTGCCAGTCCCCAGCCCACCAGCTACAAAGGTAAATAAAATGTAGTTAGATCTTCAGGAACTCACAATATAATGTAATATATATTTCACATAAAATATTTCATATATTTGTCATTCATATGTAATGATTGGTAGCATAACTTATTTTATAGAACTTTGCATTGAGAAAAAAATTTAAGTTCGCATATTTAATGACTTGGAGGTTCTATGGTAAGCTGTTCAATGGTTACATCCATAAAGTCCATGGATTTAGATTTATTATGGTTTGTGTGTATGTTTTTCTACATTAACAAATATATTGGTGTGCAACACAGTGTTATTAACCTTAAGGATATGCAGGTCCTAATCATCCATGAAGATATTTATTTTCTTGGTATTTGAAAAAAGCTACAAAGTAAATGAAGTAAATACTCATAGTTGGAAGTTTCTACACTCCCCTCTCAGTAATTGATAGTACAAGGCAGACAAAAATTAAGTAAGAAAATAGAAGACTTAACACCTCTCCTAATAAGGAACATGGTGATTCTTAGTGCATATTTACACAAAAATATACACTAATTCATGTGTATAGAAAATCATATATATAAAAAACTACACCTCAAAACCAGTAAATAAACATTATCAACTATATATGGAACATTTATCTAGATAGACTAGTCTCTGAACAAAAATGCACTTAATCAAATTTTAAATAACAAAATTATACAGCAAAGGTTGCTGACCACAAAATATTAAATTCAAATCCAACAACAAAAGCATGTCTGGAATATATCCAAGTATTTGAAAATTACATAACATGCTGTCAAACAATCTATGATTCAAAGAAGAAACTAAAGGCAAGTTAGAAAGTATCTTGAGCTCAGTGAAAACAAAAGCAGAATTTACCAAAACTCATCTATCAATGAAACAACTCTATCGATGGGTACATCTACCTGGCAAACAAGTACATCAAACAACTTAATAAGGTTAGTATCTATAGTGATAAGTCATGATGATAGTATGTCCTCTTGGTATGATGAAAAAGGCACTTTATTTCTGTGGTTTTCTCACCAAATCCAAAACTCAGTTAAATCATGAAAAAAATCCCAATAAAAGGACATTTTATAAAATGAATCATTTTAAATTCAGTTTAAATTCAGGACATTTATAAAATAAAATCTCACCAAGACTCCTCAAAACTATCAAGGTCATCAAAACCAGGGAAAGTAGAGATACTGTTAAAGCCTAGAGGAACCTAAAGAGGCTTGATAGTTAAATGAAATGTAGTAATAAGATACTGGAATGGAAAAAGATATTAAGGAAATATAGTGAGCATAGTATGAACTTCAGCAAATAATAATGTATTGATAGAGGTTTATTAATTGTAATAAGTTACCATATTAATGTAAGATATTAATAATAGGGAAACTAGGTGTGGGTGTATAAGAACAATTTATGCTTTTATATTATATTATTAAAATTTTTTCTGTAATTTAAAAGTTATTCTAAAATTAGAAGTTCACAAAAAATTTCTAATCTGTTAATGATCAACCAGCCCAATGAGAGTCATAAGAAATATTTCCAAAAAAAAAGAAAAGAAATATTTCCCAAATGCCTACTGTGTGCCATACTTGATGTAGAGTTTTTAATTACAAAGATAAATCAAATATCCTATGATTAGAAGGATTATTAGTTGAATTAAAAGGGTGTCTTGATGAGTAAATTGCAGTTAGCATTAAATGCGTAATCAGGAAACCCCTGCATTTATTGCTGATAATTGGGATGTTTAATGTTCTACAAAATATCTTCATGCTCATCGTTGAAGAAGTTATTTTCACCTCTGATTTTGTAAGGAAAGAACATTCGCTCTTTTTTTCTATACCTAGTAGAGACAACACATCTCTTCAGTTTTCCTATAGATTAAGATAACAAATTAAAGGCGAGAAAGAGAAAACAAAACAAAACACTATCTCACAGATATTTCCTCTAAAAATTAATTCCGATAGCTGATCTTTTGCAAAGCAAATTGAAAAACGACGATTTTAAATAAAATAAATGAGTAAAGATTCAACAAGTGCATGCTATATTTGAAAAATACTTTGACAACGAGGAAACTAATTAATAACAAATAACAGTGGCTTAGCTCTTCTCACGGACTTTACGTGAACTAGTTCAGAAAGGATTACAACTTTTCCTAGCACCTTATTCAAAGCTGCTCTGGAGTTAGACTCTCACTGACAATGAGGAGGTACAAGTTGATAAAAAAAAATCAAACTGTATAGAATGATAATTTTATCTCTTAAAAGTCAATATTCTTCCTTTATTTTTTCAAATTTCACTTAATGTTAATTTCGTTTTTATTTTTAAATCTACTGAGAATTATTTAGAGCCTGACGCTTTACATTCTTATAGTACATTATGTAATTCTAATATAATGTCAGCAATCTATTTGTTGAAAGTGATAGAAACTCAAATGTAAGTGTACGCACAAGGAAAATATATTGTTCATATAAATAGACCGTGGCAGTGGCATGCGCAGTACAGATTTAAGTATTATAGGAATGAGAGAATCAAGTCTCACTGGGACTTTAATTGATCATCTTGTTTTTCTGTTTTTTTTCTCATTATTTTTGACCATCCTTTACCATAATATTGAGAACATAGCAATGGCTGTAAGTCACTTAGCATCTCACCCTGTTAACCATCACAAGACTAGACAGCCCTTCCTTACTCTTAGTGAGTAAAGCCTTGATGAAAGTACTCTGAAAGATCCATGCAACTCCTCCAAAACTGAAATGTGATTAGTGAATAGGCAATTTTCACATTCATCAAATGTTCACAAATATTAATTGGGCCCTATCACATCCACTGCAGTCTTCTTCTCATTTGGGATGACATAGACTAATAAAGTCCAATCCCTGTTCTAACTCTAAACAGGCAGAGCACAAAGACGAGAGGCAAATAAAGCAATGTGTCAGGTTGTCATATGTTATCACAAAAAATAAAGCTGTAAAGGGCATGAAGAACAAAGGAGAGATGTTATGTTTAGTATAAGATGGTCAGGGAAGACTTCCCTGATAAGGCGACATTTAAGAAAAGACTTGAAGGCAATTACAACCATATGGCTCTCTCCATATGGCTGGAGTGGGAAGAAACAGGGACAATCTTCCAAGGAGTGAATACCAGTCCAATTTGTGCTGGGCAGATTCTAAAATAATAGGCTAACTATGCCAATTTATATTGCTTTTAACTTTTCCTTCCTTTGCAATTGCCATTTTTGGAATATCCTGATCATTTTTAATGTTTAAAATTATGCTTAGTGTATGCAACACTAAGAATCGTTTTTTTCTCTTAAGGCTTGAGAGAGAATACTTACCTGACAAATAATTTTAACATAGCAATTAAAAATACACAGCAAACAATGCCCATTTTATTTTTCCAGGATAACAAGAGAAATATATGCTAGTGATAGAAAATTAGGAAAATTAGAGAAACGGACCACAAAGACATAGTGCTATTACAGATTTCAATATATCCTAACAATATTTCATCTAATAAAGAAATTATCTACTTATTTAGAATCTGCTTTTTTCACAGGACTACTTCTCTAGGTGTGTTTTACTCACAATGTTCTTTCCCACTCAAAGTCATGTAAATAGTCATTTATCATTTTTTTCTTTTCTCCTATTCCTTTATGTTTTGTTTTGTTTTTGTTTTTTATTTAAGTTTTTAATGCATTTAGCATAGTTAAGTAAGGACAAGCAAATCTGGATGGTCCTGGAGGCTCTTCTCCTCCTCCTCTAGGTAGTTTAATAAGAACCGGGCCAGGATGTAGGAGTTATCCAGTCTTCCTCTCTTTAATAAGGGCTTGCTCCAATTATTGTAGGATTACAGGTGTTCCCTGCTTTCTACCATGCTAAACAGACATAAAGTAGGATTCTTCTCTACTAGACATTTGCCACTGCTCACACAAACTATCTATGCTAACAAATTGTAGGGAGAAAAAGAATTTGAAGGACTCTGTATACTCTATTATTACTCAATTTCATATTTTCCCACAACCTTGCTTCAAATATGCACACACAATATTAGTGTTTATCTGTGACTCTCTTGCATAATTTTGAGCTGTAACTTACTTGTTTTCTAGCAAACATTATGTATTCACGTATACGTTGTATAAATTATTATGTGGAAATTCTCAAGATGCATCCTACTTGGGTACACTATCATCACCCATAGTAGAGAGAGACTACATTATAGCTTCACTCATGGGAGGCTTTGGAAAAGAGAGGTAAGAAAATTACAGCTGAACTTAGAGCAGATCTTAGAGCTGTATATATGTTTTCTCGGGTTTTTATTAACAAAGATGTAGCCAGAAGCAAGGTAAGAGTGCTTATCTGTTTGCTTTTGATGGAAGTGCACATATAGACGCTGCGTAACCCAAGGGTGGACAGTGCCATGTATGAAGTTATTGCTTCTCAGCTCCAAAGCTAAACTTCTGCAGTTTGCTTTGTGACTTCAATGCTTGGGCTCTGCAAACTGCATTTCGAGTGTGCCAGGTGTCCTGTGTTCAGTTTGGCCACCAAAGGACTGAACCCTTCCTGTTGGTCTCCTGTATATTTTCTGTTTGCTGATTTCTGCCTACGTCCTACATTTCTTCCCCCGGCATCGGCAGTCCCTTTCTGTATCAGCAGTTGAACACGGTTCACAGGTTTCTAAAGCTTGTGAAATCAGGCTCACCCACCTCGGGACTGTAATATCATCCAGCTGGCAATCTCTTCACAGACCTGGTCCTAGCCTCAAAAGACCCTTCCTTCAAGCTCAGCCAACACTGTCCTCCATGGTGTTCCTCTCTCAAAGAGTTTATTCCTTACTAATTTCAAAAAGTTCTCCTCTGCATCCCAGCTTTAGGAATGCTGCTTTCTGTAGCTACTACCTCTCTGATATGTTAATGTTCTTTTTATTGCACTTTTGGATTAACTTAATGATTTTATATCTTTTTGACAGCTACTGATACTAAATTCTCTGTGTTACAATAGCTGCTATGATTTATGTCTCCAGTCTGGACTCAAAGTGAAACAAACAGGTAAGTATGTTTTCAGATAATTGACTAAATATGTATTTAGGTACTGTTAGCTCCAGAGATAAACATAGAGACTGAGATAGAGCTAGAGACAATGTTTAACATTCTTTGAAAGGACACACATGGGTTCCCTAGGTGGAGGGTGAAGGTGAGGAGATACCAATGAGGAGTGTGGGGACTGGAAAATAAGAGAGAAAAAAAAAGAACAAAGAACAAAGAAAGCATTAAAACGCTTGGACAATAACACTTAAAATAATTGAATAGTCAAATTGTACAAAAAAAATAAGGCCTACCTCAGTTTTCACCACATGTAAGATATTTTAAAGTAGATGTTATTTCTTTTAATTTTTAAAAGGATAACTTAAAAAAAAATAAAAGGATAACTTTGGTTTAATGGGTATTCTACTCAGAAGGCATGATTTTATGACATTTATTTTCTTTATCATATTATTGATTTTATTTATATTTTGACATAAAGGTGTGATTATATTAATGTTACTGAATTCACTGTATTTAATTTGCTGCCATTTGGGATGCGATGTGTGAATGAACACTTGTATTTTTTTTTTTCATTATCTACTTTGCTGTAACATAGCTTGTGCTGGTTTTTTAACTTTAATGAAGAAGTAATTATTTTTTGATTCATCAGACAAATACATATAACAGGTAACACCAGCTTTTAGATCTCCACTAAAACTTCTGACATCCCGAGAGTTTTTCATTCCTCTTAAAAAATTGTTAAAAATTACTTTTGAGATTTTGTTTAGAGAGGTACTCAAATAGGGTGCTTCATGGGTCCTTGCATGTGAAAGAATATTTTTTCAGTTTTGTTAAAAATTGATACATGCACGCAACACATGTACGCAAGTAATTTTAGTATTTAGTATTTGGAACACAGTTTTTTTATAGTCTAAAGATTTACAACTATTTGCTATACTTATCTTCTGATTATGCAGATTATGCGAAGGAGACCTATTTTTTTAACAATCTGATTTTATTTTGAAGATATCTGTCAGATTTGCCTATTATATTTTAAAGATGGTATTTTCATTTCTTTACATTTGTATGTAAACTTGCATTTTCACATCCTTCTCATCCCTTTTATCCTTTTGACATAAATGTAATAAGATGTATTAATAATTGCTGCTTTCACTTCTTGTGCTATTGAAAAAGTCTTTTTCAGGGAAATTATATTTGGATGAACATATTTTTTTAAATATTAAAGATTCTACTTTTATATTTAAGATTTAATTCTAGACTAGTTTTAAATATGTTGGGTGTATGGTTAAGGATACATTTAGTTGTCCCCAACTATTTATTTAATGGTCCTCATGATCTGAAATGCTAAATTTATTATTTTTCAAGTTTTGATATGTCCAAGTTTTTGACTGTCCTGAGGCCCTCCATTCTTTATAAGCATGCTTATAAAAGCTATATTTTGATAGGTTTAATCCTCATCAAATTTATTTCTACTGATATTATAAATAATGTATGTAATTCTGTTTTCATCATTATTTGCTGCTAGTACATATGAAATTTATTTTATAGGATCTTATATTCAATAATACTGCTTTTCCCCAAAATTTGTCTATATTCTCTTATGTTTCATATGAAAAGACAAATAACCTGAAAATAAAGGTTCTTGCTTCATCCTTATCAATCTTTATGTTCTTTTTGTCTTGCTGTACTTGAAGGGTTTGACGACAATACTGAAAAGAAATGATGATCTAAGCACCTTAAATTATATTTTCAAAGGGAAGGCTTTAAAGTTTGATCATTATGGTTGGAGTTTCTATAGACTTTTGATCAATAAATACTTCTTTTTAAAATTAGGAATGTCCTTGCATGATCAAATATTTTAGATTTTGTATGACTTTTTAATTTTACTGAAGTCTTTTTCTATTGAAAAGGATCATTTGTCATCTTTCTTTTTTTTCTGTTAATGTGGTAAATAACATCAGCAGATTTTTAAGTTTCAAAATAGTCCTTTATTCCTTGAAACAACCTAATTCGATCATTATAGATGAGCTTTTCTCATACTTTGCAGGATTTAGGTTGCTTTTGTTCTATTTTGATATTGATATATCTGCTAAAAACTAATAATGGCTGTAATTTACGGTTTTGTTAACTTCTAAAAACTGCTTTTTTGCAATCAAGTTTATATAATAATAGTAAAATTAGTGTCCATCATCTTTTTTTTTAAGATTTTATTTATTTTTTCATTAGAGACACAGAGAGAGAGAGAGAGAGAGAGCGGCAGTCATAGGCAGGGGGAGAAGCAGGCTCCTTCAGGGAGCCTGATATGGGACTCAATCTCTGAACTCCAGGACCATGCCATGATCATGAAAGCAGAGCTTAACCGCTGAACCATCCAGGCATCCCTAGTGTCTATTATCTTAAAGAATTTGTATAGTTTTAGGATAATATGTCCTTAGAATATTTGTTAAAACATGCTATAAAATTATGGTCTGATTTTTTTGGGGCACCTGGGTGGCTCAGTTGGCTAAGCATCTGCCTTTGGCCTAGGTCATGATCCCAGGATCCAGGATTGGGCTCTCGCAGTGGGGAGCCCCTCTGCCTGCTGCTTACCCTGCTTGTGCTCTCTGTTTCCCTCTCTCTGTTAAATAAATAAAATCTTTAAAAATAAATACATAAAATAAAATTACAGTCTGAATTTTATTGTTGGTATTTATTTTGTGTGCTAATTTTATTTGTGTCCATAATTTTACTACTGAATTCACTTTTCTAATAATTATATGCTTATTCAGGCTTTCTTTTCTTTTTTTTTTTTTTTAACAATATCTACTAACCACCAGTTTTTGGTAAAGTCATTCAACTTGCCAAATTTATTTAACCAGTGATATGCCAAATGGATTGGTCAAAAGTAGTTCATATTCTCTATTTTTTTGTTAGTTTTAAAATATTTTTCCTTCTTTCTCTCTCTCTCTCACACTGTTTTTCTCGTCTGTGTGTGTGTGTGTGTGTGTGTGTGTGTGTGTTTTGGTAAAATTTCAGGGAGAATTTTGTATCCATCTTTTGAAATAACCAACTTTTAGCAAAGTCAAATATCTCGATTTATTTTTCATGTATTCATTTGTTTTTGAACTTTTTTAATTTTCCTGTTCCTAATCCCTTTGGATTTGTTCTGTTAATCTTTTTCTTATTTCCTATATCTGAATTCACCCTATTATTTCTAAGTGTTTCTGTTTAAATATATGCATTTTTAAATAGTTTAATTTCTGTTTTAGCTCTAACAAATTTTTGTGATTTTATTATTTATTTTCAAGAATTATATAATATGTATTACATTTTGTAATATTATTATGAAGTGTTTCACAAGCAGGTCATTTATTGCAGAGATGCAAAGCAGAAATTTTTGTTTCAATTCATAGCCTTATTTCTAGCTCTTTTTTGTTTTTAGCCTCTAGGGATCTTTTCTGATGGCTCTGTACTCCTTTTTGCATGTAAAATAATGTTCTTATATTGTGCACAATATTACGTGGTGTTTTAGAGTAGGAGGTTTATACACCTTTTTAGTTAATAAAATTGCTAAAATTATAGTATTCCATTCATTTTTATCCCACTCCCCTCTGGGTTTTATTTACCCCATGATTCTGATAGAAAAACTTTATTACAAAATCCATTTCCAATTGATACAGTTTTGGATTTATCTTAATTAAATGCATAATTTATTTATCACTATTGACTATTCTATCCTTGAAATGTTTCTCTTTTGTTAGTTTTCAGATCAACATATTATCTTGACTTCCTTCCATCCTCTTTGCTTGCTTCTTATGATTTTCCTTGATGGTATCGTTCTTCTCCATTATAATCTGAATTTTGCAATTCCACAGAACTTATATCTAAACCCTCTTTTATTTTTGGCTTCTAAAGCTCTATTCCTATAACTATGCATCTCATTGAATTTAATCAACTTGAATTGATAATTAAAACCATCTAAATGATAAGCTTGTCCAAATGATAAACCATCCAAATGATATCCAGCTGCCATCTGAAAATGTTAGTGTATCCCATTAGTAACTCAAATATATATATATATACACACATATATATATATATATATATATTTGAGGTAATAATATTTAATATATATTAAAAGATTTTATTTATTTATTCATGAGACACACAGAAAGGGCGGGGGAGAGAGAGAGAGGCAGAGACACAGGCATAGGGAGAAGTAGGCTCCATGCAGGGAGCCTGACATGGGACTGGATCCGGGACTCCAGGATCATGTCCTGGGCTGGAGGCAGGCGCTAAACCACTGAGCCACCCAGGCATCCCCAAATCTATAGTTTTATAAGGTAGAATTGGTTATAAATACCAAGCTATTTTCTTTTCTAGTTTTTCCCATCTCAATAAAGTTCACCACCAAAAATGTGGGCAAGGCGTAGTTCTTTTAGTGATCATGGATTAGCTTAATGTGAATATAATCCCAGTGAGAACACCTGGAAAAATAGACACAATTGGAAACTAAAATCTACATGAAAGTGTCAAAATTTCACCAAGATAGCAAGAATTGTGAAGGTGCCCAGAATGTGAAGAGAAGGGGAAGCAAAGTACTTAGGTTTACTCTCCCTTGAGTTGCTAAACAGATCGTTAGCCATTCACAAGGAATGGGTAGTTCAAAGACCAGCAAAAAGGAGGGTCACTGATAGATAACTTGAGTTTTCAATTTAAATAATCAAAGGTGATAACACAAGCATAAAAGGAAACTATATTAAAAAACAGCTTTACAAAAGCTCAAATTTACTTTCAAGCAGACCCAATATTTGTGATTAATTAATTCAGTAAATTAATAACAACTTAGAACATAATGAAATAATTGGAATACATATGGTGCTCTCAAACAGAAATTTAAGAACCTAAAATAACAACTGAGAGTAAGAACTCAGTAGATATTTTAGTAGTAGATGAGATATAGTTGAAGAAGGAGTAAGTCAACTGGGAATTAGTACAATAGAAAATAATTTATAAAGATTTAAACATACATAGAAAGATGATTAGAAAATGAAAGAAAAATAACAAAATATTTATGGAACATGGTGAAAAATGTAATATATTATGATTGATTCCAAAAGTAACAGAAACAATATTTGCAAAAATACATAAAGCCCTAGTTCTAAGAAGATCAATGAAACAAATTCATGATGAATACAAAGGAACCACATATAGACAAATCATAAATAACTGAAAACCAAAGATAAAGAGCAGTCAGATAGTGAAAGGATGACATATTTCTTCAGAGGCAAGAAAGGTAAGATTTACATCTGACTTCTCAAGAGAAAAATTAAGATCCATAAAACAAATGGAATTACATCTTTAAAGTACCAAAACAAAACAACTACTGACTCAGAATAAATGAAGGTAAACAATGAAGAAAATTTCTGATAAACCAAATAGAAAGATTGTTGCCAAAGGAACTGTGCTGAAGAATGTAACAAAGGGCATTCTTGAGGCAAAGGAAGCACAAATAAATACTCAGGAAAAAAACAAACAAAAGAAAAGCAATGGAAAAGTAAATATGTGAAAAAAATCAAATTATAAATTGATACTTATAAGCAGTAATGGCATCTTAATGAATTTAAAATATGTAGACAATATTCCTGATAATAGTTGTATACAATGTTCTGTGAAGGTAAATTAATATGATTTTTATTTTAATGTATTACAATTCCTTCATATTTTTAATAGATTTTGATTTCTTTATTTTTTCTATCAGTTACTGAGAGAATAATGATCAATCTTCCACTTTCTCAATTTGTCTCTTTCCCCTTTTTCTGTCCTGTTGTTTTACAATACTTTCAAATTATATGTTTAGGTTTATAGAGACTTAGCATTTTATTTTTTCTATTATTTGACATTAATTTTGGGGTATGCTTTCTTTGTTTCTAGTAATACATTTTGTCTGTGTGTTTTACTTGTTATTAGCATAGCTAAATAATATTTGTGCACCTAATACTTGCCTTTTTTATACTACTACTTTCAAGCTTTTTAAGGTATTTCTGGCATGCTTGGGTGGCTTAGTTGGTTAAGTGTCTTCCACTCAGGTCATGATCTTGGGGTCCTGGGATGGAGCCCCACATCAGGCTCCTTGCTCAGTGGGGAGTCTGCTTTTCCCTCTGTTCCTCCCCCCATCCATGCTCCCTCTCTTTCATAAATAAATAAATAAATAAATAAATAAATAAATAAATAAATAAAACCTTTAAAAAAATTATGTTACTTCTTATTAGCAATTGGGTCTATTTTACTAAATATTCTATTAAGCTGTAGACCATGGGTCAGCAGACTGCTTCCAACTGGCTAAATCTCACCCCCCATTTATTTTGTAAAGTACCACCTTGTTCATTGAGTTACATTTGGCTACTTTCATGCTTCAACTGCCAAGCTGAGCAGTTGTGATAGAAACCACAAGGCCAACCAATTTCAAAACATTCCCTAACTGGTTCTTTACAGAAAATGTTTATCTATCCTGACCTAGGTAAAAACAGATTTTTAAATGTATATATTTGTACATATATATTTAATATAATTATGTTTTAGCTAAGTCTATCATTTTACTACATGTTTAATAATTCTGACATTTATTCTGTGTTTCTTTCAACATTTTTGAACTAATGATATATTTCACTCTTCCATTTTCCTTTCTATTAGCTTGTTCATTGTATACCAACTTGATATTCTTTTTGTGGTTATATGAGTTATAAAATTCACAGTTATTATTTAAGAAGGTCACATAAACTTTTATGTAAAAAAATTAATAATTTTAAAACATCCTGAAAATGTAAGGAATGTAGAACACTATAACTCCATTTATATCTCGTGTGAATTTTCTCTCATTGTTGTACGTATTTTTATTTTATCCGTATTTTAGACTCATAAACCATTATTAATTACAGTGTAATGTAAAGAGAGCCAGTTGACTCCAGTACACACAGTGAGTTATATTATAGGACAGGAACAGCTGGTTTAGGGACCTCAGGTCTTCTGGAAGTCTACCTATCTTTGCTTTAGGGACAGATATTATCCCTTTATACTAGAAAGTAACCTACCAAAGGCAGATAGTATTTCTTGTTCCCAAAGCTTTCACTATATGAAGAACTTGTAAAGATTTTCTGGAATACAAGGCAATCAGAGCCTCACTTACAAGATATGTGGCCCACAGAGAATCTTCTAACTAATTACCTCTCAGCATTAAATGATAACAAAAGCTGGCACAGAGAGTAAAAGACGAGGAGTGATGTCAGCAAGGTAGAAGAATAAGAGCTCCCCTACTCATATCTCCCTCAGCAACAATGATTTGGCAGCCATCCAAAGACAAAGTGCCTTGTGGGTGCTTAGAGATCCAGGTAGGAAATTGTGACACCCCTTTGGAGTCCAAAATTGCCAAGGCAGGTCTGTGACCAGATGGCCAATTCACCCTCTGTGGTCCTGGGATCCAGGAAGAGTCATGCCCACTTCTACCTTGGGTGATAGGTAGGCCTGCAGACTTTGAACCTAAAATGGCCAGTGATGTGGGTCCAGCCCCTCTCAGCTACAGTCTAGGAGCCCCTGGAAGAAAGCTCAGTGAAGCCAGTCTGACTGTAGCTATTGCATTATTAATATTTCTATAGGATTTTACAATTATATTAATGAACAAATTTGTCAAATTAACTCTTCTCCCATTTTTTTCTTTTTCTTATCTTTTTTCCCCAGCACTATTAAAGTATAGTTGACAAGCAAAATTGTATCTATTTAAGGTATACAAAATGATGGGTTAGCATACATAGACATTTTGACATGATCACCACAACCAAGTTAGTTAACACATCCATGTTAGTTACTTGTTTTTTCTTCTTTGGTGTGGTAAGAAGACTTACTACCATTTACTTTTGCTTAATATGCGTCTTTTTTGTACTGAGTCTTCGGTTCAATGAAGGCTTTGTTTCCTTTAGTAGTTTGTGATACATGTAAGTACTACTACCTAAGTCTGTCAGTGATCAATAAGTATTATTTAAATAAAATGTTAGTTTCTGACTTTACTTGACCACAAACTTCTAAGTCTTTAGACTCCCTAAACATATTGCACTTTTGTCATAATATTAGAGAATATTTGTACTGGAATAAGCACCAGGAACCTGATTCTTATAAAGGAAGATATATTTTAAATTCCTCTCCATGGGAAGAGTTACCTATCCTTTGAGGCATAGCATGAAAGTTAATTCCTTATAACAGGATATCATAATCTCTCCCATGTAATTTATTAACCAAGAACCTCTGTTCAAATAGCAGTATTAGGGATGAATGAAGCATGGTATGATGCATGACTAACTACAACATTTTCCCTGGGGTTATCTGAAAATGGAGCAGGAATAATAGATTTCTATAGAATTGTAACTAAATATAAAATAACTAATGCAATTATACATTTTAAAAGTTTGTTTTTGATATACTGAAATATCTAAGGCAAGAATCTCTCTTTTACTTAAAATTATTAGTAGATAGGGGTGCCTTGGTGGCTCGGTCAGTTAAGTGTCTGACTCTTAGTTTTGGCTCAGGTCCTCCTCTCTCGGGTCCTGATCTCATGTGTCTTGAGATCAAGCCCCAAGTTGGGTTCCACATTCAGCGGGAGTCAGGTTGGATATTCTCTTCATATGCCCCTTCTCTCACTTGTGCTCTCCCTCTTTCTGTCAAACAAATAAATAAAATCTTTTAAGAAATTATTAGTAGGCAGAAATAAAAGAAAAAGGGATATTTACTATATACAGTTATTCCTCATTTTTCCTTGAAAGTTTGCATTATGCCATTTCACTTTTAAGACCTACAGTTGGTACCTATTTTCACTAAAACCAAAAGAAATACAAATATTATTTTTGATTTTATGAAAAAAGGCAAAAAGCAAAAATAGCATTCAACATTTGTTTTGCAGCTAGCCTTATGGAAGCAGAACATACCATGAGCAGTGACAATGGTCCCTGCAAGCTTCTTCCAAGGAACCACACTCAGCCTCTCAGCATCAAGCAGCCAGAGCTTTGAAGTCTGTGAACATCTGTGCTTTATCTAGATTTATTCTGTGCCTCCTTAACAAAGTGTGTCCTAAAAGCCAAAGAAGTTATATTGGGGGTGTGGGAATGCTCAAAATTTTTCCATATTAAATTAATGGTAATTGTTTATGCATCTTACATCATTTAGACTTACAAAAGATTTCATAGAAATGCTCTACTTTAGGATGGTGGAGGAAACCTGTATTTATAACTATGATTAAAATGTGTATTGTGGTGTTTCCCAAAGTTATTTTTTTTTAATTTGGACTGTGTGTCTGTGTATGTGTGTGTGTGTGTGTGTGAGAGAGAGAGAGAGAGAGAGAGAGAAATAGAGAAAAGAAGAAGAAAGAAAGAAGAAGAAGAAGAAGAAGAAAAGAAGAAGAAGAAGAAGGAGAAGGAGAAGGAGAAGGAGAAGGAGAAAGAAGAAGGAAAAGAAGGAAGAAGAAAGAAGAAGAAGAAGAAGAAGAGGAAGAGGGAGAGAGGGAAGGAGGGAGAAAATACTAGATTTTATTTTTGTTTTGTTTTTTTTTTTTAATTTTTATTTATTTATGATAGTCACAGAGAGAGAAAGAGAGAGAGGCAGAGACATAGGCAGAGGGAGAAGCAGGCTCCATGCACCGGGAGCCCGATATGGGATTCGATCCCGGGTCTCCAGGATCGCGCCCTGGGCCAAAGGCAGGTGCCAAACCGCTGCACCACCCAGGGATCCCTAGATTTTATTTTTAAAGACTTTTCAAGTAAATTTGGAAAACTCAAATCTATTTCTCTTGGAAACTCAGTTTTCTGTATATTAAAGACTGAAAAGTTCTGCAATAAATAAGTGTTTCACTTTGACACAAGGTTTCTTAAATGCATTTGGGAGGGGGCTCCCCTGGAATCAGAGAGCAGAAAATAGCACTTCTTGGTCTCTTGTGATTGTTGGCTGCTTCCTCAGTATCTCTCTGTTCTCTTCTCCCGTGGCAAAAGGCTCTCAACAGGGAGAGCAAGTCCCTGATAAGGACTGAGACACTTCACTGGTTTTGGACGTTTAGATTTCAGGATTTTGCAGTTACAGACAGCTGAGACTCACCCTAATACAGCAGGCCTTCTGAGCTGAAACTAAATGTGAGTCTACTGATCCAGGGATTTTTGTTGTAGGAATTTGAGTTTACTGCCTTTGTTCTCCATATGGGCTGCACATCACACCTGGAAAATCTCAAAAACAAAAACAAAAACAAAACTCATGTCTTGGTCCCTTAAAAGACCAAAGGGATCTGGACAGGAGTCCTGGCATTGGTAGTTTTTCAAAGCTCTCTAGGTGATTCGTTGATTCTAATAATACAGCCAGGTGCTTCATTTTTAGCCCAGATAAAGAACTTCCCATAAATTTGTGTTTTTCCTGCTTTTTTATTCCTGTTCTTGTTACAAGCTTAAGGGTTTCATTGTATTTTCTGTTAACATTCCAAAAAGGAGAACCCTGATTCACATAGATAATTGACCCTATCTTTGTTTACAGGTAATGTGAGTCCTTGTTTCTCAAAATTTTCGGTTTGTGTGTTTTCACACTAGGTCACGTCCTAATTTGCTGGCCAACAAATGGATTCTTACTTTGCATAAGGACCCTATATTTAGCCCTATCCTTCCTGTCCTTTGGGAGCAGAGTCACAAGATACACAAAGACACACTTATGCAAAAACCTCAAACCAAAAAATTTACTTAGTCATAGTCAAATAATAGAAACAATATGTTACAAATTATCTCTGCAATAAACCATAGTTGTGGCAGTTTTTCTTAATATTATACATTATACACCTTGTTGGTTGGAAACACATAAACACACATTCTTCATCTAAAACATGTGTTTTCTAGTATTTCTACTAATTACCTAGCAATCACAAATACAACAGGATCAGTCTTTAATCTCTAGCCAGAGAGTAATCCAATGCCATTTCAAAATCATTCATCCAGATGTGTATCTTACGACCAATTTTTTTTCTTTGATTAGCCTCAGAATTTACAACTTTGCTTTCTATTTCTCTCTAGCTTTATCCCAGCCCAATATAGATATTATTATTTAGCATTCTTCAGGCTAGAGAAGAAAAGTTACATTTAATCAATTCCAAAATGAACTACGTAAAAAATCAGTGTACCAATAGAACACTGGCAGTGCCATATCTGTTGGTAAAGGTCAAAAATTCAGAAGTGCTGCCAGACGGCATTGTAGCCACTTAATATGGTAATTCTGCCTGGCACTTTAAAACCAAACACTTGTGCACAGTGGAGTATGTGACAAGACGATTGAATCTTATAAACATTATGGGTCACTCTACTGATATGCTACTTTTTTCCCCCTTGCATCTGAGGCACCAAGTCAAAAATATGCTTGCCAAAAGTTCAGCCTGATGGGTCTACCATGATGCATATTCTAGTTGGTAAGAGCTCCTAGGTGGAGCACTCTGAGGTCAATCTTGAATTATTTCACCCTGATTTCTCAGGGGAGCAGCTGTAGTGTGGCACTTTTTATCTCAGTGAACACACTCCTGAGTAATAAGAAAAAAAAATATATGTATATATATTTTTAGTAGTTTTGTTAACACCTGCTGTAAGAAATTCATCTTCTACCTCATGTTAAGTATAGAAATATTATTTTTCCACCTTACCGTAATGTCATATCCAAGTTCAAATTCTGTTTTTGGATGCGTTGTATTTCCCAAGTGACCGTACTAAAAGCACAGAGTTTATTTTAAATTTGTGCTATTGCTAAACATATACTCTTTCATAGCTACTTCAGGAACTGGGTGGGATATGGGTGGGTATAGTAAGAAAACATGCATTAGCCAAATAAGAGAACATATTACCCAGGGCTTTGTGGAGATGAGATCTAAATTCAGTGCAATTCAAGGAGCCATTAAGCAAGACTCTATGATTACTCCCTTTAGTTCTACATCAATAAGAATCAAATCTTCCCTATTTGGTTCCTTCCAGCTGAGCCATGTGCTTTTCTTTCTTCCATTAACTGAAGCACTAAATACTCTGTTTTTTCAGAGATAGACCCTTTCTGTGTACATCTTACTTCCAATGCTACCTGTTTTCGTTTTCACCACAAGGCTTTTGGTTTGTACACCAATGGACACCAATGTACAACCTTTGCCTTAGCTTTAGAACTCTTATTAGTAGTAATTAAAAACAAGGAAAAAGAGTTATAAATAATACGTGTAGTCTGTATATTACATTAAGTAAAGTGTTCCATAAAAACAATAGCTGTGTGAATCTTGACATATCATTTTACTGAAATGGTGTTTTTGTTTGCTTTGTCTTTAAGATAGTATAAAACAGAACTTCCTTATTTCCCTTCTTTTTGTTTTTTTATGGTAAACACTTTTAATCAGTGATTTTTTTTTTCATTATGAATATAACTGGAATCTCAAAATTCTTTTCAACCCAGCATTTCAGGGAACTCAAACACCAATATGTTAGATATATAATGTGAGTTTACATACTAGCCATCTCTAATCTAATAGATCATTTGATTCTAGAGATAAATTCAAATGGTCAATTTATTTGGTTAAGATAGACAAAAATTATACACAGACTTTGTTTTTAGTGAAAATTATAATGGAACTTTATTTTAAAATTCTGTTATGGGAAATGTTATACTTAATTTATTGTTTTATTTTTTTTGTTATACTTAATTTAAATATAATTAGGATTACTGTAAATACTACTTTAGACTTTGAAATTTCCATTATTTAAATAAACATCTTCAAATGCCTTTTGTAACATTCCAAGATAAGTATTCAGTAATTAGTGTGTCTTGAGAAACAATTTTTCATAGGTCTCTCAGTTTCTGCGCATCTTGTCTTTTGTTTTGGGTGATTATGTCAAGGGTGTTTGTATAGCAAACAACCTTGGAAGACAGAGACGGTGTTTCACTCTAAAGCATAGAACAAATATTTTTACTGTCCAGAATAGTAAAGACACTAGGACAAAGGTTGGGCAGTTTGCCAGAAGTCCCCGTAAGTGATGGAGGATTTCTGACTCAGAGTTCCTCTGCAATGATGTAAACCCACTATGTACACATCAGTCACCTGTACGCCCCTCCCTCATGGGCTGTTGAGTGGAGAGAGATGCATACAAACATGAAGCTTAGCCTGTTTGCTCTGCTGTAATAAAGTCTTCGTTTAGAACACAGCAGACTTATGTCAGCATGAAACAGACTTATAAGGTTGCAAGTATGGTAAGATCTCAGACCTTTCACAGACCTTGACAAAGTGCTCTTAAAGTTTAAAATAGGGCACATGAGGAGTCATTAGTCAACAGGTATGAGGTTTTGGTTATACAAGGGGAATAAATCCTAGAGCTCTACTGCATAGCACAGTGCCTATAGTTAAACTGTGCTGTATATTTGAAGATTTCTTAAGAGCGTAGGGTTTTGTTTTTTTTTTAAAGATCTTATTTACCTATTCATGAGAGACACACAGAGAGAGGCAGAGACATAGGCAGAGAGAGAGGCAGGCTCCCAGTAGGGAGCCCGTTGTGGACCTGATCCTAGGACCCCAGGATCATGCCCTGAGCCAAAGGCAGACGCTCAACCACTGAGCCACCTGCCACCCAGGTACCCAAGAAGGTAGATCTTATGTTAAGTGTTCATATCACACACACACACACACACACACACACACACAAATAATAATAAAGAAAGCAGGAGGAAACTTTTGATAGGTTTATGACACAGATTGTGGTGATGGTTTCATAGGAATATACTCATGTCCACGCTCATCACAAGTAGTACACCTTAATTGTATACAGCTTTTTGTATGTCAAACAAAAACCAACCAACCAGAAAAAAATTAATTCATTAATTAAATAAAATATAATGTAAAGTAAAGTTAAATTTATATGATTTAGCCCTTTTTCTGTGTTTAAGATTCAGTGTCATGTATAAATGAAATCTATGGACATAATTAATAACTAAAATAATTGTAAAATGGATTACCATGAAAGCTGAAAGAATGAAAAAAGTCAAGGTATTATTCCTCTTTTTTTAAGTTTTTGTGTAATGTATTATATATCCAGAAGTATATGAAATATACATGTGTACCTTAAGGAAAATAATAAAGTACTTATGCAACCATAAATCAGTTAAGTCAGTTAGCGATTTATTTTAGAAATCTCCTTATCTCATTGCAAAAACATTTGTTGTCCCTTTAAATAACTCCTCTACTTTTATTTGTAGGTTTAACTTCTGCGTGTGCATATTTAAGCAACGTGTTATACATATCAAATGTCTTGAGATTTCCTGTTCATAGGATTATTGAATTTCTCTCTGATCTGCTTCTTTCACTTGACACTATGTGTGTAAAATGTATCCATGCAGATGACTTAATCCTCTGCTTAGAGTATAGCATTGTATGGATATGCCATAATATATTATTATTGATTGCCTTTCATAGATTTTATTAAGTTTTGCCATTAAGAAAAATTCTACGGTAGACAATCTTGCACATGCTTCGTGGTGCACATGTGAAGAGTTTTCCATATTACCTACCTAAGAATAGAAATCTGACATGATGGATTTGAAGGGGGTCATTTAACAAAGCAAAGCCATTCTTGACCCTTTCCACTAAGTATATAACAGTTGCTGGTCAATTTGTAGACATACCTGTGCACACACATTCTCTCATATACACAAAATTGATATTGGGTGAGTATTAAATCAGCTTGGGGAAAGTAGGTATCTTTACAACACTATATAACATTTTAATCAGTAAGTAGCCAGTATCATCTGATTTACTTTAGACTTCTTTTTTTCTCAATAATAGAATTCTCTCCTTAAAAACATAAACATATTTTGTTAAATTTAGTCGTAAATCCTTCACACTTTTGATGCTTCACATTTCTAAAATGTATTTTAAAAATGAACTCTCAAAAAATAAAAATAATTTTTCATTTCCGAATAATTTGCTGACATAATAGTGATTTTTATGTGTTGATTTTGTACCACCAGTCTTGTTCAAGTTCTTTTAAAGTAATAAATCATCTATGGATATCTTCTCTCTTTTCTTTTCAAACATTATAGCATTTACTTGTTTAACTACTTTGGCCAGATAATCCAATACAATTTTGAACTAAATTGACGATAATGGACTTAATTGTTTTATTCCTCATCTCAAGGGGAAGCATGCTTTTCAATAGTCACCATTAAGTCTGAGGTTTGCATAGCATCTTTTATATATTCCTTACAAGATTAGGAAAGTTTAATTTTATAAGTACTTTGCTAAGTATTTTCATCATAAATATATTCAGTTTTTATCAATTTTTTACAATTTATCAATTGTAAAAATTTATAAATTTTTACAACTATACAGTTTTTATCAATTTTTTATAAATTATCAATTGTAAATAATCAATTTGATTATTGGAAATAATCAAATATATTGGTTTATATATATAGTTTATATATATACTTTATATATAATATGCAATATATTTATACATATTAGTTAATGCTTAAATGTGATCAATTAAATTGATTTTGTAATTTGGATTAGAAAGGTTTCACAGGATAAAATTCCATCATAGATAAAATGTATTATTCTGTTATGTTAATGGATTTGTTTTCTAAAATATGGTTAGGCCACGTTAGAGGTTTTTGTGGGGTTAGATAACATTAGTTGCACCCAATATCATCTGTTTCTTGATCTCTTAACAATGCTGTTATTTGGAGGTGGCAATGCACTTGGCCCAAAGGATATTTCCCATTCACCCTTACAGCTAGGAGTGACTATACAACTACTTTCTAGTCAATGAGACATAAACACCTTGTCTGAAAATTCAAAGATAGACTCTGAAAGGAAGTGGCTTTGAGGATGGGGATTTGCTTTCCCTTTCTCATTTCTACTTTCCATGAAAAAGATGATATGAATGGATTCTAGAAGCTGCTATGGATTACGAATTGACCTTAAAAATTAAAGCTGGGCCCTTCAAAACAAAAAGATACAGAATATATGGATCCTTTCATGAACAAAAGGTGCCTCACCAGACTCCTAATGCCTACCTTGAGACTTTGTGTATATGTCTACTCTACACTAGGACATTTAAGAATTGTATTCAAGTCAATAAATTCAATGCTTTATGGATATAAACCTCAAACTATGCAAAACGGGTGTTTTCCTGTCTATATAACGCACAGAGTGGGGGGATAATATTATCCTGAGGGTGAGCAAGAATTTAAATTGTTGCAAACATAGAGAAACTGCAAAACATTTAACTTCAGGGACCAAAACCCATTCACTTCTCAGACTTTTCTCAGTATGTCTGGTTATATCAATGAGGAAAAAGTGCTTAGCATGACCCTAACATTTACTAATCTTCAAATGGATAATCAGAGTGTTCTGCAGCTAAGAGTAAGAACATTATACTTATGTTTAACTTTCACTTGCTACAAGTAGTTTATTTCCCATTCATTACTGTGCAACTGTTTTAAATTAATAAAAAGGGAGATGTTTTACTGTGAAAAAATAAAAGCAGAGATGGTAAGCAATACATGGCACAGAACAATGAAGATTGAGAACCTTAGTCTCCAAAGGAATTACGCTGGGTTTCACGAAAAAGTACAGACTACTGCAAAAATTCTAACATTTAATTTTAATTAATTATAATAAATAGAATTATATATTTTTAAAAAGATTTATTTACTCATTTAACAGGAGGAGAGAGAGAGAGAAAGAGCAAGCACAAGCAGGGGGAGAGGGAGAAGCATGCTCCCCACTGAGCAGGGAGCCTGACATGGGGCTCAATCCCAGGCCCCTGAGATCATGACTTGAGCTGAAGTCAGATGCCTAACTGAAAGAGGACCCAGGTGCCTTTAATTATATCATTTTAACAAAGAGAATAATTTTGTTGGAAAGCAGCCAAGAAAGATACTGGGAAGATATTTTCTAACTTGAATCCCTAAATGGATGATATAGATATTCACATCATAGCAATATACAAGGAGGAGGCTTGAGGTAGGTGTTTTGGAGATTTCTCTTGTGAAAACCTCCTCCAAAATAGATTTCCCTTTGATCTCTGAGATGTAAAACATTATATGTATTATAGGTGGGGGATGGGGGTGGGTTTCTCCATTAAAACATGAAGGAAGAGCAAAGACACACTGTACACCTCTCTTACTGTCCCAGTAAGGGCAGTGGCCTCTCCTTTGCATTCATTTTACCTGATCAGCCCTGGTGTAGCATGAGACAGGTGCTTCCTGAGCAAAGTCAGCAGTACTGGCCTGATTTTATGCCCAAATGAAGCAATCAAAGGAACCAAGGCAGCATAAAGGGGGAAAGCGTGCCAGATGTGAGGCTAATGGGGCAATGGCAGGGAGCAGGCTGTGCTGGAATAAGCTTGTTAAGCAGAGCTAAAATCCATGAAAAGCAAAGTTCTAGAAATTCTAAAGCAAGAGCTATCTTTGTAAGCTTTAGCGCTCATCAGGAGAAAGTATGTGATCACACTGTTCATCAGCAGAAAGTATGTGATCACACTGTTCACATATCATGTATAGAGGTATTCATTTAAGTAGGTTGAGTTATTAATAATAAAATATAAAAGAGGACCTTGAAATATTTTAACAATCCACTTGAATTTTACCTGCTATTTTTAGCTGTATAATATATATGCTTTTATTTGCCACTCTTAAGGTTTTCTCCTTTATCATCATCATCTTAAGCCTAGTGGAAAATTAGAAACCCTAATGGGAATGATTAAAATATCCAGTTATACCATTATATTTATATTTCATTACATTTAAATTAAACATGCAAAAGTATGTTGCTTTAACTTCCTTCAATTTTCATTTTAATTCATTTATAAAATACTCCCTTTTATATGTAGATCATAAATTAAAATGTACATTTCATTACTTACAGCTGTCTCTTTTGTATTCTCCACAAGATGCGCTACAGAGAAGGCTTAATTTATCAAATACTTAGAAATATCATGTTCTATTTTTCTATTTAGAGAATAAATAGATTGTTAAGCAAATGTGTGATTAGTTTCTCTCATGTGTCACCCTACATGATTGTTAATAAGTATGAGTGAGAATCGGTCTTAAATAGATACTAACAGCTCTAATGATTAGGGCATCCACTGCCTTCACAATGAAAATCAGGTGCACTGTTTATTACTGTGTTTTCTTCCCCTTAAAATATACTTGATTAATTAATTCAATATTTATCGCCAGGATCAGTGCTAATGAATATATAGTGGTGAATAAAATAAATTTGTTGCCCAGTCTCCTGGAACATATAAAATAGTAATTGTTCAGTAAAATATGTACAAAAAAATATGTACATTTTCCAATCTCCAAAACATCTCTAAAATGTTAATATTATACATTTTAAGTGATCTTTCTGCAAAATAATGGGAAAGTTCTCCTGACCACCTCCTACAAAAATCCATAAAATGTAAGCAATTGCTATCCCATAAACCTCTGGGAGAAGTGCAAAAGTCCAAGTGATTTCATTTTGAAGAATTGACACATACCAATTAGGAGGAGGTGTACTTCTGTCTTGAACGTAATGTAAGCTAATCGCTTTCTGTATTTTATAAAAGCTCAACATTTGTCCAAGATATTAAACACTAGCTTTGATACTGTCTATTCAACGGAAATATATAACAGAAAGAAATTGATATTTTACTGGGTAAGTTCCCCCAAATCATTACTTTTATCAAAATCTGTTGTGTGTGTTATGTGTGTGTGTGTATATATAACAATGGTTGATGTTTTGAAATATTATTTCTTCCCCCCATTTCAGACCTCACACCTTTTACACGTTCTTTTTGAGTTTCCTTTTTGAGTTCTACATCCTCAGAGTTCCCTCAGAGATATCTTCCTGACTGTCCTACATAATGTAGCGGTGGGGGTTGGGGGGGCGGGCTGGCATGATATTTCTGTTTCTGTATGTACATTTATGTTCTATATTTTCAGTTTATCATTGTGTTTTATCTGCGTCTAGAAATTTATCTCTATCTCAGAAAAAGCAGCATTAGGTGTTGGTTTAGAACAAGTTTATGGAGCCAAACAGAGATCAAGTAACAAGTCTACCACTAATTAGCTGTTCGCCTCTGGGCAGGTAATGTGATTTCTGTGTACCTCAGTTTCTCATCTTTAAAATAAAGATCATAAAAGCATGTAAGTCACAAAGTTGTATGGACACTACATGTGGAAAAATATATATGTATGAATGTTTGTGTGCATGTCTGTATTTGTGTGTGTGTATTCTTTTGTGTTAAATGTTCAGAAAGGTGCCTAGCAAAAGTAATCACTTACGTAAGCATTAACTATCTCATTAATGTATCTTTCCAGCTCTCCAAATATATTATATCCAACTGTATTACATAAATTATTCATTTTAATTTTCTCTTGGTGGAATTCTAACAAGTGAGGAACATGATATCTGA
The DNA here is from genome assembly GCF_048164855.1 of Canis lupus baileyi. Lineage (NCBI taxonomy): Eukaryota > Metazoa > Chordata > Mammalia > Carnivora > Canidae > Canis > Canis lupus. Next base: position 19,360,613 of record NC_132875.1, on the reverse strand, counting down.
CCATGATATATCTTCACTTCTTTGAATGGGTTTGCATCAAACTGCTGACAATTGTGTGAGGTAATACTGAACCTTCATTTTTTTGGTTGCCTTTTTATATACCAAAAGTATGTTGAGACAGATATGAACACAAAATATGCTTTCATAGATATAACCAAACTGTTTCTTCTGAAATTATTGGCTTCCTGCTCCCACTTTCTAAAATATATATTCATATATATAGCAATTTTCTGAGCATATATTTCCATTTTGGGCCTAAAAACTTTTTTATTTAATACAATGATCAATGCCTTTCATAGAGTCTACCTATAAAAAATGAAAAGACACCTTGAGATGAAGAGTATTAGATTATAAGGACTAATATATTAATCATTAACAAATTATCAAATGCTTTCCAATTCACAATCCACATGTGTACTATTGGGAATAAAAGAATATGTAAGGAAAACACCCAATTTTCTAGCAGGATTTTATTTTGGTAATTGTGCATTCAGGGTCTCGATCCTCTCTGTCCTGCTTAACTCCACCTATTTAACCTCATTTTCCAACTGCTTGTTCTAATCTTGGTATTAACTTGGCAAACTCTTGATTGAATCACTTTAACTGCCTGGCTTCTGGGAATCTTTCCCATCACTGAGTCAATATGCCCTGGCTTAGCTCTGCTCACCAATCCCAGTGCCTCGGAAGGTCATACATCCTGAGATGAGTATACTCTGATTTTAGTCTTTCGCTTACCCTTAAATAGATGAGCTCTGCTGTGAACCTCTCCTCCCTACTGCTCCCCACCCCCAGCCCTATCAGTCTCTCTATTCAAGCATCTATTTGTTCTTAGCGCAATCCACTGCGGCCTCCTTACTTCACTCTGGAGTCTCTCATGTTCCTCATCTACTTGTCTCCTCCCTGCTGTATCCCAGCAACTGCATCACTTCTCTGTACTGGGACAGACTGCATCCTGCTAGGTGCCCTGAAACCTTGAGCAAGCTCAGGGTGCAGCATCAAGTAAACCGAGAGGCAAGCACATACAAAGTGAAATTCTGTTTATGACAACACAGTGTCCTGTGTTAAATAATCCACTTCAATTTAAAGCAGGATAAAAGTCAGTGGGCTAGTGGTCCTGGGCTCCTCAGATATGGCATATCATTAATGATGTAAATGAGAGCACTGTAAGGTTTCATTTACTCCAACATTTTCTCTTCCCCATCTTCCCCTTTTCACTTCTTGCTTGTTGGCTCAGTAACAAAATAAAGCAAACTAAGCAAACTCAGTTGAGTCTGAATAATTCTTCTCACAAATCTTCGAATCTGGAGTAGCTTTGGGGGTCTGGTTTAATTCATACCCTTCTCACCATGAGGTTGCTGAGGTGTAGCCTCACCTCCAGGAGACTTATGACTCATAAAAGATGAAAGAATTTATATTCATAGCATAGTAAGCTCATATTATATGTAAATGGCATGCTTTATTTGGTCTATACAATTTAGATAACTTCTTTATATTTTTTTCACAATAGCCTAAGAGGAAGAATTATTTTTAAAAAGGAAATCCTAGAGAAGTTGAAATATATATCTGCAATTATCTGCCTAATAAAAATTTTTTTAAAAAAAAATAAAAGACCTCCATCTTTTATTGATTCTTGACCTAATGAAGTTGTGTTTGACATGGATTTGAAACAAAGTTTGTACTGAGTCCACTATTTGCCAACCTAAGGACATTGGACAAACTGTTTTACGTCTCTGAGCTTTGTTTTCCTCAGCTGAGAATATGGCTATGAACAACTAGCTCAAAAGGATGTTTTGGAGATTGAATGAGAATTTATTTGTAAATCTCCTTGTTTAGTAGCTATCACATAATAAATAGGGAGCTAATATCACGTTCTTCCTTGGAAAAGGAGGTAACTCTAGTGGTCTTTAGCTTGGTGGACTTTGTAGCTAGCAGGTGAAAATGCGAATTTTTGAAATCAGTATCTGTGTCTACCTTATTCAACTCTGTACTTCTTGGCATGAGGTCAAGCGTGTTTGAAACACCAAATACATGTTTGTTGAATGAGAAAATAAATAAATGATCTGATGATGAGATAGACAGTCTATGTATTGGAGTCACATAAGACAGAGAGGAAGATTTCTATAGAAGTAAATTCAAAGAGGATGCCACGTAGCAAAGATGAAGAAAAATATAAAAGTATACAATTAGATAAGAGAGAGAGGCTCTCACCTTTCCAGTCAACATTTCTGTAAATTTTGAGGCACTACTTGAGAGTAATTTTTTTTCTAAACATTAGAATATATATCAGAGTATCTATAAAGTATGCACCAACCTGATACTGTGCTTTTTGATATCTCTTCTACCTCTTCAATTATCTTATTCATTCATTGAAACAAGTTTCACATGAATTTCTGAGTAAATATAAAATATTGAAAAGAATTGGGAATCATAATACAATATTCATTTCTTCCTTTCTCTCTCTCCCACTCTCCCTTTCTGTCTCTCACTCTCCTTTCTGTCTCTCTCTAAGAAGCTGTTAAATACACTTCCCTGGTACACCTCCCAATACTTTGAAAAATATTAAAATCAATATTCAGTAGAATTTTGCATCCAGAAAGATTTAATACTTTAATATAACTTTACAACCTGAACATATATAATAAAAACACAAAGTGAGTTAATAATAGCATATACTTTCTACAAAATCCATCTGTGAAATCATTGTAATATGATAAATCATCTTAGCTACCAATTTAACTTCTCTAATTTGGATATATAAGAATCACAAAGCAAAAACAGTCTCTCTTGTCATCCTCTACATCATTTAATGAATTCAAACTAAATGCTCATTAAACCTATTGCAAACAGCTTGGGTTATGTTTTAAACAACCATGGAGGTATTAAATATAATTATGATACCTGTCTTTAGGAATATATATTTCACATGTTAAATTGGGAAATTTAAAGGAAATATTGAAAATTAGAATGCAAGCAACAATATTAGGTGATTGATGATGTGTATTTTAAATGTGAGCAATGGCATTTTTAAAAAGATTTTATTTATTTGAGGGAGAGAAAGCATGTGTGAGAGAAAGCTAGGAGAGGGAGGGGCAGAGGGAGAAGCAGGTTCCCCACAGAGCAGAGACTTGATCCCAGGGGATGCAGGACTCCATCCCAGGACCCTAGGATCATGACCTGAGCTGGAGGCAGACACTTAACTGACTGAGCCACCCAGGAACTCTATGCGCAATGGCATTTTTGTATCAAAAAATACATTTATATTTATTTCAAGTTATATTTCCCATTTGTCAAACTACTGCTTCAGGTCATTCTCTTCTTTTTTATCCACCATGCCATATTGAAGCTCACATTTTGAAATGAGCATACACACAGGCCAGTTTTTAAAACTGCAATTTTTAATCTTGACATAATCAGGGAAAAAAATTTATTTGGCACTTTACTTTCTGTACTATAGCACATTAATCAGTTTGGTGAAATATACCTCAGAGTGTCATTAGAAAATTAAGGGAAACAAGCATTCCAAGTAATCTAAACTGTTTTCCCCTCCATACTTGAGCTTATCTCTCTCAGTACAGGTTCTCATTATGAGCTTTCTCTTTTTTGGCACGCAGCTCCAATTTCATTTTTTATTTTGGTTGCTGCAAATAAATTTAATAAAATAAAATATGGATTTGTCACATACATGTTTAAGTTCATCATGTGTAAATGTTTAAAATGCAAAATGCCTTATTAAATATTGGGAAGATCATTATTATTGATTCTAATATTTCCTATTTGTAACTCCAGGCTTCCTCTGTCACATTTATTTTTTGTTACATGTAATAAAATAATATTTTTTAAAAATATATTATTTATTTATTTATTCATGAGAGACACAGAGAGAGGCAGAGGCACAGGCAGAGGGAAAAGCAGGCTCCCTGTGAGGAGCCAATGTGGGACTCGATCCCAGGACTCTAGGATCACACCCGGAGCTGAAGGCAGACTCTCAGCCACTGAACCATCAAGGCATCTCAAAACAACTTTTAGGAAATAAACATAAAAACATAATCTTGAAAAAAAACAGGTGGCTCTGTTTTCAATTGTTCCTCAATTCTTTCAAATGTTCTAATGAATACATAGTAGTTTATTCCCTAGTATGTTTCTTAGAGAAATGCAGTTATAAGTACATCTGAATTTTTAATATATGTGTATTTCAAATTATATTGGCACATATAGTAAATTGCATTGGCACATTAGTTAAGTTTGGTTTTGTCTTCCATTTACTACTATAAGTGTATATTAAAACTATCTACTTAGCATTACCCACATTGTTTATAGACAGAATAATGGAGCTTGAGAAAAGCATCTACCTCACAAATGATCAGATGGTTTTATCCAAGGGAACTTCTTTTTTTTTAAATTTTTTTTTAAAGATTTTATTTATTTATTTATTCATGAAAGCCACAGAGAGAGAGAGGCAGAGACACAGGCAGAGGGAGAAGCAAGGTCCATGCAGGGAGCGCGATGTGGGACCCGATCCCGGGACTCCAGGATCACGCCCTGGGCCAAAGGCAGGCACTAAACCGTTGAGCCACCCAGGGATTCCCACCAAGGGAACTTCTTTCTCAGTCTTATATAATGTGTAAATGCTGAACACACGTGCACATGTGCTCACACACACACAGATGTAAAATCACCAAGTCCCTTCCCCTTAACTCTCTATTAGTACTGTTATTTATATCACTTCAAGAAGAAATAATCATCTTCTATAATTTATGATAGTTACAGAGTATAATTTTGATGACTACTAGAATCCTGAATGCTAACATAATTTGTGGTTCAAAAGAAATTTGTTTGTTTGGCGGGGGGGGGGGGCGCAGATGAAGAAGGAAAGAGAATCTCAATCAGACTCCACACTGAGTGTGGAGCCCAACACAGGGCTGGATCCCACAACTGTGAGATTATGAGCTGAGCTGAAACCAAGACTGGGACACTTACCAATGAAGCCACTCAGGCATCCCTGACTTAGGTTTTTAATAGGACTGATAGTCCAAGAATAAGTTGCCCAAAACATAAAATTTCAGATTTTATGCATATTTTCCAAATAGTGTAGACCTCCTAAATGTTGAATAGCTTCATGCAGTTAATTTTACTTTTCTTAAAAAAAAAAATTACTTTTCTTAAAAATGTATTCTAGAGTTTCATTTGCTACCCATCCCTGAAAATTACTTCTCTCTCTACACATTTTTGAAGTAGAATATATGTATTACCCTGGTCTGAATTTAGGCAAGATTAGAACAATTTTTAGGTTGAATGCATAGCAAAACATTTTTCAAAAATACACAAAATCACTGACACTGTGTAATACCGAATAACCTTTCTAGCTTCAGGTATCAGAGATTTGGATGTTCAATATTATTATGTTTACTTAAATATGTTCTACTTTTGACTGATATTAAGAATTCTACTTATCTGAGTATGCCTTGATATAAGGAAAGAGGATATGCCTAAAGTCAGTCACTGGAGCCCTTCATGGTAGTAAAGATATATATATATATATATATATATATATATATATATAATTTTTTTATTTTGTCATTTTTAAAAAATGTTTTATTTATTTATTCATGAGAGACACAGAAAGAGAGAGAGGAGAGAGAGGCAGGAGGCAGAGACACAGGCAGAGAGAAGCAGGCTCCATGCAGGGAGCCTGACCTGAGACTTGATCCCGGGACTCCGGGATCATGCCCTGAGCCAAAGGCAGGTGCCAAATCGCTGAGCCACCCAGGCGTCCCTGTCATTTTCATAATAATGTGACATTTCCTTTTTCAGCAATATTTGACATGTGATATCCTAAAAAACAAAGAAACTTTTACTACATTATGCATAAGATTGCTAGATAAAATACAACAAACACTTAAGAATCGATCCTAGAAAAACACCAGAACTTGCAAAACTATATACTATGACTTACAAAAAAAGTTAACCTGAAATTTAAGACAAATGCTTAAGCTCAAACTCACTTAAGTAGTACTTTCAGTCCCATATTTCTACTACAGGAAAACTGATCTATCAGCAATTCCTTACAGCATCATGCATTCCACTTACTGTTGAAGCACTTCTCTAGGTTGAAACTGATCCACCCTGCCAAAACCATTCAAAGACTGATTCTAGTTCATCAAATTCTTTAAGTACTTTTCTCCAAATGCCTTCCTCATGAAACACACACTGATTCCCTTAATATATATTGTTTGTTGCTTCACTAAGGAAAAGTAACTGTGGCAATTGGCTGTTGGGTTTCTAAAAAATTGGAGGTTTTACTAGATTTGGCCATGAATCTCTCTGCTGTAGACTCAGTAATAGCTTTTATGTTTATAAATTTCAGCCTAGCCATGGCCAACTTATCTGTCACAAGATCTATGCTGAATCAAAGCTTTGATTACAACATTAAGATCTTCAGGGTTGAGGTTATTTACTTTATCCTAGATGAATAAAGATCCTCATAGCTTTTTGGTTGGGTGATCATAATTGTACTTATTTTCTTTGCTGAATGTCTGCAGGAGCACTGTTTTGCACTAACCATTCTGTCTGTCTATAGGCAAGCAACATTGTTACATATCTATTAGACTAGGCTCCTAAATCAGGAGCAAAGAGCCAATATATCCGTCTTCAGAATTCATCTCAAGGAATGCCAATTTAAGGAGTTCCCCTCAGATTGGTATCATTTGCATAAACTGCCGGAGGAATTTTTTGAAACTTTATAAAAACGTTTCTTTTCTTTATTATATATGAGAAATTTGCTTTGAAAGAAAGCTACTCTCCACATATTCTGCTGATTTCTACACCAAGGCATTCTCAAATGATATTTCATTTTTGACTATGAGTCAATTCCTTACAGATTCACTGGTTGATAAACTTGTACTTCCACTTGACTGGATAATGTAGTCTCATTCTTGTACTTATCTTTCTAAATAGCATAAATTCAAGCATAATTATAAGTTTCAGGTACAATGTGGGGAAAATTTTAACATAAGGGAGATTTTTCATAAGAAATTCTTCCAAGAAATACTTACTAGTATTTTCACAGTTTTAATTATTCTAAGGTAAACTTTTCCATTGAAACATCAACCCTGAGAAGAATGTCTTAACTGTGATTTAAGCTAATGACCTTAATTACAAGATTATTGAATATGAAGGAGATTGGAATACTTGGACCTTTTAAACAAGATTTTAAAAGTTCATAAATACTTAACTTGTGAATAGAGATATTTATGAATTAAATGAAAAAGGCCTATATAATATCTCTAAAACAATTACAGTGAATTAATAATATTTCTGCAAGCAACTCTTTCTTCCTAATTCTATTATAGTTTAATAGTATTCTCTTTATCTATGCCTGCAGTTTTTTCTCATGTTTACACTTTCTAGATCTCTTTTGTTGTAAATTAACCCTATTCAGATATATTGTTTAAGATTACAAACATATGCAACTATGTGTAACCAAACATAATTACCACAATGGATTTTTTTCAAATGCCTAGTCTTGTAAATCTCTTAAAATGTCATACACTAAAAATTCAATATGTTCATTCAAATTGTAATTTCAACATCTTTAGATAAATTAAAGTCAAACTAATACTAGATTAATTGACAAACCACCTTCAATTCCAGACAAAAATAATTATAATATTCCTGTTTGTATTTAACATATTATAAAGTAGCCATAAATCAATAGGTAAAAAGATAGTTAAATGGTTTTGTATTATGTAAATATGTGTGTTTATGAGGAAAGAATAAAAGGGTGGAAGCATATGTATTCAAAGGTTACCAATGTGATTTTGTTTCCAAAGAAAAAAAAAGTATAATTTTGTCCTAAAATAAGAAGTATTTAACTGTTTCAGAGTAAAAGATACTAAAACAGGAAGTTGGAAGTATGGTATAAGTGTAGACTGCATGATGAAAAATAAATTACTTGTGTAAGATTATAAATACTTACAAAAAAGATTATAAATACTTACAAAAATAAGATAGAATCAATTAAATTGGTTAAAATTTTGGACAAAGTTGGTAAAATATAATGAATATATTCATAAGGACAAAAAAGACTTGTGAATCATCTCCCATAAAGTGTTTTATAAATAATACATATGGAACATAAAGTTATAATTTTATAAGTCTTTATACTAAAATAGAAGTTAATCTGTAACCAAGACCATTGGGAATAAGATATCTCCATGCTGGAGCGAAGGATCGCTACAGGCTTCTGTGATTCTTTCCACTTCCATTTTCTATTTTCTTGCCAATTTTCATCTTTGCTGATATGCGGTTTGCTATTTTTAATAGATGGCTCTTAACATTTGTTTTTTTTTCAACACTTTGATCTTTAACACCAGATATAAGATGAATTCTTGAGAAATTGGCATTATTAAGCAATCTGTAACCAAATTAAAGGACAATAACACTTGTTTATCTAAGGCGGATGCAAACAGATGATAGAGCAAGTCTTCATGGTCCAGATCTGAAGTCTAGGATAATGGCTTGGAAGTACCTTCTAAACTTTAATGAGAATCCCTTCTTTAGTGTTTGTGTTATGGTGACCAGATTTATGATATTCAGAACAATATATAATGCTGTTTAACTTCTGTCATGCCAGATGATTCATCCAACAAAAGGAATAAGCAGAAGTTATATTCATAAATGTGAAAACAGCTACCATTAAAAGAACAATACTTGTTCCTGAACTATCAAACAGCTGCACAACAATCAAATAATAATAAATCTCAAAGGTGAGTCTGATTTTCAGGATATTACTAGAAAATATCCATAAATTGAGAGAAGAGAATTAAAATTTTAAAAAGCAAAAACATAATCCATAAATAGCAAGACCAGAACATGGTTTCAGCCATAAAGAATAAATGGTACCAGATTTATCCAACCTCCATAAATGCCTAAAACATGAGATCAACAGTTGTTTTAGACACTAGGAAAGGGGCATCACTGGACTGTGATTTCTAACAGCAGAGAATAAAACAAGCTCACAGTGATCTACACAAAGACTCTTTACAGAACACAGTACCTTCTGTGGGATGGCAAACAAAAGAAGATTACAGTAATTCCACCAATTTAAGGACACACATATCAGAGTTTAGGAAATGAAAGAGGCAGGAGCTTTAATGACAGAGTACCAGATAAAAGGAAGGAACTCAGAGAGCAAATTTTCAAAACATGTATAGGGGTTCCTTTTGCCTTGGGATAAATACTAAGAAAATGGCAAGAATCCATAAGCCCGGGGAAACTGGGTGACTCAGTGGTTGAGCATCTGCCTTTGGCTCAGGTCATGATCCCGGGATCCTGGGATCGAGTCCCGCATGGGGCTGCCCATGGGGAGCCTGCTTCTCCCTCTGCCTGTGTCTCTACCTCTCTGTGTCTCTCATGAATAGAGAAGTAAAATCTTAAAAAAAAAAAAAAAAAATCCATAAGCCCAGTCAAAGAAAAACTAACAGACAATGTAAAACTACCAGGAAAGCTACAAGTGGAAGACTACCCAAAGCTCACATAATACTAGAGCAAATCATCTAGAGGACAGAGATTTTTTTTTTTAATCTCTTTTTTTTTAATTTTTAAAAAATTTTTTATGATAGTCACAGAGAGAGAGGCAGAGACATAGGCAGAGGGAGAAGCAGGCTCCATGCACCGGGAGCCCGACGTGGGATTCGATCCTGGGTCTCCAGGATAGTGCCCTGGGCCAAAGGCAGGCGCTAAACTGCTGCGCCACCCGGGGATCCCAGAGATTATTTTTAAACATGAGACATTTGGTAGAAATCCCAGAGGAGCTACACCCTTAAAATAGGGTTAAAATAGCCCTAGAGCAAAGGTAACCATAGATCAGTCCTAAAGAACTTTGAAAGAGTTAAGGTGATTTGCAAATTAATTATGTGTCAAAAAATAAAATATAAAAATACATATATTTAAATTAATATATATGTACATATATATACACACGCACATACTTAGAAAATTACATATATTACATATGGTGTTTAGCAAAAGAAATCACTTGGTCCTAAAATTGACAGAAATTACTGAAAGTGTGAAGAAGCAAGACTGTATGACCCATAATCAATTAGTATTGATTAAAAATATTATGAAATCAACAGACAATGACTTTTAGAGACCTAATATGAATAAATATTCATGGATAAAAATTAAAACATAAAAATATTGAGAATAGAGGTTATAAAAAAATCAATTTGACTTCTAGAGCTGAAAAAATACCATACCTGAAATGAAATATTGACCTGATGGGCTGAAGGGAAAATCAGACACTAAAGAAGAGAAAGTTGGTAAAATTGAAGACAGGACTAAAAATAAAAACTAACCACAGAGAGAAAAACATTACCTGAGAAAATAAAGAATTTGTCATGAAAAAAAAAAAAAAAAGAATCTCAGTCATGTGAGGAAAAACTTCAAGTTGTCTAACATGTATAATTAAAATAGAAGAGCAAGAGCACACAGCAGAAGGGAGAAAGTCATTAAAGAAATAAATACACCCTTTTCAATGTGATGAAAATTATAAGTCAATCAGAAAGACAATTATCATATGATCTCACTCATGTGGAATTTAAGAAACAAAACAAAATCCAAGGGAAGAGAGGAAAAAATAAAACAGGACGAAATCAGAGAGGTAAACAAACCATAAGAGATTCTTTCTTTTTTTTTAATTTATTTATTTATTCAGAGAGAGAGAAAGGAGGCAGAGACACAGGCAGAGGGAGAAGCAGGCTCCATGCAGGGAGCCTGATGTGGGACTCGATCCCAGGCCTCCAGGATCACACCCCGGGTTGCAGGCTGCGCTAAATCGCTGTGCCACCGGGGCTGCCCACCACAAGAGATTCTAATCATAGGTAACAAACTGAGGGGCATTGGAGGGTAGGGGCTGGGGAGTTGGAGTAAGTGGGTGATGAACATTAAGGAGGGCATGTGATGTAATGAGTACTGGGTGTTATATAAGACTGATGAATCACTGACCTCTACTTCTGAAACCAATAATATATTCTATGTTAATTAGTTGAATTTAAATAGATATAAAAAAATTATAAATTCACATATCTACTAAGCTCAACAAAACCAGAGAATAAGTACAAAGAAAGTACAACAAAGCATAAAATAATAAAACTACTATAAAGTCAATATAAAGAGACATATTACTTAGAGAGTGACAAGAATAAAATTGCCATGCATGTCCTTTTAGGAAAAAAAAAAACAAAAAACAATCAGGTAAACAATGGAGCAACATCTGGAAAGTTCTAAGAAAGTTCAAGGTAAAAAACAACATCAACTAAGTATTACACAACAGTGTAAGTAGCCATCTGACCCTTAGGCGTTGTTTGCTATTGATACCTAGTACTCATCCAGAAGGTCTAAATGTGACTGGTTAAAATCTTGGTATTTTAAGTATCTTTCCAAATAGAAAGAAAGGGTATGCAAAGTGTAAAAGTGCTATTCCCAAAATCTTATCATAGCACTAAATAAACATTTCTTTGGATAATTCTATCATAGAATGATGAGATATGTAGTGTTTTTGGTTAGGTTCTTTGCCATCACAAATAAAAATCAGGTTTTATTTTTATGTAAAAATAAAAGAATGAGTATTGGGGATACACTGAAACTTTCTGCCTTAATAATAAATTCCAGATATTTTCTTCCCTTCCTCCCTCAAGCCTAAAGCCACATAGGTCTACAATTTAGATATACAGATAATAGATACGTAGATGATAGATAGAGATAGATAGATCAAGATAGATAAAAACACATAGATTTAGTATAACCTAAATAGAAATGCACCCAATCTCTGGCAAAGGAAATTTGCGCTTTGTATAACAAATCACTGTCTATTATGAAAATATTTAATTTCAGGACTTCTCTCACCTGAGTTTGTACTAGGTAATCAGCAAGTTACATAGGAAGACAAAAATATGGAGAACATAAGCAAGAAAAAAATATGGGGGCTAGGAGGGCCTAATCATTTATCAAACTACACATCTAATTAAATAGTAATGTATTCAATTTTAGTACAATGAATATACAAAAATTAAGTGATCTCTGAATAACAGTGGAAGACAAAAAATTATTAAATATCACAAAGTTTGTGAGAAAATAACTGTCAACCTCTAATTATACAAACAACAAAAATAGCTTTCAATGGTAAAAGCAAGTAAGTAGATTTTCAAAGAAATGAAACATTATATTAAAAAATATGATAACTTGGGAATCCCTGGGAGGCTCAGTGGTTTAGAGCCTGCCTTCAGGTCAGGGTGTGCTCCTGGAGTCCCGGGATCGATCCTTCAGGCTCCCCTGCAGGGAGCCTGCTTCTCCCTCTGCCTGTGTCTCTGCCTCTCTCTTTCTGTGTCTTTCATGAATAAATAAATAAAATCTTAAAAAAAATACAATATCTAATGGGAGATTCTAGAGTTCATACGTTAAGAAAAAGAAAAATTATCACAGAGAGAACTCTGACATGCAAAAAGAAAAAGTAAGCAAAGAAAGCACTGATAATCTAAATAAATGTTGAAGAATTAAAATATTTTTCACTAAAACCTAGTAATTCCAAAGCTTATATGAAATGAAAATAGTGAAAAAAACTGATGGGATATTAATATAAACCTGACACTAGGAAGAGATAATCTGAGGTGGAGCATCCAAGAGTTCTTTAATTATCCAGGTGGATGATTAATCACAGACTCTGCAAACTACAGTCATAGAAATTTTTGCCAAGTAGCCTCTTAAGCAACATTATTAGTCTTTCACTCTTGTAACAACAGATGGAAAAAAACAGAAATAGAAAAAAATAATCACTCAGATAAACAGTAAAAAATGAGAAAAAAATTACCAGAGAAAATACAAATAGAGTGTTCAAAATGTTCAATAAATAAATATGTATCAATTAACATGAAGAATAGACTATGTTTATAAATTAAAATAAAATTATATATATGATATGTATAATTATAGTTACATATATAAACAAATATGCATATATCTGTTTATTTTTAAGTAGAATAGAATGTATCTTAAGTTTACTACATATCTATATATACAAATGAACATACAAAAATATATACATAGGTATATGCACACCCTTTTCAAAGATACCTAATTCATAATGATTAAATCATAATGGCTATGAAAGTTGAAAATAAACAAATTGAAAATATATTTATGCAGAAAGTAGCAAAGAGAAATTTGGTATAGGTATGTTAACTTAAGACAGGAATAAGCATTAAGGCAAAGAATATTAATAGAAAAATTATAATTAATACTCATTGAATCAGAAGAACATAATAATATGAATTTATAACAAATGACCACAAATACATGTAAAATAAATGAGTAAACAAAATACATACGCGAATAAATATTCTAATATATCTAAAAGCACAATAATATTAGATGGTGACTCAGTAACTGTGAATAAAACAAAGTAGAAAAAAATCAAAGTAAAGAAGACTGAAAGAACATGGTAACAAATTTGGTCTGAGGAACATAAACCAAACACTGCCATCTACTTTAAATGCATACAGAGATAAATTTACAAATTAAAGGTTTTAGAGTAACAATAACATTCAACTAATGAAAGAAGAAGAAAATAAAAAAAGAACAAAAATGAAAAAAGCAAAAAGACAAAGATGAAACACAAGGAAATAATACAGCCAGAGTTGATTATTTGAAAAGACAGCTTGGAAAGTTATTGGATGCTTTAAAATGAATATTAAATAATGCTAAAGAGAATAGGAACACACAAAAGAATGCTTTTTATATCATATAAAATTACAAAACTGATCATGTCTTAAACAACAAAGGAAAACTCAATCCTTTCTAAAATAATTTGGAAACACACAGATGGTAATCTCTGCTAGGCAGTGATAAATCTAAGTAGTATTAATAAAACTAGAAAAACAGAACCCCACTTCCTGGCTTGCTGGAAACATTCTCAGCTCATGGATAAAAGAGGAAAGAAAAAACAAAATGGCAGGAAAATATATTTATTTGCAAGTAGCGTATTCTGGTTTATATAAAGGAAATTCTTACTGCAACTCTCAAAAATATTCTCTTAGTTTTTGTCAGAAGAGCTTATTTAGTTTTACACATATGATCAGATCACTTGAAACAAGCACCTTTCTTCTCTCTGATCATTTTATTTTACATTTATATTTTTAGTATTATTTTTGTTTCTCTTGTTTTATTTGAGTATATCATTGGCTTCCTTAGAATATCATTTGCAAATAATATAGAGAATTTGCATGTCACAAATTATTTTTTAATAGCTAGCTTGGCTCAACAGTGTTGTATAATCTCAGCATTATTGACATAAGGGGATGAAAATTAGTTTTGAGGGCCCGTCCTGTGCATTGTAGGATGTCTATCAGCATCTTTTGGCCTTTCCTCATTAGATACCAGAGGCAACACTCCCAGTTCTGACAACCAAACTTGACTCCATATGTTGCCAAAAGTTTTCTGGGAAGGGGTAAAGGGTAATGTTTTTGATTGTTTTGATTGCTCTACTCCGTGTAGCAGCATCTCCAAAGGGCCCCAATGACTCTAGCCTCCTATTCACATTTCTGTTTAGTTCACTCTCACTCTGTACTAGCTTGTCTTTGTGATTAATTAATTCACAAATACTAATAGTATTAGGCAAAAATGATGATATGTCACTTCCAATATTGGGCTTAAAAAGGACGATGGCTTCCATTTTGGATTCTCTTTCTCTCCCTTAAATCGCTTGTTCAAGCTACCATGTTGTAAATAGCCCTATGGAAAGATAGAGGGAGCTTACCTGATGTGGATCAGAAACCTCTGCCAAACTTCAGTGAGGAACTGAGGCTACCAACAGTCATAGAGTGAAATAGGAAGCAGATTATAGAGCCCCAGGTGAACTTTGATGTGACTGAAGACCCGGCAGCTAAGTGCCACCTCATGAGAGACCCTGAGGCAAAACCACTTAACTGAACTATTACCAAATTTCTGATCCACAAAAACTTTAATAAAATAAGCATTTGCTGTTTTAAGTTGCTAAGTAGTGATGTAATTCATTACACACCAATAGATAACTTAGAAAACCCCTAATCTCTGGAAAGCATAGCTTTTTCAGATCTCTATGTCTTTTCTCAGTCTACACTGTAACAGTTTATGTTCCATTTCTGTAGACAGTTGTTCAAATTATTCTTCACGACCAAGACATAATGATACGTCTTTCTGAAGACTACATTGCAATAAGAAGCCTCTTTTAACTTCTCTTACATAAATTATCACTGGTAACTATATACATTTCGTGCTCATTTTCCTTCCTACCTGTTTTTGCAGATACTACCCAATTGGTGAATACATAAGAATGTATAAATTGTTATACAGTGGAAAGTTATGTAAGTCAAAAACAAAACAAAACAAAAAGACATCAAGTAAACTCAAATCCTGAAAACAAAGCAATGGTTTTGTCAGATGACATAAATCTCTTCATAGTCACAGCCTTTCCATTTCTAATATAATCCTAACTTAGAGCAACTTGTAAGATCAGAGTAGTGGTTCATAGATTCACCAGTTGGTAATGAACCTGAATTCTGATAGTGCAGACTACCTAGATGGAGGATGGGCTTGGAAAATGCATGTAGAGTTTAGTGATAATATTGAACAAGAACAGTCCCCATGGTAACATGTTCCCAGTAAGTTCAGTTTGATTTCTCATCACCTCTTTTATTGAATCATGTTATGTACAAATTTTCTTTTTTTTTTTTTTTTAAGATTTTATTTATCTATTCATGAGAGACACAGAGAGAGAAAGAGGCAGAGATGCAGGCAGAGAGAGAAGCAGGCTCCATGCAGGGACCCCGATGAGGGACTCTATCCTGAGACTCCAGGACAACGTGCTGGGCTGAAGGCAGGCACTAAACTGCTGAGCCATCCAGGGATCCCCCAGATTTTCTTTTTCTTTTTTCTTTTTTCTTTTTTCTTCAGATTTTCTTAAAATATCTTTGCATTGAACTTTTTTCCTATACACTTTATATACTTTTATACACTTTTTATATTTATATCTAACCAACTAGCAGTATTAGCAACTAGTAACTTTTAAGGTGATTTCCCTTTATCTACTCTCTGACAGCCTAAGATCCTCACACTTCCTTTAACATAATGCAATGTATGTTTTGTCTTGCTTTTTTCCCTTCATCAACTGCACTTTAAGTTCCTCTCAAGTCTTTTTTTCCAGTTCTTTGTTCTTATTCTCACCAAATAAAAGATGGTTCAAAAAAAAAAAAAAAAAGATGGTTCAACACAAAATATGTGATCAATACATACATAAAAACTGAGTGATTTCTAAGTTGTTATAGTATATGTATCTCTATGAGGCAATAGCCACGACAGTATACTCTCCTTGAATCTAGTATTTGGTAATTCCAAATACAATAAAAATATTTAACAAACATTCATTGTACTGAAAGAATGGCTTTTTTATTTAACATAAAAATAGACTCTTACTGGCTGTTCTGTTGATGGTAATATATAAGCAAGAAACTAAAACCACCATTTTCTAACCATAGTAAATGAAACTTTATTTTCACTCTATGCTTCAAGATTAGAATGACATTTTGTGACATTCAAAGGTCAGACACATTTGGTCACTGATGTTATTTTAAACCATCTATAAGGGTGTCTCCTTTAAAATATGTTCACTTTTGCCCTAATCAAAATATCCAATATTTTTCTAAGAGTAACTTCACTTAATAGCACCAGGCATAGAGCCGTTCACATTGTTAAGCGCTGCGTGGTGATATTCAACAGAATCTATGATGCTCAAATAGCTTTCAGAGTTTTTGTCAGAAAAATAATATTATTAATCCATTATATCACCTAATTACTATGTGATTCAAGAACGCAATTAATTTCACTCACAAATAACACATTACATTACAAAACCTTACCTATTCTCAAACCCAATGCAGAAGCTATTTCGTCCATAATCTTTGATGATTTCTGGTTCAATAACGAGACACTTTGTCTCTGCGTGCCCAACCCAGTTACGCTTGAATATCAGTAGTTTCTACATTTATCTCGAACAGACATTGTTCTATTCTATAAGACCATGACTTGTAAACCTGTGTGTATTTATGTGTGTGCATTTATACGTAAAATGATGTTTAATTATCTAGTATCTAATTATTTTAGCATGAGTTTTGAAGTTGGATTCTTCTTTATTGCCAACAGTGGAGGACTTGCTAATTTATTTAAAATGATGTGCATTGCATTATGAATTATGTTAAGCCTAGAAGTCACTTAAATATGAAATAACTTAAATATGAAAATGTACAAATAATAATAACACTGATGAACAGTTTATCCTACATATGTGTTTATGTGTAAAAGGACGTGCACATATGAAAACGTGTAAGTAATATTCACATTCATAAAAAGTTTATTTTTTTATTTGAAATGGGAATTAGCAAATCTGAATTTTGTACACAGATCATTGGATCTCAAGGCAGTTATAAGCATGTAATCTATCCCTAGATAAAGTAAAATAATCTCTTAAATGCTAGTCACTTAAAAGAAAATTCCTTGAGATAGTATTCAAATGTCTACTACCTCACTCTCATTGTTGAAAAAATTACTCTGAATTCTAAAAACTTGCATTATTTCCTGGAGGTTGTTTTATAATCCACAATACTTTAGATTTTTTCAATTAAAATGATATAAAATTACCACCTCCTATTTTATTTTCTCAGTTATCTAACCCTACATTTGAATTACTCCCATGTATTTTTTATACTGCTCCTTTTAACATAGAAGAATGTTAAATTGGATTTTAATAGGTCCTTTCTTCTCTATTGCAAAGTTCTCTCTATATTTAAGGTAAGATATTTGGGAAGTCATTATGCTAAAAGTATTTTTGTGAAACTCTAAGAGACAAATATACTCTAAAAGGGTATTAGAAAAAACACCAAGTAACAAAGTGATTATTTGGTGAAAGAAGAAGGCAAAGAAGAGGAAAAATAGAGATGATCAATGCTAAAAGTAAGAGAGGGGTAAAACACCTCCAGGGGGCTGCAGCCAGAGCACTCTGGTTTGGTTAGTGTTACCACTTTTGTTATTTGTGTTTTCTTCAAGGCTAGAGACACAGCAGCCTCTATGTGATGTAGGGGGCCAGAAGGTTCAGAGGTGAGTGCAAGACAGGATGCCAATGAAGCACCGGTGCAGAGAAGACGCCAATTCAGTGGAGGTTGAGACCAAAGAAGAATCCTGTGTGCCTCCAAGATGTACTAACGTTGAGTGCAACAAGAACTAGGATGCTTAAAATGGAACTAAAGACACCTCAAGCATGGATCATCCTAAGAAAAAAAGTATCAGGCATTGCTGATGCAAGAAATTCATTATATAACTGTGGTTCCTGAAGATTTCCATTTTCTTAATGCAAACTTTCCACTTAAAGATTTACATACAAGCAAAATAATATTTCTATTAACTACAGACATTAACATTGGTACTGCTGTACATCGGCATAACTTGCTTGGTATTTTAGATCTCTGCATGAGTAATGAGGTAGGGAATTTTGTCAGTACTCCATAAAGTATATTATAAAAAAAACCCGTAATTATTAAAACATGCATGTATTATGGAACAGTATGTTCACTATTGTGACTGAATTAACAATACACTGTTGGTCAAAATTCTTGTTCTTATGTTCCCCGAGTTCGCAATAATTCATAGTTATATATATTCCAAAAAATCTAGTCTTTTTGAATATGGTTATAGAAAAGGTAAATGGCTAAGTAATAAGTGAAGAAGGAATTATAGATGGTGATCATAAGGACCAGAAGAGAGGGACCAAATTTGGTCTATGGCTGCTAGTAGATTCTTAGGACATTTTGCTTTTTGTTTTACTTTATTTAATTTAGGAAGGCAACTTTTTCTGCTGCTATTTGGTTGCTGGTAAATTCTCTAGAAAGATTCCGAGAGTAGCAAAATTATCAGTGATAAATTATCTTGGGAAAAACTGAGAGGTACCTATTAATATTTCTGATTTTTCATAGCTCTAAGAACAGTAAACATACACAAAGAGTAAAATGAAATTAATGGAAGGTAGAAATATGAAATTTTAAGGGAGTATCAACTGGTAACATATTATATGTTAAAAACACAGCATATTTTTCAGATACATCTTTAAGAAAAAGAGAGTTGTCAAGGATACTCAGAAATAATGTGTTAACCCAAATAATTAGCATATTATAATGTAGTGTATTTGGATGGTATGTTACTTTCAAAATATTTACAATACAAAATATTTTCCCTGGGACCCTATAGGTTTAAAATAGGCAAAGTACTTTCATGTGACATTAATTTTTTTTCTCTACCTCTATTACACTTGCTCTTTTCCATAGTTTTGGTCATAAAGTTTCATATTGAAAAATAGAAAATTAAATCTAAAAATATGACAATCCAAAAAAGCACAACTGAGACTTTTTAAAAGTAAATGTTATTTAGTACATTTAAAGTATTATAGTACACAAACTTTGGATTTTGTACCTGGTTTATTAAAATCATATTGCTGATACAAACAGAATGAATTAATATAATAATATGAAAATTATTCTTCACTAGAACATTTCTCAGTGTCTCTAAAATACCTTACTTTTCTCTTGTTACTTTTTAAAAAAGATTTTTATTTAATTATTTGATGAGAGAGAGAGAAAGAGAGCACAAGCAGGGAAAACAGAAGACAGAGGGAGAGGGAGAAGCAGGCTCCCCGAGGAGCAGGGAGCCAGATGCGGGGCTCCATCCCAGGACGTTGGGATCATGATCATGATGCTTAACCTGCTTAACTGAGCCACCCAGGTGCCCCTGCTACATTTCTTTATCATCCATTTATTTTTTTATTTAAATGGGTAATTATACATGTATTTTGTGAATACATTTTAATACTCTGCATACCAGAGTCTGCAAATTAAATTACAGTTTCAAAACAAGGCCTAGACTTAAATACAAATGATGTCACCTGAAGACATACACCCCAATGGAGCAGTCATTGCAACCTAGCTCAAGCTCCATAATTCCTATTATTCTCTTTGTTTGCCTGTTTGTTTTTAAATCAAGATACTGTATTTGCAAAAGAAAGGAAATGAGCATCTCTGCCCAGCCAGATATCTGAGATTGGAACCTTCATCCCTCTCACTTTATAGAAAATATAGGATATAATTCATGGGCTTGACAATGGCAAGGTAATTAAAGGAATCTTGGCAAATGAGGTGTATATATAATGTAGACACCTATTCTGGATTATGTATAGACTCTTTTAAACTATGTGTTAATGATAAAGGAAAAATCTTTAACATGTGGAGGCCGAGAAAATTAAGGCCATTCCACTTTAAGTTCAGCGTTATCACAAGTGCAGCCATCCCAGGCCCCTGCGAATAAGAGCTGAACTTTACCTTACTTCAGTTTATACAGGAAGAAAACAGTTTATAGCTTAACATCCTAGAAAGCCCCATATTAGAATAAAAACAGAGCCCAAGCTATGGGCAGGAAGCCCCTATTAGAATGAGAACAGAGCCCAAGCCAGTGGCAGGAAGCCCCTATTAGAATGAGAACAGAGCTCAATGCCCCTGAAGGCCCCATATCAAAATGTAAACAGTACTTGAGGAATTGCTCCAGCCCTTCTGGAGATCCCCGAGACCAGTCCTTAGAACTAAGCTGAAACCCACCTCCAAGTCCAAGTCCCTGCTCTGCTGTGTCGGGTACACTTGGACCCAAGCTCGAGCTTGTGAATAAACCCTCGTGTGTTTGCATTGGTGTCGGCTCCTTGGTGGTTTCTCAGATTCGCAATCTTGGGCACAACAAACATACAAATAAAAATAAGATGAAAGCATAAGCGTGTTTTAATACTAAGAAATCAGTAAACACCTTGATCTCTACAGTCATATGAAAATTAAAAACTAAACAGAGATAATAAATCAAATTGATAATAGTACTATATTCTATAATCTTTCTCTGTATTTCTTTGCATTTTCCTAATTTTTTTTTTCAAACTGTTACAGGTTACTTCTTTCAAAAGAAAACCCAATACATTTAGAAGTTTAATTTGCCTACAGGTCATTATAAGGAAAGTTACTAGAAAGGCTTGAATTTAAGAAAAAATTAAATGATGCAATATAGGTCATTTTATAAAACAAAGGAAAGTCTCCAGAGTTAGTATTTTTAGGTTAATATAAGCTTCAGGCTTTGTTTAAATTTGTGTTTATTAATAAATTGTGTGAAAATGCAGTGACTCACCTGAATGAAGCAATTGGGAAAGGAACTTAATTGCAGCAAAGACAGAATCTGAAATTAAAAACTAACAATTTGTCACATTTGTTCAACACTGATTCACCTTTTCCTGGAATGAATTAAAATGGGTTAATATTTAACTATTAGTACATAAAAATGTATATGTTTCTAATGTATAAACTATAGTAAATAAAATTAGAATATTATAATTTATAAAACTATTAATAGCCCAAGTGATCTTAATATTAAAAGGGTAACATGTACAAAGTTGAAGAATTTTTTAAAAACACTATCAGAGGGGAGCCTGGGTAGCTCGGTCAGTTATGCATCTGACTTTGGCTCAGGTCATGATCCAGGGACCCTGGGATGAGCCCTGCCTGGAGCCAGGTCTTAGACTCCCTGCTGGGCCAGGAGCCTGCTTGTCCCTTTTCCTCTGCTCCCCCACACTGGTGCTCTTTTTCTCTCTCAAATAAAATAAATAAAATCTTAAAAAAAAAAACACTATCATAATACTTCATAAAAGGAGGTCACTTATAGATATTTATTTATCCACATAGAAATTCCTTTTGTCTGTTGAACAAATAACAGAGGTACTAAGACTTTTTTCACTAAGATTCCAACAAGTTACCAAGATACTACTTATCTTTGCCTGTTGTTAGATAAATATTCAGAAAGCATAAATTCAAGAATTACTATTATTATTTTTAAGAATGAAGTCTGATTCTCAAATGTATTTATAATTAAAATGTTTCTCATGAAAATCCTACCAGTCATGTGTTTGAGCTTGGCGTGTAATCCTGACATATGTAGAGGTTCTTTGTTTGGGTTTTTAAAACTATTTTTTCTGTAATGGAGTTATATACCCAGTCCATGTTCTTTATTATATCCTTCCCCATTCAACTTGTTTAATCAATTTATAAATTACATTTCTTTCATCCCCAAACTATGTCAATTTTCATTTGATTAGACAAATTATCTAGCTGTCATTCAGTTTCACTTAGAACACCCCTCTGTCAATCATTTCATAATATGTATGCCCAGTTCTGCACCAGTAACAGATATTTTGTATTGCAGTTTAATAATATATTGGGACAAATTATTCTGTAGTATGTTCTTTCTATTATTTTATTTGAATTATGTTAATTTATGTAAGTGTATTAAGGGAGAATCGAAGCCTTCCATCCACGAATATGCTTGAGATATATTTCTTAAAATAGTAAAATGTATAGGTCCTCTTTAAAGTGTTGCATAGATTTTTTATATAGGTTTTACAAATCATAATACATTTAAATGTCGAAATATAATTTGTCTTTCATTTTTTTGTAGATGCATCTATATGATATAATTTATACTATTGGTTATTTGGTCAATGTGTATATAATCATGCTTCGCTAATATAACAGGTAGTTCACCTAAGCTTATTTTATCTTACTTCTTTGAAAAATAAATGAAAGAAGCATAAGGGAAATTCCAACCAAAACTTCCATAAATTATAAAAGCAATCTAGAATAAACACTAAAACATCATTCAAACTGTCAGCCAAACAGCTGCTATACTAATGAGGAAAAGAGAATTTGACATACAGTACATCTGTATTCCTTTTTCTGATCATAACTCATTAGACATTTCATCTGTTGACACCAAAAGCTAGTTCTATAAACTGTGATGGATGCAGTTGAAATAAAATACTAACATATAGTGGTCCATAAATAAAATGAAAGTGTTACAGGGCTTTATTCATACGCCATAAGATGCTATGACATTTGCTTATTGATGGGCTTCATAAAATGTAGTTTAGTCCATTGGAAGCTGTGTAATTACGTAATAATTATTTTAATATTAGAAGTAATTATTCAGATGTTACATGTATTTGGTTAATTGGGTTTCCATTTGCTAATGCAGCATCATTATGCTTCTTCCATCAGAACTAGAAAAATAATTCATCTATTTTGTAATTTTAAAAATGACAAAAGTAATCATACTCTTATTTTAAGGCATTAAATGAGACATTACTGTAGTTCACTGAACAAGATTTCATGAGACAATGACTACAGTTTCACAAACCCAGGTGTCTGCCTTTGAACAAAATACTTTCTGTGCTGTGTCCTAATGTCATTATTTTCAGCATAATAATTTAAAGTCAACAACAGCTCTTCAGCTCAATTAAGCTTCTTCTTCTATTTTGTTCTATTGGATACCCTTTACAAATAAGTTATGTGTGGTGAACATTAAGAGATCTCTCAGCAACATTCTGGGAGATTAAGCACTTATGTGATAGGCTTATATTTGAAGATTAGGCTCTTTTAGCTGCTATAATAAAAATACCACAAACTGTGTGGCTTGAGCAACAGAAATTTAGTTCTCCCAGTTATAGAGACTAGGAAGTCTGAGATCAAGGGTCCCAACAAAGTTTGAGTTCTGGTGAAAGTACTTTTTCTGACTTGCAGATGGCTGACATCTCATTGTATCCTCACACAGCAGAAAAGGAAGCTCTGGTGTCTCTTTCTCCTCTTATAATGTTACTGACCCCATCATGAGGATTTGACTCTCATGAGCTCATCTAGACCTAATTATTTCCCAATGTCTCATCTCCTGATACATCACTTTGGGGGTCGGGGCTACAATACACAAATTTGGGTGGACATAAATATTCAGTCCTTAACATATGTATTACTCTACACTTCCACCATATTCTGCTGTCTCATAGGACAGCACTAGATCAGTATTTTATATTTCCTAACCTCTACCTAGACCAAAATAAAAAAAAAAGGTAATGCAATTTAATAAAGGCTCTGTGTAGTAAGGTTCAGTGAAATTAATTGCTATTCAGAAAAGTAAAATACAGAAGGACTTCATAAGAACTTGAATAATTTGTTTTTATTTTATTGTTTATGGTTATTTTTGTTTATTCCTTTTCTTTAACTTTCAAAACTAATATCAGAATTTGGTGAAGCTGGAGGAGAATTACTCAAAAGTAAAGAGTGGGGAGGCTGGAATCTTTGAAGAGAAAATAAGAACAAAGATACTCAGTCTCCAAGATTTAAAAAAAAAAAAAAAGGACAGGATTCGGCACCTAAGTGTCCTCCTGTGCAGCTGCTTCACCACCCTATTGTCCATTAATAACCTACAAACTCTTAGGTGGTGACTGTGTCTTTTCTTTCATTTATTTAGGGGTAGGGGTTGAGAGCAAGGGGAATGCTATTTTAGGTTGAATTCTACAACCCCAATTTCATATGTTGATATCATAATCCCAAGTCCCTTAGAATACACCCATCTTTGGGAAATGAGGTTATGTCAAATGTACTTCGTTAATATGAGGTCATCCTAGAATAGGATGGGCCCCTAATCTAATAGGATTGGTGTCCTTGTGAAAAGGGGAAGTTTGGTCAAAGGCACACATACACACACACACACACACACACACACACACACACACGAATGTCATGTGAAGATAAAAGCAAAAACTGGGGCAATGTAGCAAAAGCCATGGAAAGCCAAAGATTGCCAGTGATCACGAGGAGCTGGGGAGGGGCCTGGAACAGATCCTCCCCCACAGCTTCCAGCTTCCATTTTTTTTTTCCAGAATTTTTAGCCTCTAGAACTTTGAGACAATAAATCTTTGTTTAAACCAACCAATCTATGGTACTTTCTTACGATAGCACTAGCATGTTAACCTAAACACTATCTTAAATAATATTTAATCAATTAGGAAATGAATCCACTTGTGAAATACTCAGACTTTCTTAGGCCCCTTTCAGCACTAATTCCACAATATTTTTACCATGTTATCAGAATACTTTATCAATGAACTGACACTAGGTTAACTTCACTTTTACAGTTTAAAACATTTACCAAAGAGTTTGGTAAACAATACCAAAATTCCAATTATCAACTTGAGTAGCAAGAAAAGAAAATATTTACGTGATGAATATCTAATTTCTTTCTTTTAACAATTTGTACCACTCTGCCTAGAACTGAGTATGCTGGTCACTTTGTATAAGCTACCATACTCAGTTCATTATTGACTAGAAAATCTTTAATAGGTACTGAGGAAAGGGATCCTTGGAAATATTTTATATTCACATTTGTTATGTTTTGCTGTATATGTGAAAATATTAGTCTAATACATGATAGTTACCTGCAAGTAGATAAGACACAATACCATGATTTTTACCAAGATTTAAGAACTTCTCTGGTGCTGAAATTTGTCCTAGAAATTAAAATATATATATTTAACTTGCTACAGTTAAAATGAAATAAAAAAATAACCTATGTAAGTATTTTTAAATTAATCTAAGATAAAAAGCTGCAAAAATTATTTTCACTGAAGATAACAACATGTATCACCATAGTTTCTAGTAGTTTTTAGAATCCTGACCTTTTGGATTCAGGAGCTTCCTACCTGACACCACATTTTAAGATTTTATGACATTTTTCAAAGCTGTTATCACAATAGCCTTCCAGGCTGTTTTAAAGAAACAGTGTTAATACTTTAAAAAAGAAATCTGTTTGTCAAGGGCAAGTTAGGATAGAGAAATATTTGCGAAAATATATTTGAAAACACAGAATCATCCTAAATTACTGTTAGTATTTCTTTAGCTTTGGCATTGCATGGTCTTCCTCCTCATGCCTTCAAAATGTTAGTGTAGCTTCCAAAAGAGATTGATTTAGCCACTGTCTATGTACTCAATACTCAAAAATGATTAGTAAAATATACATGAGTTAAAACTTTTTACTTTAATTATTGACATAAAAGAAACTATTATCCTGAAATATATCATTATAGTAATTATTATTTTTAAAAATTCAATTTAGAAAATCCTGATTACTGTAACTGACCCAAATTTAGTTTTCAGTCACATGTAAATGTAAATAAAACCTAGTTCCTGGTGAATTTCTATAAAATAGAATAACAACAACAACAACAGCGAAAATAACATGTAATGATTTAAAATGGTAAAAAGAACAAAAGAAAATCAATAATAGTCAATTCAATGAACTGGCCAGAATTCAGGTTGGTGTGAGAATGATGTAGGACATGATCTCCTGACATGATTAATATGGACACTTACTTTGGCTACACAGGAATCCCTTTGATTTTTATTCTTTTGTGGAGCTCATTCCAAAATTGTGTATTTGAAGAAAAAAACAGAATTTCTACCTGCAGAATCTTTTAATAATGATTAAATGAATAATTGGTTTATTCTACTATGTTCCCCACCTTAATATGTGGGACTCTGGCTATTAACTTAGTTGAAGAGGAAATAATATAAATAGGAAAAACACTATATTAGTTATCTACCATTGTGAAACAAGTTATTTCAAAATTTAGCAAGTCAAAGCAACCAAGTATTTTTTTTTTTTTTTTTTAGCCCACAGGTTCTGTGGTACAGGAAACCAGACACAGTTTAGCTGTATGTGACTAGTTTAAGGTTTCTCATGAGGTTGCAAGCAAGCTGTAAACCAGAGCTGTGTGTATGTGTCTGTGTATATGTCTGTGTGTATGTCTGTGTGTGTGTGTGTGTGTGTTTGTGTGTGTGTTTCTGCACTTTGACTAAGAATGAGATTTTGCATCCCTGTCCATATTCATGTAGTTATTAGCAGGCCTTCATTTCTCATCATGAGCCACCATGAGGCTCCTTAATGGTGCAGCTAATGGCTTCCCAGGAAAATGTGAGGCAAAGAAGAGAGAACACCAAAGACAGAAGCCACAGTCTTTTTATAACAACTTCTGTATCATGTCCCATATATTCTTCCATATTTTATTTGTTAGAGGTGAATCCACAAGATTAGCCAACACTGAGGGAAGGAGGGATTAACAAGTGTGCCAATAGGTGGGGATAACTTGGCCCAACCTTAGAGCTTATCTTACCACAACGATCCCACCCAGGCCACATATAAGTCTAATAAGAAATAAGTACTATAGAAAAGTAGAGAATACAGATGTGTTTTAAAAGTAAAATTTAAGAGGCACCTGTATGGCTTAGTCAGATAAGCATCTGACTCTTAATTTCGGCTCAGGTGATGACCTCAGGGTTGTGAGATTGGGTGCTGGATTGGGCTCAGTGCTGGATGTGGAGTCCGTTTAAGATTGTTTCTCTCCCTCTGCCCCTCCCCCTAGTGTCTCCCTCCCTCTTTCTCAAAAAAAGTAATATTAATAAAAAATAAAATAAAGTTTAATGTCTACCACTGAAAAACAATGCACATAAACACACAGCAGTATACATTTATTCAAAAGTACCTTACACCTTATAACATTTTATGTCTACTAAATTACATAATATACGGGACTTTAGCAGAATAAGTGACTTTGGGAACATGATATGAGAAGATTGTTCCTTTAGGATTTTGAAATAGTTCAGCAAAGCAGTCGGAGGCTTATCTGCATAAAGGCTAAGACTGGCTACAGAATTCATTTAAGAAAGACTTTGGTATTAATGGGCTTTAAGAACTACTAACAATAACAACAATTAAAGATAGTTGTCCTCTTACAAGATCAAACTTCATAGAAGTAGGAATTCACCATGAAGGAGAGAGAGAATGTCTCAGATTCCCATTGTATTGTGTTAAGAGATAACTTTTACCATTAAAGAAATATTTTTTATCATTAAGCTCTGTTTCTTAAATTCCTTTAGCTAGGCCTCTTATTACTTCAAATATATTTACAGAAGATGCCTGTAAAAACAAAGGGTGCATCTTACTCCCAAGAGAATAGCTATCAAAATTAATTGCTATAATTTTCACATTTACATCTGACAAAAGGAATACTCCTTATTAGAGATTAAACATGTTGAAATTAAAATAGCACAAAATCATCCAAGCATCCATGTGTGTTAAAAGAATTACTGAAGAATTTTTTTTTAAAAAACTGAAACTCTTTCAGTCAGATAGGTTGGTCAGATAAGCTTCTGACTCTTGGCTTTGGCTCAGGTCATGATCTCAGGGTCATGAAATCAAGACAGGAGCCTGCTGGAGAATCTTTTCCTCTCCCTTTGCCTCTGCCTCAGCTCTCTCTCTCTCTCTCTAATAAATAAATCTTTAAAAAGTGAAAATTTTCATTAATCACCTCCAAATATTAAACACTAGAAAATAATTGTATAGAATAATTAGAAAAAAACAGTGTGGACACCTGGGTGGCTCAGTAGTTGAGCGTCTGCTCTTGGCTCAGATCATGATTCTAGGGTCTTGGGATCAAGTCCTGCATCAGGGTCCCCAGGGGGAGCTTGCTTCTCCCTCTGCCTATGTCTCTGCCTCTATCTCTCTGTGTCTCTCATGAATAAACAAACAAATAAATAAACAAACAAATAAATACATTTTTTAAATTGCGATGTACAGCTTTTCAACTCAGCCACAAAGCAGTCATCTGTGAAACAACACAAATATCTGATCATAGGTGCAAATATTTAGGAAATAAAACACCTATGGACATTTCCAGGGGGAATATGATTTAAAAATTGATCTATTAATTTATAAGACTAGGCAGCAGTAAAGAACTATTGAGTGGAAAATTATGTATAAGAGGAAATATAATAGGCATTGAAAGGAAGTAAACATTGTATTCTATTTGAATACATGTCAATAATGTGGAGATAAGGAATATCTGGGTGGCTCAGCGGTTGAGCTGAGCCTTCAGCCCAAGGCGTTATTGTGGAGTCCCAGGATCTAGTCCCAAATTCGGCTCCCTGCAGGGACCTTGCTTCCCTCTCTGCCTATGTCTCTGCCTCTCTCTCTGTGTCTCTCATGAATAAATAAATAAAAATCTTCAAAAAAAAAAAAAAAAAGAGGGATCCCTGGGTGGCGCAGGGGTTTAGCGCCTGCCTTTGGCCCAGGGCGCAATCCTGGAGACCCGGGATCGAATCTCACGTCAGGCTCCCAGTGCATGGAGCCTGCTTCTCCCTCTACCTATGTCTCTGCCTCTCTCTCTCTCTCTGTGTGTGACTATCATAAAAAAAAAAAAAAAAAAAAAATGTGGAGATAAAAGAGAAGAGCTATAGATAATTTTTAAATAAACATATGTGAAACCAAAAAGAAAAATTTAACATTAAAAATCTTGTTATGGGGCCTCACATATTGCCAATAAATACAGAATTTTGGATGGACATAGAAATGAGAATATATATGTTTCAAAATACACGAGTGATTATCAATATATGTCTTCTCTTCACAATAAAAAATTATATAAGTACAGGCATAATAAATTATAAATCTACTATTTGAAATAAATATAAAAAATATGATTTCCAAATTATTAAAGGAAAATAATAGAAAATATTTAAGAATATTTACAATCTTTTATTTTGTCAATCTATTTGCACTTCTTTCTTGGCACAGCTAATCAATTTCAATTAACAAATATACTATCATTAAATGTGAATTAAAGCAAAACAAACCAAAACAAAGCATTGTTGAATACATTCCAGATGATTAGGTTAAAAAAATTAAGTCACTTATTGTGTATACAGGATGAAGAGAAAAAAGCAAATACAAATCAAGAAAGCTAGAAATAAACAAAACAAAAATTGTGAGGTATAAATAATATCCATACCTTGCCAATAGTGTAAAATGAATTTAAATTTACAACTAAAAGAAAATAATTTTGGTGAGGATGTGGGCAAAGGGGAACTTTCTTACACTGTTGTTGGGAATGCAAACTGGTGCAGTTACTCTGGAGAAAAGTATGCAGGTTCCTCAAAAGGTTAAAAACAGAACTATCCTATGATCCAGCAATTGCACTACTAGGTATTTACCCAAAGAATGCATACAAAAACGCTAATTCATATGTCATGGAGACATTCACCCTGATGTTTATAGCAGCATTATCTAAAAAAGCCAAATTATGTAAATAGGGCAAGTGTCCATTGGCTGATGAATAGATAAAGAAGATAGATAGACAGATAGAAATAGAGACTTGATAGAATATCACTCAGCCATAAGAAGAATGAAATCTTGCCATGTGCAGCAACATGGATGGAGCTAGACAGTATAATGCTGAGGAAATAAGTTAGTCAGAAACAGACAAATACCATATCATCTCACTTATATGTGGAATTTGAGAAACAAAACAAACAAGCAAAGGGAAAGAGAGAGAGGGAGAGAGAGGGAGATAGAGAGAGAGAATGGCAAACCAAGAAACAGACTCTTAACTATAAAGAACAAACTGAAGGATGAGAGGATGGGTAAAACAGGTGATGATTTTTAAGGAGAGCACTTGTGATGAGCATTGGGTATTGTATGGAAGTGTTGAATCATTATATTGTACACCTGAAACTAATATTAGACTGTATGTTAACTGGAATTTGAAAAAATAAAAAAATAAGTTCTATGGCTTCAATAATAAAGGCATCTGTAAGATAATGATTTAGAATATATATAACAGCAATAGCAATACAGAAATTATTGAATTCTGCCTATAGCGGATAACATTGCAACTGACCAGCCCACACACGAATAAAGCTAGAAAAACTAGAAAAAGTTAGAACACTGTTATTTGAAGTTATCAGCGAATTACCCACTGAACAACTATTTCGGGGACCAAGATCCTGAAAAGAAAAGAAAGACACTGAGATAAAGAAAATATTTAGTTTCATTTTATCATCGAAATATTTACTAATTCCGACTAAAGAGAGTCTAAGAAGCTGAACAAAGTTTATAACATTTCTATACATCTATGAGGACTTCAAAAATAGAGTTAATGACCTACCAGGGAATCAGGAATCTTGTAAACGTTGCAGGAATAGACCTTTAAAAGGCTACAATCTTTGAAATAAGATTGAAAGAAAAATAGACTGTTACCCTAAAACTAAAATCAATGAATAAACTCACTCTGCTATTTGACAAGGCATACCTCTACTCTAGTTGTTTGCTAAAATCAGAAAAAAAATCTAAACTTGTAGGAGATAAACTTATCCAGTAATTAAGATAACCTCTAAAGATTTTTTGTATTATATCAGTCATATTTCTCCCCATATGCTTAGGCAAAAACAATTGGATTTTTAACAAAATGTTAACCTACTGAATGGAGAAAATTTTCACAAACAACATATTCAATAAGGGGTTAATATCCAAAATATATAAAGAACTTATATGACTCATCACACACACACACACAAGAAACCTATAATCCATTTAAAAATGAGCAAAGGACCTGAATAGATATTTTTTTCAAAGAAGATACACAGATGACAAATAGAAATGAAAAAGTGCTCAACATCACTAATCATCAGGAAAAAGCAAATCAAACCACTATGAGATGGGACTTTACACCTGTTAGAATGGCATGAACCAAAAAGATAAGAAAGAACAAATCTTGATGAGGATACGGAACAAAAGGAACACTTGCACACTATTGATGGGAATGTAAATTGGTGCAGCCACTGTGGAAGACAGTATAGAAATTCCTCAAAAAATTAAAAATAGCAATATTATATGATCCAGTAATTCCACTATTGGGTATTTACCAAAGAAAATGAAACCATTGATTCAAAAATATGTATGCATTCCTATGTTACTTCAGCATTATTTCCAATAGCCAAGATATAGGTACAGCATAGGATATACGTATGTCAATGATATTATATGGTGACAGATGGTATCTACACTTTGAGATTAGCATAGACCTGATGAATTATTATGCTGTATACTTGAAATTAATGTAACATTGTGTATCAAGTATATTAAATAAAAAAGTAAATAATAATCCGTTCTAAAAAGCATGAATAGGTCAAAATAGAAAAATAGACAATACAAACCCATATAAAATTTAGATATTTGAATGTATTTAGTATTTAAAATAATTGTGATCAAATTGTTCATGAAAGTAGAGAATAAAATTGAGAACTTGAGAAGAAATATGGAAGTCATAAGAAAGAATCAAATATAATAATTAAAGTTAAAAACCCAGTAGATTGATATAACATCAGTTGAGACACACTAAACAAATATTTACTAAACCAGAGTATAGGTGGGAAAAAACTAAATTGTCATGTAAAAAAATAAAGAAAAAAACATTAGGTCTATGTAAGCCATGATAAATAATAATCATATATGAGTTTAGATATATAAAAGTATAGAAAAAAAAGAGAAAGGGATAGAAACAAAAGGAGGGAGAAAAAGCCAAACAGCTTTTCAGAAATAGTATCATTCTGTAGTGCTTCCTGAAAATAAAACTTCGAGTTAACAGAGAAAAAAAATAATGCAAAAAATATATATATTTGCACATATCTTAATTAATTGAAACAATATAAGATTAAAAAAAGGAAACAGAACATAGAAATAAATAGAGGAGTGATAAAAACTGGAAATGGAAAACAGAAAATAAAAAATAAGTGTAGTAGGGCACTTGTGTGGCTCAATTGTTGAGCATTTGTCTTTGGCTCAGGTCATGATCCTGGGGTCCTGGGATTGAGTCCCATATCAGACTTTCCAGAGGGAGCCTGCTTCTTCCTCTGTCTATACCTCTGCCTCTCTCTCTGTGTTTCTCATGAATAAATAAATACAATCTTTTAAAAAAAAAAAGTGTAGCAATTAAGAAAACAAAACTAAGAATGTCGAGTGCCTGGCTGGCTCAGTCAGAAGAGCATGTGACTTTTGATATCAAGGTCATGGGTTCCACCCCACACTGTGTAGAGATTACTTAAATAAATAAAACTTAAAAATAAATTAAGAATGTGAACTTGGTTAATATATATTTGTTTATAATTAATGTAAACAGACTACTCCAATTAAAAGACAAAGATTAATCTCAGTTAAATGTGGAAGCCAAAAAAAAAAAAAAAAATCAACTTGTTAGTATAGAGAAGAGATTGGAAGTTGCCAAAGATAGAAGGTGGGGTTGGGTAAAATGGGAAAGTAGTTCAAAAAATACAAATTTCCAGTTATAAAATAAATGTACCCTAAATGTGTAATGAATAGCATGATGACTACAGCTAATGATAGTGTATTGTATATTCATAATAAGTAAGTAAATAAATAAATAAATTTTCTCAACAAAAAAATGTAACAATGTGTGATGATGGATATTAACTAGATTTACTGTGTAAACATTTTGGAATTTATGCCTATATATCAAATAATTATATTGTAGAGCTGAAACTAATATAATGATATATAGCAATTAAACCTCATAAAAAAAAAAATAAGAGGAATGAACACCCAGAGATCTTTCTCTCCACACACTCGCAAAGGAAAGTCCATGGAGGATACAGAAAAAAAAAAAAAAAAAGTTACTGTCTACAAGCCAGGGGGAGAGGTTTCACAGAAACCAACCCTGCTGTCACTTTGATCTTGGACTTCCAGCCTCCAGAATTATGAAAAAAAAAAAAAAAAAAAAAAAAAAAAAAAAAACAAACAACACAAAAAAGACTATTGTTTAAGCCATCCATATTGTGGTATCTTGTATAGAAGCCTGAAGTAACTAATACAAGTGTTTAAGAAGAGATGTCAAGTTAGCAGTTGGACACATGGGACCAAATTTCAGAAAGCTCTGGTCTAGAGATACAAATTTGGGCATCACCTTCAGGGAGATGGTATTTAAAGTCACGAGGCTCGATGAGATTGTCAATGGAGGTAGTGTGACAGAGATGAAAACATGACAAAAGACTGGACCCCATGATCCTCCTATGTATGGGGAGATTAGGAGCAATCAACAAAGACAGAATGTTCAGTGAGATGGAAGGAAAATCAAGAGGGTAAAGGGTCCTAGGAACCAAATGAAGAAATAATTTTAAGAAGAGAATAATCATCCATGCTCAGTGAATCTGATGGGTTAAATTGAAAACTGAGAAGTGACTATTGGATTGAGCAACATGGAGGTCACTGGTGACCCTGACAAAAACTTTTACCTTGGATTCCCTGATGATGAAGCAAAAATGAAATAGAATGGATTCAATAAATATTATCTTTCAGAAAGAAATCTAACTGTTTATAAATTTTTCTGGGATTTATCATGTAAACTCTTATAAAAGTGGTATTAGGTAATAAAAAAGAGACAAAGATTGTCAGAATATATATAAAAATAAATTAAAGCAATTATATTTTGCACTTAGAGTAAATACTTTCAGTATGAGTAAGCAAAAAAGGTAGAAAGAAGAAAGAGAAAGAAGAAAGAAGAAAGAAAGAAGAAGAAAGAAAGAAAGAAAGAAAGAAAGAAAGAAAGAAAGAAAGAAAGAAAGAAAGAAAAAGAAAGAAAGAAACAAAAAGAAAGAAAAAAAGAAAAGAAAAAATATACCATGGAAACACAAAACACATGAAAGCTGTCACAGTTATTTAACATGAGACAAAGTAAACATGGCAAGGGCATTACTAGAAATAAAGAATATTTTGTATAGCATATATATATAATTACATATAGTTATATATACATATATATAATTTTTAAAAGGAGAATTAACACATCCTCATTCATAATGGATTATACAAAAAAACATATATCTCAGGGATGCCTGGGTGGCTCAGTTGGTTAAGCATCTGATTGTTAATTTTGGCTCAGGTCATGAACTCAGAGTCCTAGAATGGAGCCCCACATTGGACACTGTGCTCAGCAGGTAGTCTGCTTCAGGATTCTCCCTCTGCCCCTCCACCTGCTTGCACACTCTCTCTCTAAAATACATAAATAAATTTTTAAAAAGAAATCGTTTATCTCAATAAGTGATAGACAAGCAGAAAAACAACAGAAAGATCACAGAAGATTAGAAAAACTTTCAGTAATTTGCTCTAAATTACATTTAAAGTACACTACACCCAATGAACACAGATTGAACAAGATTTTCATAACCTTAGGCAATACTTACTACAGTTAACCAGTTATCTGGCATAGTATAAATCTCAATATATTTTAAAGAACTGAGTCATATAAAGTTAGTTTTTAAGCAGAATGAAATCTACCTAGAAATTAATTTTAAAAGAAAGTCAGCAAAACCCCAAATAGGAAAATTAGCAATATATTAAAAGTAACCTAGAGGCAAAAGAATAGCTTAAGATACATTTTATTGAAAGAACATATTAAAGAATGATTATTAAGAATGAAAGAACATAGTAGACATTAAAAATATGGCAAAAAGCATGCCTAGAGAAAATCTATAATCTTATATTATTATAGAAAAGGAAAAAGGCCATTAATCACTGATTTAAGCATATCGGCTACAAAATAAGAAAATAAATTGAAAACAAATCCCCCAAATATGAAAGGATTAAGTTATTTTTAAAATGAATGCAAATTGGGCAGCCCTGGTAGCTCAGCAGTTTAGTGCCACCTTCAGCCCAGGGTGTGATCCTGGAGACCCTGGATGGAGTCCCACATGGGCTCCCTGGATGGATCCTGCTTCTCCTTCTGCCTGTGTCTCTGCCTCTCTCTCTCTGTCTCTCTCTCATGAATAAATAAATAAAATCTTTAAAAATATAATAAAAAATTAAAAAAATATAATGAATGAAAATTAAGGAAATAGAAAATGAATATGTCAGAAGATCAATGAAACAAAAGATAAAGTTGATGTAAAGATTATGAAAATGTTAAGCCCAGAGAGGAGGGAGGGGAGAGATCTATGCATAAATAACCAATATAAAGATTGAGAATTGCAATATTATTACAGATCTTACAGGCGATAAAAATAATAGGGCATTATAAGGAAATTTAAATATTTACACTTGAAAATTTAGATAGCAAAATACATTAACTGCCACAGGATATAAAGTATGTGAGTATTTGTAAATTAAAAGCAATAAAAATACTTCTGACATAGAAAACTACAGACTCAAATAATTTCATCATTGAGTATTCCAAATATTTCAGGAGAAATAGCTTCAAGATTATGCAGAATCTTGGGGGATAAAAGAAAATGAGAGATATCATCTAAGTTATTTTGTATTAAGTCAACATAACCTGATTCCAAAATTGAAATATCAATAATAATAATAGTAATTCAATAAACAATGTCTTATAAATATTGGTAAAAACATCTGAAACAAATGTTAAGCAAAACAAATTATGTAATATTTGAAAAGCCTAATACATTACAACCATATTTAATGTATACCTGGTAAGAATGGTTGGTGTAATTGTTAAAATTCAACAGAGTAATTTATAACATTAATAGTGTACAAAGGGAGAAAATATGATAATCCTAAAACATGAAGGAAGAAAGATTTGATAAAATGTAGTATCTATTTGGAGGATTTTCAGAAAAGATGACAGAGTAGGAAGACCCTAAGCCCACTTAGTACCAAGGATACAGTTAACAACCATATCATTTTGGTGTAAATAACACAGAAAATAACTCAAGGACTAGCAGAACAGAGTCTTCATAGCTAAATATAGAGAAGAGGCCACATGGAAGAGGGCAGAAAGGGCAGATGGGATCAGTATCTAAAAGGACCTGTAGACTGGAGGGGGGGATGCCTAAGCACCCAGAAGAAAAACACACCCTTCCACCAAGCATCCCAGGCACAGGGAACTGGCATAGGGATGATAAATCCTCATAACATTTGGCTCTGAAAACTGAGAGCTTTTCCCCTAAGATCAGGAGAAGACAAGAATGTCCACTCTTGCCATTTTTATTCAACATACTGTTGGAAGTCCTAGCCATGGTAATCAGGCAAGAAAAATAAATAAAAAAAACATCTAAATTAGTAAAGAAGAAGTGCAATTTTCACGATTTGCAGATAACATGATACTTAATATAGAACTCGAAAGACTCCACCAAAAAGCTACTAGAACTGATAAATTTAGCAAGGTCACAAACACAAAGTCAATATACAGAAATCAGTTGCATTTTTTTACCCTAATAATGAAGTATGGAAAAACAAATTAAGAAAACAATCCTGTTTACAATTGCAACAAAAATAATGAAATAACCTAGGAATAAACTAACCAAGGAGGTCAATGACCTATACTCTGAAAACTATAAAACATCAATAAAAGAAATAGAAGATTACAGAAATAAATGGAAAGATATTACATGCTTATGGTTTAGAAGAAAAAATATTGTTAAATGTCTACACTACTCACAGTAATCTATACATTTAATGCAATCCTTATCCATATTTTTATGGACAACAGTTTTCACAGAACTAGAACAAATAATTCTTAGGTATGTATGGAAACACAAAAGACCCTGGATAGCCAAAGCAATCCTGAAAAAGAAAAAAAAATGTGGCAGTATCATAGTTTCATATTTTATTTTTTTTATTTTTATTTTTTTAAATCATATTTATTTATTTTTTATATTTTTTTAATTTTTATTTATTCATGATAGTCACACAGAGAGAGAGAGAGGCAGAGACACAGGCAGAGGGAGAAGCAGGCTCCATGCACCGGGAGCCCGACGTGGGATTCGATCCAGGGTCTCCCGGATCGTGCCCTGGGCCAAAGGCAGGCGCCAAACCGCTGCACCACCCAGGGATCCCATAGTTTCATATTTTTGTATATGCTACAAAGCCGTATTAATCAAAATATATGTTACTGGCACAAAAATAAATGCACAAATCAATAGAACAGAACAAAGAGCTCAAAAACAAACCCACAATTACATGATCAATTAATCTTCAACAAAGAAGACAAGAATATGCAATAGGGTAAAGACAAGTCTCTTGAACAAATAGTGTTGGGAAAACTGGATAGCTACATCTGAACAAATGAAACTGGACCACTTTCTTACACCATTCTCATGAATAACATTGAAATGGATTAAGGACCTAAATGTGAGACCTGACCCCATAAACATCCTAGAAGAGACCACAGGCAGTAAAATTTTCACTGTCAGTTTTCACTGACAATTTTCACTGTCAGTTTCTTTGACATTGGTCATAGCAACATTTTTCTAGAGGTATCCCCTGAGGCAAGGGAAACAAAAGCAAAAATAAACTATTCCAACCACATCAAAATAAAAAGCTTCTGCACACTAACTAAAACAATCAACAAAATTAAAGGATAATCTACTGAATGGGAGAATATATTAGCAAATGACATCTAAGAAAGGTTAGAATCCAAAGTGTATAAAGAACTTTTATAACTCCAACACACACACATACACACACACACACACACACACATACAACACAAACAAACCCAAGTATTCCAATTATAATTGGGCAGAAGACTTGAACAGACATTTCTCTGAAGAAGACATACAGATAGCTAGCAGGCACATGAAAAGATGTTCAACATCACTAATCATGAGTAAAATGTAAATTAAAACCACAATGAAATATCACCTCACACCTGTCAGAATGACTAAAATTAAAAATAGAACAAATTTTGGCAAGAATGTGGAGTAAAAGGGACTCTCATAAACTGTTGATGGGAATACAAACTGTTTTAATCACTTTGGAGAACAGTACGGAGGTTCTAAAAATAAAATTACCATATTATACAGTAATTCCACTCCTGGGTATTTACCCAAAGAATATGAAAATATTGGGGCAGCCCGGGTGGCTCAGCGGTTTAGCACCACCTTCAGCCCGGGTCGTGATTCTGGAGATCCGGGATTGAGTCCCATGTCAGGCTCCCTGCATGGAGCCTGCTTCTCCCTCTGCCTGTGTCTCTGCCTCTCTCTCAATCTGTGTCTCTCACGAATAAATAAATAAGATCTTTAAAAAAATATTAATTCCAAAAGATATATGCACTTCTATGTTTATTTCAGCATTATTTGCAACAGACAAGATATGGAAGCAGCTCAAGTGTCCATTGATAAAATAATGTATAAAGGATTATATATATAATATTGAATACATATATAATATATAATATATAATATAATTATAATATAATTAATTATTATATTATATATAGTATAATATATTATGCATAATATAATTATAATATAATTAATTATATTAACTATTAATTATATTAATAATTATAATTAATTATATTATATATGATATATAATATTATATATATAATATTATATATTATATATATAATGCTCAGCCATTAAACCGAATGAAATCTTGAAATCTTGCCATTTGCAACAACATGAATGGGTCTATAAAGTATAATGGTAAGTGAATTAAGTAAGCAGAGAAAGACAAATACCATATGATTTACTCATATGTAGGATTTAAGAAAGATCAAATGAACAAAGGAAGAAGGAGACAAATCAAAAAAGAGACTCCTATCTATAGAGAACAAACTGATGGTTACCAGAAAGAAGGTGGGTTGTGGGGATGGGTGAAATGGGTGAAAAGGATTAAGAGTACACTTATGATGACCACTGAGTAATGTACAGAATTGCTGATTCAACATATTGTACAGATGAATCGAATATAATACTGTATGTTCACTACACTGAATTAAAATAAAAATTATAAAAATGTAATACCTATTTATGTTACAAGATACACACAGAAAGTTCATAGTAAACTAGAAATAAAATGTTTAGCCCGAGTGAGAAGATCTACAAAAATAACCCTATAGGAAACATTCCTTTTTAAAGATGTATTTATTTATTTGAGAGAGAAAGAGTGAGAGAGAGAAAGCATAAGTGGGGAGATGGACAAAGGGAGAAGAATCTTCAAGCTGACTCCCTGCTGAGCACAGAGCCCAACGCGGGGGCTTGATTCCACAATCCATCAAATCATGACCTTAGCCAAAACCAAGAGTTGGATGCTCAACCTACTGATCCACCCAGGCATCCTAAAAACATTATTTTTAGTGGTTATGTTTTGAAAAATTTCTTACATTTATGGGTGTTGAAATAACTATCCTGATATCCTAGTCCTCTCTAATATTGTATTGTAGGTCATAGCCTATAAAATAATGTAAAATAATAATATTGGTGATAATAATGACAACTGATATAATAATATTATATTATAACTAATAATAATAGTTATTATTATTATTATAGCATACAATAACTGTTATTACAGCAAGTTATAAGGGCTCAAAAAGAGAACCCTCCTAGAGGACAATATTGTGGAATGTCATCATGACCTGCCAGCATGCAGGAATGTATATAACAGGACTAATCATAAAAGAAAACAGAGATAATAGGAAGAGAATAAATGTTTGATAAGCCTCTAGCCAACTCTCTACCATACTTGGGGACATCGAAGCAGATGGAGTTATAGTGATTTTAAAGAAAGAGAGAGGAAAATTCACCTGGGAGTATTTCTAGAGCCTTAGGTAGCAATGGAAAAACCTAATTTGCCCACAGAACCCAGGAGAGGCTTGTGTTTTGGAAATGTATGATACAGTGGTTGGTGGGAAGGAGAACTAGGATTTAAATGGATGATTCTAGTAATCAGAAGTCAATACACGAAATAATCAGTCCCCTTATTGCATTCTGTGTCATTCCATCAATCTGGCTATTAGGCATTCAACTCTTAGCAAAGAAATTGCTATGATTATTCTTTTAAAGAACTGGATGGATTGGGCCAAGCAAAGCAAATTAAAGAGCAAGCTATTTCCTCAAGACAAACTCTTCTCTATTCTGTGGTTATGAAATGCACTACAGTGGTCTGCTCTCTTCCCAGAACATGAGGCATGTCAGTCGAAAAGCACCAGCCACTTGTACAGAGCACGCATTTGGTCTTTCAAATCACTTCTATTCCCACCAATTTAAATTACCAATCATCGAAAACTTGCATTCTCCATGCCACATGCTGCTACCTTTTAAAGGCTCACACCATGTTATGCCTAAATTTCTGTAATATCATTTTCCTATTTTAGCACTTTGTTTCCACTCTTGCCTTCCTTCTCACACTAACAGTAATACACGCGTTTGTGAACTTTTAAACACACACCTCTGATTATATCACTCCCTTTGCTTTAAATTCTAATGGGGGCTTCCACAGCATTCAAATGCCATCTAAATAGGTTACATGGATTGGGAAGCCCTGTATCATCTGGACACTGAAAACTTTTCAAACTTAACATTTCAAAATACTTCTTCCCACCATCTTGCTACCACCATATCCTCCAAACATCTCTCTTTATCCATATTGTTTTTCTTTGAGGTGTCTCAACAATTGCTTTCTACCTTTAGGGATTGGCCTAAAGGAAATCCTTCAAATCCTTTAGGGATTTGAAGTTTTAGCCTCATTTTCTTTTTCTTTTTCTTTTTTTTTAATTTTTTATTTATTTATGATAGTCACAGAGAGAGAGAGAGAGAGAGAGAGGCAGAGACATAGGCAGAGGGAGAAGCAGGCTCCATGCACCGGGAGCCCGACGTGGGATTCGATCCCGGGTCTCCAGGCTCGCACCCTGGGCCAAAGGCAGGCGCCAAACCGCTGCGCCACCCAGGGATCCCCTAGCCTCATTTTCATACCCTCACCTAGTTAACTTCTACTCCACGTAAAGAGTAGGAACAATTCCTTTTAAAAAGACTTTATCAGGGAAGGCATTCCTGACCACTCAGAGCGGTGAGGTTGTCCACCACGTGTTCTGTGGACTACTGTATGTCTTTGTAGTATTCAGCAAATTTGTCATCACTTCGGATGATAGGCTCCAGAGTAGGATTCTGTTTGTTCAAAACTATCCTAAATATGACTGGTGACATCTCATTAATATTCCACAAATAGTTATCCAGCACAGTCTGACAAAAATTTCTTTCATTGAAAGACAGTGAAGGTCAACATCTTCAGTGCCTCCCAGCTTGTCCTGCTCAGAGCCACCCAATGAGCCTTTATCCCTTATGAAGCTCATGTGCTCTACTTCACAACATGGTACTGAAAGTTTCAAACAGTTCTCAATTAAAAAGAAGTAAAATAATAAATAAACAATAACCCTCTTTCCCTATAGATGGAATACTGATCCTTTCCTTATATCTGTAGTCCTCCTTTAATGCATTGGCTGAACTTCATTTTTCTACTTTCTATTCGGACTCTTGATCTTTTCATTTTCATCCTCATCTTGTTCCAGAAGCTTGCCCATGATTTCCTTGGAACTAAATGGAATGGATTTATTTTGGTGTTTGAATGCTCAGCTGGTCAACACTATTTCATGCCATTGTCCATTCTCCTAATTTATTTTTAATCCAAAAACAAGAGGAATTAAAAAAAAAAAAAAAAACAGACATTAGTTGTTAAGTCCAGTCATATGATGTATACATGTAAAATTGGAGAAATAGTAATAGAGTAATCACTTGCTTCCTGGGACTCCAGGATCCTGCCCTGGGCTGAAGGCAGTGCTAAACCCCTGAGCCACCGGGGCTGCCCAAGTACTTGAGATTGATAAAATTTAATCAAGTGACACAACTGAACCCAGGTCTGTCCCACTTCATAAACTATATTCTCAATAAATATACCATATACAAGGATCCAGCATTTAGCATCTCTATTATTTAGCTGATTGGTTTTCAAAAAGCATCAGATTAAAATTAATTTAAATTCTGAAGATTAGATGAAATTAGTTATTTTTGTGATGCTTCATGTAATTGGTTTAAATTAAAAAAAACTATACAACTACATGTTTTTTTTCAACTACATGTTTTTATATAAATTAAATTATCTCTCTTTATATACAGAGATAAAATTACTACAGAAAGAATTGGTAACAATAGCTGACTCTGGAAAAGGATTAGTGTATTAGGGAGCAAGGGCATAAAGGGGATTCACTTTTAAGTACATAGTCCCTAGAACTTTTAAATTTTGATCCATGGCTATTCTGTACATATTGAGAAATTTTAAAAATTACATTAACAAAAAATATGGGAAAAAATTTTAAACTACTGAATTTAAACTCTTTTCTCAGGCACCTGACTGGCTTAGTTGGTAAAACATGTGACTCTTGATCTCAAAGTCATGAGTTCAAGCCCAACTTTGGGTATAGAGCTTACTTAAAAAATAATTTAAAAAAATTTTTATTCATTTGAGAGAGAGAAAGCAAGCCATGAGTAGGGGGGAGGGGCAGAGGGAGAAGCAGAAGCAGACTCCCCACTGTGCTGGGAACCCATATGGGGTGGGATCCCAGGACCTAAGGATCATGACCAGGGCTGAAGCCAGAACTTAACCATCTGGGCCATCCGGGTATCCCTAAACTTTTTCTACTGATCTGATAATGCGTACTGCCAACATAGCTATGTCATTATATAAAATATAATGAAATTATATAAAAAATGATATTTTAGAGCTTTAGCCAAAAAATATACAGAAAATTGTGAGTACTATGAGGACATAGGAACCTAAAACAACATGTGTGAATCCCTGGTAAGTGGTTTGAGTCTCAGATATCAGCAAAATTTACTAGAGAAAACCATTTAATTCCTAAGCCTATTTATATTTTTAACCTGTAAAATGTAGATAATATATCCTGCCTTCAGAATTATCATTAAATTCAGTGGCATAAATTTAAATAAAGCGTATAATGCAGGGCTAACTACATGTCAGATACTCAACTGGCTAACAATAAACATTAAATACAAATAGTTTTTATTTTTCTCACTGTAATAACTTGAGACTCATTATTATGGTAGTTTGATCAACAAATCAAAAATAGTTAATTATGAAAAGACTTCTATAAAATATTGATATTTATCTAGAATACTACAAAACCAAATTAATTTATTATTTTTCCCCTAAACATAAACTCAGATCATATTGCTTGGCTTTAGACATATTGTCCATTTTTATAAGTAGCTAACATTGTGAAATAAACATACTAAGCCAAATTCTATCATTTGTTTTTCATATAAAATTCACAATAGTATATGCATACTTTTCTGCTTGGTATGGAAGGAAAAATTGGAGCCTTTGACTTTTGTAAGAAAACCAATTATGTAGCTAAAATTATGCTACAGACACACATCATAGATATATACAACAATGAATTTGCCCAAAATTGCTATTTTTTCTACTTTCAATGAAAATCCAATTTCCATTTTAATGAAGTTTTCTGCAAATACCATATACATATATGTTTTAATATTAAAATCTATGCAA
Source organism: Canis lupus baileyi (assembly GCF_048164855.1). Taxonomy (NCBI): domain Eukaryota; kingdom Metazoa; phylum Chordata; class Mammalia; order Carnivora; family Canidae; genus Canis; species Canis lupus. Next base: position 19,316,453 of record NC_132875.1, on the reverse strand, counting down.
GTCCTACTCTATTGTTAAAAATAGTATTTTTATTTACATTATATCAATTCTATGTATGTTTTATAGTTTGTCCTTTGTATATAAAGGTACACTATTAACCAGCCATCAACTGGGCAAGTGCATTTACTTGTTTTGTCAGTAACAGTGGAAGTTTTGCCCTGAGCAATCTTAATTCATATATCCAATTCCTTTTGTGACAGATAGCATGCTTTTTTGAGATATGAATGTTTATAAGTCTATGACCAGAGAAAGGAATCATTTTGTTTGTGATTTAACCAGGTCTCATATCAGAACTGAAAATAATTTAAGATGAAATTAAATATTTATAAAAAATGCATTACTTAGGAGTTTAACCAATAGTAGGGATAAGGATGTTTTACACAAATTAATAATATTTATTCTGTACATAAAATAAGTGAATAAATATAAAATATTGATTCCTGATTATTGAGAAAACAATACTTTGTTATTTGGAGGAGATTTTTTTATATAATTTACTTCACAGAGTACACATAAGACTCATAGACTTATGGTTCCTACTGTTCTTCAGGGCCAGAATCTTAGATTAGAGGTTAGTAACTATATTAAATAGCCCCAAAAAATATTTTGTGCTATTTTCTATGTAAAAATTGTTTACTATATTTCATTTATGCATTCACCTAACAAAATTATTGAGCCTTAAGTATTTAAAGAAGAGGTAAATATGCATTAAATTATAAGATTTTTGTTCATCCAATGTAATAATATATAGTAAAAGCATTAATGATTGCCTACATGATCTTTATCTCTTTCATTTAAATTTCTTTTCCTGTTGTATCTGATGTCCTAAATTCCCAACAGGGCTTACTCTTGTCCATGACAAGATAATCATTTTAAACTATTGTAAGGAAAAGTTACAATGGTTTCCCATCATAAATAATCTTGTTACATTGTTTAAAATGTACCTATTAAATTGTCTTCAGTTCTTTCTGATAAGGTAGTCATTAATTCATGACCTAGCATTTGTCAGAACATTTAAAAGCATAGGAAACCTGGGCAGCCCGGGTGGCTCAGCGGTTTATCGCTACCTTTGGTCCAGGGTGATCCTGGAGACCCGGGATCGAGTCCCACATCAGGTTCCTTGCATGGAGCCTGCTTCTCCCTCTGCCTGTGTCTTTGCCTCTCTCTCTCTCTCTGTCTCTCATGAGTAAATAAATAAAATCTTAAATAATAATAATAATAAAAGCATAGAAAACTTACTATATTCTAGACTTCTCAGAAAAGCATTCTACTGTTCCTTTCTTCTTGTCCACTGGAATTGGAGACCTACTAATTACAAAATAAATTCACTGTTCTGAATATATTCTACAATATTAAGGGCACAGATGATTAAGATCTCTGAAGAACTTCCTATGTTCCTTCTATTCTGTTTATTCTCAACAATGATCACCCAATAAGGTCTATGTATTTCTGCACCCTTGAGAAATAGATTTTTGGAGCTATTAAATGCACCTGTCTTCTTCTGAAGCATTAGCAATTTTTCTGTGAATTATGCTATGATCTGAGATTCCCAATCCAGGGAAATTTTATCTGTAGTTGTCCCATCTTTCTGTCTAACATGGTTTATTAAAAAACAATTAGGACTTTTGTCATATTCTTTGTTAATAATCCATAATATGGTATTCTAAAATGCAGTTCTAATAGGAAGGAATCTAATATTTTATTTGGACACATATGAACATTTGAATATGCTAATACAAAAGGAACAAACTTTTTTGTTAATTCATATCAAAGTTCTATGGCAAATAACTTGTTAAATTTTGAAATATTAAGATATATCTGATTTGTATAGAAGGAAAATAATGTATATGTAATTATGTTTAGAATATCAGACATTAATTTATCTTTTTGTTATTTAGATTCATTTTTACATAATTTATATGTATTTGAATATGTCAATTTCTTAGTTTATTTCCCATTTAAGAATTTTACTGATATTATCTTCCTTTTCCTTATAATTTTTTTATAATATTAGAATATTTACTAATGTTTTTTAGGACCTTGTCTAAAATGAGTCTACTGATATTCTCATTTATTCTTTTTAGTAGCTTTTGAACAAGCTTTTTTTTAAATAACTTATATAACATATATCTTATGTATTAAGATTAACATATATAACATATATCTTATGTATTAAGATTATATTTAGTTGATGAACCATTCACTTAAATTTAAAATATGTGTATGCCTCATAACTATAGAGAACAAACTGAAGGTTGCTGGAGGGGTGGTAGGTGGGTGGACGGGTCAAGTGGTGATAGGTATTAAGGAGGGCACTTGTGATGAGCACTAGGTGTTGTATGTAATTGATGAATTACTAAATTCAACACCTGAAACTAATATTACACTGTTTATTAATTAACTGGAATTAAAAAAAACTTGAAAAAGAAAAAAAATATAAAAATAATAAAATTGTGGTGTCCTCTTGCATTTTAAAACTGAATGTGTAAGTCCTAGAAAACACTTGTATGATATTTATTAAATTTGATGTGTATAAAATACATTAGGATTTTGATGTATTTGCTCTGTTTTTAATTGCTTATGTGTTCCTTTGTGGTTTTTCATTATAGTCCTATTGCCATTCAAGCAGCTAATTAACCTCTATTATTAGGTGTCTTCTTCACAAAAATATTCTCTGCTTTATATTTAATTACCTTCTTCAAATCCCAGAGCCACAAGGCTTATAAGATGATAAGGACAAATAACTAACTATGGAGTGGAGAGCATATATTTTACATGGAGCAAATGCTTACTCAACATTAAGCCATTATTATCTCAATTATTAAAAATAAGTAAAAATAAAACCAGCTAACTTAAAAGATTACATTTAGCATTGAATATCATTCTTACAAAAAATGTCTAGAGAGAAAAAAGCTAGTCAGTATATATCTAAAAACATTTCTGTCCCTATGAGTTCATCATGAACTCTAAGAGTATATTCAGCATAAAATATTTGCTTTTATACAAATAGTAATGTCTATTAATTTCACTTTTATCAACTACTTACAATACTGTAATAATAGTTAAGTGTAAGAACCTAGTCACTTAAAATACATAGAAATTCTCTGTATTTAAATGCAACATGTTATTTCTATATTAATTCTGATTCAAGAGGAAATAATTTAGTAGCCTACCAAGGCTCTCTATTGAAGAAAATGTTTGATACATAAAACTGTTCCTTTTTTTAAGATTTTATTTTATTTTTTTATTATTTATTCATGAGAGAGAGAGAGAGAGGTAGAGACAGAGGCAGAGGAAGCAGGCTCCATGCAGGGAGCCAGATGCGAGACTTGATCCCGGGTCTCCAGGATCAGGCCCTGGACTGAAGGTGGCGATAAACCACTGAGCCACCAGGGCTGCCCTAGGTCTTGGTTTTGATACTGTAAATTCTTTATCTTTATTCTTGCTCTCTCTCTCTTTTCAGGACTGCCTTGCTTATATTAGCAGTTTTTAATCTCATATAAATTTTAGATTCAACTTAACATTTTTGGTAAAAAACAAAAACAAAAACAACTTAGATTTGGATTTGGATTGGATTAAAACTGTAGATGAATTAAAAGAAAAATAAAGCTTTCCAACCACACACATTTGTTGTATATCACCACATTTAAGTTTTAGAGTTTTTAACATATTTTTACATATTTTTTGGTAATATTATTTCTAGACTTTGATGTTTTTTCATCCTATTACATAGTAACATTTTAAGATATTTTGTTTATCAATAGTATATATAAATATACTTATTTTTTTCTATTGGCTTTATATCCAGTGACATTGCTAAATCACATATTTATTCTATTAAATTTGTAAGGTTTTTTTAGATATCTAATTATATTGTTATAATTATTGCTATACTATGACATGCATTTCTTTTCTTGCCTTGTTATATTGGCTTGAGACTCCATTGCAATTTTAAATATAAGGGGTTAAAAATGGGCATCCTTGCATCATTTTCTATTTTAGTTTTCTTATTTTAGAAACTTCTCAATAATTCGGCATGTCAACGTTTGGTACAAAAATTGCAGTAGGTTTTTATACATAGGCTTAATTAGATGAAGAAAGCTCTCATCTATTTCTAGTATGGTTAGATTTTTTTAAAATTATGATTTGGATGCTGTATTTAGTCATACTTATTTTTTGCGTCTATCAAGATAACTGTTTTTCTTTATACTTTGTTGTTAATGTGGAGAATTATATTGAGTGATTTTCAAAGTTTAATCCAATAATTTTTAACTAGAATTAACCTCACTATATATATTTTATATTTTAGTGTATATATAGTGAGAAACCTATATATATATAATATTTGGTGCTATTTCCTTGAAGTACTCATAAGAGAAATTTTCATCAAAAGTTTGTTTCTAGCTCATGCAGTATCTGATGGGGATTGGTAGGAACATCATGTTCTTACTGAATTGGGAATCTAGGCCTCTCCCTAAGATTATATCCCCATCTAAATACATGGATTATAATGTCAGTGTGGCAGGGTAAGAGCGAAATTGAGAAGGCACACAACTTTTAGCTCTCTGAAACCAAAAGTGACATATTTCAGTAATAGCAGAGTCCATGGCCAGAACCAAGTATAATATCCAACCCACCTGTAAAGAGAGGTTGAGATTTTTATAATTATAAAAGTGAGCCTCATTATTTACTGAGCACTGTCTTTGCCTCAACTGTTAACATTATATTAAAAGAACATTATTTCCTACTCCTACTTCCTAGATTCATCTTCCACCTCCCTATATTATGTCCAACTTCTGGTCAAAACTCCTATTTAAGATATGTCACCAGTGATGTAGGAAAAGACCTTAGGGTTTGAAGCTGATTGTCATGAAAGAATTCTTGAGATGCGTTTGGAGCATGAAGGTCATTTTATTAAAGCACAAGGACAGGACCTATGGGCAGAAGGAGCTGCGCTGGGGCTGTGATAAGTGGCTGATTATATACTTGTAAATTGGGAGGGGGTTAGGGAGAACATAAGTCTCTAAGGAATTTGGGAGCAAGGTTTCCAGGACCTTGAGGGGGCTAGCTATTGTTGGGAAAAGGTCAATTATTACTGTCTAATACAACCATAGTCATGAGGCCCTTCAGATATATATCGGTGGGTCATATGCTTGGGGAATGATTGCCAACATGTATCTTGGGGGTTTTAGAGATAAAGGAAATTTGTAAGGGAATTTTTGTATGTTAAACTCACAAGATCCTGGGGATCCAGCTAAGATTGCTTTTTGCCCTTAGCGAAGTACTAACAAGGAGGAAGTTGAATCCCTTGAGGAATGTCACTCTGCTTGTCAAGGATTTGTCAATGGGCTGTAGGTAGTAAGGAAATTTAATAATTATCTTCTTCCTTTGTTTCCCACATCAACCAGTATCACTGAGTTTTCTCAGCAATCACATTTAAATTTTTGGTTTGTTGGGATGTCATTGCTTTAGCTAGCATACTGTTATGTAAGTGTCTCAATGTTTACAATGTTTACAGTGACATCTTTACAGTGACTTTCAATACATATTTAGTTAATAACTGAAACACTGGATTAATCTTGAGTTGACATTCCCTGTTTAGCATATTTCCCCTATGCTGTATACTTTAAAATCTTTTTTCTTGGATATACCAAAAATGCTACATAAACCCCTTTTATTTTTAAAAGTACCTTATAAACTTAAAAACAAATGTAAGAAAATATTATCCTCAATCAATGCATTGTAACGCAATGTAATGCACTGATATCAAGAAAATCATATTATCAACAAGTTATTAGGGCCATGAAATCCTAATAACCTCTTTATTTAATCCTGAGAATTATTAGTTTTTACTTCATTGGAATTGTATTTGGAGAATTAGGCTTCTTTCTGTTAATCCTACTTACTAATATATTGGCTTCTTTAATATGAATGTGTACCATTAAAATAATCTGTTAAGTTTAATGAGCTTGTTGAAGTCAGATTTTCAATGCTTTTATAAACCATACTTTTGCAAGGAAAATATTCTTCTTGCATCCAAATGATTATTAACATATGACTTCGATTAATTTACAATGTTCCATGATGGAAATTAGCAGCAAATAAACAAGCCAGAAAATAAGAATGTACAGCTGCCTTGCTTAAATGGAATGTATTCTTACAAAATAAAAAAGCTCATTTTAGAAAAATGAGCTTTTAAAGGGTAGCCATCAGGCCCTTTCTTTTTGTCTCTCACATGCATGCTTCAGACCTTTATTCAACATTTTTTTAAATGCTGAGTACTGGGCAGCCCAGGTGGCTAGGCGGTTTAGCACTGCCTTCCGCCCAGGGCGTGATCCTGGAGACCTGGAATCGAGTCCCATGTCCGGCTCCCTGCATGGAGCCTGATTCTTCCTCTGCTTCTCTCTCTCTCTCTGTCTCGCTCTCTCTCTCTCTCATAAATAAATAAAATCTTTAAAAAATAAAATGCTGAGTACTCTGCTACGGATGAGAGTCTCCCCCCACCCCATCCCTGCCTCCCCCCAAAAAAGATAATCTCTGTCCATAAACAGAAAATCGTCTAAGTGGAAAAATTAGGTTTGGTCACAGAGACACTAATTTAAAGCTGCTGTAAATTCTGCACTAGAGATACTGAGAACCCATTAGAGTAAGTGCTTAAGAGACCCAAAAGGATAAATGAAGAAACATTTCCTTTATGACTTGGTCACATTTTAAAGTTGCATTTTTACTTTTCTGCATTCGATGTCTTTATGATCTTTTCCATCACTTCAAAGAACTAGAAGTTCAGGGCAATTCTTAGAGTCACTTTGAAATTCCTCCCATGTATTCCGCTTTTATGGCTAGTGTCTGCCACTAGGTGATTAATGAGTGTTCATTAAGTATAGTTTCTATGGCCAGACTTTCCATGCATAAACAAAAAGGGGGAAACGGGAATATTACAGTTTAAAATTTTCACTGATTCCTTTTTATAAATTAAAACATATGTATTTTATATGTGACACAAAATTTTCAGGTTAAATTTCTGTATACACTATGTAAAATGTATAATATAAATGTTAAAAAGTAGCAAATGATTCTCAGTACAAATTACTCACCTGTTACTCACTTATACCGAGATCAATTGTTTAAGTATTCAGTCGTATCTTTCTCCAATCATCAGGCTTCTGCACAATATATTTTATTTGTTTTATCTTATTTCTGTTTTTTTCAATAGTTATCATTCAACAACATTCATCAATCAACAACATTCATTCACTAAACATTTTACAAATAATATAATATGTACAAGACATTGTATATTCTTTGTGTTTGACTCTATTACCTGCTGTTTATATTCTTTAAGGAAATCTTATCTTGGTACTTGTTGAATTGTTAAACTCTTCTGCTCTGAGCTTCCTGTTTATGGACAAAGAATTCAAATTAGTTTTTGTCCCATTACTTCTTATCTCCCAAAACTGACGCTGCTTCCTTACCTCTTCTTTCTTCAGTGGCCTCAGTTGGCAGACTTCAAACCTTAATATGTGTTAAAATGATTTGGGATGCTTATTAAAATCCTGACCACTGGAACCTATTTTCAAAGTTTCTATTTATTAAAGGTGAGTGTGGACCCAAAAGTGTGACACAGTACAGGTGATTTCGATGCAGATGATTTGCATGATACAGACCATCCTGAAAGAAATATGAGGATAAGTTAAGAATAGTTTCGTGTGAATTAATTATTAGTTAAGCACATTATTTTAATATTATTTTAAGATTCACATAAAGTGCTAATACTATGGTAGACAAAATAATGGCCTTCTCAGTGATATCTACTTCCTAATGCCCATGAATATGGTAGTTTATATGGAGAGGAGGAGTTAAGATTGCTAATCAACTGAATTTAAAATAGGAAGAGTATTCTGGATTATCCAGGTGAATCCAATGTATCCCAACGTCCTTAAAAGTGGAGAAGGGAGGCTGAATAGAGCACCCAAAGAAATTACAACTACTGAAGGATTGTCAGAGAAATACAACTTTGATCCATTTTGAAGACGTAGGAGGGCAACCATAAACCAAGAAATTGAGGCAGCTTCTAACCGCTGGAAAAGGCAAGGAAACAGATTTTCCCCTAAAGTCTCCAGAAGGAATGTAGCCCTTTCAACACCTGGATTTGAACCCAGTGAAACATGTTGGACTTCTAACCTATAGAAGTATAAGATAATAAATTTGAATTGTTTGAAGCTCCTAAATTTGTGATAATTTATTACAGAAGCAATAGCTAATGCAAATACATGGCAAGGTTTGTTTCTTATTGTCATTGTTGTTTTTAGAAACCAATAAGAAGACAAAAAAAGTAGCAATTTCTTTCCCAGTGCTTCCCCTATTGCTGGTTCCACTCCTAGAAGTTACACTTTTTATTTTAAATTTATTTATTTATTCATGAGAGACAGACTGAGAAAGAGAGTCAGAGACACAGGCAGAGGGAGAAGCAGGCTCCACAGGGAGCCTGATGTGGGACTCGATCCCGGATCCCAGGATTATGCCCTGAGCCAAAGGCAGGTGCCCAGCTGCTGAGCCACTCAGGTATCCCAAAGTAACTCTTTTTAGTCAGTTGTGGGTTTTTTTTTTTCTTGTTGTTTATTTGTTTTTTGTTTTTGTTTTTTTAGTTTACTGGTGTTCATTTTCAAAGATTTAAAATTTATCCTTATGCTTCTATTTCCTGTTTTTTTTCCTAAGGTAATAGCTATCCAACTTTCACTAAAAATTATGAGGTTTAAAGGATATATATTTGTCTTCAACTCCCATTATCTCTTCTATTCTGAAAAATCAAAAGCTTTGTCATATATTTCCTGATAGATTTGCATGTCTTGTCACATTAAACAAATATCACTAATCACTTCTAGTTGAGATAAATGTGTTAGTATCCTAATTTAATATGCCACCTTTTTCCTACCCTTCCCACTGAAACCTTTGGTCAGATTTAACACTATATTTATAATATCTTAGTTGCTAACATTTTTTTTGTTTTGCAGAAATATAATAACTTCATGCTCCATAGATAGGTAAATGGTAAACGTAAACCATAGACTTATCAGAATTTATACTGCAAAAGCATCTAAATGTTTTCCTTATGGATAAATTGGTTCCTTCATTTTTTAATTTGTATTTCCCCTAATTACTTAATATTATTTGATTTAAATCAACTTTACATGCTCTGAAAAGTTTGGAGTTTTTCATATACATCATAATGATATATTTCACATATAATATTATACAGATATATGTAGATATGCCATAGATGACAAAAATAGCAGAGTGTATCAGAGGGTAAATATAGATATACTTTATAAGGTATTTATTTCAAACTATGAGTACAAAATGAACTCTAAATAGACTATAATGAATTAAAGATGCATATCCTAAGACCTAATAGAGAAAAATGATGCAAAAGGATTGGCTAAACTGCCAATAGAAGAAATAGAATAATAAAGAATACTTATTTACAACAATATAAGCAGGAGAAAGAGATACAGAAAAAGAAAAAGAAAGTGGTGGGACAAACAGAAGGGAAATAGCAAAGTGTTAAACCAGACTCTAAATCTACCAATAATTATATTAAATATGAATGGTTGACTGAGGTTTTAGATATTTCATATATAGACCTATTTCATTACAAAATATTTTATCACCACTGATCTCTTCTGAAAACCTTTAGACTTTGGAAATATGTCAAAGTCACAGTGGTGGATACAAGTTGCCAACAATTCTAACTTCATCTTTGAAGCTTGAATTTTATCATTGGAAACACATATTACCAATTTCCTTAAACTGACAGATTCAATTCATTCATATTTAAGAAAATATCTGCCAAATACTCAATCCAGAATCACCATAATTTGGCTGTCATGGATCCTTGCAAGGAAAAAATATTCCATGAAAAAGCAGCTAGTTTTCGTACTTCAAAGAAATGTTCAAGTGCTTTTTTTCAAGACATTCATCATACCTCTGTATGCATTATAAGACCTTTATACCTATTTCTCACTTATTCACACAGAATATTAAAAAAGAGGTATATCCAAAGGCTAGGATTAATACATTTAACAATTTTGTTGCTTCACCAAGGACATTCTTAAGTAAAATGGGCTTTTTTTACCCCCTGAAAATTTATAAGAGTGGACAATACATTGATTACCATTACATTTTGGTGCTACTTCTTTGATTCATGATGAGATACCAACAATTTTACTCATCATAACTTTTCCATTATGTCCATAATGTCAACACATTGAAAAGGACAATGTTTTTATTATTATTATATGATCTTGATTTCATTACACTCTCAAGAATCCAACAAAAGCAAAACTAAAAGCATCAGGTTAATAAAATAATAATTAGGAAGAGTTTACTCTGCATATTAAAACAGCATGTGAACTGGGAGCTCTAAACCAACAGTGGAGTAAGACTCTAGTATATTGTTCCAGGATAGCTTATAGTGAAAATACAGAAGCTGTTTATTTTTTATAATGATTGGTTATAGCATTAAAGTTTGTCTAGTGACAGGTGATTTAATTATTTGTTTAAAAGTGCTTACATTATGCCATTTTTGGGGAACAGCTTGTTTTGTTTATGATTTTTAGAAGCATTTACAAGAAGCAACCCAGTTATGTTTTACTTATTTTGCAGAATAAACTAAATTAAGTTTTGCTTATGTGACATTATTGGTTTTGTCTGCTCAGGAAATTTTTTAATCTGCTCTTCATTTTGTATCTAACTTTAACATATATATGAATATATATATACACAAAATATACATATATATTTCTATGAGAATGGACAAATAAAATATAAACCATTCTGGTTAATGGATATACAGGAGATTTTTGTACTATTCTTGTATCTCTCTGAAGACTTAAATTATGATTAAAAATTGATGCCAGGGTTGGTAAAATAGGACAAAGTGCCAGATTGCCAAATCAGATGCATGAGAATCAGAAATCTAACCAATCCCAAGCATTCTAATAATTTTATGTACATGAGTAATTGCAAGAGACAGGGAAGCACAGAGTTCAATATTTCATTGCCATCTCCCAGACCTTCTCTTGCCATGCATAAATGGCTTTTGGACCAGGTTTAACATATGAAGCTGCTGAGCGGCCATGCAGTACTACTTACGTAAAAGGGATCTATCTCAGTGATAACACACCTTCTTTTTTTTCTTCTTCTTCTTTTTTTTTTTTTTTTTTAACTCCAATAACCACATAGCTTACATGAAAATTTCAGGGAGCCATTTCCCATAAATCTATAGATACTGGACTGGTTAAACCTAATCTAACTTAGGCAGACTAAATAAAGACTCTCTACTAGTAAATAACATTAATGTTATCAAGGAGATATATCATTAACATCTTATAAGGGGATTTGACTAGATCATCTTTCTTACTTTACCTGACTATTCCTGATAAAGGAAGAAAATGGATTGCAGACCTACTTCTAATGTTTTTGTTCCCATCTAGAAGGTGAATGGGGAGCAGAATTCTAGCATATCTTTACAAATAGGTAATTCCATATTGATGAAACTAATCATGGTTAGGGATATTAATGGAAACCTTCCTAATTGATTTTATGAAAGAGAATTCTGAATAATATTAATTACATTTTAAGGTTAAGTATATTTTGCTTAAAATGTGTTTGTTCTAAGGATTATTCTGTCCCTGATATTCAATTTTTTTTACCAAAAAATATTTAGAAACTTAAATAAATTTAAATTTCTGTGTTTTTAGTAGACCATAAGACAAAATAGGTTAATGAAGTTGAGACACTCTCCTGAGTTTAAAATTGGAAAAAAAATATTTCAATAAGTGCATTTCTGTTTCAAATGCTACAGTGAAGTAAGCTGAGAACTAAGAAATGTCTGTTGGATTCAGCAACATATTGCTGACTTATACAAAACAGTTTCAGTGGTCTGTGGGGAAAGATACTGATTACTATGGATCCAAAGGTGAATGTCATCAGAGAAAGTCAAAACTTTTAGTTTAGTAAGCCCTTCTAAATGTTTTGCTATAAGGAGAATCAAAACAGTAAAGGGAAGAACACATGGATTCACACAATTTGTTTTGAAATGAGAGCTACAGGGACACCTGGGTGACTCAGTTGGTTAAGTGTTTTTGTTTTTGCTCTTTACTTTGAATAAATATCGAGAAAAATTCCTTCCACTTTTCATTTATTTGAATTTTTTCATTTCTTATAATTAGAATGTATTTTAAAATTTCTATCAGCATCTGGGACATCTGGGTGGCTTAGCAGTTGAGTGTTTGCCTTGGGCTCAGGTCATGATCCCGGGGTCCTAGGATCGAGCACCACAGCATTGGGCTCCCTGCTCAGCTGGAAGGCTGCTTCTTCCCCTCCCACTGCTTCTCCCCCTGCTCATGCTCCCTCTCTCTTTCAAAAAAATTATAATATTTAAGAAAAATTAAATTAAAAATTAAATGAGAGATACAATACTGTATTTCTATTCTGATAATGACGATCCAGTAGACAAACAAAAAATTTATAATCTAAGAAAAAGTGGAATTAACTGGAGGATCATAATATTGGGGTATGTCAAGGAATATGTTCTAGTATAGAAATGAAGGAGGAAAAAGAGTAGCAGGAATAATTCATCCATTGTAACCGGATATGAAATGGATATGGAGGTAGAGCTTTATGGGGAAATTTTTATAACAAAATGATATTTCATATGCCTACTGATAGCTCCCCCCACCAACCCCTGCCCAGTAGAATAGGAACCAAGATTATTAAATGGGAATTGAAACTGGGAGTTTTCAGGTCTGAAGGAAGAAGAAAAGGGTGAATAGACAAAGTATAACAGAAAATTGCTCAGCAAAATGTAGTGTGTTGGGTAGTTCTCTGACCAAAAGATAATTTATAGTTATAAATAATAATTAAAATGATTCAGCATACCTGGCATGTCTTAGCTGCTGAAGGACAGTGACCTTGCCTGTTTCATTTCTGTGTTGAAGATCTATCATGGATCCTGGCACATGGGTAACATTAAATATTTTTGGAATGCAACAAACATATTTATTATATTGATAGATACTGATAGAAATTTTATTTTTTAATTTTTTAAAAGATTATTCATTTATTCATGAGACACACACACACAGAAGCAGAGACATAGGCAGAGGGAGAAGCAGGCTTCCTGCAAGGAGCCTGATGCAGAACTCGATCCCGAATTCTGGGATCATACCCGGAGCCAAAGGCACACACTCAACTGCTAAGCCACCCAGATGTCCCAGATGCTGATAGAAATTTTAAAATACTTTCTAATTATAGGAAATGAAAAATTCAAATAAATGAAAAATGGAAGGAATTTTTCTCAATATTTATTCAAAGTAAAGAGCAAAAACAAAAACAAGAACAAACAAACAAACAAAAGTAAAGAGCAAAAATCTTACAAAATACCAAAACTCTCATTTTAAAAATGAGGTTCTCAATTATTTGGCAATAACTTCATCAAGAGGTGGAGCCTGTGTTTCTTACTACAAAGGTAAATGAACTTTTTGTTGTTAGAAATAGAGTACTTTGGAAATGATATGAGCTGTCTTTCATGGCTAGGTCATGGAAGCTAATAAAGTTTATGCTTTGTTCTCTGAAACACTCACCCTCAAAGCCTCCAGGTAACAAGTAAACAGTCTTCATGTTCTGAAATCAGTGGGGAGAAAGAAGAATTTGGATATGATGGAAAGTTGATCCATGCCTAGAAGACACTCAAACTAGCCCATGCTATGCTAAGACCATAGAAAGAGGCTATAAGACAGGGATATCTAGCCAACCTCTAGTTCAGTGCTTCCCAGCCCCACCACTGCAGCTCCTGGAAGCCAGCAACAGACTGCAACCATATTGGAGACCCAAGCAAGAAATACCTAGTCAAGGCCTTCTTGAATGCTGCCCATCGAGATTGTGAGAAGTAGTAAAATGATTTTATAGTTTTAAATCACTAAGTTTTAGGGTGATTGGCTATGGAGCAATAAATAAATGGAACAGAATTATATAAAAAAGTTTTTTTTTTTTTTTTAAGATTTTATTTATTTATTCATGAGAGACACAGAGAGAGAGAGAGAGGCAGAGACACAGACAGAGGAAGCAGGCTCCATGCAGGAAGCCAGATGTGAGACTTGATCCTGGGACTCCAGGATCACGTCCTGGGCCAAAGGCAGGCGCTAAACCGCTGAGCCACCCAGTGATCCCCAAGAAGTGTTTTTTTTTTTTTAATTTTTAAAAAATTTTTATTTATTTATGATAGTCACACAGAGAGAGAGAGAGAGAGAGAGAGAGAGAGGCAGAGACACAGGCAGAGGGAGAAGCAGGCTCCATGCACCGGGAGCCTGACGTGGGATTCGATCCCGGGTCTCCAGGATCGCACTCTGGGCCAAAGGCAGGTGCTAAACCGCTGCGCCACCCAGGAATCCCAGAAAGTGTTTTTTTAAACCAATTAGACACTATCATTTAAAATTCAGAAAAGGTGATTATATATAAATATATATTGATTTATATCTATGTTTATGTACATATATGGGAGAGAGAGAGAGAGAGAGAGAGCACAGGAGTGATTAGAAATAAACACATCATTGCTTTGAGAAGTTCTGGTATGTTTACCTAGAAAATTAAAAAAAAAAAAATCAACCAAGAAGAAAACTATTAAAACTAAGAGCAAGCTGGTAATGTGACCAGGTGCAAGAAACTAGATAAATGCATTTAAATCAGTTTCACTTTTCATAACTGAAAAACCTCATGACAAAATATGAGAAAAAAATGCCTTTTAAAATAATATAATTGACAAAGGCACCTGATGGCACAGTCCATTAAGCCTCTGACTCTTGGTTTCAGCTGAAGTCCTGATCTCAGGGGCATAGGATTAAGAAGCTCCCAGGCAGGTTCCATGTTCAGCGCAGTCTGCTTGGGATTCTCTCACTCTCTCACTCTTCCTCTGCCCCTCCTCCACTCACACCTCAAATAAATAAATGAACCCTTAAAAAATTAATATTATTGAAAGAATATTTAGAAATAAATAAAAAACAAATACCTCGAAATTGTGTTAAGATAATGTTAGGATTTTAATGAAGACAGAATAGAATCTAAATTGATTGGAGAAAAAAAAAATCTTCCTAAATGTCAATCTCTGAAATTTTGAAGATTTCCTTTCTTAACAAATTAATATGTCACAGTTAATGTAGTTTTTCAGTGTAAATTGATAAAGTGTTAGTAAAATTTACTTGGGTGAATAAACAGAAGAAAATACACCAGAAATCCTTTTTTTTAAAAGTAAAATATGGATAGGTTTTTCTCTCTCTCTCTCTTTTTTTTTTTTTTTTTTTTTTGGTTAGGTTTTTCTAACAAATTGAAACTGTGTTAATATATATTAAAGTAATATAAAGTAATACATTTTATCTTTAAGGATTAAATGCCAATTTGTTGAGTGGCATCAAAACACATTACATTTCACTGAAAAGTCATATAAATAATGATCAAGTGAGGCTTTCAAAATTTTAGAATTAACTTTCACAGAATTCCTATGGCTAATGTAAGGTACTGTCCTAAGCATTCATGAACTTCCATTGGCCATTGTTAAGACAATGCTGAATAAATGGGGAAGGGCAACATGTATTCAGATATTGATGACAAGCAATAAACAATGACTGGAGTAGAGAAAGGAGTAACTCAGAAACTATGTTTAATGTTGAAAGAGACCCACACCCTTCTCATCAGGGAACTATATTCAGTTAAATTATTTGAATACAGCATATTAAACATGTTTTCATATTGATAGGAGTTTTGTTGCTGTTTAAGGTAAAAGTTGAACAATATACTTATTTCTTTTTTAAAATAAAATCTATTATAGACTAAAGAATGTTTAGGAATTCTTGTCACACAACAATTTCCAGCCTTCTCAAATACTAGCTTCTATTTTTTTAGCCTCATAAATGTTTGGAAAGGAATTTATGACTTTAACTCCTGTGAAGTCACATTTATGATGATACTCCTGTGACTATTTTATTTGATGCTTCATAAACGGCAGTGGAATGTTTATTTTTAAAACATGGGTTTTAAAAGTTAACACTGCATTTTTATTTGATTTAATCTTTCATTTTATGTTGAATAATTTGCATTGCCAATGACTTTGCATCATAGTGTATTAATGAGAAACATGAAAAAAATTATGTAGACCTTTCAGAAATTATGTCTGTTGAGTTATATTTTGATCCACAAGTGCTGATATGTGAAATATTCATAACTTCAATACTCTCTTATTTTGTGATTCATAAAGGCAGGTAAATCATTATATGTGCATACTGAAAAAAATCATTTTTCCAAATAGGAACACTTATTTTTATGTCAAGATTTGAATCATTTTAAATAGGAAAAAAAGGATTATTATGTTTGGAGCTGGTATTGATGAGATGGTATGATATATTGGTATTAAAAGTCTACTAGCAGGTTAGTCCTGAACTCTGGTGCAATAGAGAGAATATTTACTGTGCACCTCCTCTGTCCACTGCATCACTCACTGGGAATGCAAAAGTGACAATGATATGACATCTAATCCCTGCTTTCATAGTCATCTTCTAGTTAGTTTATAAAATAGATCCATATACATTATGTCCCATAAAAGACATTCTAAACTGTTTCCTTCTAATTATTGTTAAATTTGTGTATATATGTGTATATACACATATATTTATGATGTTCAAAAATAGCTTATATATTTTTATATCTATATTAATATAATGTGCCAGGAATTGTAGGTATGTATATATAAATATTTATACATAATACATAGAAATATAACTATATAATATATACTTGAAAGAGTCAGTCTCACTGATATTTCTTCTTTAATAGTCATAAATTGTTGATTGTTATGTAGTGGGATTGTTATGGTTTGCAATTGATTGAATATTAATTTAGTAATTAATTAATTAATTTATTTATAAAACTTTAAGTACTTCTTTTTTAAGGTTTTATTTATTTATTCATGAGAGACACAGAGAGAGATAGAGAGGCAGAGACACAGGGAGAGGGAGAAACAGGCTCCAGGCAGAAAGCCCGATGCAGGACTCGATCCCAGGACCCCGGGATCATGACCTGAGCCAAAGGCAGACCTCAACCACTGAGCCACCCAGGCATCCCAAATATTAACCTATTTATTAATTTGCCAAATAATTGGTGAACTCTTGGATAAAACAAAGTGAACTATTTTAACCCCATTGGCAAGGCATATATAACCCAAGAATGAAAAGTATTAAACTTATTTCATTAAATGCTGTAGAAGCTATTTCTCAACAATGATTGATAGCAAACACAATTATATTTTTTAATGTATAATATATGACAATAACCAATATGGATAAAAGTAAACATTTCCAAAAACTATACGTGGTAGGAAATTCAGTTTTGAAGGCAAGAGCTTACTTATGAATTTACTAATAACAATATAGGAAAGGATAAGGCTATAAGAAATATTTTTAAAAGTAAAGAATGAGTGATCCCTGGGTGGCGCAGCGGTTTAGCTCCTGCCTTTGGCCCAGGGTGCGATCCTGGAGACCCTGGATGGAGTCCCACGTCAGGCTCCCGGTGCATGGAGCCTGCTTCTCCCTCTGCCTATGTCTCTGCCTCTCTCTCTCTCTCTGTGACTATCATAAATAAATAAAAATTAAAAAAAAAATAAAAGTAAAGAATGAGAAAAATATAAGAAAGAAAGATTTGGGAGTTAAAACAGTAAACCTCAATGCCAGAAGAGAGAAGACCTTTCCATGCTTAGATAGATACTTATGTAAAATGAATCCCCAAATCCAACATTACCAATAGAGGAAAATATTTGGTAAAAGTAATACAGAAATCCTCTAGGTAGAAAAAAGGCAACATATTGATGAAAATTTTGAGTTAATATTATGTTTTCTTACTAGAAGAAAGAATTCTTCATTACCATAAATCTTTTCTAATCTCTTTTTACATGTTTTAATATTCTGGTCTTTTTTTTTCCCCAGATTTTGATACATAAGCATATGCATGAAGGTTTGCATTTATAAACCATCTAGTTATCTATATATGATTGTCCTGGGGCTGTGTTTCTCAAAGTTGACTAATAATAGATCATTTATGGGCTTTTAAAAATTATTGACACTTGGGATCTATAATAGAAAAAAAATCAGAACTTTACAAGTATTCTTTGTTTAGGATTTTATTTATTTACTCATGAGAGACAGAGATAGAGAGAGAGAGGCAGAGACATGCCAAAGAGAGAAGCAGGCTTCATGCAGGGAGCCCAACGTGGGACTCCAGGATCACACCCTGGGCTGAAGGCAGATGCTTAACCACTGAGCCTCCCAGGAGTCCCATAACTTTACAAGTATTTTGAAAGCTTTTAATGTGATGAATATGATCCCGAGCTGGGATATATAGCCATAAAAACTCTTCAGATTCAAATTACCAACTGAACTCATGTCTTTCCAATAAAACTTACCTTTTTTTTTTTTTTTTTAAAAGCCCCTCCTAACAGACAAAAATGCCATCTTTCATCTAGTTCTGCAGGCCAGGCTGGGAAGTATTCATCCTACTTCCCCTCTTCCACTTCCTATGTCTGCTACAACATCTAATCAATTTTACCTTTTAAATATTATGTATATCTGGCCTTTGTTATTTGTTTCTATATCCTCTCACACTGACTCCTATGAGAGCCTCCATTAACTCTCATTGTTCCACCTGTTATCCAACAAACAATTCTCCACACTGTAGACAATTGTCCTTTTAAGAAAAAAAATTAAACACCTAACCATGTAACTTTTTTCCATAAAAAATGTCTTATTAATGTAAATAAATTTCAAATAGATCATTACAAATAATGGAATTATAATTAAATCATATACTTCCATATTGTGAAGCAATATTGATTCATTTTCAGGAAAAACAATGATTCTTGTCTTATGATTATAAGAACACTTTTATGGGGGATCATGGGTGGCTCAGCGGTTTAGTGCCTGCCTTTGGCCGAGGGTGTGATAGTGGAGTCCCAGGAGGGGACTGGAGGGTGGGAGAAGGGAATAATAATCTTTTAAATGGTAGTGAATCAATTGGATAAATATGCAGGGGCGGAAAGTATATTGTCCCCAGCTTATGCAAATAGTTCCTGATCGACTTCAGATCCCAAATTGAAAAGTAAAAACACAGCTTTTAGTAGAATGCATAGGAAAATATCTTTGACTTTAGAATATGCAATATCAAATAGATACACAAGTGCTAGCCATATAATAAAAAAGTAGCAAATTAAATTATGTTAAAATAAAGAATTTTACTTCATCAAGAAGGCACTGCTTAGGAAAAAAACGCAATTTAAACAGTGAAGAAGAAATCCCTACCATGTTTATTCGACAAAATTCTTATATCTGAAAAATACAATAAATTTCTACAAATAAGTAAGATGAAGGCAGAAAGCTCCACAGAAAAGTGGGGGTGAGGGGTGGGGGAAACACTTCAAAGAACCCCTCAACAAAATGATATGCAAATGGTGAATAAATATATGATTAGGTGCCTTTCCAGGAAATGAAATAGCAAAATGCAATTTCACTTCACTCAACAACTGACAAACTACAGAGTATTGATAAGAATAGGTAACAACTGAAACTCATTCAGTCCTGGTAGGAGTGTAAATTTGAAAAACCACTGTGCAAAACTGGCCATATCTACTAAAACTGCACATTGGTATAACTTACGGCAAGGAATTCCATTCTGCATTACTATATATTCAATAGAAATGCATATATGTTCACTTAATGATTCGTGTTAGCTTATCGCTTGCAGTAATTTTCATAATAGCCCTAAACTACAAACTACTCAATGCCCATCAACAGCAGAATAGATAAACATATTGTGGAATACTGTAAAGCACCAGGGTTGACTAATCTACAACTACATGTCACCATATGAACGTTTCTCACAAGTATAATATTGATTTTTTTTAAAAAAGCAAAATAACAAACTCTAAAAAACAAAATCCTATGCATTACTCATACCTACCTCCTTGAACATAACATTAACTCAATCTCAGCATGCTCCAAATTTTTTCATGATTTTTCAACCAGACCTGCCTCTCTTTCAATATTTGAAATATCTAAAAATAGCCCAGTCAATCCAAAATTCTGCAGATGAGAAACCAAAACTTGTCCTTGACTCATTTCCTTCATGCTCCATACTCAAGATATTCCTAAACCCATTACTGTACCTCCTCAGTAATATGTCATACTGATAGTTACTCACTATGTACATTAACACCACTATTCTAATTCAATTTTATATTAACTTTGACCTGGAGCACTGTATTTACTCCTATCTGGTCTTTCTCCACATTTGATTGCTACCCGTAAGTTTCTATACCACAGCCAGAATAATCTCATCAAAATACTAACCCAGTCTAGTCTGAGGTGAACCTTCCAGACCCTTTTCCTAGGGTGAAACAGCTAGAAGATACTCTCCAGTCAATGGAAATAGATGCTGTTTTAAGCACAGCGCTGAACCCCTCAAAAGAAATTACTGTAGGTCTAAGTGAAGTGTTCCGCCAGTCACAGGAGACCCTCCCAAGAAACAAATCCGTTCCCAGAATGCAAGCCCTGACCAGTGAATGACAGATACAAATCCCAAGGGCCCTCACCTCTTGTCAACTTTGGGGCAACTCTGAAGGATTATCTCAAACTTTACTGTAAAATAGGCTGTGACCTCAGCTGGAATTGCAGGGTGGGTCAGCTTTTCCCTCTGCCCAAACTTGCTTTTCTTTTCTTATATGGTATTCCTAGAGAGCACGCACAATGATTTACTGTTTACAACCTTCCATCTTTGTGTGTTTCCAGAAAACCACTCTAAAACACCCTCATTTATAAGAAAGAAAACCACTGAATTGATTTCATGGTTTTTAATACAACTTTAAGAATCCTTCAGTGTGGTTTATAGTGCTCTGCATGGATTTTTCCTTGCCTCTATCTCTTGCCCTGGACTTCAGTCACATTAGTGCTCTTCCAATTTTTCAAATCAAAGTGCTCTGCAGCAGTATTTTCATTATATTTCCCATTCCTGGTGTCTGAAATGTCTCTCCTTCAACATATTGTCAACTCCCAATCCTCTTTCAGATCTCTGTATCCTTTAGTGGAGATGTATTCACCTTGCTCCCTAGGCTACTTCAGTTATTCCTTCTATGCTCAATTTTTTTTTATCACTGTGCTCCCTTTATATGCTGTAGATTAGGGGCCAAAAAACTATGGTCCATATGCCAAATCGATCTGCCGCTTGCTTTTGTAAATAAAGTTTTTACAAAAGAAAGTCATGCTTGTAGGTATTGTCTATGATTGCTTTCTTGATGACAGCAGACTAGAGTAATTGTTAGACACTATATGGTATTCAAAGAGTAAACTATTTATATATTTTTTTATTTTTTTAAGATTTTATTTATTCATTCATGAGAGATACAGAAAGAGAGGCAGAGACAGAACCAGGCTCCCTATAGGGAGCCCGATGTGAGACTCGATTCTGAGACTCCAGGATCATACCCTGAGCCGAAGGCAGATGCTCAACTCCTGAGCCACCCAGGCTTCCCCAAAGAGTAAACTATTTACTATCTGGCCCTTTACAGAAAATTTTCGTCCATCCTTTCCTTTGTCCAATACTATATTACATGTGAAGAATATATGATATATATGTGTATAATATATACATAATACATATATGCACACTTTATACAATATAAATTACCCTTTAAGTGGCATTAGGAAGATCGTTTAATATCTCTATGCTTCAATTTCCACAGCTATAAAATAGAGTTGATAAAAGATTATGCGTAAAACCACAGAAACCTATATATAAGTAATACATATGGAACATGTGTCTAACAGAAACACGATAGCATAAAACTGTGTCAAATACATATAAGCACTTGAAAAGTAGTCTTTTTCTTTATTATCAATATATTGAAATATTATTATTATTATTATTATTATTATTATTAATTATTAAGGGTGCTTGCCTCAATATTGAGGGACTAGTTATACATTCTTCTTTTCTTAAGTTTTTACTTAATTCCCAGTTAGTTAGGGACGCCTGGGTGGTTCATTGGCATCCCTAACTGGAATTAGTTCCAGGATCGAGTCCCACATCGGGCTCCCTGCATAGAGCCTCCTTCTCTCTCTGTCCATGTCTCTGCCTCTCTCTCTCAGTCTGTATCTTTCATGAATAAATAAGTAAAATATTTTTAACAAACTCCAGTTAGTTAACATATAGTGTAATATTAGTGTCAGGTGCACAATATAGTGATTCAACATTCCTTATAACACTCAAGGCTCATCGCAACAGGTGCACTCCTTAATCCCCTTTACCTATTTCACCCATCTTCCCCACCTAACTCCCCTCTGGTAACCATCAGTTTGCTCTCTATAGTTAAGAGTCTGTTTCTTGGTTTATCCTTCTCTCCTTTTTTCCCTGTTGCTTGTTTTGTTTCTTAAATTCTGCATATGAGTGAATCATATGGTATTTGTCATTCTTGAACCCACTTATTTGCTTAGCATAATATACTCTAGGTCTACCCATGTCTTTGCAAATGGAAAGATTCCATTCTTTTTATGGCTGAGTAATATTTCATTATATATATAATTTTTTGTTTATCCATCCATCAGCCAATGGACACTTGGGCTATTTACATAATTTGGCTATTGTAGGTAATGCGGTTATAAACATCAGAGTGCATATGTTCTTTTAAACAGTATTTTTGCATTCTTTGGGTAAATACCTATTAGTATCTATATTTTCTATGTGTAATTTATCTTTTTGTTAGTCTATTTAGTACTTGAGAATATAGTGATTTTTAAGGCAATTTTATGAAATCATCACTTCTGTTTAAAAGACTGACATTTTGCCCTATTTTTGCAAGTGTTTTTCCATGTATATATTGTTTCTTTTAATTTTTACATACACATTTTTACTTTTATTTATTTAAGATTTTATTTATTTATTTATTCTTGAGAAACGCAGAGAAAGAGAGAGGCAGAGACATAGGCAGAGGGCGAAAGAGGCTCCCGGTGGGGAGCCTGATGCAGGACTCAATCCCAGGGCCCTGGGATCACAACCTGAGAAAAAAGCAGATACTCAATCACTGAGCCACCCAGGCATCCCCATTTTGTACTCTTAATGTGAATAAATCATTGTAGTTTAGCATTTATATCACTTTAATTTTTAATAGTGCTTAAATAATTTTTATTATTTTACATGATTATAGTAATACAAAGGCATATGGAAATAACCATATATAAAATTTTGTAATTTGATCTAAATTCACATAGTTCAAGTGGTTATTGTTAATATGTTGATATTTCTGTTTTTATGTTGATATTTTAATATCATTGAACATTTTAAATAATTAAAATAATATGATTACATGCATCTAGGCTATTATCTTTTATTTGTATTTACATAATACTGCTCAACATTGGGCACTTTGTGAGCATTATAATTTTTACAGAAAGCTGTTAGTCACAGCAACATTAATTATAATAATTACTAATAATTACTAACATTTATTGAATATCTTACATGCACTAACATGTTTAATCCTCCCATCAAACACATGAATGGGGAGGTATTATGATCTGCACTTACAGGTAAGAAAAGCAATAAGGGTATGGGCAGTAAGTAATTTACCAGGGTTAATGTCGATGTTAGGATTTGAACCTAGTCCAAAGCCTTAGCATCTGTTCAGCTTATAAATGTGTAGTATAAATAAAGACTTCTTTGGCGAAAACAGAAAACTTGTCCTGTTATTATGTAAATATTTATATTATTCAATTTTAAAACTCATATTTTTATTATTAGTTAATTATTAATGGCTCTGAACCCCCCCCACACACACTCTGTGAGTCCATCCTTTACAAACTGAAACTTTATTTATAAATACCCATTCCTAAACTACTAAACTCAATTTTTTTTTTTTTTAATTCAGTTTCCTATGCTGTAAGTAGAACAACGAACACAGGCCTAACACCTTAGGGCAGGCTCTGGTTGCAACTACATTAATCAATCTGCACAAAAGTACATCCAACTCTTGGTCTGATAAATCCTATTCCAGAGGCACTTGCCACCGCCAAAGAAAGGTTAACATTATTCCCTACCTTATGCTGCTGTCACAGTGATCAAGACAAGAGGTCAACTTGCATTATATGGCACTGCTGAGCTGGCTGTTTGGCAATGTTGAAGAGGCAACTCTTGGACCAGTTCTGGAACAGTGATATCTGAGGAAAAGGCATGGATCACTACAGCATCCGAAATATAACTTGCATTTGGTTAACACCAGAGTTATTACATGTCTTCTCATTTGGTTTTATCACTCTGGTTCAAATATAAAGGAAAGCTTATGTCAAACTTACCATCTTTTTTTTTTCTATGACTACTTTTTTTGCACACCTACATAAAGTTCTATTCCAAAATAATCTGTTTTCTTCCTGAATATTCTACATGCTGATGCTTTCAAATTATTTCAACTGAAATTTGGTGAGGAAAGAGGTTATTGGCTGAAGGAAATTCTGCTCAGATCAAGCATAAGCCATGAAGGTGTCATAATCATGAACTGCAGGAACAGGGCTTCTGCATACTTTTGCTGGTACATGAGAATTTATTCATCACATATGCATATGTATTTTTCCTCAGCATTTTATGTTTTTTGTTAGCTAAGCCCACCACTCTGCAGGAAAGTTCATTTGATATTCCTGCTGGAGGTTCACTACTACTATCTTTAAGTGGATCACTTAAACAGTCCATGGTTTTTTTCCCTGAGGATGCAGGTATCAAGTAGAATATTTTAGACATCTAATCTTGTTCCTCAGGGAGGGAACTGTGCTCTTAAGAACTGCTGGTCTCAGGGATCCCTGGGTGGCTCAATGGGTTGGTGCCTGCCTTTGGCCCAGGGTGTGATCCTGGAGTCCTGGGATTGAGTCCTGTGTTGGGCTCCCGGCATGGAGCCTGCTTCTCCCTCTGCCTGCCTCTCTCTCTCTTTCTCTCTCTCTCTATGTCTATCATGAATAAATAAATAAAATCTTAAAAAAAAAAAAAAAAGAACTGCTGGTCTCCTCATTTCTATGCAAGCTATTTTCCAAAAGGGAAATACATAGGACTACTTCCTGAGATATGCATTCTGTTTCCAATACACCAAGCAGAACTCTTGCTTTTCAGGCTCCCCACCAACTCAATAAATTTTCTTCATTGATTTTGGAGGAAGCAGCTGAAAATTGAGAAATTATTATTATATACCTATGTAAAATTATTATCTATGCCTTTTAAAGTTGTTACCTTCAATTTTTATTTGTATTTTTTTTTTAAACAAGGAAAGACATATCTGCTCTCCCTTATTATTTGAGTTTTATGTGAAATTGAAGGGAGGACAAATTTATGACATCTATGTTTTGAGCTTAGCAAAACAAATCTGCCTTGTCTGGGATTTGTTATACCATTGGCTAAAAGACAGCCATGCCAAATTTAAATTAAAGCTCAGGGAGTGAAATTTAGAATTTTAGATTTTTAGACTTTAGTCCTTGATGGCTTCTAAAAGGCAATTTTCTCTGCTTATGATGAGATATTCGTCATTTATTGTGAGGCAACTTTTAAATGATGATATGAACATTATTTAAATCAGAATATTAGTTACATTAATGCACTGTAGAAACTAGAAAATGACAGAAATTATAAACAGACTAAACTTACTCTGATTTACTACAGACAGGAAGGTTCAAATACTCCCATAATGGGACTTTTCAATCTAAGAAGTAGAATATGTCAGACAGGAGAGTTGGGTACTGAATGAAAATTTGTAATGCTAAGGAGAAGAAAGTAGGGGAATTGAAAGTCATTCATCATTGTAACACTTCCCTGTAGACTAAGCAGAGATAAAGGATTCTGTTCACACAAGAATTTCCAGTTTTTGAAAAGCTTTATCTTTTCTCTTCTACTACAATATTATATTGAAACTCATGAAGTGTTTGCAGATAAAAGTGATAGAGTTTAGGAGTTTATGAAAAATAGTTTCTGTGATCATCACATTGAATTCTGCATTATAAAAATGAATAATGTGAGACATATTTTTTTTAAATGTCAACAAGTATTTAACACACAACATATCCATCTGACCACAGCAATCAGGGTCAAAATATGAAATAATGTTAGCCCTGGTTAGGGAATTCATGAAATGTGTATCATTTATGTAATAAATCATGATTTTACATTTATTATTTATTGCCTTTATTCACCTTTATTATTTATTATTTTTTTCATGAGTATATTTCTTTGTGTCATATGTTTAAGTTATGTTTCTGTTTCTCATTGAACAAACTTCTCTATACTAGTTTAGACTCAAAGGTCACATTTGCCACCCCTGCTTCAGCATATGCCATTTCTGACTTGTGAACATTTAACTTTTCAGCAACCCATCCACACAAATGAATGGTGTGGGCCATAGAAGTCTATGAATCCTTGTGGAAACTATGCAATTTTAAATTCTTTGGAAACAATTAAGTTACAGAAGTCTCTCCAATAACTAATATGCAACACACATACACACACACAACTCAAAACTCAACTAGCTCACAAAAGAAACCCTAAGCAATAAAAACTTCTTAGGTGGTTTCCAACTTTTTTAAAAAATTTATTTATTATTATTATTTTTTAATTTAATTGAACTTAAAATACATAGCCAACCAGACCAAGGGTAGTTTCTCAGTCTTTTTGCACTGAGACATAATATATTGCAAATTAGTAAATGATGTAACATTTAAATTAATATTTTATTTTTTTAAATATTTTATTAATTTATTCATGAGAGACAGAGAGGCAGAGACATAGGGAGAGAGGCTCCTCACAGAGAAGCTGATGCAAAACTTGATCCCAGGACCCTGGGATCATGCCTGAGCCAAAGGCAAAACACTCAATCGCTGAGCCACTCTGGCATCCATAAGTTGATATTTTAAAGCAAAGAAAAATAGTACTGTAGTTTTGTCCCCAGAATCCATTATGTTTAGCTGAAAGATTGAGATTTCAGACTAAGACTCAGTTTTAATTTTCAACTCTATCTCAGAAGAGATAAGAGATGAGTGTTGATGAGGACATGGAGAAAAGAGAACCTTTGAAAATTGCTGGTAAAGAGTGGAAATTGGTGCAGCCACCACAGGAAACAGTATGGAAGGTCTTCTAAAAAATAAACAATAAAACTATCATATGATCTAGCAATATCTCTTCTTGCTATACACCCAAATGAAATGAAATGAAATGAAATTAGCACTTATATGACATATCTGTGCTCCCATGTTCACTTCAGCATTATTCACAGATGCCAGGATATGGAAATAACCTAAATATCTGCCAATGGATGAATGATTAAAGAAAATACCAATATTTACATATATTTATATATAAATAGCTAAATACATGTATATATAAAACTATATATAATATTAAATATATATGTATAGACAATGTTAAAAATATATGTTTGTGTGTATATATATATATAATACTAAACGTGTATGTGTATGTGTGTGTATAATATTATTTAGTCTTAAAAAAATGAGATCCTGCCATTTACAACAAACAACAGGATGAATCTGGAAGAAATTATGCTAAAGAAAATAAGACAGACACAGAAAGGAAAAAAAAAACAACAACAACAACTGTGTGATCTCCCTTTTATGTGGAATCTAAAAAAGTCCTAGAAGTCCTAGAAAAAATACCTAGAAGCAGAGAATAGAACTGTGGTTACTCGGACAAGGGGGATGGGAGAAATGGGGACATGGCCAAAAGGTACAAAGTTGCAGTTATTTAGCATGAATAAATCTGGAGCTCTAATATACAGCATGGTGACTGCAGTTTACAATACTGTATTGAATAATGGAAGTTAACTAAGAGAGTAGACTGCAGGTATTCTCCTCATACATACACGTAAAACAGTAACTGTAGTGAGGAGCCATATTAATTAGTGTGTAGTGTGTTTCACTACATACACACATATGTTGTACACCTTAAACATACACAATTATTTATTAAAAATATTTTTTCAAAAAAATGAGTCAAGTATTTCTACTCTAATTATTCAAAATCATCCCTGTGATTTCCCTGGCATCATTTTTCTCTTAATGGGCAAACCACATTCCTAAGTTGCCTCCCTTCTGCTTTTTTCTTCTTGGCTGATCACTCTGCTCTTAACATGGTTCATTTTTGTTCAAAGTTTAAATAATATTTTAAAATTCAGAGTAGCTATAAGTATTTTCATATTTAACCGTTTCAGGACCTGCTAGTTCATATTACGAAAGAGTTTGTAACACGCATCTGCCTGCAAAAACACATGAGAAAATGAGGAAGTCTCATTTTTATTTTGTACTTTAAACAAGGTTTTTTTCTCATGACCCTACAAGAGAAAGCATAGGTAAGTGGGAGGAGCACAATCTTAGATTGGTACCCCAAATTACTAACCATCATTTAAGTGATAAAGTATAATCTATGGTAGAACATAAAAATGTTTTACTTGATATGCTATACAGAATGAAGAACCATGATCTTATGTTAGGGTTTGTAAATGTTTTAAGTTTGTTTGATAGTGTAGATTTAGTCTTTAGTCTTACTTATTCAACTAACATATTTGCAGTGCTTGTCACAGAAGAAATATTATCCAGAGCTGGAGGTATAACAATGAACAAGATCTAGAAGGTTTTTGGTGTTGAGTTTAATAAGTTCTTTATAGATCTTGGAAACTAGCCCATTATCTGATATGTCATTTGCAAATATCTTCTCCCATTCTGTAGGTTGTCTTTGAGTTTTGTTGACTGTATCCTTTGCTGTGCAAAAGCTTCTTATCTTGATGAAGTCCCAATAGTTCATTTTTGCTTTTGTTTCTTTTGCCTTCATGGATGTATCTTGCAAGAGGTTACTATGGCTGAGTTCAAAAAGGGTGTTACCTGTGTTCTTCTCTAGGATTTTGATGGAATCTTGTCTCACATTTAGATCTTTCATCCATTTTGAGTTTATCTTTGTGTATGGTGAAAGAGAGTGGTCTAGTTTCATTCTTCTGCATGTGGATGTCCAATTTTCCCAGCACCATTTATTGAAGAGACTGTCTTTCTTCCAATGGATAGTCTTTCCTCCTTTATCGAATATTAGTTGCCCATAAAGTTCAGGGTCCACTTCTGGATTCTCTATTCTGTTCCACTGATCTATGTGTCTGTTTTTGTGCCAGTACCACACTGTCTTGATGACCACAGCTTTGTAGTACAACCTGAAATCTGGCATTGTGATGCCCCCAGATATGGTTTTCTTTTTTAAAATTCCCCTGGCTATTCGGGGTCTTTTCTGATTCCACACAAATCTTAAAATAATTTGTTCTAACTCTCTGAAGAAAGTCCATGGTATTTTGATAGGGATTGCATTAAATGTGTACATTGCCCTGAGTAACATTGACATTTTCACAATATTAATTCTGCCAATCCATGAGCATGGAATGTTTTTCCATCTCTTTGTGTCTTCCTCAATTTCTTTCAGAAGTGTTCTATAGTTTTGAGGGTATAGATCCTTTACATCTTTGGTGAGGTTTATTCCTAGGTATCTTATGCTTTTGGGTGCAATTGTAAATGGGATTGACTCCTTAATTTCTCTTTCTTCAGTCTCATTGTTAGTGTATAGAAATGCCACTGACTTCTGGGCATTGATTTTGTATCCTGCCACGCTACCGAATTGCTGTATGAGTTCTAGCAATCTTGGGGTGGAGACTTTTGGGTTTTCTATGTAGAGTATCATGTCATCGGCGAAGAGGGAGAGTTTGACTTCTTCTTTGCCAATTTGAATGCCTTTAATGTCTTTTTGTTGTCTGATTGCTGAGGCTAGGACTTCCAGTACTATGTTGAATAGCAGTGGTGAGAGTGGACATCCCTGTCTTGGTCCTGATCTTAGGGGAAAGGCTCCCAGTGCTTCCCCATTGAGAATGATATTTGCTGTGGGCTTTTCGTTTTTGGTCTCAATAAACTTAAACACCAGCAAGAGAAATAAACAAATAAATAGGTAATTATAGGGCACAGGAGTGTTGTGAAGGAGGTAGTAGATAGAGATCACTCTGGAAAGAACATCATGGGGGAGTAAGGAAAGCCTCTGACTGGAAGTGATCCTAAAAGAGAGACTGAAGAATGATACATGATTAGCCAAATAAAGTGTTTTTTACTGGAAAGGAGATAAGAAGATCTGCAAGTGAAAAGAAAGACTTCTTTTATCAAACTCAAATTATTTAGAGCTAAACATTAAAATTCATGTGTCCGAAGAGGAGGTCCGAGTAAATGCACAGTAGAGGCCATGTGAATCGTACTGTGAGCTCTATCTCTTGTACTGGCCAGTGCTTTTATTAGCTGTGTGATGTTGAGTAACTGTTTTTGTCTCAATTTATCTTTAAATAAACAAATGAATAAATAACAAAGAGCAAAATAAAGATAAAAAAAGAATAACTACAGCACATATTTCATAGGGATGTTTTGAGGAATAAATGTGTTAATATATGCAATTGACTTGTACTTGCTATATGATACTAGATACACAAGTATTTGATCATATTTTCATTATTATTTTAATATTTTCATTATTAATTGTTTTTAGGATTGATTGAGGGGACACTACATCATTTTAACTAAAGGAGTGACATGATTATATATATGAATGTTACTAAAATTATTGAGTCTAAAAAATAAATGAAAAATAAATTATAGGAAAATGATTACAAGCCTCTTGTCATAATCTAGACAAGGATTGACAGTGACCTGGAGAATATTTTGGTGACTGGATGTAATAGGAATAAAATGTTAACTGAGCAACTGGGGAAGAGGACAGTGAGATTCACTGAAATGCAGAGAATTGGCAGAGGCCATATTTGCAATGGAAAGAGAACTGTTTTAGTCCATTGGAGCAGCTATAACAAAATACCATAGACTGGGTTGCTTATAAACAGCAGAAATTTATTGCTCACAGTTCTGGAGACTGGAAGTCCAAGATCAGAATGCCAACATGACCTGATCTTCTTTCCGGCTGCAGACTACTACTTCTGGCTGTGTCCTCGCATGGTGGAAGGGAGGCAAGAGCTCTTTGGAGTCTCTTCCATAAAAGCATTAATCCCATTCATGAGGGCTCCACCCTCATGACCTAAGCATCAGCCAAAGGCCCTACTTCCTAATATCATCACACTGGGCATTAGGATTTCAATATATGAATTTGGGGCAAGGGACAGAAACATCCAGATCATGTCAATGATCAACTCAGTTTTGAAATGGCAGTAATAAATTAATACAAACTGTGAAGTATATCGTGTGTGTGTGTATGTGTATGTGTGTGTGTATACTATTTCAAGATGATGCATTCTCCCAAATTGTCAAATTAGCAAAGTTAAACAAATTAGAAGTAGAAAAGTGTTTGTATTCACAGTACATAGTTTCACTGTGTGATAGAAGGCATATCTAGATTTAGTGGATTTAGGAATAGATATAAGAGGGAAAAAAAAAAACAACAACAGAGAATGAGTGTGAAAAATCTATCTAACAAACTTGATTCTAAAGCAGAAATAACACAGATGCCCACATCCAGCATGGCATGCAGAAATAAAGACAAGGTCTTCATATAAAACAAAAACTGCATGTATACTTAAATGCCAGTGAAAGTAGACCAGAATGAAAAGAACATACTGACTATCATAGAGAACAAAGAATGACCAAAGGTGGGATGCTGATAGGTAGAGATTCGGGGTATAGATAGGAAGAAGCACCTTTAATAGGAGAAAAGGGAAGTAGAAAGGGATGGTGCATATTCCTAACATTCTCATGGCTAATGCGCTGCATTTCAGTCTGCTATAAACAATATTTTAACTGTATTGCTTGGTGCTCAACGTGACTCCTGCACAATATCCGCTAAGAGATAAGGAAATAAAAACTCTTTGGCAGTTAAAACCATAATATTTTGAAAGAAAATTATGTGGATTAGAAACAATGGTGTTTGCTTCATCATCTTATTCCAAAGAGTTCTACAATAATCACATAGAATTTAGAGGCAGGATGAGTGATAAATTGTGGAAGTGTGGGGCACCTGGGTGGCTCAGTGGTTGAGCATCTGCCTTTGGCTCAGGTCATGACCCCAGGGTCCTGAGATGAGTCCTGCATCAGGCTCCCCACAGGGAAACTGCTTCTCCCTCTGCCTATGTCTCTGCCTCTCTTTGTGTGTCTCTCATGAATAAATAAATAAAATATTTTTTATAAATTGTGGAAGTGTTTGGTGGCAATATGAAAAATTTACCTTAGCCTAAAAAAAGGGATATAACGCCTGTTAGTTTTATCTGGCCACTGCACTCCTGCAATGCCCAAGATGCCCAAAGGCCTGAAATGAAGAGTCTAAGGTACTCGATATCTACTAGTTAATTATCAAGACTCATAATATTGACAAATTTGTGGTTAGGTTGTATTTTTTCTCCATCTATGGATTAGGAAAGATCAGATCTGGGAAGAAGTTACAAACATATATTTTATAATCCTGTATAACCTACTACAAGTTTTGGATTTCTACACAAGAGAAGACCCATTGATGAATTCTAAATAGACCTGATATGCACATTAGGAAGACAAATGGCAACACCAAAGGGAAAAGTAAATAGGATCTGACAAGGAAAGAGTTATTGTGGATCAAACTAAAGGAGTGGAGATGGAAATAAAGTGGAGAGTATAAAATTAACAGATGTTTAGGAGGCATCAGCACAATGAGGTTGCTGATTCATTGCGATGGCTGAATTTGCTACACACAAAGAAAATATCGTTGTCACTCTATCCATAATTTCACGTAATCCCTGTGGAAAAGTGCTCATTGCTAATTGTAAAATAGTATATTTTAACATAATCTCTAAAGAAGTCAAGGTACTTTCTTCATTTAGAACATGATAATGTGAGGGATCCCTGAGTGGCTCAGTGGTTTAGCACCTGCCTTTGACCCAGGACATGGTCCTGGAGACCCAGGGCATGATCCTGGAGACCCAGGATCGAGTCCCACGTCAGGCTCCCTGTATGGAGCCTGCTTCTCCCTCTGCCTCTCTCTCTCTCTCTCTCTTCTCTCATGAATAAATGAATAAAATCTTTAAAAAAAAGAACATGATAATGTGATTTAACTTCTTGCTTAATTTCACTTGATCTATGGACCATTTATTAAAGGTAGTGTACTGTCAGAGTTATTCAGCATGAGTGTTCCAGTGTTTTTCAGTTTGTAATTAACAAAATGAAAAAGAATGCTCTATATTTTGTGATTTTTACAGAGCCTTTTGAATAGTAAAGAAAAATTTTAAAAAGAGCAGTATCTTTAAAATACTTAAAATAGAGCCTATGACCATATATTAATTATGTGAAAATTAATTCTTCACATTATAACATAAATATCTTGTATGCTATCTAAATCTCACTTATGAAAAAATGACTCTCTGGGGGAGGAGATACTGCTTCACTGCCCTTTATGAAGAAAGTGCATTATTTGAATTTCAATAGAAGACATTTTTTTAAAAAACTTTTATTCTGTTGGAATAAATCTTTAGGATATAATTTAACTTAATTGTTCTCCTGTCATTCATGAACTACTTATGCTGAACTCATAGCTTATGATGTCAGCAGAAATTAAATTATACCCTTGTGTTCAGTTGGGAATCATTTTTTAAAAAATAATCTGACATCAGAAAGTAAAAATCTGTTTCTAATATAGGATAATTGTAGTTCATTATGAAAATGGAACAAACTGCTGACATTCTCGCTTTAGAAAAAAATACAGTATGTGAGAGCTCAGATGATTTAATAAAATAATGAGTTTGAAAGGAGAATGTACCATAACCTTGCTGTAAATTCTCCAGTGAAATAATAAATAATCAAGTCAAAAGAGTGTACAAATATGCAGCTTGACCTATTACTGTTGTTAGAAACACTCCAAACCAAAACCAGTCTCAAAATACTGTATTTTTGAAAATCTGTGAAAAGTATTCTCTCTTATTTCTGAACAAAGTATTTCAAAGCTTAAGTGATGAGTCTAAAATTAACCAAATTTAACCCATACACCCACTTTTTTAAAAAAAATCAGTATTTGCAATTTTCTCAATGATCTCGAAGAAATAATTGCCAAAAAGTTGTCATTAAACTTCAAAGGATTTATAGCCCGCTCTTGAAAAATACCTCAAGACATTTATAGCCATATGATCTTTGGTCAGTTGGCATGTGATTAGTACTTAGGTGTCACTTGTACAGAACATGCTATGTTGGCAATATACAAAACATGAGGAGTATACAGATATTTCACTAATAAGAACATGATAGGTCAAAATGTTATGCTGTCCAAAAAAAGTGCATTTCTCTTTGTAAAATATAAGACATATTTGATTGCAAATTAATATCTATTCTATTTTCCCCAATTTTTATTACATTAAATGAACATAAAATTTACCAACGTATCCACCACTTACCACCACTATACCACTATACCCACCACTATACCACCAATGCCCGACTTAGCTATTTTTAAGTGTACAGTTCAGTGGTATTAAACATTCATTATGTGTTGTGTTACCATCATCACCATCTATCTCTAGAATTTGATTTATCCTGTAAAATTAACTCTATACCCATTAAACAGTAACTCCTCATTTTCTCCTCCACCCAGGCTTTAGTAGTCAATCGTTTTATTTTCTGTTACTATAAATACCCTAAACATAGCGTATAATAGGAATCAGGAATCATATAGTATTCATTTTTTGTAACTGATTTGTTTCATTTAGCATAATGTTTTCAAGTTTCATCCATGTAAAGCATATACCAGAACTTCTTTTCTCTTTAATGATGAATAACATTCTGTTGCATGTGTGTGTGTGTATGTGTGTGCAACATTTTCTTATCCATTAATGTGTCAATGCATACTTGAGTTGCTGCCATGTTTTGACATTTGTGAATAATGCTGCCATGAACATGGGTGCACAGATGTTTCTTCAAGAGAGCTTTGAATTATTTTGAGTAAATACCCAGAAGTGGAACTTTTGTATCATAAAGTTATTCTATTTTTAACTTTTTGAGAAGCTACCATGGTGTTTTCCACAGTGGCCATACCATTGCACATTCCTACCAACAGTGCTCAAGAATTCCAATTTCTGCACAGCCTCAAGAACACTTCTAATTTTGTTTTGTTTTTTCTTTTATTCATTTATTTATTTAAAAAAAAGATTTTATTTATATATTCATGAGAGACAGAGAGAGAGAGAGAGAGAGAGAGACAGAGAGAGGCAGAGACATAGGCAGAGGGAGAAGCAGGCTCTGCGCAGGGATCCTGATGTTGGGACTCAATCCAGGGACTGGGATCATGTCCTGAGCTAAAGGCAGACGCTCAACTGCTGAGCCACTCAGGCATCACTTGTTTTTTTCTTTTAATAGTAGCTATCCTAATAAATATGCAGTGGTATCTAATTGTAGTTCTTTGATTTGCATTTCCCTGGTGATTAATAATGTTGAGTTTCTTTCCATGTGCTTATTGGCCATTTGTATATCTTCTTTGGAGAAATGTCTATTTAAGCCCTTTGCTTTTAATGAATTGGGTTGTTTCTACTTTTGTTATTGAATTTTACTTGTTCTTTGTACATTCTGTTACCAATTGCTTATCACATATACGATTTACAAATATCTTTTCCTTTCTGTAAGTTGCCTTTTTACTCTATTGACAGTATCATTTGATGTTCATTTTTTATGTATATTTTTTTTTAATTTTTTTATTTATTTATGATAGTCACACAGAGAGAGAAAGAGAGGCAGAGACATAGGCAGAGGGAGAAGCAGGCTCCATGCACCGGGAGCCCGACATGGGATTCGATCCCGGGTCTCCAGGATCGCGCCCTGGGCCAAAGGCAGGCGCCAAACCACTGCGCCACCCAGGGATCCCTTTTATGTACATTTTTAAAACAAATATATGAGTCTATTTTTTGTCACCTGTATCTTTATTGTCATATCCAAGAAATTGTCAAATCCAATATAAAGATTTTATCCTATGTTTTATAGTTTAGTTCTTATATTTAGGTCTTCTATGTATTTTAATCATTGTACATGATTTTAGAAAAGTGTCCAATTTCATTCATTGGATTCATCTGCAGGTGGATATGCAACTTTCCCACTACCATTTGTTGAAGAGACTATCCATTCCTCATTGAATGGACTGACATCCTTGTCAAAAATCACTGGACCATGAATATGAGGGTTTATTTTTGGACTCTATTGTATTCCATTGGTCTATAAGTCTATCTTTATGCCAATATCACACAGTTTTGATAACTGCATTTTTGTAGTAAGTTTTGAAATCAGGAAGTACAAATCCTCCAGCTTTATTCTCTTTCAAGATTGTTTTGGCTATTCCAGTTCCCTGAAGATTCTATACAAATGTCATTAGGATTCTGACAAGGGATTATACTGAATCTGTGGATCGCTTTGGTAGTATTTATTTCTTAATCATATTAAATCTTCCAAAGTTATAAACACAGGATATGTTTCCCTTTATTTACATCTTCTTTCATTTCCTTTAGCAATGTTATATAGTTTCCATTATACTAACTATGATGCCTCCTTGACCAATGATATACCTAAGTATTTTATTCTTTTTGATGCTATTATATATAAAATTATTTTATTTTCCTTTACTGTATAGCTCATTGTTATTATATAGAAATGCAACTGATTGTGTGTATGTGCATGTGTTGACTTTCTATCCTGCTACTTTGATGAATTCACTTATTCTAGTGATCTTATGTGTAGAATCTTTAGGTTTTCTACATATATCACCATACCATCTGTGAACAGATATAGTTATTTTTAATCTTTCCTTTCCAATGTGGGTGGGTGTCTTTTATTTCTTTTTCTGGACTCATTGCTCTGGCAAGGACTTCCAGTACTATGCTGAATAGGAGTGGTGAGAATGGGTATTCTTGTCTTATTCTTCATGCTAGAGTAGTAGCTTTTAGTCTTTCATTGTTGAGTATGATTCAATATGAGGTTTTCATTTATAGTGTTTATTATGATGAGGTAGTTTTCTTGTATTCCTACTTTGCTGAGTATTTTTTTATCATGAAAGTGTGTTGACTGTTGTCAAATATTTTTTCTACATCAATTGTGTGTTTTTTTCCTTTTATTCTGTAAACATGGTGTATTACATTGTTTGATTTTGTATACTGAAATATCTTTACATTCCACGAATAAATCCTACATGGCTATTGCTATGTAATCCTTTTAAGATGCTGCTAAATTCAATTGAAGGTTTTTGTATCAATATTCATAAGGAAAATTAACCTGTAGTTTTCTTGTAATGTCTATGGTATTATGGTAATGCTGGCCTCAAAGAATGAGTGAGGCAGCATCCTTTCTTCTCCAATTTTTTGGAATAGTTTGAAAAAAAATTGAGTGTTAGTTTTTCCTTAAAGGTTTGATAAAATTCACCAGTAAAACTATTTGGTACATGGTTTTGTTCTTTGTTTTTTGTTTTGTTTTGTTTTTTAGGAGAAGGGAACACATTTTTTGATTAGTGATTCCACCTCCTTATTCATTATAGGTCTAGTTAGGTTTTCTGTTTCTTCAGATTTAGTCTTGGTAAATTTTCTGATTCTAAGAAAGAATATGCCTGCTTCATTTATGTTGTCCAATTTGTTGGGGCATAGTTGTTCACATTATTCTCTTATAATCCTTTCTATTTCCATAAATTTGGTAGTTCTGTCCCACTTTATTTCTGAGTTTAGTAAATTGAGACTTCTTTCTCATTATTCTATATAGCTAAACAGTTCTCAATTTGTTGATCTTTTTATGAGCCAACTTTTTGTTACATTGATTTTCTCTATCATTTTTCTATTTTCTGTCTCATTTATATCTGTTTCAATCTTTAATATTTCCTTTCCTCTGCTAGCTTTGGGTTTATTTTGTTCTTTTTCTAGTTCCATAAGTTGTAAAGTTAGGTTGTTGATTTAAGATCTGTCTTGTATTTTAACGTAAGTATTTATAACTATAAATTTCCTTCTAAGCACTGTTTTTGCTGCATCCCATAAGTTTGGGAATACTCTCTTTTTGTTTTTATTAATCTGTGAGTATTTTCTAATTCCTTTTATTTCTTATGTCTCCATTGGTTGTTTAAAAGTTTGTTGTTTAATTTCCATAAATTTGTTAATTTTCCAGTTTCCCTTCTGTTATTTATTTCTAGTTTCATTCTATTGTGGTCAGAGAGATACTTTATATGATAATTACCTTTTAAAATCTTCTGAGATTGATTTGTGTTTTAACATATGGTCTTCCCTGGAAAATATCCTGTGAAACTGAGAAAAATGTATATTCTATTATTATTAAGTAGAAATGTTGTGTATATTTCTGGTAGATCCAGTTGGGTTGTATTATTTAAGTCTTCTATTACATTAGTTATCTTCTGTCTGCTTTTTCTATCCAGTATTGAGAGTAGCATATTGAAGTTTCCAATTGTTACTGTAGAACCATCAATTTCTCCTTTTAATTCTGCCAATTTTTGCTTCCCATATATTCTGATCATCTGTTACTGGGTTTGTAAATGTTTGTAATTTTTATATTTTTTTGCTGAATTATATCTTTTATTAATACAATGTCCTTTTGTCTCATTACTCTTTTGATTTAAAGTCCATTTTGTCTGATATTAGTATTACTTGATATGTAACCTCTGCTCTCTTTTGGCTGTCATTTGCATAAAACATCTTTTTCTATCTTTTCACCTTCAACCTTTTTTGTGTTTTCTGATGTAAAATGAATCTTTTATAGTTAGTATATAGTTGCATCCCTCTTAAAAAATTCATTCTGCCAGTCTCTGTCTTTTAATTAGAGAGATTAATCCATTATGTTTGATTTCTGATAAGGAGAAAGATAAAAAGGACAATGGCTCTTTAAATACTTGGCTGCCCTTCAGCCTGAGGTGGAGGGGCTTGCAACAAAAAGATGTAAAAGCCTTGGCCACTAACCTCTTCCTCTGCACCTTTGATATGAGAAGCAGCAATGCGGGGTCAGAGCACTGACCTCTCATATTTGAATAACAAGGTCCTTTTGGCCCATTTGGGTCTCACAAATTGTGTGCAAGCTGCTCCTGGAAGAAGTGGAAGGCTGCCTGGCACAGGCCTGACAGGTGGTGGATTGCTGATACTGTGCTAAATTCTGAAGTTGACCAAAATTAATCATGATTTACCATCCAAGCCATGCCCTGGAAATCCTAAGCCTTCAAAAAACTCCAGAGTTCCAAAACAATTACATCAGACAGACTCTGCCAGTGAAACCATTGCCTAGGTAAATAGACAGATTCCTGGGGCTTCTTATTTATGTCATTTTCCCAGAATCCTTTAATCCTATATTATAATCTACTGGGGTAACTTAATTGGGTGAAAACCTGCATCACTGAGATATAGGTATTACTCATTACCAAACTGCATCCCCTTATTCTTTGTAATTGACAGTATTCTCTATTCAATGAATTGTGTAAAGAGATCACAAAAGATCAAGATTTAGAAATCTTGTTACACTTATTATACTTGTTATAATCTATGTTACACTTCTATCCCTTTGGTTATTGTGCTAGAAATGTAACATTGGAAGTTAAT
This sequence comes from Canis lupus baileyi, assembly GCF_048164855.1. Classification (NCBI taxonomy): domain Eukaryota; kingdom Metazoa; phylum Chordata; class Mammalia; order Carnivora; family Canidae; genus Canis; species Canis lupus. Next base: position 19,276,744 of record NC_132875.1, on the reverse strand, counting down.
CGAAATCTAATTACTAATAATATCTACCCAATGTAGCGATTTTTAGAATATGCTTGAAATTTGGAAAACAATCTTTCTAGTTCATATGCTATTTTTTCCTAGAGTTTAGGTTTTCTGTTGAATTTTTGAACATTCAAAATATATTATTTTATGTCAATGTTTAGATACACAAATGTTATCAGTTTGCAAGTTTGTGTTAAGAAAATATCTTCATGTTGGTGGTAACCTCTTTTTGTATGAGTTTGTGTGAATGTGCTTTTGGTATCACTGTAATAGTAAATATCTGGATACAGTAAAATCTTCTAGAAACAAAGATACATATAAATAGATTGGAACATAATACTAACTTGAAAAGGAATAAAATAATATTCAAAAACATGGATGAATCTTTAGAATATTGAGTAGAAAAATAAAGTTTTAAAAATATGATTTTCTTGGGGAGCCTAGGTGGCTCAGTCAGTTAAACATCTGACTCTTGATTTGGGCTCAGGTCAAGATTTCAGGGTTTTGAGATCCATCCCCGAGTAAGACTCTGCACTCAGCATTGAGTCTGCTTGAGATCCTCTCTCTCTCTGGCCCTCCCTCCCCCCCCCTTCACTCTCTCCCTCTTTCCCTTTCTCAATAAATAAATTTTTAAAAATCTTAAAAAAAATATTTTAAAAAGATATGATTTTATTTGTAATGAGTTTAAAATGACTAATAATAATATATGTTTTAGTAATCCATTTATCTTATGAAACCGTGTGTGTGTGCGTGTGTGTGTAGAGACATATATGAATACAAAGGGCATGATAAAAGATTAAGGATACTAAGTAGTTATGTCTTCAGTGAAGGAAGGCAGGTTGATAATCTAGGAGAGAAACTCATAGGTAGCTGCAATTTAGTGGCATTGTTTTAAATATCATGTGTGGTAGTGAGCTAGGCTACTTACATTCATTATTAAAATAAAAGCAAGAAAATGGTTATGCTTGGACAAATTTTGGTGTTGAGACAGAAGTTTTTGAAATAATTTAAATCCCTTAAGATTCAGACATTATAGAAGAAACCACAGACTCTGAGTATCTCATGTAATTTATTGAATATTGAAATGAAAGTGAAAAACAGAGTGCTTATATGGGCACCAAATGGTTATAAGTGTATAGGTTGTGATCAGGTGGCTGACTGGGAGCTGCCCAGCATCACAAGAGAGTGTCCTACTGTATATCACTGTCCTGTGAAAAGATGGAAAAGACCAAAATTCAAAATTTGATTACATTTCTACTGAATGGAAATCACTTCCACACAATCACAAAGCCAAATGGTCCTAAGTCAAACAATCATAAGCCAGGGACTCTGTATTTCCTGTGACCAAAATACTACATCCCTAAGCACATAGATTAGGAATCTTAAAGTAGATCCATACTCCTGAGATTTTGAGAAAAACCTCCAAACAGTTGCCACGCATAAACACATACAGGCACAGGCACACCCATATTTCTAAAACTTCAACTTTCCTATATATATTTAGTTCTAAAATCTACTGGCATAACAAAAGGCCAACACTATTCTCTCTGTGACCTCATGTTGTTCCCCTACCCCATTCTTTACATCTACCCTTAATCCTTCAATAGCCATCTTCCTTTTTAGAAAAGAAAGTCATGCTCCTTATCCATCTGGAATCTTACCATGGTACATTGCCAAACAAAGTGACAATGGAAAGATTGATTTCTTTAACGTTTTCTTTAATGTTATCTCAGGGAACCAAACCCTCCCTTACAGCTTTCTATCTTCCTTTATGAACTAAAGTAATGTCCTAGTAAAGCTGTTTTTTTAAAAACACAGTGGAAAGATTTCCAAGGAAATCAAATGTTTCAAGATTGTTTGGAGGAAATGTGCAGATCAGAATTGTACATGATATCTTTCAAAAACAGTGTGTATACACATCATTAAATATCTATACCAATCAGTCACTCATTTATTGGGTTTACCCCAGGTTCTGTTACTGTATTAGTCGCTTTCAACACCATGGATTTCTTTATCTTTTTTCTCTATTTCTTGATTGGTTTGCTACAGGTGCAATTACATGCCACGTACCTTTTTCAGTCTAGAAGCAGTTTGAAGAAATGACCATGTTTGTGACATGTCATTCTGCCACCAGAGGGGGAAAAAAACAAGAAAGTGTATGGAACTTCTCAATGTTTCTTTTTTTTTTTTTTTTTAAACATATTTAAGACTTTTTTTTTTTAATTTTTTTATTTATTTATGATAGTCACAGAGAGAGAGAGAGAGAGAGAGGCAGAGACAAAGGCAGAGGGAGAAGCAGGCTCCATGCCCCGGGAGCCCGACGTGGGATTTGATCCCGGGTCTCCAGGATCGCGCCCTGGGCCAAAGGCAGGCGCCAAACCGCTGCGCCACCCAGGGATCCCTCAATGTTTCTTAAAGCTTCTATCTGGAACTGGCCTATTTCGTATTTCTGATTCATCATCAGTCCAAACCTAATGCCAATAGCATAGAGAAGCACAGAAAATCACATATCAGCAGGTAGGAATGTATAATCCTTTAGGGGACAGCCATGAATAGTGGAGAAAAATAACACATGCCACCACAGTTATTGTCAACTTATTCAATAATTTTTATTTACCATTAACAAACATTAAATGATGATGCATCAGCAGTACAAGACAACTTTAGGACCAATTAATCTTTGGCATTATATACATCTTTTATGAAATATGTAGGAAAGTTTTGAACATGAGGTTCTATTTTTATTGAGATTCTGATTACTCCCCAAAGCTGAAAATATAGATATTAACACACACCTACACACTTACTAAAGGAAAACCATGCCTTACGCACTTTGCTTGAAAGTCTTTTCATTTTATCTATATATTACACTGACTTACTACAAATGAAGAGAAACAACATACCGATTTGCATTTTGATTTTGTAATGTATTGTAAAAATGAATAAATTGTATTAAACTTGCATGTTGTTAATCTTGACATTACTACTCTGTTGGACTTCCCTCTGAAAATCTTACTTTATCTGTGGCTTCCCTAAAAACCACTCAAACAACAGGGGATACCTGCATCCTTATCTACAAAAACTAAACCACAGTGAAGCCTACCAAATATAGTCATCTATTACTTATCTCATACTATTCATCCTGATATTCTACTACTATTGATCTGAAATAAAACTGATTAGTATTCTTGTTTCATCCCTGTCTTACAGGCATAGATACATAATCATTCTTATTTTCCACTCTGTTGGCCTATCATTTTAAGACATTTCTCACTATTTTCCAGGAATTAAAACACTCTGCTCTTTGCCTATATAAATGGGAAGTGTCTTAGTTTGGGATCCCCAGAAGTGGATTCTTTTATTTTTTTAGATTTTTAAAAAAAAATATTTATCTATTTTAAAGAAAGAGGGGAAGCGAGAGGGATTGAGTCTTAAGCGGATTCTGCTTGAGCATGGAACCCGAGGTGGGGCTTGATCCCACTACCCTGAGATCATGACCTGATCTGAAACCAAGAGTCTGATGCTTAACTGTCTGTACCACCCAGGTGCCCCAGCCCAGAAGTGACTTCTGACACAAGGACGCTAGTGAGAGCAACTTGGATGTAGGTAATAATCACTAGTAGAGGGTTATGGAAACAATACAGGGAAGAGAAACATTCCATAAAGGGTAAACAAGCTAGACAGCTTCTATAGCAGGTGACTAGGGTTTAGTTTTGCTGAAACGTAATCAAAGACCACTAGAACAACCTGCAATCTGACAAGATGGCATGTATTGGCTCCATCCAGTGCAGAAAGGAACTTGAGAGGAACCAAGAGAACTGCACAAGAAAAGGAAGAGAAGGATATTTTATAAAGATTGTTATAAGGTTTGGGCTCCAAAGAAAGACTCTGAGGATCTTGCTCTGGTAGCAGGAGAGAAAGAGGGTATTTAATTGCACTCTTAAATATCCCCAACTTAGCTGCCATTGATGTTAATCTTTGGTTCTATATATTTAACTTCTCTCTCTAAATCTCCATTGTTTCTGAACTTGGATGAGGAGAGTTTTACCCCTACTCAATCTCAGTGTTGCATACCAGTGACTCTTGTAAACTGATCTTTAGTCTACTTTGGGACATTGAGTTCTTTCTGGTAGACGTGTAATGAGCACAACTCCTTTCTTTGGTATTGGCTTCTCATAGGCAAAGACAGCAAATATACTTTTGATGTTAATTTTCTCCCATCTTGCTCTGTCTCAGAACCCTGATACTTCACTGAACACTTGGCTGCCTAAAAAGAAAATGTTCCTTTACTTTTGATTAAATCTTTTTTTGTGATGAAAAAGGGCATGGAGCTAAATCCCAGCCAATATGTCATAACTAATAGATTTGTGTGAGACTCTCAGGGATGCATCTTTTAAGAAGGTGCAGTTGAGATCTCTCTCCTCTTGCCTCTTCCTACTGACTGCATTCTCCTAATGGCAGGAACTACACCTGTCATAGTGAGGGACACCATGTGCCTCAGGTAAAAAGATGACTTAAAGAGCTCTCATCCTAGATGGTAGAATTTCTACTCTAGTATTTTCATTCAAGAAAGAATAACTCTTTTCTGTTTAAAATACTATGCAAAACACATGAAAAAAATATAATAAATTAACTTAAAAATTCTTCTTGCTGTCTGTGGATCTAATTCTCTAACTTCCTTTAACGTTTTAATCACATATTACCAAATCTAATATCTTTTGTTTCCATTGAATACACCCAATATCTATATTTTTATTTGAATGCCAGTAGCAACTTCTTTCTTCCAATTATATGCTAAACGTTTGCATTGTACACTCTCAAATTATAAGCACTCTGGTGATATGAATTGTTTACTATTTTTAAGTATCTCTATGTTGCATGCATAAAGTGCTCATTAAAAAAGATAAACAGGGGTCATGCTTATTTTAATTTTATAGCTTAGAAATGGAAAAGCTTATTATAAAAATTTTTTAAGCATACAGTACCACTTATGTTGAATTGCTCTTAGAGGAAGTTTTTCGACTGAGAAACTTAAGGAAGACACAAACATAAACATATATCTACACAAATATGCAAGAATGTTGAACTTTTTGTTCAAAGAATTATATACAATTTATTAAATATACTTATGCACAACAATGTAAAGAATCTTTAATGTCTATGATGTAGGACTCTGGTTCTTTAATATGGACACAGTATCAACCAGTGTGACAATGAAAGTTTTTGTGTTCTTGACTCGACTAATTTCTTCTGTCTTATGTTGTTTTTGTTCCATATTATTTTCTTGTTCTGAAACCTTTGTTGTCTGATCTTTGCTTTTTGATATATTTTTTTTTCAAAATACAGTTTTAGTAATGGGTCTCTTATTGTTTTATTCAGGATCCTCTGTTTCCAATTTATGATGCCAAATACTGTCTATGGCTGGTAATGAGAGCTACTCTTCTGTCTCACTGAATTGAATCTTCCACATCTGTATTCTCTTTGATAGTTTACTAAGGTACCAGCATTTTCTCTATGGAATCACTTTCTTCTTTATGATATGTTATAGATATGAAGGTTCAAACCTTTCTTTATAAAATGGAGAATAAACAAAAAGCAGAATTTGTCATGTCAAGGAATCCCTGTGCCACACTATCACATGTCTGCTAGGAGCAGGAATAGCTTAGGACTGGTTTATATACCATAAGCCCGTAGTTGTGTCAGTCTCATGGTGTGTGAATTATCTCAGTTAAAGTCCTGCCAATCCTGATACAAATTGGAGGAATAATAAGTCAAAGGCAATCAAAATGACTTCTAAAATTATATGGAAGAATTTTTGTTCAGTTAAAAAAATAAATCTAGCTTTCTCATTGTGCTTCTTGTGTATTATCTACTTTGATATCAAGTTTAATATGTTTCTGATTTCATTTCAGCAATTTTGACTTACTCAATTTAATGCCAGTAATGGGAATGGAAAAATGACAATAATTGTTAAGCCTTGGCAACACTTTCTCATTTTAATGAAACTTATTTAGTAGTAAAGCTATAGCAAATAATCTATAACTGTATCATTCTACTGCTAAATGTTATATTAACAATTTGTAACCATGACAAGAATGGAGTTTTTCTGTATCATGTTTTAGATCTTAATGATTATATAACTTTAATATCAATTTGCAAAATACAAAAACATTCAGTAGCTTTCTGCATTGTTATATGACTAAATATAGTGGTCTTGAAAAAACAACATTATAATTTAGGCATACAATTAATTTATACATTCTCATATAAGGTTCTAGGTACTAGAAATCCTATTGGTTTCAAATAGAAAAAATGTGGAATATGTATTAGTTGTTTCAACATAATTTGTCTTCTTCAAGGAAAACATGCTTTTCTTTAAAAAGTTTTTTTTTAAATGCCATGCTGCTTAGCATAAAAAAAGCAAAAAAAAAAAAAAAAAGGAATAATATCTAAGTCCCAATTTATGAATGTCAAATGTTCTCACAAAAAGTAAAATTTTAAAACATGTCTAAAATCTTTAACATGATGTCAATGTTAATTAAGAAAACTGCTGACATCACACTATGTAGCTGAACTCAAACCTCATGGTCATGAATAAATGGACTTTATTAGAAGCCTGTTTGAGAATTGTACACATTTCTGTTTTTTGAGAAGCTGTGGTATACCTTTGTTCTAGAGCTGCTATTTCTCAAGGACAAGCAAGAGTATCTAAATGTGTAAAAATCTCTGAGAGGATTAGTGATTTCCAGAATATATATTAGTCAGGATAATTACTAAATATGTCTATTTGTACATATCCAACCTGAATATAGTGCCTCACACAGGATATAATTTTCTCTCTCCTGCAGCCAGTCAATGTGAATGGTCAGTTCCTGTGACACAAAGATTGGGGCACCAGGCTGAGCAGAGTAGTTCAGCCTTATACACACGAAAACTAAGATTGCTCCAAACATACCCAGGTATATCTAGGTGAAGAAAAAAGGAACAGTATGTCTAGAAAAAAAGTATTATTTTGAAACATAATCCTGAAGCTACTGAACTCATTCCTGCTCATGCCCACATGGAGATAATATAGTCACATGACCACATCTAAGTGAAATAGAAGCTGGAGAATGTAGTTGGGCAGCTTGTGCCAGGAAAAGCAGAAAAAAGACTTGGGAGATTGAGGACAGCTATAAAGTTGGCCATGGGGAGCAAATACTCTTCCCCCAAAGTAATGAAAAACTAAAGGCATGGGAAACCTATTTCTTACCACCACATAATCTATTATACATAAAAAGAATATTTGATATATTTTTAAAAATCATGATAGTGATGATGAAGTGTCAAGACCAAGCTTTATCTGATAATAATATTTCTTCAATTGTTACTCCAGAAAGAGTAATTCACACGGTGACTTACATTACATAGTGCTTAGTAGGACAAACCCTAGTGTCAAAGTACCAAGGACAAAATTGACCCAGTAACTGGCAGCATGACACTGGAAATAGTCATATTTAGTTTTCAAAGAGTTTTTTTAGTTTTCATGCACTTCCCATCAAAGAAAAACCTCTGTTGGTGTTCTGATTTAAATTGCAAAAGATATATATTAACTTCATGAGAAATGACATTTATGACATAATTTCCTCACCAGCGATATAATAAGCTGATAGTTTGGAATTTCTGTCCTTTCTTAAATGTGGAGTTTTGTTCTGAATCTTATGATCTTCTGTTTTATCTATTTATAGGCTTTATAATATATACTTTGAATTTTCAATGGTTATTTTCTTTTTCATTTCTATTAATTCCAAGTATAAGAAATTATAAGCTGCATTAAAACTCATACCAAATTTTCTAAGTATCTTTAATATTTTATTTGAGCTTTACCATTTACCTAGACATGTAATTTTGTTCATGTCTCAATATTTATACATTTTATTTAGTTTTCTTTCTGTCAAGAATTGTCTTGGATATTTGATACAAGGTTCTACAATTACAGTGGTCCTATTTTTATCTTACTAGCAATTTCATTTCACTGGCTTCAGTTATAGTAAATTAAAACATTATGCATGACAAAGGATGCATTTCTGATCCAATGGGCTGGTTACAAGGCTGAGGAGTCCATGAGAAATTCTGCTAAGATGTGAGTGTTTTTTGAGCAAGGCAGAGAGATTAACCTTGTCAGGAGTTTACACATGAAATCTGGGAGAGTCAGTCATCTCTTGGCTACTTGAATACTCTCCCATTATGTCTATCTGTCATGTCAGTGTTGGATGACCATTCTGAAGGTGAATTGTAGGGATCTACAGTGGACAGCTACGTCTGTGTAGTGCTGAGGTGCTTTCACATCAGCTGTTAAGACTTCACAAGTTGCATAGAAAATGATGGTCCTGGGAGGTCTGATTGGTTCACTCAGTGGAATGTGCAACTCTTAATCTTGAAGTTGTAGGCTTAAGCCCCACATTGGGGGAGAGAGATGATTTAAAAATATATCTTTAAAAAGAAAGAAGAAAGAAAGAAAAAGAAAGAGAAAGAAAGAAAGAGCAAGAGAGAGAAAGAAAAGAAAAAAAGAAAAGAAAAGACAAGAAAGAAAAGAAAAAAAGAAAAGAAAAGGAAGAAAAAAGAAAAGAAAAAAGAAAAGAAAAGAAAAAAAAGAAAAGAAAAAAGAAAAGAAAAAAAGATGGTCCTTATTCTAAGCTCTGTCATTGAGGCAAACCTTTCTTATGACATTATTTGGTTCCAATATCAGGTTATGCTTATTTGTTGTATTGAGATATCACAGTAGGAAATTAAAGGAGAATTATGAACCTGAGCTTAGTCCAAAACATTCCACTAAATATTTCTGCTGACTTTTTTTTCTAACTTTTGCACATGAAATGAAACAAAAAATAATAAAAAAAAAAAGGTCTCGTTTTATTTACAAAGAACACAAACCAGAAACTGATACTTTTGGAGAAAACCTGTTTAAAAAAATCAAACTTGTGCTTTAATATAAATATGCTGTAAAATATGTAATAACTTCCTATCAAAGATATGGCTGTTTTAATATACACATTTTTACTTAATATAAAACTGTAGTTTCTTTCTTATTTCAGATATGTATTTCAATATATGTGTATCTGTGTGTATTTACATTTATATACTTAAGATATTGATTAAAAAATAAGCTATGTTTAAATGAACACCTTCACAATGAATACCAAAAATTGGGGGAAATTTTAAGCTCAAAGAAAGTTGAGGATAAGGAAGAGAAGATAATTTTATTAAGTAAACATGAGTTATATTTTGCTATAATAAGTAATAACCCCAAATCTCTTTTTTAAAATGAAGATCTCTTTCTGACTCTTAGCGCATACACAGTTCAGATAGGTGTATATTCTGTGTTTTCTTTGTTTAATAACCAGACTCTGAGAGCAACCTCTTTTAGAAATATACTGAACAGTTACAAATCAAGGAAAGGGAGGACACAGCTGACCCTATACTGACTTTTCAAGATTCTGCCAGAGGTGACCAGTGTGCTTCTAATTGCATTTCACTGGATAAAGTAAATCACTCAGCAAAACTTAACATCTAAAGACTTAGGAAGTATAACCCTACCTAACACCTGGAATAAATAAAAATGAAATGTCTGTACATAGTGTCAATGTCTACACCCATCCTTTCAATTTATTAAATACCCTTTAGTTCACTTTCCTTTTCTCATTAAAAATATGAGAGAGAGGGGATCCCTGGGTGGCGCAGCGGTTTGGCGCCTGCCTTTGGCCCAGGGCGCGATCCGGGAGACCCTGGATCGAATCCCACGTTGGGCTCCCGGTGCATGGAGCCTGTTTCTCCCTCTGCCTGTGTCTCTGCCTCTCTCTCTCTCTGTGTGTGACTATCATAAATAAATTTAAAAAAATTAAAAAAAATATGAGAGAGAGATAAATTAAGAATGGGGAACAGAGTCTTGGGGTGCCTGAGTGGCTCAGTTTGTTGAGTGTCCAACTCTTGATTTCAGCTGAGGTCATGATCTAAAGGTCGTGGGATCGAGGCCCGAGTCGGGCTCCATTCTTGCCACAGAGTCTGCTTGGGATTCTGCATCCCTGTCTTCATTAGCCCCTGACCTTGCTTACACTCTAAATAAATAAATAAAATCTTGAAAGAAAGAAATAATCTCTTAATTATAGACAACAAACTGATGGTTTTCAGAGGAAAGGGGAATGGGGTATGGGTTAAATAAAAAAAAAAAATCACTCATCCCCTCACAGTAGAATAAAAATAAAAATTCCTTACATGATGGTCTCAAACTCAACATCATGGATTTTTGTGTAATTAGAGAAATAGAAACACTGTAACAACAAATAGGAAGTGTCACGTGAAGCAGGGGAAGGAGATGGGAAACAGAGTAGAGTGGTCCTGAAGTCCTGCTAAAGAGATACTGAGGGGACATTTTGCCCTGGAAATTATATATATATATATTATTGAGAAGATTCTAGTTTTGTCTCTTGAAAGAGAACATTGTTCACTTATCTCTCTAGATTTTTTATTCCACCCTCTGTGTAAGTCATCCTCATTGCCATTTTTGCCATAAAGTAATTGGACACTGGAAAATTTGCCCTCCTTAGCTGCTCAGTAACTTTCTGAATTCACTTTCTGCCTACAGATAACTGGTGACACCAGGGCTATTTTACATCTTTTTTAATCTTAATAGTGAATTGTCCCAAGTAAGCCTAAGGTAACATTATAAGAAGGTAGGCATACAAGTGGGAAAAGAAGGAAGAAGATGAAAGGAAAGGGAACAGAGAAGAAGGGAGGGGGATTTTAGTTAAAAGAGCCAAAAAATCATCACACACACAATGTAAACCTCTTATAGAAATGTACAAGGAGAAAAAAACTTCCATAGATACAAGATTTGAAGACAGTATGTCTGAAAATTTTCCCAAAACATCAAAAACATCAAACCATAGATCCAAGAAATTCTATGAAGTTGAGACAGGATAAAATTTAAACACATCACACACACACACACACACACACACACACACGAGTAATATTTCTTGTAAAATTTCTGTATTAAAATGTAAATAAACTAATAAAGCAATAATTATTCAAAAGAATCCTTTTAACACTGAAGTTTTAATCACTCTTTCAGAGGGTTTTTGATTGTTAAAGAACATTTATTTCTCTGAAATTTTATAAGTTATGGTTTATTTTTATGATCTTACTAATGTTTTGATTTGTTTTAATCTTTTCTATATTCCAAATAGTTTATTTTTTTGGAAAAAATAGTTATTTTTTATTGGAAAATGAAAGGAAAAAAGCTCTTAAATTGACTTTTGGTAGCAGTAATTTATTTTGTTTGATCATTCCTGAAACTTAATTGAAAAATCTGTAAAAAAATAAGTCAGTGATGGAGAATATTTTAACTTGCAGTTTGGGATAAACATCAATTGATTATAAAGAAAATATCTTGAAAATAACTTTTGAATTAAATGCTAAATGTTAAATACTACATAATGCTATATAATGCTATATATCTATATATATGCAAATAGTTTCTTGTTTTTAACCTTAAAAGTGTGTGTAACATAAAGGTATATATTAAAAACAAATATCAAATAACATTTTCTCATATTCTTTCATTATATAAACCTCTTATTAAAGCTTAATAGTCTTTGACATAAAGATCATATGGGCTTAATTTCTATAAATATATTTGAACATTGGTTCATATTTGTACATTTGTAAATTAAGTAATATCATGTAAATCAGTTAAAAATCTTAGAAAACTTTCAGTTATTTCTGTGAATAGCATAATAGCCAAAACATAAAATAGTGAATATTTCATTTTCCAAGACAGTTTGCATATACTGTCATATATTCAGTGCTTTAAAACTAGCTACTTGACATATCAGTGATATATTCCTTAAGTATTTTTTAATTTGATGGCAATTCATAGTTATTTTAATAACTGATAAATAAATATGTATTTCCCTTTGCTTTTCATCATATAATTGAGGTCCTAATTTCAATCTTTCATAGAAATATCACTAAAAGCCATATATGTTCTCAAAAATGTTTAAATTCTGCATGCAAAGATAATTCCAAATATCTATAAAAAGGGACTATTTGCAAATTGGCAAAGAGCAATGAAAAAAGCTTACAGAATGCATTCATTTTCTAACTGCCATTGTGTGTGAGAGAGTTTGTGTGCTTTCCAAAATTTGTCAGAGTTGCCAGGCCTGTCAGATATGTTTGTTGGAGTTTGGAAAGGAAACCTACCATGTTCTCCATTCTTGGCATTAGCATCAAGAAAGTTTTAGAGAATATATTCTGATCTACTGCTATACATTTCAAGTGTCAGTAATAGCGATTTCAAGGAAAAACTTTAGATGAAATCAACTGGTAATTTATATCTATTTTAATTTCAGCATCATTTCCTAGAATTTCTTCTCCTTGCAGACATATTTGAAAATTAATATCATTTATTAACATTACTGTTTTGGCTTCAAATCATACACTTACTCAAATTGTGTTTAAATGTTTCGCATTTAAAAAGCAGGTTGTATACCAGATATGGCCTACAAAACAGCTTTTATACCAAAATTACTAATGAACTACATATAGTATTAATGAATAAAGTACAAATTATTTTAATACATAGTATTAACATTATTATTCTCAGTGTGTCCTTTGATTCTGAAAAAATTCAGAAAATTTAAAGGGGTACTAATAAAATAATATTTAATAAAATTAATCACAAAAAAACAAATTTGATTAAAAATAATAGAAAAGGAATACCTTGGTGGCTCAGTAGGTTAAATATCTGCCTTTGGCTCAGGTCATGATCTCAGGGTCTGGGATCCAGCCCAGCGAGGGGCTCCCTGCTCTGCGGGACCCTGCTTATCCCTCTGCACCTTACTTTTTGGTAGTCTCTCTCTGTCTCTTTCATAAATAAAGAAATAAAATTATTTTAAAAATCATAGAAAATAATTATATAGTTTAGAACTATAAATATAATTTACTCAATCATCCTGCCTATTTTGGCTGAGCTACAAAGTAAAATATGTAGAAGTCATAAATCTACAATTCTTGAGTATTAGTCTAACATTCTTCTTTCATTAAAGATAAAATGAATTGCATAAGGGAACTCTGGAGAAGGTCAAAATCATACATTTTGAGGAACTAGAACTAATTTTAACTTAAAGTGATATTATCACCAGCTGGATATTCAAATCTGTATTTCACATAGACATTTAGATTTTCATTTCTACTTAAGCTTTGATATCAGTCTATTACCTTTACTAAGAAGGGTCAAATCCATTAACTTGGCCAACTCACATAGAACCATTCACATAAAACTACCAAGACAGAATTTGACTCTATCTTAAAATTTTTAGCGCACTAAAAGAATAATACAGCCCATTAAGGAATAATCTAGGCCTTTCTGTTTTATCTATACAAATAGATTTTTGTAATTTATGTTTTACTGCCTAAAATAGAGAGATGCAATAATTTATTGAGAATCTGTCTTCTATCATCTATCTATCTATCTATCTATCTATCTATCTATCTATCATCTATTATGCATCCTCCTATTCCCTAGCTTAGGTGAGTATTGCTTGTAGATAGTTTTTAACTATCAACAATGTTTGGTTATTGCCTCCACAAAAAGAGCACCCTTACCGGAGGCTTCTCAGGGTGGACTGCATCGAATGATTGATCTACTTAGAGAAAAAAATTCTTGCCTCCTTTACCCCAATTTGGGACAACTTTGTAGGATCATCCACACTTCAGAATTCCTTACAGAAGCCTCTCTATGAAAGCTCTATCTCAAAAATCTCAGGGAATCCAACCTACAAGAGAGGCTGAAACTTTTTCGTATAGGCCAAAACCTGGAACTTAATAAAGCTCATAAGTTCTCAACGACTATTTGAAGTGATCAATTAAAAGCTTTATCTATGCACCTAAGAACAAGCACACACACTTTCTATTTGTTTTGTTTTGTCTTGTTTTTTTGCATGATGTTGGCTACATATTTAAAAGTCAGATAAATGTTCAAAGAGACAAAACAGATTGTTGGCAATACTGCAAAGAGTAACACTGTGTATATCTTCCTGAACAGCAGTAAGATTAGTGCCATAAAATGGAAGTTACCTTGACATTTTTATTAATTTTCTTATAAAAATGTAAGTGCATTTTTTAGCACATGCCATCAGAACCACAAATCTTATCAAAAAGTACTGGGAAATGCCATAGTGACATGTAAGCATGCTTTAGAGAAAAAGGCAAATTTATATTTTAGCAACTTTATTATAACTTTTCTTTGGGCATTTAAAATACTATTAGGCTGAGTCATGAAAGTGGTGTCAAGTTTTTATTCTGAAAAGAAGCTCTTCATTCCCATTTCATAAAGAATTTATAAACTAGAATACATACTCTTCCACAAATTCTAGATTTCTAATGTGTATTTAAGAATGCCTCTGACTAGACAATTTCAAATTTTATATTCCAAGCGCTGCAGATATTAGTTTGCTAACATAAACACAACTTATTTTGAACTAGTTAAATATATAATGTATATACATAATATATATGTTCTTAAATTCGGGGAAGCCTACATAAAGGGCCTTAATGTTTTCTACACCATGCTAGAGCTTGGAATGTAAAGATGAATAGGATATAGTACTTGCCTTTAAAAATCTCATCAATCCAATAAGTAAAATTCAACTAACTAGCATATTGAGATTGAGTGTGACTTATTTGCTTTCTATTTCTCCTCTCCTCTGGAGTCAAGCATAAATTCAGATTACAGTCAGGCATAGATACTCTTTTAACATAAAATATCATAGTAAAGATGACCAGAGGTTTATTTAGGTAGGTGTATATAAAAAAGCCTCATCATCTTTAAGATAACGCTCTAGGAGGGCAAATTTGCATAAAAAAACTTTTTTCCTCACCTTTCCTTCTCTATTCCATAGGATTGAAAGAAAGCTGAGTGTGTAAAAGGATAGGCAGCTAATATAAGAAAAAAGTAAGGTGCCTGTGGCTAGGGGTCAAATAGATATAAGTGATTTAAAGAAAAGAAACAGATGGATAGTGCAAGAGGAAGATTATGCTCTGTGATTCTCCATGGTGTGCTCACAGAAAAAAGGGAAAAACAAACAAACAAACAAACAAACAAACAAACAAACAAAAAACCTAAGGTCCTCACTAGGAAGGGAAAGTGGTGGTAGTGATGATAATAAGAAAGGACAGACAAATCAATATTGATTATTTAAGAATTCTTATTATGCCCTTAAAAGATTGTAATGCATATCTCAAACCCAAACTGAAAAAAAAATGTGGTTTTGTTTTGTTTTACATTCTTCAAAATACTGTGGATTTTCCTCAACTCAAAGAAATTCTGGCTGGGACTCTCATCCCACCCATAATGGTTTCAAATGATCCTGTAACTTTTCTAACTGGTTAATATGAAGAGATAAAAGAACACATAAGAAATCAATAAATTCATCTTGATGGTTTAAGCAGGACTCTTGAAGGAGAGAAAAATTAGAGTGGGGCTTTCAAAGAGGACCCACCATTTACTAGTTGAAGAAAGTAATAAAAGTGGATCTCATATAGAAGCTTAAGCCGTGTACAAGAAAGGTCAGAAAGTGTTTTCCAGAAATACCAATTGTCAGGGTTGTAAGGAAAACTGAGTATTCAAGGCTGGGGTATTGGGAATGATCATTTGGTGATGAATCTGAAGAGCAGACATTTCTAATTACTTGGATGGGCAGGGTTTAGGTTATCAGAAGCCCTAGATTGCCACTTCCCTGGCTATGGTTCCAACGTTTGTGTCCCCTTCCCAAAGTTTATACTTTGAAACTCTAATGTTCAATGTGATAGTATTAGAAAGTGAAACTTTGGGAGGCAATGAAATAATTAAGGTGAAGTCCTTACAGAAAGGATTAATGCTCTTATAGGAGAGGCCCACAAAGCTTCCTAGAAACCTTCCATCATGTGAGGATTCAAGGAGAAGTCTATGACTTGAAAGAGGGCCCTCACTTGGGTATATTGACACCCTAATCTTGGACTTTCAGCATCCAGAACTGTGAAGAATGTATTTCTTTTGTTTATAAGGCAATAGTCTGTGGTATTTTGTTAGAGCAGCCCAAGTGGGCCAAGGTGTCTCCATTCTCATCTAGGACATCCTTCTGAGAGGCTGGTATGAGATCTGGTCTGATGGCAATCTCCTAAAGTCATCACAGACAGTAGATGCAGTGAGCAGAGTTATTTCATTTCTTGAGACAAGAAGCATAAAGCAAAGCCAATGAGTTGAGGACTACTGACTGTAGCGTACTCCACTCACCATTAGGGACACAAAACCTATGTTGCTAGTGGAGACATTTGTGTTTCAAGTGCCCAAGGAACACTGTGCTAGGATGACCAACAGGATATTTAGGAGTGGGGAAGAAAAGGGTGGAGTCTTTGGAAGTGTCTCTCTAGAAGCAATCCTGGATCTCTGCCTTCATATATTTCATAACATTCTTGACACATTTGTGTCACAGAACTGAGCATATGCTCAGGATAGGAAGTAATAAATGTCATTGACAGTAATTTTGAATTAGGCTGAGCTCAATAATATATTATTGTAAAATTTCAAACTAAAATTACTAATCAAAGTAAAATTGTATTTTTCCTTTTGGGAAAAGAACAAAAACAGAAACAAAAACTGAGTGGTAGCCATCATGATCCCAACTTTCTTTTTGTCCATTCCAGTGTCTGGAGTCCTTCCTCAGGTTTATTTTTTTAATTTTTTTATTTTGTTTAAAGATTTTACTTATTTATTCATGAGAGACACAAAGAGAGGCAGAGACACAGGGAGAGGGAGAAGCAGGCTCCATGAAGGAAGCCCGATGTGGGACTCAATCCTGGGACCCCAGGATCACTCGCTGGGCTGAAGGCAGGGCTAAACCGCTGAGCCACCCAGGCTGACCCACCTTCCTCAGGTTTACTACATAGTCCAAGATGATTGCAAGTCATCACATCAACATAGCAGTTTGGACGACAGAAGAACGAAAACATAAGTCTTAATCTGGGAGAGTTAGCAATTTTAAAGCAGATGCTTTGGAAATGTCACATATAACTCCCTACATCTTACTAATAATATAAATAGAAGAATAGAAGATTATATCTAGTTTAAAAAAAAAAAACGCTAGAAAATGTAATCCAAACTTATTCCAAAACTCAATAAGGCCAGTTTCTGAATTTTTGGTGGTAACTGATACAGAAGACATGTGGGATAGAGATTCAAAACTGAAGGGTTCAACTTGAACCCTTGAATAAAAAGAATCACTTGAACCTTAGATTCCTTTTGTTATTTTGTATAGCACATAACTGTTTTCTCTCCACTATGATAGGGTTTGAAATGTTTATTTGATAAAGATTTTGAAGATCAGTTTTTCTATAACAATGGACACCAATCAGACATGAGAGCTACTGCATGATGACACACCAAAGCAGCAGGATTGAATGAAAGCCTATAAACAGAACAGTGAAAAATATTGAATTTTACTTAACCCTGTCTTCCTTTCTGGAGAAATGGCCAGCCCACAAAGAAAAACCCCAGAAACTGACATTAAAAAGTTGCTCCCTAAAGACATGGTCCTCTCCCGATTATCTCTAATCAGATCCAACAGTTAATAAGTCCCTTTCCAAATAGCCAAAATTTAAAATGAGCTCTTTAGATCCTAGTATTATCTGGCAGCAAAGGATTATCAGTCAGGGGAAATGGCTAACAAGTGATATAAAATACAAGCAAAATAAACAAGAAAGAATAGAAAGAATCCTCGAATGGATATGAGGCAATAAAGGATACAGTGGAAAATTCATTACTCTATGAATAGTATGCTTAAAATGGTAGAAGATATTGCATCTCATGAAATATGAGCAGAATATAGGTGCATTCCAAAAATGCAAAAGAAAAAACATATATATGAAATTGTTGCATTAGTGACATTCCTTGAAACTATATTCTCCACCCTTTTCCCTATTTTCTCTTAACCTCAAAAGTATCATAAGCATCATTTATTCATTTTCCAATCTAATCACTTGGCTAACATCCTATTCTAAGTCCACCAGCATCTCTTGATTTAAAAACCAAAAAAAAAAAAAAAAAAAAAAAAAAGAGGAAGCAAATGTACTTCCTTTGGGGAGCAAGGAGATAATAATGGACTAGAATATTTTAACAAAATCTCATGAAAAAAATAAAAAAGATTCTTTATAAGACATGTTTTTTAAAAATCTTTAATAAAAACTGAAGAAATGACAAGATGTTAAGTAATAACCTCAACGTTGGATGAGAACAAGAACTGAGGAGGGCATAAGGCATGAGAAATACTGAATCTGCAGTTGCCTTATAGGATTTCTTGCTTTGAAAAACTCCTGGGACCAGAAAAAGAAGTTCTAATCCCCAGAGCCTGAGTAGGGTATACCAGGAGACCCAGTGCTGTCACCAGCTAGACCTCAAGACCTGGCCTTAACTGCCCACCTGCTTGGACTCACTAACCTTTGTCCTACATTTTCCCCCAAGCTCTTTTTGCTGGTCTTCCTCTTTACTCAGACAAATGAGACCCCAAACCATCCCTCAGGTGCTAGTGACAGCACTGAAAAAATCTGCTGGTCCAGACCACCTAGACTTTTTTTTTTTAACATTTTATTTATTTATTTGACAGAGAGAGAGCACAAGTAGGCAGAGAGGCAGGCAGAGGGGAGGGAGAAGCAGGCTCCCTGTTGAGCAGGGAGTACCATGTTTGTATGGCTGGATCCCAGAACTCTGGGATCATGACCTGAGCTGAAGGCAGATACTTAACCAACTGAGCCACCCAGATGCCCCACACCTAGGCCCTTAGAGCTAAACTGACTTGCACCTACAGGTAGACCATGGGTTGACCTCTGGAACACCTATAATTACCTTTACCTCGTTGTAATACTAAAGTCTCCACCCAAAGAGGAGCCTCAGCTTCATCTATATAAAATACCATGTATGTAAAGGCACGTTTCCTCAAGACACATGTGCAACCTATTATGCCCACCTTTACATAGGATGACATCTAAATATTCACCTTACCCCTAAAACAGAAGCCCACTCACCCTGTCTTGTTGAGTCACGGCTTTGGAAGCCGTTCCTCTTGATCCCCTTATTTGCTGCAAATAATTTACTCGGTGCAACAGCTCAACCTGGTACACTTTCTGACCCACCAAGGAGCGAGCTCACGTTGCTTCAGTTGCATTGTGAATTCAAAAAAGACACACTCTCAGTGCAAGGTAAAATAGAAAACTACCCTTCCCATCTCCACTTTCAGGGTACTGCAAATAAATTTTCCTTTATATTGAGTATGTTCAGAAGAAGAGATGGAGGATAACATATCACTTAACCATCCAATGGTTAAATAAAAAAAAATATAGTGGAAATTATAAAATATTTTAAACTGATTGATAATGAACCATGTATTATATGTTGAGAGAAGAAAGGCTTAAAGCTGATAAAACATGAACCTCAAGAATTAGAATAGTGAAATAAACAAAAAAATAATAATAATTGGGAAATTTAAAAAGCTTTTGGAAAAGTGAACCATATATTCTGATAGAAATGTCAATTTCAGAAACACAGTTTTGTTTTGCATTAATTCAGTTTATTGTAAAACATCCAGAGAAAGCTGTTTTACAAACTCCTTTTTCTTTAAAGATTGGATAAAAGTAGACAAATTTTGATAATGTGCTTTGGGGCAGGAGGAAATCCAACAGGGACAATTATAAAATTAGGCCACAGATAAAAGTAGATTAGGAGAGTAAACTTAGAAATAATATTATCTGTTTGTTGTACAGAAAATCACCTGGAGTTAGGGCCACATTATGAGCTCATTTTCAAACCCCCTATTACCCACTCATAAAATAGGAGCCCAATACACCAAGAAGCATAATTACAAATAGGAAATGGCTGGCTGTTATGCCTGAGTGATGTGGGAAACAGACAAAAGAAAAAAAAATAATTAAATTTCCTTACTGCCTACTGCCCACTGACAAATCCTGGAAAGAAGCAGAGTGACATTTCTCTAGGAGCTCAGGACCTAGATGTTAATAGTTTGCTAAGGGAAAAAGGCAATCTTAGCCCAACCTCCAGGATCCTGGGAGCTACTTTAACATATAAAAACTCCTTTGGAAATTTCCATTATCTCTACCTTCAAGATATATGTTGGCAGTCTTCCCCCAAGCATATGACTCACCAATACACATCTGAAGAGTCTCATGACTAAGGTTTTACCAGACAATAATAAATGATCTTATTCTAACAACAGCTAGCCCCTCAAGGTTCTGGAACTCTTCTTCCAAATTCCTTCGCTAAGGAGAAGACTCATGCTCTCCTTAACCCCCTCCCAACTTGAAAGTTGGAGCCACTTATCACAAACCCTGTGCAGCTCTTCCTGCCCAAGGGTCCTGCCCCCCAGCTTTAATAAAACCAACTTTTTGCACCGAAGATGTCTCAAGAATTCTTTCTTGACCGTTCGCTCCCAAACCCCAACCATTTCGAAACTACATCATAAGCACTGGGGTCTGGTGAGGGGAATGGAGTGGCTGATACCAGAGTACAATGAGAGAGGAAAGGGAGGAAAAGGATATAAGGCTCAAAGACTATTGCTCACCGTAGAAACTAAGAATAGTGGGGCCACATATTGTAGACCCAGAACCTAGGGTAAAGACTATTTCACCACTGAGTTGTTTTTCTATAAGTTAAATTAAAGAGAAGGGCCACTCTTAAATTCCCCACTAAGTGGGTTGTGCTAGGAAAGTTAAACCAGAAGGAACTATTTATATACTCTGATTAGAAGTGACTTGCTAATAGTAGGAACATTTTTTTGTTTGTTTTGTAACAGACTTTATCATATACTCCTTTCATAATTAAAGGAGAACTTACACATATAAAACCAGTTCTTATTTTGTTATTACAATGCAATCACTATTAATTTAGGTAGATTTTCCTTGAATGTCTAAATAATAGGACAGCTCTTTCTATAAGAAGATTGACTGCTGGAGTGGATTAAAAGCTTTCAGAGAAATCCCCTGCTCATTTATATTAGAGAGGGAGAATTTGATTTTCCTTCCAACAGAAATTGCTGTTTTATCTGGTTTGTGTTTCTAAAGGGCATCCTAAAATACCGTTGATTTTATGCCATTCAACTGTTATGAAACATTTATCCAGCTTAATTTTATAGCTTACTTTCTGATCTTCTCAAATATTATTTTCCCTTTCAAATTATAACAGAAGTCCTTTTAGTAAAATTTTATTATATGATCGCCTATAAACTATGGTATTTTATACAGTTAAACCATGCAGCTATTCCTTTTCCTTTTTTCTTTTAAAAATGTCCCTATTCAGAGGGGTGCCTGGCTGGCTCCATAACTAGAGCATGTGACTCAGTCTTGGGGATCCTAAAAAAAAGCTTCTATTTAGAAACTGATTTCATAAAGTGAAACATCACTTCATGTTTCTTCCTCTTCAGAACGCATATTTTGTAATTATTTGAAAATACTAAGTATATGAAAGTGAGATGATCTTAATATGTAATGTTATTATTCTCATGTTTTCTTCTCCAGACCTTCAAACTTAGAAACACAAGTTTGAACACAGGACCAGACACAGGGTTGCATCAATACTTTAACATGAGGAAAATTCATAAGTAAATTGAGATATCAAATAAAGGAGTGCACGATGAGATGCTCCAAAATGTGCCACTTTGGCACAAGGATTATTTTGAGTTCAAAGTAATTAAAACCCAGCAGATGCAGAAAAAGCTATCTGCCTCCCCCACAGCTACCTAAATTTACATTGGGAAGGAAAGCATGCAACAGGAATAGAACAATTGACAGAGGACCTCCCCACCTTTACCTAAGGACCTCATCTATGCAATAGGACGATCTTGTTTCTCTAAACATCTCCTTTCACCTTCTTGTTAATGGGCTTTCTCCCCTCTGTATCCTCAGGCTCCTACCCCTCTCCTTATCTCATATAAGCTTCATGTTGTCTTTGGAATTTTGGGTCTGCATGGGTTCCCTGTATGTATGCCTATTAAATTTTATTTTCTCTTGTTGATCTGTCTCATGTTGATTTGGTTCTAAGTCCAGCTAAAGGGACCATAGGACAGAGGAAAGTCTTCCTTCTTGACACTAAATAACTCTAAAATGGACATGAAGATAAAGAAAGTTTTTTTTTTTTTTTTTTTTTTTTTTTTAAGAGATAGAGAGAGAAGGGTTGAAGGTAGGGCAGAGGGAGAGGGAGAGAGAGAATCTTAAGCAAGTTCCACACCCAGTGCCAAGCTGACTCAAGGCTCAATTTGGGGATTGATCTCACAACCTTGTGATCATGACCCGAACCACAATCAAGAATTGGACACTTAACCAACTAAGCCTCAAGGAAAATTATATTTTCTAACCACCTTCTGTGTTCTAAACATTCTTTATAATGCAATATGATATTCTGTGATGTAACTAAGATTATTCTCCCCTCCTTTTTATCAAGTTGGGGTGGGATGAGTGAGGAACTAAAGAGAATACAGACACAGTTGACATAATGAGGGATCTTTGAGAAGAAGCCCTGTGTTTCATGTTCCAGTTTTGAATTCCAGGAGGAAGAGGTAAGTCCATTAGAAGTGCCATCAGATGTCTTGCTGCACTTGGGGAGACTCCCAGAGAAGCTACAGAAGGAAACCCCCAGGCAATTCAAGTCTATAGCAAGGCTTGGTTGTGTTCTTTGTTTCTGCATAATTTCCTAGTTTGGGAGAGTTTACCCAGATTCCCCATCCTTGACACCTAGAAGAATCTTAGTAAATAACTAGATGTTATTCTTCAATTTTGGCTATAAGGTAGTGTACAGAAACACTGACTATCTCATCCTCCCACAGGACATCACATGGGTCCAGTACCCTGATGGAATCATTCATTTTCAGGGAAATCTTGAAGAAGGAAATGACTCACATTTGGTAGAGATTTCTGTAAGATGCATTTGCTAGAGATAGAAAATAGTTCTTGGCTTGCTATCAGACACTAGTGGAGACCATATGCCTGGTCATAAGGTGACATGACAGTGGAACCCAAGCTTTCCATGATCAATTGTAAATAATATGATCAATAAAACCATAAATTAAGGCACTCTTAACACCATTTCTTCATCAAGAAGGTGTGGTTTACGTAAAACTAGAGTAAGCAAGGTCCAAAGTCCAAGAAAGGTACATAAACTGTTTCTTACATTTCTGAAATGTCTGTACCTGTAATATTACTGTCCTTCTTTCACTCTTATGCTCTCCTGAATGGGTGTGCTCTCCTGGGATGGTTTAAGATGCAACATGAACATTATTTTTTTTCCCCTATTTTGTGGTCCCATACATCCAATGATATTCAAAGTTTCTGTGGAAAGTCATCTTTTCTTTTTTTTTTAAAGATTTTATTTATTTATTCATGAGACACACACAGAGAGTGAGAGAGAGAGAGAGAGAGAGAGAGAGGCAGAGACACAGGCAGAGGGAGAAGCAGTCTCCGTGCAGGGAGCCTGATGTGGGGCTTGATCCTGGAACTCTAGGATCAGGCCCTGAGCTGAAGGTGGTGTTAAACTGCTGAGCCACCCGGGCTGCCCGAAAGTGATCTTTTCTACTAGGCTTGTGGCAAGTCTGGAAAGAAAAGTTATAGAGGATAGCACTATAATTTTTAAGCAAAGACATGTCCTTTCAACAAACAACAAGTAGCCGGTAGCTCTGATTAACGTGAATGTCCCATCACTGAAGCGATTTGCCTGACACTACTACTAAGTGCCCAATATGCAAGAGGCAGCAACTAAAAGTGATACCTACCTTGAAAAAAGAAAGACAGCAGTGCATTGTCTTGAGGTAATGGATTAGATGCACAATTAGCAACATGGGTGGATCTTAAAAAGAGAATTCTTAATGAAAGGAGTGTGAGACATATAACAACAAAAACAAAACTGTACAAAAACAGCACAAAAAATACTTACAGAAAATAATAGTTCCCCTATCAAATGAACTTCATTTTCTAATTTGAATTTCACTGTGACCTGCTGGAGGTTTCCAAGCATGGGAGAAAAATGATCAGACTAAAAGTATAATTAAACTGGCTACTATATTAAAAAACAAACAAACAAAAACATAGACTGCAGGGGAAAGGAAGTAAATAAGAGACAAGAGGTGGGAAGATTCCCATTCCTCTGATGAGATTACCATAGTTGGCAGCAGGGTTGTAGGACACTTGGGTAAAAGGGATCACGTCACATACCAAACTAAAATATGCCAATTACAATGACTAGTTTTCTGATCAAAGTCCAAAGACCTTTGAAATGATATCCATGGCACTTCAGGGTTTTAACTCTGCCTATCACTTTCTTGACTAACTCTTCTGAGAGGCTATCCTTCCTAGAGGAGGTGTTGTTTTCTCCTATAATCTCATGCTTTTCACAGTCTCCCTCTTTCACTTGGGGGAAATCCTACCCCTCTTTTCTTGACCATTCAGTTACCAGGTTCACCTAAAATTCATTTCCTCAGAGTGTACATTTTAACCTGTCTTTATACCCTGAACAGTTTGGTTTCTGCTGTTAGTACTCCATCGTTAGTATGCGACTTTCTTTATAATAACTTTCCTATTTTTCTGTTTTTAAATACTTTATTTATTTATTCATAAGAGACACAGAGAGAGAGGCAGAGACAGGCAGAGGGAGAAGCAGGCTCCATGCAGGGAGCCCGACATGGGACTCGACCCTGTGACACCAGGATCACGTCCTGGGCTGAAGGCAGGTGCTAAATCGCTGAGCCACCCAGGGATCCCCAATTACACTTTCCTATTAATGTAAGTTTCATTGTGTGTAATTTTTTACCTATCTGATGTTCTAATTAGACTGTGTGATTTGCAAAAGAAATATTTTTATCTTTATATAACCATCACTCACAGAGTACAGAAGATTTTAATGTTTGATTATTCAATACAGAAGGTTTCAATGTTTGATTTTTCAATAAAAAAATAATGACCAAAGACTATCACCATTCTTCTTCCTTTTTTTTTGTTTTAAATCTCTGTCTCCTGAGATCATCTCCAAACTAAGACAATATACATGCTATGTGTAAATCTGTTTAATCATGTGATATTTGCTATAAAAAATGGAATATATTAACATGGTAAATTAACTAATATATTCGGATATTTAGTCACTTCATTTATTCCTTCAGAATAATATTTTTATTTTCTGATAGCTATACATATGGCACTGCTGAGCACCACAGATGACACAAAACTTCTTACAAGTGAGGTAACACTTTTGTAGGGCAAGTATATCCACAACTTAAAACCAAGCACAGTGAATTTAGAATGCTAATAAAATCATGACGAAACAACCACAAAAACGTGCAAAGTGATAAGGAACACCACGTTTAATCTTTGTTCATTCTTACTTGTCTATTGCAATGTTCTTCATTTTATCATAAAACTCAATGAAAAATTAAGTTGTTATACTACTCAGGGTAACACAAGCTGTTATGATAGATACACACTGGGTTCAATTGTTTCATTCAGATTTTTTTTTTCTCTGTCACATATATATTAATTAGTACTGAGTGTGATAGAGTGAGGGCAGATGTGAGTCAATTCTGCCCCATGTAGTCTGGGCCCAGATCCCATATGGAATGTTCCATATTGTCCAGCCACCAGATGGAGGATGAGAGCAAGTGGAGGATGCAGTGGGTCAGGCCCGGAAGTTGTATACACTTTAGCTAGGATACAAGTTAAGAGATTCAAGGAATTGTCCAATTTCTGCCAAAACTGTACTTTGTGGAGCACTGAATATAAGTAACTTTAATAAAAATGGATAAATAAAGGGTTTAGTGAATGATAAAATTTAGGGTAAAGTTTGATTTTATCCAGTTTACAAGAAATAAGGAGATAAATCGATATATCAAATATGATGAACTACACGTAAATCGTCCAAATATACATGAAAATCTGCATGAAGATATACAATAAATATTTGTTAAAGGAAATAATAAGGAAATACATCTGAAATGCTTTATTATATCCATAAAATTTTTTAAAAATATGATTTGATATATTTATTGCCTTGTCTTTTTATTCTAGTCTGAAAATTGTTGGTGCTCACCCCAAACTCAAAATAAATTGTGAATTGTTGTATATTTCAGGTGTCAATTCCATTATATCTACAGTTCTACTTCATCGATGTGATGATATTAGAATATTACCTAAACCACAAAAAGAATGAAATTATAAATACAATAATTAACTATGAGACACTACTTCAACTGAACTATTCAATGCTAAACTATTTGATGTGCAAATCTTAGATGCTATGTTCTTTGTTTTTTCCATTTTTTTGAATAACTTTTATGAACTAGTCTTTCAGTTTATTGATTATTTACTCCACTGTATCTAGTCTATTGTTTGCTCACTGAATAAATATTTCATTTCTATTACCATGTATTTTCTACCATTTCTATTTTTTATAACTTTAATTTCTGCTAAAATGATCTATTTGTTCCTGTAAGCTGTCTATATTTTCCATTGCCTCCTTTAACATTTCTTTAACTTTTAAAAAATTCCTATCTATCATCTATCTATCTATCTATCTATCTATCTATCTATCTATCTATCTATCCATCTATCTATCTATTTGATAAGAGAGAGAGCATGTGATTGGGGTCAGAGGCAGAGGGAGAGAATCTTCAAGCTGACTCCTTGCTGGGTGCAGAGCCTGACTTGGGGCTGGGTCCCAGGACCCATGAGATTACAACCCCCCACAGAAGCCAAGCATCAGATGCTCATCGACTGAGCCACCTAGGTGCCCTTCCTTTAACACTTTTTAATAGTTATTTTAAAGTCCTTGTCACATAATTTCAAAATCTCAATTGTCCCTCTACTTGTTTCTGTTGACTGTTTCCATTCCTGTCCATGAGTTTATTTGCTTTTTAGAATTTCTCATATATTATTTTCATTTCACTCCACACATTGTGTGTGAAAGATCAGCAGAAATAGAAATAAAAGAAATAAAGGCATTTTTGCTCAGAATATTGCCTAGGGTCACTATAGTTGGGTGAGTCTACTCCATAGTTTACAAATGCCTAGACTTTGTTAAAGCTCTAAGTAGATTTAGTTACCATTTGTTTACAATGGTTTGACAGTGAGATCACTTTTCCTTCAGAAGCTCATGGGATATGAAAACCCATGAGACTCAAAACATCCCTTTATGATTTACAATTCAGCTGCCAGCTTTCCAACTCTTGGAATATTTATTTCTATTTTACAGCTTGGCTTTTGTATTTTTTGTGTTCCAGGGTATTTTTTTTCGTTTTAATCCTCACTCTGGCATTCTGCACTTCAGGGGATTACTCTTCCCCTAGATGCCTTGACTCCAGCCTTTGGAGGCCTAGTGCACCAGACTTAGTGAAGGTCCGAAGTACCTTACTGGATTTTCTCTGAGCAATTCTGCTCTGCTCCAGCCATTAGATGTTCACCGCAGTACATGTCAGGGAGTCTTCAGGTGCTTTAGAGACTTACTTTAGCTCTTCAGAAAACTGCTATCTTGACCTTGGGAAGAGTTTTGTGCAAACCAGGAGGGTATATCTCAGCTCTCCTGCCCTACTCCCAGCCTTTTATTTGCTTCCCTATGCACTTGGTATAAGCCCATGGGAAAGTGTCAGTGGGTGAAAGTAGATTCGCTCTGGGGCTGAGGCTACACAAAATATTTATTTGTCATTTCAGCATGCATATGCTACCAGTAGTTCATTAAAAGATCAGTGTATTTTTTTCCTTATTTCTTTTTGTGGTGGATGTTCCTTCTATTACTCAACCAGAAATGAAAACAGCCATGGGTCTCTTTGTTTCTGGGAAGGAAATGTTAACAGTTAGGAATTTAGTACATGAGCTCTTTGGATCTTCAGTACTCTGATGGTTTTTTAATACTATTATTTTATAGTTTATTCTGCTTGTTATATACTCTAAATGGAAGTGGTGGTCCATATAATAAGATTTTTAAAGTTTATTTATTCATTGTCTATTTCTATTTAAGCAAATTGAAGAATGTTCTGCAGTGGTTATTAGATTGTCTTGTGAAATATCTGAAAATATCATTTGTTCATGGACAGAGGAAACGTTGATTATATTGGATGACCGAATTTGAAAACTCTCACTATTCAGGTTATGATAATATCATAAATTAAATATTTATTTTTTAAAGATTTTATTTATTTATTCATGAGAGATACAGAGAGAGAGAGAGGAAGAGACATAAGCAGAGGGAGAAGCAGGCTCCATGCAGGGAGCTGGACGTCAGACTTGATCCTGGGACTCCAGCATCATACCCTGAACCAGAAGGAAGATGCTTAACCACTGAGCCACCCAGATGTCCTGATAAATTGAATATTTCAAGTGTAAACTACTAAAGTCTTTAGATCTAAGTAACCAATTCTCTATTTTGGAATAAGTAAAAACTCTTAAAATCAACATTAAAATATACTTTGATTCATATTAATTGATATGCCAAGAATCACATCTATTGTTTCACCTTTTCCCAGTCCCTACCATAGAAATTAGAACATACATTATAATTCAAGGAAAATAATGATTATTACTTTAAGTCCTTAGGGTCCAATAACATTTAATAGCATCCCTTTAAGCTTTCAAGTGAATGTCAGTCTTAGGTTTATAAAAAATATATATAGTAATCTACATTATCTCCCTCCAGAATAGATATAAAGAAGCAAACCCTCACTTTAGGGACTGGTTTAAATGAAGCTTAATCACACCAACTAACTTCAGTATTCCCCAGAACATTGTGTCTATTCATATGCAGAATCAGTTAGATTCAGTCCAAGTGTTAGCAGACACTTTAAAGGGATTTTAAGCTATTTTTTTATTTTTACCTAATTTAGGTGGTGAGAACATCAAGGACATGAAACCTCTCTTGTGTCACATCACAGCCATTTGAGTAGAATAAATGTGCTTAAATTGTTCACCCACAAGATACACCACAGTCCTCTTCACTTGGACACTCCAACAACTAATGACAGACAAATTCCCTTAAAAACACAGCTGCCAAGTTTTTAAAAATAGAAAAAAGGAAACTGTTCTGTGTAATTAGCATTCCCAGTAACACTCAGAATTAATGCTTCAGTATAGAATTTACAGATTCAAATATTTTTAAGTGAAGAATTCTGAAAAAGCATGGAAATATATGAACATGAGCTCCAGAAGCTAAGACCTCAAAAGGGAAATAAATGAAACAAATGATAAGGAAAACTTAACCTTTCTCACAGTCACTTTAAATGTTATATAGTGTAATAAATCATGTTTATAGAAATTTTACATAGTCATTTTAGAAATTTGAAAAATAAGAAAGAGAAGCACTCAGGGTAAAAGTCAAGTTATGAGGGCACCTGGCTGGCTCAGTTGGTAGAGCATGGAAATGTTGATCTCAGGGTTGTAAGTTTTGAGCCCCATGTTGGGGGTAGAGTTTACTTAATAAATGCAAGTTTTTTAAAAAATCAAAAGTCATCGTTATCTTCATTTCGAAGATAATGTCATAGGTTTGGTTTGTTTTTTTTTTAAGATTTTATTTATTCAGAAAGAGAGAGAGAGCACAAGTGGGGGGGCAGGGCAGAGGGAAATAGACTCTCAAGCAGACTCTGCACTGAGTGCAGAGCCCCATGTGAGCTCCATTGCAGGACCCTGAGATCATGACCTGAGCTGAAACCAAGTTATGTGCTCAACCAACTGAGCCACACAGGGGCCCTCATGGATTTGTATTTTTTTTTATTTTCTTTTAATTGATTTATGTATAAATTTTAAATTAATGTACCATATATACATCTAGATATCTGTCTCTCTCTCTCTCTCTATATATATATATCTGATACATATGTATATATTTTTGTATAATTTGTTTACTTAATGTTATCTTATAAACATAATTCTATGAATCTTTTTTCACAAATTATTTTAGTAACAGTATATTATTTATTTAATTATACTTTTTTTACTTTATTCTATTTTGGAATAATTAAATACCTAATTAGTAATTCTCAATTTGTTGATTTTATATATGATAAAAATGTATTTTATAAATATTATTTACATAAAACAACTGTTTTATAAAGTGTTGGTTATATGTTTGTTCTTTCTTAAAAAATGGCCTATGGACAGTGAAGTTACTGAATCAAAACCGAAGAATATGGATATTTTAACATGCATGTGCCCTGTTTACAAACACATTTCCAGAAAGACTGCACCAATTTATAATCTATGTAATATAAAGTGTCCAATTCATCATGCTTTTAGCATTTTTGTCATCATTTTTTTTAAAAGGATTTTATTTATTTATTCATGAGAGAGAGAGAGATTGAGAGAGAGAGAGATTGAGAGGCAGAGACACAGGCAGAGGGAGAAGCAGGCTCCATGCAGGGAGCCCCACATAGGACTCGATCCCCGGTCTCCAGAATCATACCCTGGGCTGAAGGCAGCACTATATCGCTGAGCTACCTGGACTGCCCTTTTGTCATCACTTTTTCAAACTTTGCTAGTCTGGTTATAAACAGAAAAGATATGTCATAGGATCTTTATTACTATTATTACTAATATGTTTAATTATATATTTTAATTTTTTAGTACTATCTTCTTATTCCGTTTCCTGGTGTCTCATGTACCCCTGAACTGACCAGTAACAACAACAGTAAAGTTTTAAACTTCCAAGCCCTTTACTACTGAAACATTATTAAAAACCCCACCTCCTTAGTATTCTATTTTTTCTTGTCTTAATCTTTACTAGTTACAGCTGGCTTATGTGATAAATGAGTCCATGCTAATGAGATAAAGAAATTTGCTAATGCACCCTTGTAATCCAGGAGAGGTCAGGTACCATAAGGATGGTATGCTGGTGCATCTGACAAAAAAGCTAGGTGTGTGTCCTGCTTTATCCCTGAATACTTCCTGGCCTTGGGCTTTGCTAAATCTTGAATCTTAGTTGCCTTATAAGTAAAATGGTTTTATCTGGTCTACTTATGTAAGAAGAAAATTATAATGACTTAGTAAAACTCAATTTTAACAGATTTTGTAAAAGGAAAAAAATATTTTGTAAAAGGAAAAAGAATAAAAACTTCTAGTAGATCATGTTTTAGCTAGGGATCTCTTTGCAACTTGTATACTTTTATACCCGTAAACTGCTATTCATTATACAATTGGATGATTCCACTAATGATTAATTCAGTCCTCTGGAGAGACCACTTTTGGGGGGACACCACCCTCATATCATAGCACTAAAATAGCTCAAACAGATGGATCAATTGATCTATCATCTACTGGTTCTGTTTCTCTAGAGAATGCTAACAAATATATAGAGTATAATGTGAAAGTGTGTTTAATGAATAAATTCAAGTTTAAGTCACCTTTTGTACTAATACTATCTGTGGTACATCTTAAATAAATCACATAATACTATTCCACCTGAATAATGATGTTTACTCATTTAGAAATTATTGCTGGATTCAGTTTCCATTAAGATAATGCTCATCTATCATTTCCATGTAATGATATAAAACAATTTGAGTCATTGATAAATAAAACACTTTTTGATCATATAATCATAAAATAGTACTAACCAATATTACTACACCATGTATTTATTATGAAATAAATAACAATATTTAAATCATAGGAATTGGAATGTTCTGTAGAATTGATGGTATACATATTTTTGAAGATGAACCATAACTAAAATTTGGAAAATGCTCTTTCTTCTATTTTATTCATATAATTAACCAAATATACAATTAAATGTTTTCTCACTTCAACGATAATTTCATAGTTCTTTTTTACTTACCTAAAGACTTTTGATTAAATGACTAAATAATCCTAGAAACCTGATCATCCATTAAAACCTTCCATTCATGAATCAAATTCCTAAAGTTTATAATTAGATTAAAATATTGGAATACATGGATAATACTAGTTAAAAACAACATATAAAGAATCCCATGAAGATAAAAATCCAACAAGATCCTAGAAAGAATAAATCTCATCCAGGATAGTCATGCTGCAGAAGTTGGATGTGGCCACAAAGGTATTCCACTCCTAGATTCACAAATTCTGGGGACCCTGGGACAACAGTAACATCTATCTGCAAAGAGGAACATTATATCTTACATTCAATGTATAGAGCAGTAATACCTCCAGGCTACTGGTAATACCTAAGATGGGTGAGCACCAATTCTCAAACTATATGGACCATAAGTTCTTCCATGACACATCCATTGCCTTCTCTACCCTTACCAATGCGGGGAGGGGAATGCTAAAATGCAGGTGGGTAGAAGTACTAACTTCTTCTCTTTGCATAGGATATGTAAATATGTAAACAACAACAACAACAACAAAAAAAACCCTCAATAAATAGAACATGCATATGAGTAAGAAATAGTACAACTATAAGACAAACTTAAATAAATGTGATTATTATTTACTGAGGATAACAGAACTTTACCACATCAATAAACTTCTATGATAGAAAAGTCAGTTGGAGATCAATATAAAAATATATTTACTGAATATATATAGTAATGATTAGAATGGACAAAGATGTGGAGCAAATTGTTAAGTTGTTATTAAGCTTAAAAGATAAGGTCAACAATTTTCCTAAGATGTAGCCCGAAGAGGGTCTGAGATGGAGATATGTAAGAAAATTTATAATATTGGAGATTAAAAGCATAACTTGAAAGATCTATATGGTAAGCATCCCAGTAAAAGAAAATAGAAAATATTCATGGAGGTTATATTTAAACTGAATTAAAATGAAATACATTGAGAGGCTTTTTCAGAATTGAAGATAAATAGAAATGCGGAGATTAAATATGAAAGGGACTAAGCAGTATTTTTTAAGTTAATAAAGTATAAGAGTAAAAACTTTGCCAATTCAGAATAATTTAGAATTAAATAATTAAATTTAAAATGATTATACTAGAAGAAAAAATCCCCAAACCACAGGTAAAGAGGAGAATTAAAAATATATAAATAATAATAAGAATCAGAATATCAGAAGCCTCATTAGAACATGAAATGCAAAACTGATCAACACATTCAATATATTAAAAGTTAATTAAAATAATAACAAAAAATAAACTTATAACACTTTTTCTTACCAGATTAACATTCAAGTATAAAGGTGAAATGACATATTAACATTTAAAAAAGGGGATGCTGGGCAGCCCAGGTGGCTCAGCGGTTTAGCGCTGCCTTCCACCCAGGGTCTGATTCTGGAGACCGGGGATCGAGTCCCACATCAGGCTCCCTGGATGGAGCCTGCTTCTCCCTCTGCCTCTGTCTCTGCTTCTCTCTCTGTCTCTCTCATGAATAAATAAATAAAATCTTAAAAAAAGGGGGGGGCGGATGCCCGGGTGGCTTAGCAGTTGAGTGTCTGCCTTTGATTCAGGGCGTGATCCCAAGGTCCGTCCCTCTGCCTATGTCTCTGCCTCTCTGTCTCTCATGAATAAATAAATAAAATCTGAAAAAAACAAACAAACCTCAAAAAAGTTTAAGACTTTATTTCCCAAGATCATACATTCCAGCAAGAAAAAGGAAATTTCAAACTGAAATAAATAATGGAGTAGCAAAAAATATGTAAACACTTGGTAAAACTATAATACCAAATTTAAATTTGTGTTTTGTTAAAAATATAATAGTAAGAAAAAAATTTAAATGATGATGATCTCAACAGAAGAGCTAAATGGAGACACAAGAGGAAGGACTCAAAGCTATCTAAGGTAATTAAGTCATTGGTTGTAAAAATATATATATTAATTAGATCTAATCATTTTTAGGAAACTTAAAACTTTAGGGTGGTTACTAATATGATAGAAACAAGTATGTATCGTCTAAAATATTAAAGAAAGAACAGAACCAAGAAAATACGGCCAATTCCACAAATGGTAGAAAAGGGAGAATAAACTGCAATAAAACATGATAGAGAAAAAGCACTAAATAAAGTATCATAGGTGTGTCACATAATTATTAATGAACACAATAAATATGAAATAGCTCAACCATCTAATAATATCAGAGATTCTCTGGTTGGATGGAACAGATTGTAGCTCTGTGCCAATTTCAAGTAGAATTCAGAAATAATCTCATAAAAGTATTAAAAAATAAATTAGAGGAGGAAAAGCTAAAAAAAAGTATTCCATACACAATTGAGTACTTGGGTGTTAATATGTAAGAGACAACTCACCAAATTCTACTCCTGAAACCAATATTATACTCCGTGTTAACCAAGTAAAATTCAAATAAAAATTTGAAACAACAAAAAAAGAAAATAGGTAAATACCAACATGAAGCCATATGTCTAATAAACATGTGAACAAATGCCCAATCTTACTAGTAATCAAAGATATCCAAATTAAAACTAATAAAATGCTAAAAATATTAAATAGAAAAAATAAGTAAATTACATGTTAGGAAATGTAGTAAGAATAGAGCAGTAAAATAAGGACACAAATCGATAAAGTTGAAAGGAGATGTAAGTCCACAATCATAGTGAAAGACATGTAGCATGATTTAACATTAATAATGCTGCATGATTTAACAATAACAAATGAAGCAGAATAAATATGAGAATGTAGACTATCAAAACAGCAATAACCTTTGTCTGGAATGCTTGACACACACACACATACAGAAATAAACATAGAAATAAATATGGGATAGTCCCTCTTTAAAATTTTAAATATATTATGTAATGGTTTCCCCAAGCCACTGACCCAATTTCCATTCCCACTAGCAGTTTATGGGAACATTAGTTTTCTCAGGCTTTTGTCGACATCCAAATTATATTGCCTTAAAAATGTTTCCTTGTCTTAAGGTTAAAAACATTATTTCATTGCTTTTTAAGTTTGTATTTTTCTAATTAGTGACAAAGTTAAGAAGTGTCTTATACATACAACTATTTGTATTTCTTTTTCTATAAATTTCTTTCTCATACTTTTTTTTTGCCACTTTAACACCAATCTAGCTATCTCAACAAATAATTTTTGGATTTTTTTAATGACTGAATCATTGATTGATTTAAAATCAAATAGTGTATCATAATTGTATTCTCTTTTAGATAGTGCCACGCCTCCCCTTTACCCTTGTGACATTATTGTCTTTTTTTTCTTATTGTGTTTTTCTACTGAATAACCAAGATTAAGTACCCAAGAAACAAAAACACACTTTTCCAGAGAAGCATTTTCAGATGAAAGCTGACAGACCTGCACAGTAGCAAGTGCCTGGGGCCTCCATTTCCCATTAACTTCTAAAGCATTTCAGGTATCAAACAGAGCCTCGTGCCACATTTGCATAAATAGACCACAGTCTTTGGGTTGAATGGTCATAAACTTGATAACTATAGAACTGCATCTCTTTGTCCCCTCAAGTGTGCATAGGGCTGGAGATAAATCCCTTTGTTACAGAAATACAATACGATGGAGACATGATACGTCTCTATATTTCATATCATCTCTTGGGAATATACTACATCTTCCCTTGCTATGGTCAGTTTCTGGGATACAAAACTGGGTCACTGCAGCAGCATGCCATAGAGGTCTAATAGCTCCCAGCCATATTGTCAGCACTCTGTCAGCTGAGTTACTTTAAATGGCTGACATGTCTACAAGAACCCCTGATTGGCCCACACTATGGTCAATCTTGAATATGATAACCCTTATCTCTTAGTTCATCCATCCTGAATATATGATGACTCTCTGTTTCCTCGCATGATGGACCACCATATTATTTCAATACACAGGGTTGTCAGGATAGTTGTTGAACTTCCTGAAGGAGAGAGTGAAAGATATGAATAATAAGTAAATTAAAAAAAAAAACCTTAACACCTGAAGTTCTCCCTTAAAAGAGCCCAGATGATCCCAGAAAGAATCTTCTTTAGAGAATCTTCTTCCAATTCCCATACCCAGGAAATGGATTTTTCTACTTAGCCACTCTATTTTAACATACATATGACATGATGAATGGCTCCACAAAAATTCCTGCATGGTGGACCACAGATAAAGGTGGTTTTACTGTTGCAGACTACTCTGGCCAGGAAAAGCAAACTAATCTTCTGGGCCTCAAAGTCTTGCTTGGTATCATTCATCTTTTGGCCTTACCTGAGTAACAATATTATTCTCATCAGCTTAATTACATCCACCCAGGAGTAGGATCAGGTTTGAAGTTGTGCACTACATTGTCTCTTATGATCCATCCCTTTCCCAGAAAAAGCACTCCCTAAAATATCAACCATCATGTGGACATGAGGTCCTGGAAGAAAGTTTTAATTAAATTTATGCATTCTCTCTCTCTCTCTCTCTCTCTCTCTCTCTGTGTCTCAGAATAAATAAATAAAATCTAAAAAAAAAAAAATCTTGGAAAAGTGGGCACCTGGGTGGCTCAATTGGTTAAGCATCTGCTTTTGGCTCAGGTCGTGATCCCAAGGTGCTGGGATCGAGCCCCACGTCGGGCACCCTGCTCAGCATAGAATCTGTTTCTCCCTCTGCTCCTCTGCCCTGCTCATGCTCTTTCTCTCTCTCATTCTCTCTCTTTCAAATACATAAATAAAAAGTCTTTGAAAAAAAAATCTTAGAAAAGCTAGAAGCTCAACTTGGGATGCAGATCATATTTATTCAATACAAATAAAGGAGGGTTCTTGCCCTAATAGAAAAAGTTCAGGAAAGGCAGACAGTTCAGCTTATAAGTTTGCATATATCATCATGACAGACATAACTGTTGTATGGAGCCGAACAATGCTATATCTCTAGCCACATCAGAGGGATGAAGAAAAGGCTGATGAAGACCAGCATCAGTCCTCCCAAACATCTATAGTGTCTGGGAAGTTTGTGTATTTGGAGAGAGAATCAGCCTGCATGTTTTTCTCACTCTTGGATCCTGGGACCCAACCGATTGTTAACAGTCTTTTATTGGCAGCTACTGGTTGGTAATGAAAACAGGGGGTTGCCATTAGCAGAAATTGGTATGACTGATAGCTGCCCATGGCTACATGCTGGTATATCAGCATCTCAACCGACCAGCAGATGTTACTATGTTGAGTTGCATATCCTAATAAAAAAAAAAAAAAAAAAGGAGGTGCACAAAACAAGTTAAAGATGCCCAATATTACAAGATTCCTAAAGGGGCACAGTGCATGACTTTCTACATAAATCCTGTACTCTGCCTCTGATGCTTCCTGGTGTGTTATGTTTGTTAGTTGTTGTTGTTGTTGTTGTTGTTGTTGTTGTTTACTAGAAGATGAGAAGCATCTTATTCCAGAATTATTTTGTGTCTGATATACACCCTAGTTGATCATCTCAGGATGATCATCACTCTCAGTTGATCATCAAAAAGACACCTTGTTTTTTTGATAATATCATTCTGACAGGTGTGAGGTGATATGTCATTGTGGCTTTGATTTGTATTTCCTTGATGATAAGTGATGTTGAGCATCTTTTCATGTACCTGTTGGTCATTTGTGGGTCCTCTTTAAGAAAATGTCTACTTAGTCCTTTGGCTTATTTTTTAATCGGATTGTTGCTGTTGTTTCTATTAAGGTATATGAGTTCTAAGAAGTAAAATAAAAATATTTATATTTTTCAAAAATTTACTGAGCATAGCATAAATATAGAAAATTAAAGAGGAATCAGACATATATGAAGACTTTGTATTGTAGTAAGAAGTCCTAATAAAGTGATAAGCCAAGAGAAAGAAAAAATAGAATGAGTAAAAAAAGTCGAGTAATAACACGCACACTACCGAATGCTTATTATGTGCCAAGCATTACTCCAGGTGCTCTATAGGTATCTTATGTGTAACCTAGTAAATCTGTGAGATAGTTTGTATTGTTACATCCAATTCTGGATAGGAAAACAGAAGTACAGAGTGATTGATAATGTACCCATAGTCATATATCTAGTAAATCAAGGAGTTAGGAATTGAACACAGGTAGCCTATCACAATAGCTCTAACCATTATAATACGTTGTTTAAAAACAAATAGGGTAAGGAACCAATATGAACTTAGAACCTAGCTGAGATTGGAAAGGATGAGATAAGAGAAATGAAAAAGATTAATCTTGCAAAGTATATCTTCTGAAGATTGGAAGAAAAGACACATATATAAAACATGTATTGAATTC
Organism: Canis lupus baileyi; assembly: GCF_048164855.1. Classification (NCBI taxonomy): domain Eukaryota; kingdom Metazoa; phylum Chordata; class Mammalia; order Carnivora; family Canidae; genus Canis; species Canis lupus. The sequence goes on along the minus strand of NC_132875.1, from coordinate 19,238,538 downwards.
TAACCATATATGTTAGACAATAAGTTAAGCCTTGAGAATACATTAAAGAACAAAAGTAGAAAGAGCAGCAACAAAAACAAATTATTTTCCTTTGAATTAGGAGAGAAGAGAATTTTTCAGAATATGGAGAAATGTTTCTGTGGACCAGATTAATTTTTTTGGTTTTTTTTTTTCAGTTTACAGCAGCTAACCTTGTGTTCCAGTGGGGAAAAAAAAATCAGAACTTGACACCTAGAGAAGGTTGGAGGGAGCTTTGGGAGAGGCCAACTGAACTAATTTGCATGATTGGTGGCCCGAGTTATCTTGCAGTCTGCAGCTAAGGAACTACATAGATGTGATTGAATATTTGAAAAATAAGATTTAAGTTAATGACATGGTCTCATTAACCCCTGTTAAACAAATGAGTTAAATCACAACAGAAGCCCAATACTGCCACAGAATGAGTTTTTATGCTTAGATATATTAAAAGAAGCAGAGAGGTTTCAGTGTTTCAATGGAAATTCATTTCATTAGAATAAACATATGACTGTGTCAAATATCACCTTTGAGAGTATTACACATGAGCCAGAATTTTCATCACTGGCTCACGGTTTTAGGATCTTCCTTGTCATTAAGAAAGCCTCCAAGGTTTAAGTGTATAGAATGATTTTTAAAGGCATTCTTAATAATTTAAATATTAATAGTATTGATGATGAAGTCAATTATTGGCTTGGTCTGCTAGTAGTCACTTGCCTTCCAAGTAATATGTCTATCAAACACTGATTATCTGGTCACAAAATAGTGGCCCTAACAGCACAAACTGTCATACAACATTTAAGCTGGCTCTTTCTAAAAAACATCCTTAAAGATGCTGGTGTTATTCTGGATGTCCCAATTTTAGAGTCATGGACTTGTGGCACTACTTTCTTTTCATGTATTATATCAGCCTCAGCAGTAGACACCGGTTAAATTAGCACTAGGAAAATGCCTACATATATTGGCTCTGTTTCTTTCAGAGACTGTATATTTATGTCACAGATAATTCATCACATTATATTATATATAATATATAATTATATATATATTCTATATATTTCTTTTTAAGATGAAGTCCGTAGAATGTAAAGAAAAGCCATTATCTCTTTTACACGTTTGAGGTTTTGGTTTCTTTTGGATTCAAAATTAGCAACATTTCTTGAAAAGAAAGGGAGGAAATAATCAAGAGAAAATATCTTAGTAATTACTAACATCTCAACCCCCCATCACTGGAACAATGGCTGGAGTGCCAAACACAGTGATTTTGCCTCTGCAATTATAACTATTTCTTTTCTTTCTTTTCTTTTTTTTTTTAATTGCATAGAACTTGTTTCATAACTTTCACTTTTTGTGTTAAGTCACTCAAATATTTTTGGCTAGTGAAAAAAATATGTTTCCTTCTCTAAAACACTAATTATCCACTGGCATACTTTGGGCTACCAGAGCTAGCAGAGGTCTGGGGATGTGTCAGTGAAATGTACTTTAGGTCACTTCTGTAGACTGACTCCTCCATGGTACTCCTCATGGTGTCTAATAATTTTTCTTTGTGTTAAAAGTGAGTTCTATAACAGAAAAGGTAAGTTTTTATAATCTGCTGCCCATGTCGTGGGATATAACAGGCATGGAACATAAAAGATATACAAATAATACTGTTGGATTCATTTAATTTATCCACATCAATTTTTTAAATGGGTTAAAAAAATAAGCGAACAAATGCACTTCTTGCAATGACACTTTTTATTTATTTTTAATTTTTTAAATTTAGTTTGTCTACACTATATAACAAAGATTGCTAGGTGAGAAGCCTTTCTAACATAGAGCTCCCATTTCAGAGTAAATAGACTAAAACTCAGAGTTAAATATGGGATAGTTTCCTGTGGCTGCAATCACAAATTAACAGTAACTGTGTGGCTTAAATTTATTCTCCTACAGTTTTAGGCCCATAAGTTTGAAATCAGTATCTCTGGGTTAGAATGGAGGTATTGCTAGAGTCTCCCTTTTATTAAAGGCTCAAGATGAGAATTAATTTCTTGTCCCTGCCTGCTTTGATAGCTTTGGGTCTCTTTCGGTTGATGGCTACATCACTCCAATTCATACCTCCTTGGTTACATTACCTTATTTTCTAGTTTCCAATAACATTCCTTCTGATCCCTCACCAGAAACATATTTAGTGTGCATATTTCCACCAAAACAGTCTATTTAAGGTAATCTAGGCTTTTTTCTATCTTGGGCCTCCAAATTCTCCAGAATGTACCAATTACCTAATTCTAAAGCCACGGTATTTGTTTGACATAAGCAGCATCCCATTTGTCGGTACCATATTTCTTTACAAAATATATTTTACAAACAATGGTTGATCATCTCAGTAGATTTGTAGCTGAAAAACTATAATGCTTCTATAAGAGAAAGGGACAGGATTAAAATGAATTTTTCTTACTCAGTAAGCTTGTATTATTTTTTTTTCAATTATTACTTCTTGGAAATTATTTTGGGAAAAAACTTAGCTTAGACTTTGGAACATAAATTACAAAAAGTTGCATTTTATAATTAGCAAACTTAAATTTAAGTTAAAAAACTATTCATTTCGGGGATCCCTGGGTGGCGCAGTGGTTTAGCGCCTGCCTTTGGCCCGGGGTGTGATCTTGGAGACCCGGGATCGAATCCCACGTCGGGTTCCTGGTGCATGGAGCCTGCTTCTCCCTCTGCCTGTGTCTCTGCCTCTCTCTCTCTCTCTCTGTGACTATCATAAATAAAAAAAATAAATAAATAAATAAATAAAAATAAACCATTTCATCAGTATGTGTTTTCTTATGAATTACACAAAGAATTATAATTTTTATTTATGAAAGGCTTTCTTAAGGTTAAAAATATATGTAAGCAAAGACAGAAAATTAACACACTAAATAATTAGTGAAAAAATTAATTTAAGAAAAAAATTATGTTGTTATTACCTCAGTGTCTATTTGTTTCACTAGCAACTATTAATTTCAATCATACAAGGTAAAAAGGCATATTCAGGTATGAAGAGAATTCAGTCCCAATAGGAACGACTGATATGGGGATGTTAGTTGCTTTAAGAAGAGAAGGAAAAAAAGGGCTGATGGGAGTGAGCTATTTTCAATAACAACTCACACCACATATTTATCTTAAATATAAATATATTCTTACTTATTTAACATTTATTCCTATTCAAATAAAGACTAAATCTGATGTTGTGGCAGTTGGAAGGTGAAAGCAAAGATTTTGTATGTGGGGAAACTCTTCAAAAAGAAATTGGTGAAGAGATCACTTCCAGAATGGGAGTATTACAAGCTCTGTGGACCCTCTTCCTAACAAAACAACCAAAATTTATGCAAATTATCATAAGGATGACTGCTTAAAGAGTTTAGAGATTGCCTTCAGGGCATAAAGCAACTATAGAAACATTTACTCAAGAAATCCTCTTTTTTTTAAAGACTTTTTTTTTATTTGAGATAGCCTGCACACACAAATTGGGGGGAAGGACAGAGGGAAAGGGAGTAGTGGGCTCCCTACTCAGCCAGGATCCCTGGATCCCGGAATCATGACGCCAAAGGCAGATGCTGACTGAGCCACTCAGGTACCCCTCAAGAAATCCTCTTAAATATCCATAAGAACAATGAGAGTCAGTGACATTGAAGCCAAACCAGCTCCTTTTACCATATCCCCCCAGGCAGCTCAGTGTCAGGCACTCTACTCCAGGTGGGTACTACCAAGAAGAAGGGAAACCCTTCTCATCTAACCTTCCAGTTTAGGCCTATTCCAAAAGGAGCAGGCTACCAGCCTTTCTCATCTACTCCAACTCCATATGGCAAAAGTGTTATTACAGGCAAGAGGAGGTAAGAGGTCTAGGCCTACTTCCTCTATCCATCACCCACTTATAAGGTAGAAGCTCTAACCCAACCATGGAAGACTCAGAATAGTGGACCCCAATCACCCTTTCCTAGCTTACTGTTAGGTCAAATGTTCTATAAGGGATATGGCAAAAAGCTCAGAGACTACCAAACTTCCCAGCTCTTTGCTCATGCAGCAGGAGTAACACTCTGAGAGGTGTAGCCTGCCTTCGGACGAGGGCCTGATCCTGGAGAGCCGGGATCAAGTCCCACATTGGGCTCCCTGCATGGAGCCTGCTTCTCCCTCTGCCTGTGTCTCTGCCTCTCTCTCTCTCTCTTTCTCTCTCTCTCTGTGTCTTTCATGAATAAATAAATAAAATCTTAAAAAAAAGAATACCTAGTTATAAACTTAACCTAAAAGAGATGAAAGACTATTCTGAAAACAATAAAACCTTGGTGAAAGAAATTGAAGACAACACAAAGAAATGGAAAGACATTCCCTGCTATGGATTGGAAAAACAAATACTGTTAAAATGCCAATACAGTCCAAAGTAATCTAGATTGAATGCTAGCCCTATCAAAATACCAGCAGTGAGGTGCCTGGGTGGCTCAACTGGTTAAGCCTTCGGATCAGATCATGATCCTGGGGTCCTGGGATTGAATCCCACACAGGCTTCTGGCTTAGTGGGGAGCCTGCTTCTCCCTCTCCCGGCTGCTCATGCTCTCTCCCTTGCTATCTCTCCCTCTCCCTCTCCAAAATAAATAAAAAGCCACTCTGGAACTGTGTGGAGGTTCCTCAAAGAGTTAAAAATATACCTGCCCTACGACCCAGCAATGCACTGTTGGGGATTTACCCCAAAGATACAGATGCAATGAAACCCTGGGACACCTGCACCCCGATGTTTCTAGCAGCAATGTCCACAATAGCCAAACTGTGGAAGGAGCCTCGGTGTCCATCGAAAGATGAATGGATAAAGAAGCTGTGGTCTATGTATACAATGGAATATTCCTCAGCCATTAGAAACGACAAATACCCGCCATTTGCTTCAACGTGGATGGAACTGGAGGGTATTATGCTGAGTGAAGTAAGTCAGTCGGAGAAGGACAAACAGTGTATGTTCTCATTCATTTGGGGAATATAAATAATAGTGAAAGGGAATATAAGGGAAGGGAGAAGAAATATGTGGGAAATATCAGAAAGGGAGACAGAACATAAAGACTCCTAACTCTGGGAAACGAACTAGGGGTGGTGGAAGGGGAGGAGGGTGGGGGTGGTGGTGAGTGGGTGACGGGCACTGAGTGGGGCACTTGACGGGATGAGCACTGGGTGTTATTCTGTATGTTGGTAAATTGAACACCAATAAAAAATAAATTTATTATAAAAAAAAATCCTAAACCAGAAAAAAAATAAATAAATAAAATCAGTAAAAAAAAAAAAAAAAAAAAGAACTACTAAGAGGATTTTTCATAGAACTAGAACAAATAATCCTTAAATTTGTATGGAACCACAAAAGACTCTGAAGAGCCATATAATCTCAAAAAGGAAACAAACAAAATAAAACAAAACTGTAGGTATCACAATTCCAGACTTCAAGTTATATTAAAAAGCTGCAGTAATCAAAACAGTATGGTACTGGCACAAACATAAACACATAGATCAATAGAATAGAATAGAAAGCCCAGATGTAAACCCACAATTATATGGTCAATTAAACTTCAACAAAGGAGGAAAGAACATGCAATTGGAAAAATACAGTCTCTTCAGCAAATGGTGTTGGGAAAACTGGTCAGCTACATCAAAAATAATAAAACTGGACCACTTTCTCACACCTTACATGAAAATAAACTTCAAATGAATTAAAAGCCTAAATGTGAGACAGGAAACCATTAAAATCCTAGAAGAGACCAGAGGAAGTAATTTTTTTTACTTTGTCCATAACAACATTTTTCTAGTTATGTCTTCTGAGGCACAGGAAACAAAAGTAAAAATAAACTATTGGGACTGCATCAAAAGAAAAAGCTTCTGCACAGTGAAAAAAAAAATCAACAAAACTAAAAGGCAACCTACTGAAGAGGAGAAGATGTTTGCAAGTGACATATCCAATAAAGGGTTAATATCCAAAATACATAAAAAACGTATACAACTCAGCACCCAAAAAACATAAATCCAATTAAAAATAGAAGATGTAAATAGACATTTCTCTAAAGCAAGCATCTAGATGGCCAACAGACACATGAAAAGATGCTCAACATCACTGATCAACAGGGAAATATAAGTCAAAACTACAATGAGATATCACCTCACTCCTGTCAGAATGGCTAAAATAAAAAACATAAATAACAACAGATATTGCCAAGGATCCAGGAAAGGGGAACCCTCTTGCACTGTTGATGGGAACACAAACTGTTGCAATCACTTTGGAGAATAATATGGAGCTGCCTTAAAAATTAAAAATAGAACTACTTATGATTCAGTAATTGCACTACTGGGTATTTACCCCCAAAAAACAAAACACTAATTTAAAGGGATATATGTATCCTTGTGTTTATTGGAGCATTATTTATAATTGCCAAATTATGGAAGTAGACCATGTATTCATGGGCAGATAAATGGATAAAGAAGAGGTAGTGGAATATTATTCAACCATAAAAAATGAAATCTTGCCATTTGCAATGACATGGATGGAGCTAGAGAGTATGATGCTAAGCAAAGTAAGTCAGTCAGAGGAAGACAAATATCACATGATGTGGAATTTAGGAAACAAAACAAACAAGCAAAGAAGAGAGAGAGAAACTAAGAAACAGACTCTTAACAGAGAACAAATGATGGTTACCTCAGGGGAGGTTTGTAGGGAGATGAGTGGGAAAGAACAAATAAACAAAAATAGCTACTAAAAATATATTCAAAGGGACACCTGGGTGGCTCTGTGGTTGAGCATCTGCCTTTGGCCCAGCGCATGATCCTGGGGTCCCTGGATCAAGTCCTGCATTGGGCTCCCTGCATGAAGTCTGCTTTTCCCTCTGCCTGTGTTTTTGCCTTTCTCTGTGTCTTTCATGAATAAATAAATAAAATCTTAAAAAAATAATATATACATATATATTCAAAGATCATAAAGAAAAGCAAGGTATGATGATCATGCCTCATTTAATAGAGAATATCATTTAAATACAAATTATATGTATTTCCAAATGGAAATCATGGAGTTGAAAAGTATAATTACTGGAATGCAGTTTTCACTAGGCTGACTCAAATGTTGACTTGAGTGGCAAAGGAAAGAATCAGTGGACTTGAAAATCAGTTGATAGAAATTGCTCAATCTGAAGGATAAAGGACAGAACAGAGACCCTCAGAGAACTGTGGGGCACCATAAAATATGTCAATTAACATGCAATAGGAGAACTATAAAAGGGGAGAGGTAAAAAAAAAAAAAAGGTAAAAAGTATGCGAATAGATAATGGCTTACACTTCTCATACTTGAAAAAAACAAAACAAAACAAAATATTAATTTATACACCCAAGAAGCTCAATGAACTCAAAGATAAATAAAACAAAAGACACACCCTGATACATCATAATCAAAATATCAAAAACCATAAATAAAAAGAAAATCTTGAAAGCACTCATAATATGCAAAAATATTCCAAGAAAATTATCAGCAAACTTTTTATTAAAAAAAAAAATGGAGGCCTGAAGGTAGTAAGTTGACATATTCAAAATGTTAAGAAAATTCAGTCCAGAATCTAATAACCAGAAAATCTGTCTTTGAAAAATTAAAGTGGAATATAAACATTCATATATTAATGAAAACTGAAGAATTTGTTGCCGGTAAGCCCAGATTACAATTAATATTCAAGCTGAAAGTAAGTGACACAAAAATAGAATTCTAAGCTATGTAAGAAAAAAAGTACCAATAAATAAATTACACAGAAAATCATAGAAAGTAGTATAATTGCATATTCTTCCCCGTTCTAACATACTCAATAGCTCCTACAAGAACATTATGCGTATAATTGCATTGTTAGTCATATAAAATAAAATATGCAATGTATTTGACAAAAGTAGAACAAGAAAGTTAGGTGGGAATAAGCTATATTGGAGCAATCAAATAAATAACACCTGATAGTAACATGAAGAAATATGATGAAAAATGGTAAATAAACAATGGTAAAGATAACAAACTATAAGTATATACTAAAAATATGCTCCTATCTTCTCTTAACTTCTTTATATAAAATAAAATCTTATAAAATAAATATAAATAACAATGAACGTTTTGATATATGACATATATCTTATGATATATATATGAATAATAATTGTAACATATGAAATAAAAGAGGGATTAAAGCTTTAGAAGAATAGCATTTCTATAGTTCACTGAAATTACATTATTATAAATCTGAGGTAGACTTTGATAAGATTTATTTTGTGAGCCCTAGGGTAACTCTTAAAAAGTAACTCAAAGTACATAATTAAAAATCATTAGAGGAATTAAAATGTTACACTCGAAAACATCCACTTAATGCACAAGAAAACAATAAAAGAGCAACAGATGAATTAAAAAAATATGAGACATAGAAAACAAAAGGTAATATGGTAGACATGTATTCAAGTTATCAATAAAAATACTAAATGTGATTTGATTAATGATTCAAGTTTGTCCACAGATTTAATGCAATATCTGTTAGAATTCCAGTGGATTCTTTTTCAGAAATTGGTGAACTCATCCTAAAATTCATTTGGAAATGGAAAGTCAGTTAGAATAGTCTAAACAATCTCAGCAAAGAACAGGGATGAAGGATAATCACTTACTGATTTCAAAATTTACTATAAAACAATAGCAATCAATTCAATGTGATTATACCAAGAGAGTTAAAAAAAAAAAAAAAATCGACAGACTAGCACTGAGAGTCCAGAACTAAACTTTTACAATTACGGTCAATTAATTTCTGACAAGTGTACCAAGACAATTTGATGGGGGAAATAATAGTCTTTTGAACAAATAGTGTTGAAACAAGTACATATCCATAGACATATGTCTAAGAGAAATTGGACACCTTCTTTATACCATAAGTAGATATGAACTCAAAAGAAATCATAGACCTAAATATATAAACTAAGATTATAAAGTTCTTAGAAAAAAAAAGCATAAGATTAAATATCATGAAATTGATTTAGGCCAAAACGTTCTTATGATACCAAAATCACAATCTGCTGAAAAAAATAAAATTGGACTTAATCATATGTAGAATATTTTGAGTTTTTAGGATACCTTTAAGGGATACTTCAAGAAAGGGCAATAATCACCCGTAAAGTGGGAAAATATTTTTGAAAATCATATATCTGATAAGGGAATTAGTTCAGAAAAAAATTTAAAAATTCTTAGAGTTCAACAAAAGAACACAATCCAATTAAAAATGAACAAATATAAATGACATTTCTGCAAAACTATTTTACAGCTGGACAATAAGCACATAAAAACATGCTTGATGTTAGCTATCATCAAAATGCAAACCAAACCACAAGAGATCTTCACAAGAAATCATCCTCCAGGGGATCCCTGGGTGGCTCAGCGGTTTAGCGCCTGCCTTTGGCCCAGGGTGCGATCCTGGAGACCCGGAATCGAGTTCCACGTCGGGCTCCTGGTGCATGGAGCCTGCTTCTCCCTCCTCCTGTGTCTCTGCCTCTCTCTCTCTCTCTCTCTCTGTGTCTATCATAAATAAATAAATAAATAAATAAATAAATAAATAAATAAATAATAAATAAATAAATAAATAAATCTTAAAAAGAAAAAGAAAAAGAAATCATTCTCCCCCCCCCCCTCCACCAACAATATTGCTATGATCAAAGACATAAAATATCAAGTATTTGTGAGGGCATGGAGAAATTTGAACTCTCATACATTGCCCATGAAAATGTAAGACAGTTGAAGCTCTTTGGAAAAGAGTTGGGCAGTTCCTTAGTCAAACATAAAGTTACCATATAACCCAGCTATTTCAATCCTGGATCTGTACCGAAGAGAAATGAAATCATACAAGATAAATGAAAACAGACAACTACTTTAAAACTTGTACCCAAATACCCATGCCGATACGATTCACAATAGCCCAAAATTAGAAGAAGTTTAAATATCCATCCACTGATGAATGGATAAATAAAAAATGGTATGTCAATAAATTCAATCTTATTCAGAAATACAAGTAAATGTATGAGATGTGGATAAACCTTGAAAGTATTATGCTAAAAAAAAAAAAAAAGAAAGTATTATGCTGAGTGAAAAATAACAGCAGTCACAGAGGACCACAGATTGCTGGACTCCATGTATATTAAAAATGTAGATTAGGCAAATCTAGAAAGAAAGGAGATGAGTGGTTGCCGAGAGCTGAGGATGTGTCTGCTAATAAGCATAAGCGTTCTTTTGGGGATGATGGTTGTACAACTCAGTGAATACACTAAAAAGTATTCTATTATATACTTCAACTGTTGGCTCTATAATATATGTCTAATAAAGCTTTTTGAAATAGTTAGAAAACCAAATTTGTTAGGAGAAAATATATCAGACAAATCCTCTGAGGAAAAGTTTCTTAGAAAAATATATTTCACTTCATTGTTACAATGCAGACAAATAAATTGCAAATATTTACCATCAGAATTCTGTCATTTTTCCAACGGCTGTACTCATTGAACGTAATGTATACATTTCCTTACATATATTCATTATTTCTTCAAACATAATTAGTGGTGTTTGAAATCTTCAAAAGTTTATTTATGTGCATGCGTAAAAACCCATAACTATTGTTAAAATGTGTAATTTTCTTGGTAAGTGTGAAGTTAAGAGAAAATTACCAAATTTGTACCAGTAGCTAACACAGCCTCAGTGAAAGAACAGAATATGAAAGTAAAAATTTTCCATCCCCTGAATTTTGACGGTATATTAAAGAGACAAATCTTCTGTTTGCTTATGCTAAAATGAATATTCCAGTAGGCTTGGATTGAGTAGAAAGGAATCTGAGCTGAGGCATAAATGGGCACCACAGGAGTGATGAGGCTCTAATTTAACACTTTAGCGATTGATGTCTATGAAGGATCACTCCTATATTCACATAAGGAAGTGTATGTTTTCTCTGCCTTCTTTAGAGGAGCAAATTTTTTTTCTTTGCTTTTTAGTTAAAGCATAAACATTCCAAAGTATGTTGCATAATGAAATGCAATTATTTGCAGGGAAAAAACTGACTTATGAAGTAACTGCTTTGGATTTAACTTTCAGAATGCAGTCATTGGTGTGCTTCTAACTTTTATCATTTGGGTCACATATGCTGTTCCCACATGAATAGGCCTCACTATGATTGTGCCAACTCTAGCATCACAATTCCCTTTTATTCAGGCTTCCTTGGCTTTTGTAGATTCGCTTAAGGCTTTTTACATTGAAGGGATACGTTTTTCAAAAGAGAGGACCCGCCAGAGCCTTTTGCACATTGCCAATGACAGCAGCAGGCTTCTGATTCTAAAGTACCACATTTTAACTCTGATATAGCAGTAACGTGAAACTACTGCACTAAAAAAGGGAACTGATAAGCTACTGGTAAATACAAGTGAAAAATAGGATATATTTGTAGACAAAACAATATGCTCAAGCATTGTAGAAGGACAACCAGTGCTGTTTCAGTGATAGAGTTTCAGTGATAAAAAGGTGCATGTCCTGGTGGCAAAAGGAATTAGAGTATTAATACAAATTATATTTTAATATCTTGTTTCCTGTCCTAATTACTTGAAGAATTTTAGAATACGGAATAGTTATTTTCACTTTTAGGAACAATTAAATTTTCTATATGGGTTAACAGTTTAACATACGGAAATGAGAATCAATTAATGTTTCATAACTGAATTACCAAACTCGTGAAGCGATTCTCAGTGAATACATACACACTTGAGAATCAAAAGTGCCTAAAGGCAAAACATGAATGTAGCTGTTTGAAGTACCACTCTACATCTATAATGAACTGAATATATTTAATTTGGTAATATGTTCTTGCCAAATATAATGTTATTATTGAATCTTTTTTTCCATTAAAGAATAGCAAATTATCTGATTTAAAATGATGTGTCTAATAAAATAAAATTCAGGGGTAAAGCAATTATTTAAGGAATAATGGAGAAATTTGTGAAGATAATCTGTTTGCATTACTCAGATTAATACTCTTTTTCTATCTCTCCATATTTTTATATGTATACATATATATCTGTGTATATTCCTACATATGTTTATACACAACTATTATATTTACAATATGCTTGTAATATTGCATACAATTCAAAATACTATATTTATGCAATGTGTATACAATATTTCATATAATATAAATTAAGTAAAATTGCTTAATTTTATTAAATACTTTAGTTTATAAATATTTATTAGTCATTGGAGTATGTCTTCTCTGCTTTACTTCCTCTATACAGATCAAATATACAGATGGCCTTCAAGGGGACATTAAAAACCAGAGCATCACATACAAATAATTTGTTGTATACATGTGCACATTTTTTCTTTGTGAGGTTCCATAAATTTCATCATATTCTTAGAGGCTTTGCAAAATAGACTGAATCATTAGACTCGGTTTATTTTTTAGAACCTAAAAAATAAATTCGGTTTTTATAAAAATCATAGGTGTAGGAAAGTGGTTGCAAAGGGAATTAATAGTTTCCTGGCTGCCAGTCTACACTTGTGGTAAAAATATGTCAGTCCGATATTTTCAATGCTACTTTGCTCTAGCATTATCTTTAGATATGTTGAACATCACTACACATGAAAGCAGGTTGTTTCACTGTGTATTTACATACTTCCAGCCAAATTCAGTAATAGTGAATATATCTTATATTGCCACTACCAGCAAGTCACCTCAAGACTCTACTGCTGAAATTTTTATTTATAGACTTACTACAGTAAGCAGAAACTTTAAGTTATGGGGGATAGAAAAAGGGACAGAACAAGAGTGAGGTAGAAGGAGAATCAGAAAGACAAAAAAGCCTGCAAGACTGTATATTAAAATTTTGCTGAGAATGATTATTATTCTCCTTGATTTTCATTAAAAAACATTTAAACTTATTAAATAATACTATATAAAAATGCTTATTATCAATCATATGTCATATATCTAACATCTATATGTATATTCCATAAATAAATGTATCTCTCATGATAACTTAGGTAGGTATTGTTATAATTTTTATTTTACAGATGAAGATGGTAGGGATTCAAGAGGCTTATTCAAGCCCAAACAGAATTGCTGGTCTTTAACCCCTGCATGTAACAGGTAAAGCATCGCTACTTTCAACATCTATGCCATTATTACTTCTCAATATTAAACTGTCACTTAAATTAAAATATTGACCCAGAGTAACCATGTGGACGCAGTTGCGGTGGCCTCTGTAATTATGATATCCAATAGTTCTAGCTGTCTGCTCTAAAACTAATAAATAGTTCACATCTAGAAGAGTTAGAGGCAGAAAATTAAATTAGACTCAGGGTTTTTTTCTTCAATAAACAGACATGAGTGGCAATTTTGAATTTCACCAAAATACACCATTCTTTTTGAGATAGAATCTAAAAGGAGATTAAGCACTCACTGACTTGATCTCCTTTCACTCACAAACACAGGTAAAAATATATGCTATCATTTTTAAGGAAGTGAGGCTTTCACTGGGTTCTTATATTCCAAAAGCTACAGTTAATTTCTGCATATTAACATGAATGCAGTGCATGATTGTGTTCTCAGCCAGCAGAGTAAAAGTGAAGTTAATGACTATTCACTGCATGGCCATTACAGACCCTGTTTGACTGTAACTTTCAGTCACATGAATGATGATTTTACTTGGTAATAACATTAGGATAGTCACTTCACCTTCAAGTAGATCTCCCAGAGGGTCTTCAAATAGATGACACAGAGCTAATCTATGTGGAGACTATGGCTTAAATTCAAATGTTTGCCCTGATACGGATGTGCAGATTCCTCAAACCAACTCTGTTCTATTTGTTCAGTGTTTCTATTCTACAAATTGTTAAATATTATGAGTACAACCCTAGGTTCAATTTCAATGATCCAGTCATTTTGTGTACTTTTACTGGGCGATTATTCATATGCTGAAATATCATTGAGTAGCTGTGCAAAATGTAAATGTGTTGCTCTTTGAAGAGAATATTTTAATCAACAACTCGCTTGAACTTTTGTATCCCTAGGCAAGAGGAATTCTAAAATGTGTAATAAAATATCAAAGAACATTTCCAATGACAGCTCTGGAATCAGTAAATATGTAAAACTTGTGAGGTATGTCAGAAGCTACTCGCAGAATAAGAGAAATGTACTTGTGTCTATTCCAATAGTCCATATGCAGAATCCTATATTCTCTTTTAATTGTTTCTTTTGCATCTGCTGCACTCAGGCAAGTTTTAGCATATTTTACATTTTCCATATGCCTAGAATTAGGCCAGATTTCCATAATCCCATCACCACATCACCATCATCTTAATCCTATTCGTAGTCGCTCTATATCTTGATCTCCATAGAACAATCCGTATAATAAGTTTCATTGATAATAGTTCTTATCAGCTCCCTATTTAAGATAGATACAGTTTTTAAATCCATTTAAGTCAGAGTATTTCCCAGCCTCAGAAAATATAGTATTATAAAATCATATTTAAACTTTTAACCCAGCTGTTTTAGGTATTTCAGACATATTTTAGCCCTATCCCACCCAGTCTTATTTCCCACTGTCTTCAAACATAAGCCATTCATCCCAGTAAATCTCTTCCATCAGTGTCCTCAAAGGGATCAGCATTTGCCATGCTCACTCCTGTTTCCACTATTTGTTCTTGCTGTAGTCTTGCCTAAGTTTTTCCTATTACTCTGATTATTTAAATCCTTACATTCTCAACCTTTTTTTTTGTTTTTTTTGTTTGTTTGTTTGTTTTTTTTTCAACCTTTTTGTTTTAAGAATTCCACAAGCTTTTGTTTAAGTGGGTTTAATATACTGATACTTACCATTTTAGAATTTAAAAATAGAAAAAATAATAAATAATACATTTTCAAGAAACAATGTTAACCTGTTATATATTTCATAAGTAACAGATTTTATGAAAAAAATAAGGATACTTTGCAAACACTTCCAAAATTAGTGACGGGAATGTCAGTGTTTTACTTTTTTTCAAATCTCCTTCATGTCTGGCTTAATAGCAGACAGCTAGAATTTCCTATCTACTTATACATTTCATTTGTTGCAGCATGTTGTTTTGGTTGAGGGTGGAAAAAAAATCCAGCCTCACACATCAATGTCACAGGAAAAGGAAGAACCTTGCAGATCCCTTGAAATATTCTCAGTACCCCTTAAGGGTCCTTGAATTACACTTGGAATCGAAGTTCCTAAGTAAGACTCACTCCCTCTATATGCTGATACTTTTTTCTGAGGTCTTGAAAACGTTAATGCATTGCACTGATATAATGTCATTGAACATGCTTAATGTTTTTATTTCCTTATTAGTGCATGCCTGGATTTTCTAAAGTATAAAGTATATTTTATCTATATTTCCAAGTGAAGCAGTATAATACAGTATAATACAGTGCTTCAATTCCGGGTCTCTGTAGCAAGATTCCTGGGCTTCATTTCAGTTCTTGATCAGCCATATAACTAGCAATAGGGTAAGTTTCCTCAGGTCTCCGTGCCTTATAATTTTCACATGTAAGAAAGAAATTCTAATATATACTATATATTTTGATATTTAAACTAATGTGTGTGCACACATAAACACAAAGGCATATACACAGATATACAAACCAAGCACACACATAACTGAATTGCTTTTATTATTCTTATTTTCCTTTCTTTTCCCCAATATGGTAAGGAAATTATGGTACAGTGTTCAGAAACAAAACATCAAGTATATTATGTTCTAAATCACATCTCCGGTAATACCTTTTTAAATTATGAAAATTAGAAGCTAATATTCACAGCACATGAGATTTGGAAGACAGCCAGAATTTTGAAATATATCCATCTTGCCAAAAAAGTAAAAAGCAAATGGTCCCATTTCTGCACAATTAGACACAATTAGGTGATTACCTCTTTTAACTTAGTCATAGTCAAATGGTTTATTTTAGTGGGCTTCATTAACAGGTTCTATCTTTTTCTGTTTCCTCTCTTATACTCATCTGTCACATGTATCAAGTTCCTAAGATAACTAAGAAGTTGCCTAGAAAAGAAAATATTTAGGTTGATTATGTACAAGTTAGAAAACACATTTACTACACTACACATTCAATAATGAAACTTTGAAAAAAGTAAATAAACCATCTAAATATATCAAACATTTAAGGTTAAATATTCAAAATGCTGATATGCTTCAAAAATGTTCTTTTGGGAATTAAAAGTTTGGAAAAAGTTCATAGGTTTATTAATAAAGCTGAAATGGTATCCTTAGGTGTCTCCCAATTTCCCCCAAGACAACCATACACGCACACACACACTCCCTCTCTCACCACTGTACCCCAAAGTATAAGACAGTAAGTAGGTCCTTTAAATAGGTCTGTCAGTCTTTTTTGTGTTTACTTAGTAACCTCTCAGTTAGTCCCAATGTAGAGGACAGCCTTCATTATATACTGCAACAGTTAAATAGCAGCTTTATGAGCTACTGCTGTCGGGGGTGTTTAGCACTCTTACACAGAAATATCATGGTGTTGTCCAAGAAGAGATCCACTCTTATTTCAGAATATGAACAAAAGTGAACCTGACAAGTAAATAAACTGTAAACCAAGCCTCTTTGATTCAGGCAAGCAAATGGAATACAATGGGCCAGGAAAACTCTCCTTGGGGAAAAATTTACTCTACAACAGTAAAAGTCTTCCCTTAGCTTATCTAACCTTCAAACTCCAATCTATCCAACTGAATGTTGCCTGTACTCGCTAACTTTACATTGTTCAACAAGTCTTGTCCATGCATCTATTTTGAAAGATAGCTTCTCAACTAGATTTAATAACTTTCTGAATATTTGTCTCAGTTCTCTTCATCCTGTCTGAATCTTAACTGAATTAATTAGTTTTAATAGCTGGCAATTTAAAAGAAAAGAACTAATTTTTTGGAAGTTGTGGTCATCAAGGAAAAAGACATGCCAGAGATGATAAAAATAATGTACAATGATAATGATAGCAGGACATCAATAAGAACATGTTTACATTTGCTTATATTTACTCTTCACCCACTCAACTGGGTAAGAAACTTCCTGAAACCAGAAAACTGGTTTTAATTGTTATAAATTAGTTATCTGTATAAATAATACCCTATAGCATTGTGTTAATGTGCATTACTACATTAGTCAAGTTTATTTTTTTAATTAAAAAAAAAGGCAATTTGGTGATTAAACTTTGGCTGATCCATCCATACATTCAATAAATGTCTAGAAATTTTTTTATTCTTAATTTTCTATAGCTTTTTTCTCAGATCACAAATTTAGGTAATAATAGTATAATTGTAAATCATGCGGTGTCAAGATGAACATGGGAGACATGTGACTCAATATCATATAAAACGAGAATTCCTTCTATAATGGCCCACTCCCCCAAAGAAAAACCCAACCAAACAAAGAACCTTCCATTGATCTCAACTTTATTTCCATGAAAATTTATTCTCATTGCTTCAAATACTGGGCAATATGGGGGTAATACAGGATGAATTACACTCCTTTTGAATAATTTTTTAAAAACACCTTAATTACAGTAAAATATAGGGGATTCCTGGGTGGCGCAGCGGTTTAGCGCCTTCCTTTGGCCCAGGGTGCAATCTTGGAGACCCGGGATCGAATCCCACGTCGGGCTCCCGGTGCATGGAGCCTGCTTCTCCCTCTGCCTGTGTCTCTGCCTCTCTCTCTCTCTCTCTCTCTCTCTCTCTGTGACTATCATAAATAAATAAAAAATTTTTAAAAAATGACAGTAAAATATACAGAAGTTTTCATGTATTGATTTCAAAGACAGTTCCTCTTATGGTGAGCATACTTAAGTAAGAATAATTTGTTTTAAACCACATATATTGCAACATTTTGATAACATAAGACAAAATACATTCTACATCTGCCAATTGCAAACAATCCTTGAGTTATGGTGTTCAAAGCCAAGTGGGATTTAACACAAGATATTTATAAGGAGAAAGAGAATGGTTCTTTAGGAACAATCTTAATTTTCTCTTACTCTTAAGTCAAATGTCTAGGTATGGTTTTTACATTCCTTTGTGCTTAGCCTGCTTATAGGTTTCTAAGTTACTCGCTCCTTTCTTTTCTATAATGCAATGTAGATATTACCTGTGTGTCAGAGATTTTGAAAGTTGGACTAGTATCTCAAGTTTCCAGTTCTGCTCACCTGTCTCTCCATTCCATCACTTCCCTACCCCCACCCCAACTTTCCTTGACATTTTCCCATTATCCTTATCACTCATACTGGCGGTCTCAGATAAATGACTGCAAGTTCCAACTTATATTACTGAAGCATGCTCAGTGGCTTTTGCTGCATACATTTAAAAAATTAAATTCCTAATCATGATTTTACAAAATCTGAACTCCTTCAATAATGTACTCTATTTTTTTTTCCCTTTCCCTGTTAGTAAAAGATATTTCACACCTACTATGAAAATAATCTAAAAAATTAAAATAATAATAAAATAATAATAATAATGATAATGAGAGCCACATACCTAACTGGCACTTTTATCAGTTGTCACTCTGAAGGTGTACAAGACCAAGAAAATATTCTGCTCTTGCAACATCTATGGAATTGAAATAGCAATTTTGTTCTTAGTCTCAGACTACTCAGCTGCAACTTTAAAATTCTAACAAACTATCATAGTATTTGTTTCAGAGCCACATATTTTTTATACACATCAACATACAACTCTAGATTGTATCTCACATATAATATTTATACAGACAAGTGAAACAACTATGCTGTTGAAGAGTAATTAATGAACTACCAAAAGGAACATTCCATCTTTTTTTTTCTTTTTAAAAAGTTCTCCCATTTTTGTTCCAAACATTCTGGATTTAATTTCATATGTTTAAATCAGTTCCACAAAAATAAGGAAAAGTAAAAAAGAAAAATCAAAAGCAGAAGCACGTAGTTCTGGGTCAGGCCAAATTGGAAGAGCTTGACACATCAAATAGAAGAATATATGAGTCATTGGAAGCCTGCAAGGTTAATTAAGGGAAAAGATTGAGAGACAGACAATAATGTGAATTCAAAAGATAATTCTAAACAAATGAACAGGCAAAGAAAATAGAGAGCCAAGGGAAAGATCTAGGCCTTCAAACAGATGGGACCGGGAGGAGTTGAAATTCAAAGAACTGCTGGTTTTGATCCTCTCAGTTACAGTGAGGCAAAAACATCCACATGTGTGTAAAGTGCCTGAAAGAAGATGAAGGGTTTGTGAGGAGTTAAAAGAAACTAATTGGTAGTGTAGAAAATGTGGAAAGAAGCCAATTAGGAATAAATAAAAAGATTGCAGAGTAGGGTTGAATACGTAGTCAGGGTTAGAAATCATACATTTTGATAAGGCAATTAATTCTCTAGGCTTTGACTGCCCAGAGGCAGAGATATGAGATGAAGATGGGACATTCAGTGAGAATGAGGGGATCCAAAGAAGAAAGCATGAGAAGTTGTTTTAAGGTAGGTTGTTTTTAATGTCTTAAGTCATTCTTCAGGTGGATTAGAAGGTCTTTAGTACTAAATACCTGAATTTTTTCAGAGTGTTCACTATATGTGAAGCTTGTATTCCACAATTCACAGCATCTCCTTTATCCCCTAAGGAGTCAGTGGAAGGGTTAACACCCTTTTTTAGACATGGTTCCACTGAGTTTGGAAAGGTTAATCTGTATTCCAATGTGAAACACTACCTCAGTGACACATCTTGATTCAAACAGAAACTTAATGCCACAGCCCATGATTAAACAATTATGTTCTCTGGCTCTTCTTGAGACTATATGTTGACAATCTCAAGACTTGACTTTAAAAGCAAGGGTATATGATGGGTTGAGAGGATGCTCTTTGTAAAAATGTGTTCGTTCAGTTTGTGAAAATTCAGCTAGCTAGCTATATCATTCTCATAGGTGGACTTGTCCAATGTATTTTATACTTTAATGTAAAGTAGTAAAAAAATGAGAACATTGAGGTTTACGGGATTGTGCTTAAGGGGTTCTGAAAGAAACTGGAAGTTCATTTTTAGTGTCAGATGAGGCACATAACAATCTTTGTATATTAGTGTCTTCTCCATGATTCCACTTCCTACTAGATGGATTATTTTGGATGACATGGTTTACCTCTGTACTCTCATATTATCTCATATGTAAATGAGCAGTGTAGAATTGTTGAGTTTTAATGAGTCTTTGAGTTGTATAATTCCATACATCTTTTTTTCCTCCCTCAATTTTGATTTTGAGTTTTTTTCAAAGTTTGAATGAGAATACTTGAGCCCCTATGCAATGTACAAGAATGATTCAAGTTTTATTACATGCATTAATCCTGGAAACGTGTAATTATTCTATCACAGCTATTAGCAAATAGTCATCCAAGGTTTCTAAAAATAGGATTTACATTTAAGAGAAGTTTGAGTCAAGATATCATAATCATACATTTAAGTTCAACTGAAACAATAAAGGAACTGTCAAATGAACAAAAAACAGAAACAAAATTCATCTGGGTTTAGTAAAGAGTGACTTTATTCAAAAGGATGACTGCAATGTGAAGAAAGGAACAAGTAGAGTAGAAATTATTATTATTAGGAAAATTCTCTGATCATAAAATCCTCAAGGGTCTCAAGGGTCATTAAAAATTAGATTTTCTTCTATAGAGTAGTAAACAAGTCTAAAAGTAATCATGTGTGAAAGGTTGAAATGAAAAAAAGGTGTGATCAGATAGAGCAGAGAATGTTATACCCTGAAGCCAGCCTATTTTCCAAAAGGCCTATTGAAGAAAGGTTGTCTACTGGTTTTGAATAAGCGTGAGCCAGGACTTCCTGGCTAGGAGGAGGTGAGTATCTTAAGCCAAGTTTGATTAATGAGCATATTGCTCCAGCTAAATAATGGGAATTATCAGTCCAGCTAATCATTTATGAAGCAGAGAATGGGAATTTGAAGTCTGCTTTTAGGGGTAAATAAAGGAAGCATTGGTAAGTCTTATCTAAGACATGTAGGGAAGCATGGCTGTTTGTAATGAGTGGTTTTCCAAAGCACACGGGCTGAATGATTTCTTAATCTTTGCTGTTTTTCAGGATCAGAGCATTCAGGTAAAGTCACTAGTTTTATAGTTATATAGTAATTAATACATAGTCTTTTTGGAAGAATATAATGATAATATATAAGGATATTATAAAATATATTATATTATTGAATCCTTATATTGTACTGACTGAACAGGACACATGGATTCAGCATCTTTTACATAACAACTATAGAGATAGGAAAGGGAGAAATGCCTTGGTGTCTACAAGTAGAAGCTGGTATATATACTAGGATCTTATATATTAAATATAAAATAAACTCTACACTCAGCAGAGAAATGCAATACAATCAGAATCCATTTTTTTTGTTTATATGAAGAATAAATTATTTGTATTGAAAAATAAGTTTTTAAAATCAGCATTGCACAATCTAAAATGAAATTTCTACATCTAAAGTAGTAAAGTGAAAGTAATCCAGAACTGATTTTACACATATTCTTTTAAGACAAATATTTAATTTGTTGTTAATCATTCAAATAATTGTGTTGTAAAATGCCTGCCAACATACCTTTTATTTGTCCCTGTTTCCCAAAGAGAGCAGATTCAATAATTTTGTCCAGATATTCCTTGCTGTTATTGTCAAACTAAATTAGGACAAAAATAAGAATTAGTGATAGCCTATTAATACTTACATGATGTAGATCTCATACCAAAAATCTGTTTTTATTTTTTTTTTGCTTTTGTTGTTCTAGAATTAATAAATTAATATATTTCTTCTCCATTTATGAAGTAGTTCTTAGTTTTCCTCATTCTTTCAAAAAAAGCCAATTTATTACATTCACCACTCTTTGTGAAACATTCTGATTTTTCTAGCTCTGTCTTGTAAAGATCTTCAAGACATCATGGAACATGTATCTACTATCTGAATATATTCATTCCACATATTATCTCCTTGAGTCTATGAATCTGTCATTAACTTTCATGGTAAAATGAGATGTATTTATTTGATCAAGATAACTTAATATCCATAAAGGAGAATATTAAAGGAAGATAAATACTTAACATCTAATCATATTTGTTAAGTTCCTATACTGAGTTTTTACCTGTAACAGAAGGGATTCTCCAATTTTAAATATATTTTACATGTTAAACTCTGCCATATATTCTACTTTAAGAAATCTTTGTATTTTAAAACAAATGTATAGGAAGGAAAGAAGGAAGGAAGGAAGGAAGGAAGAAAGGAAAGAAGGAAGGAAAGTAGGCTTGCAATAACTCTATGGAATTGAAATTATCAATCCCATTTAAATATGGGAATACTGAGGGTATGAGAGGTTAATTAAGTTTAATGACATCATACTCTGGGAGTCAGAGCAGGAACTCAAATCTGGAGCTCTTCCCTATCTCATCTAAATTCTTTTGCCACCAAAATTGGCAGTCTTATTTCTCTACTCATAGCTTCAAATAGACATTTCCATTGTTTTATCAATACAGTTCACAATAATCATAATAATATATATTATGTTGAGCATTTTTTATGAGTAGCACTATGTAAGTGCAACACAACTATGACCTCATTCAATCCTCATAGTCATTCGAGGTTTTTGGTAGTACTGTCATTCTCCTCTCATTTCGCAGATGAGGCTAACAAGGCATAGAATTTAAATATACACCGCTGGTAAGCACTATAAATAAATAGGTGAAATATAAACCCAAGAAATTTGACTTCACATCCCACACTCAATTAATATTTAATTAAATGACACTACATATAGTGATAAACAATGATCAGGGTAATTATTCAAAAAATAAATATATGTTGTAACCAGTAAATACCATGGGAATAACAAAATGTAGAACAGTGATAGAGGGAGCCAACTTGCACTTGGCTGAACTGAAAATATCTTCTATGTCACCCAACCTTTTATAAGCTATTTTTTTTTTAAGATTTTATGTATGTGATATACACAGAGAGAGGCAGAGACAGAGCATGAGCAGAGGGAAGGAGGCAGAGGAAGAGGAGCCTGACAACATGGGCCTCAATCCCAGGACTCTGAGATTATGACTTGAGCAGAAGGCAGACACTTAAACAACTGAGCCATCAGGTGCCATAAATCTTTTGTTATGAACATTCTGTCAATATTGTGGGTGTACATATGCATACATTTTTGCTTAGCATATATCTAAGAATGGAATTGTTGAGGTAAGTATTCATATATGTATTTATAGAATGATATTACAACATTATAAATCATTTGGCATACTGAAGTGGTAGAGCTAATTTGTATTTTAGGACCCACCCCAGTGGCCCAGCTTATGTCACAAATCTTAACCTAAGTCAGCCTGTATCTATGAAAAACACCTATCGAGGAAAACTAACATACACTAATCACAATCCTCTATCTCAGCTTTAGGTAGTTTATATTACCCTATATCAGGACCTGTTAAGCTTAATCACTGATCTTCTAGCCAATCACGCCTTGTTTCCATATTGCCTTTTCTCTAGTCTATGAAACTGACTTTTTTTTTTTTTTTTAAGATTTTATTTATTTAGTCATGACAGAGAGAGAGAGAGAGAGGCAGAGAGACACAGGCAGAGTGAGAGGGAGAGAAGCAGGCTCCATGCAGGGAGCCGGACGTGGGACTCAATCCCGGTTCTCCTGGATCACACCTCGGGCCGAAGTCTGCGCCGAACCACTGGGCCACCCAGGGCTGCCCAATGGGACTGACTCTTGCTCAAATCCCCCAGGAAGAGTGCTCCACTGATTATGAGGCACAGTATTTCTCAATCCATGGATTGTTTTCCGTTGCATAAAGTACATCAAACCTGTTACTAAATTGTCTTAGTTTTGTCATTTGACAGAGAGTTGCTAAGGATTTTTGGTCCACACATTTGCAGTTAGGTATATACTTCCCATTTCCTCATAGTGACCTGACTGCACAAGAACGGTAGTAGGTGTCAACATCCAGTAGCAACTGAAGCATTTACCCAAAATGACCATGTTTGTTGGTATCCTGTTGACAATAGAACACTCACTTTTTAGTAATGTAAATAAATACAGCAAGCTCACTTTATGGATCAGAATTATAAGATAATTGAAATTGCGTAGATTTGAGCACTGTGAATATCATTGTGTTAACCCATTTTTATGAGCACACTCTACATCCCCAATGCTATGCTAATAGGAAAAGGTACGGGAATGAATAAAATAGGCCTATGACTGCTGTGCAGGTATTTGAAGTTCAGTGAGGCAAACATTTATATTATTTATATTCATATAATTACATCAATCATCAAAGTAATCAAAAAACTTTTAATGGAGAAATATGGACACAATGGAACTTACTGGGGAAGGTGGACAAAGTAACTAACTTGGGAGAATTCTTGGGAAATTTACTGTTTTTCCATAAACTATCTCTTTGATTTTTAATGAGGGCTTGAAAGAGATATTTTTAGATGTCATTCAACATAATCTTGTATGTACAGAAAAATGAAAGAAACCACAATAAAATCCTGCATATCATACATTTCTTGTTTGTGTCCTTATTTAAGGGAGAATTAAGAATAGAAGTGAAACCTGAAAGTTTTCCCATTAACTTAATCATTTCAGCTCTATGTTGCATTTATCTCAGAGATACCTGCAAGTCCTGTAGAGGTATGTTGGAATATCTGTCCCTATATCAAATGGTTCCAAATCTGTGTAATCAGATTTCCTTGGGTACCCTCTCTTTCCCTTGCTGTTGACTCCTTTATATCATTTTCTTCTCTCACTACTTATCTGACTCGTTTATGTAACAACAAAATCCATGTCTAATTTTCTAATTCTAAACATATCAGAGCCTGGAATCCACACCAAACCTTCATTTATTTGTTCCTTCATTTTAAAAACAAATAGCGAGCACTTTCCTCTGTTGGCCATGATGCTAAATGCTGTTTAGGAGAAATGAAGATACCTGGTGACTTCTGAAGAAATTCGGGGAATCTAAGACACTATAATCAACACTACTAAAACTCAGTAAAATATAGACGGGATTTTTAGCAGATGGATAGGCCAGTGTTATTGAAAACATTAATAATTTTTAAATTAATATTTTGTTCGTTAATACAATCTGAATAGAAAGCATCACAAATCATAGTTGTGTAGCTGAATAAATTTTCATGGACATAGTCATGTAACTGAAAGCCAGATGCACATAGAGAGAGAGAGAGAAAGAGAGACAGAGACAGAGACACAGAGAGAGAGAGACAGAGAGAGAGCATTAGTGGCCTCAGAAAAGCCCCTCAATCTTGCTGTCAATCACATCTCGTCCTTATGACAATTTAGATTAGTATTATCTCTTTATGAATTTCATCTGTCAATGGAATTATGTAGTATTTACTTCTATTGCATGTAACATTAGTTTTTTTTCTTCTATTGCTATGATCAATTCATATACATACTTTTTGGTGCACAAATATGTTGAGGCACGGCTATGGACATCTTCAGCTTTAATATATTTATAGAATGATGTTGCAACATCTTAAATCATTTGGCAGACTGAAGATACTTTTTAAATCCATTTTTATCTATATATAAAAAATCGTGTCTATGCATTACAGGGTCACACAAGTCTCAGAGACCTCCTACATGCTAAAGGAAATTTACCTGAAATTTGGTCTAAGAAGTGTGTGTATATGCATATATGCATATATGTATATATATATGAGACAAAACATGATACAAAGGAAAATACTACATACACAATGCCATTTCCCCCAAAATATGATTAAACCATATAGCATTCCTAGAATCAGAGAAAAGAAACAGAGTCCATCCCCATCTCCTGCTCCTAGCCTTACCTCTCTCTGGAGAGTAAAACAATTTGCTGCCTCACATTATGCATGGGAGCCCTGGCTGTAGTTTTAGAATAGCAATAGAGGGGCATAGCAGCTGTAGTGGGAGCTGGGAAGAAACTGTAAGAAAGCAAAAATGCAATTACCCAATTTGGAGTCTGACCAGGGGAATGGAAGTAATTCTTTTTTGCACTTAAGTTTCAGCCACTTTTAATGAACAAATGCTCGTTGTACTTTAGTTTTCATCTTCTTGCAAAAACAAAACACTAACATAACCAATACTTTTCCACATTTAGTTATCCAAAGCAGTCCTCCTTTAATTTAAAATTGAGAGTGTCTGTATGTACAACATACCAAAATTATACTGGCAGGTTTTGACAAGCAGTATGTTGGGTGATTGCATATATTCTAAAAGGACAAAATACAAACAAAACCCTTTCAAACTAAAGTGATTCACACAATTTTTTCTACATAAAAAAAAAAAAAAACTAAAATGCTGAAAGTGGAATTAAGAGCCTCACATATCCTTTTAGGTATCTCATTCCTGAGTTGTGATTTTTGTTCTGATGTTTTACTATTTTCCTTTAATTATAAATAATTTATGAGTTATAAGCCCATAAGGAGCATGGAACAATTGCAAAAAAAACACTTTTATTGAGTAGGCTCTCAACCATAATAGGCTGCTATAATTTTTTTTTTTGCCTCCAATCAGGTTAAAATGGAAGGGAAAACATTTTTTGTGGTAGTTTCTCTGTTGTTAAAAAAGATTTAAATTGTTAGCAAACTGGTTTTAAGAACATTATTATGTACAATATCATTATCTTTAAAATAAAATTAGAAAAATAACTTTGCATTCCATTGGTGGTATTCTAGGATACTGGGACAATGAAATTCAGGTTTGATACTGGCTCAGCCACTTATCAGTTGAGTGATCTTAGAGAAGGTAGCTCTAGAGATGCTAAAACATTTTTTTACAAACTTACATAAATAACTAAGAAAATGAAGTTGATTTTTCTAGCAAGATTGTTTGGCAGGCAGCAACATCAATTCTCATAACTTGTGAGATGATATGATATTCAGGACCTTACTTACTGGCCTCAATTGTGACCAAACCAGTAAGAAAAATGCTCAGATTCTTCCTCTTGTGTCCCTATCCTTTCATCACAAAATCTGTCCAAAATTCTTTCCAAATCTTCTCACCAAATATTGCACTCCAAATTACTAGTTATTGTATCTGTAGTATTATTCTTTAGCAAGAAATCATTATTATGAGTCTGAAGGCACCTTGCAAGGGAATCAAACTGCCGTATGCTCAGTTTCTCTCTTGCGCTAAACCCCAACTCGGTATTTTTCTCCTATCCCAATGGTGGCCAAAAGAATGCAAACAATCCCATCCCTATGCCACCATTATCTCCTTGTCTGACTTGTGTCTCCTAAGATCTCACCAACACTATTAACTTGACTCCAACTACTAACCACTATCATTGATACATTTATCTTTGTTCATAAAATCCCCTTCTGCATCTCACCTTGAATAATCATTGCCCACTCCACAGATTGGAGTTGAAAAGAAAAATCATGTTTGTTAGAGCTCTCTATTTTAGACAAAATGGGAACAACTATACAATTATTCAAGAGCAAACAGATATCCATTAGCAAATATCTAGGAACAAATGTCTCCCTATTTTGTGGTAAGACATTTTTATGACTTTCATAAAGGGGACTATGCACCCAATTGTTCACGCCAGAAATGTATGTCTCTTGCCACTCCCCCTCATTCACTTCCCAGTTCCAATCAATCAACAAATCTTACTTTAACTTCCTAAATACTTCTCAAAACTAATTTACACTGATCCTCACAGTCAATTTCTAATATAAATTTCAGTTACATCTCACTTGAATTACTACAATAGACATGTAATGAGCCTTCTTGCATCCTTTCTCATTGCAGACTGTACAGTCATTCTTCAGAAGGATTCAAAAAGTGGCCCCATGGTGAGTTCTGTGGTATAAATACCCCCGGTATGGCTGATCTCAAGCTAACAATGTGAATGTGGAATCAGAAAGAGATGTACAGATGTGAGCTCTCTGTGAGCCAGTTCTAGCCCAATCTAATTTCAGCCACCACTGTAAATCTCATATCATACTGACTGAAAAGCTCATCTGTGGTTTTGCCCTGTGATTTTGAGTAAATGCGCCCCTGTGCATATTGCCCTATTTACATGTGTAAATATATGTAATCTTCCCTTCACTGCTCCTTTCTCTCTACTCTCCAGATAACAGTGGATTCATTTCAGTTCTTTCACTGGACTGTGCTTCTCCCAGATTTCCCAACATGTGCTCTTCCATTTGAGTGAACAATGAATGCTCTAGTATTGTCTAATAATTTTAGGTCACAAATCAAAATGTATTTCTCTGGACATCTTTTATCTTCCAGAGTAGGTCATACAATTTCTCTCTACTCCTATAGCACCTTGCAATTCACTATAACATTCATGAGAAAGAGTCACTCTTTTATTTATTATATTTATTTTGGTACACTTTTTTGTTACATGATAGCAGCAATGCCATTTCCTTTTCTTTACCCTTATTTCCTTGCCATGCACTGTAGTTCTCATTTAGTAGATATTCAAGAAATATTTGTAAATTACCAAGTGGATATATATAATTTATATATATAAATAATCATAATTAATTATTATTAATTAATTATTAATAATTATAAATACTTATATGATATATATAATTTCCAAAGTAGATTTTTAAATTTTATGTATCCATTTGAAAGAGAAAGAGAGAGCGAGAAACATTCCCACAAGTATGGGGAAGGGGAATAGGGAGAGGGAAAAGGAGAACTGAGCAAGGAGCCTGACATGGGGCTCAATCCCAGGACCCTGAGACCATGACCTGAACAGAGGGTAGAAGTAGCCAACTAATTCACCCAGGTACTCTGCCAAAATAGATTATTTAAAAAAGCCTCAAGAATAACTAAAAATGTGATAAATAATACCAGTCTTATTTAAGATAATAATGGTTTAAAGATGGAAGAGATTCTCATGATTCAGATCCTTGTTAAGCACTTCTTACTCTATAATGGTGATACCTTTAACAAACTCTCCGAAATGTCTCAATCATAGTCTTACATCAGCTTTCTTATTACAATTAAGATAATAATGTATGTATGTGAGATAATAATGTGAGTATGCTGGGTTAGCTGTGAAGTAATATATATGCTTCTCATCACCATCATTCTTGTCTCAATGTGAAGAATACAGCACAACTAAATGGGAAATTTTACTTCATGTATATCATAACATAACGAAAATGCAAATTATAAAATTAACATTATGTAGCAACATATAATATTCAAATGATTATTATATAATTTTATAATTTTATAGAAGTTTAAATACTACAAGGATTTTTATGTGTGAACAATACCCTTTCTTCATCATCATTATATTTTTAACCAATTCATAGATGTTTATTTTAAAATAGTTATTATCTTAACATAGATTGTTAAGGTCAGTTCAGTGCCAAAGCCAGAAACCACTTACAGCCATCAGTCCTTTTCCTCCCAGGAGAGCTATAGTTTCACTTGATCCTTCTTTGACCTAAATCCAATAAAAGAGGGGGAAAAAGTCCCTGTGTTCCCAACATGCTGTTATACCACAATAGCTCTGTAATTTATTTGGCTTTAGACTTTGCAAGCTGACCCTCTGCAGTTCCAACCTTCTAGATTTTATGTATTCAGTTTGAAAAAGGCCATTTTTTTTTTCCAAAGAAGCTAGCTGTTAACAGGAAGAAGAGAAAAACAAGATTTATCTTATCCAGCTCCATCCAAAACAAGGTGCTATGCTTTCTGTGACTTCAATTTGACAAGTAAAGCCCTGGGCAGGCATGTAGCATCACTGCTTGTCACTATAAAGCAACAGAGTGGAAAAGATAGTGTAGGAATAAGCAAGTGTAGCAGGTAACTAATTAAGATTAGGAGTCAACAGTAAAAGATTTTCTAAATCCAAGACACCCAGTGTTGTCATATCTACCATAATACAAAACACACATAGCAGCCATGCAACAAACAAATCTTGGAAAATATAAACCTTTGTTCAGGAAGTTTTAAAATAAAATGGAAGATTAAATGTAAATCTGCAAGTGAGGTAAAAAAAAAATGTGATAACTCTACCTTTAGTGTACAAGTTTGTCATAATCTGATCAGTATTGATTCATTCCAAATGAGATCAAATATTCCTGTTCCCAGTTCCCCATATTTAAAATGATTCTCTCTCTCTTTCTCTCTCTCTCTCTCATTTATCTCTCCTCCTCCCTCTGATAGCATATATACATATCTTCATGTTCATATGGTTCATATATGACAAACAAGGTATTACCTGGAATGACATGTAGTCTAAGCTCTTCACTGTTAATTTTTTCCTTATTTTTTTCTCAGTGGAACTTTCTCTGATGTTTTCTTACAGCTGTTTCTATCAGTTTCCTCTTTTCTTTTCATCCTCTCTTTTCTTGTATTTATCCTGTGGTCTAAAATTATTTGTAAGATTCTCTTCTGTATCAGGATCTTTAAATGGGATATATTGTGTGGGAAAGCATCATACAAGACTAATTATCAGCAATGGTATTTTTGAAATCAGCTGCTAAATTTGTGCTAAGAGATACAGACTAGGAGCATCCAGTATCTTGCTTTTCTTCCTATCTCTCCATGTTTTCTCCCAAATCCAGTCATTTCCTGACCTCTAGCCCTAATCTCCTGTTATGGAAATTGACAGATGTTGAAAAGTAAGTCTTTTATATTACTTGTTGTATTTCCCATTTTTTTCAATAAAGTATAATATTATTACAATAGGCCAGCTGACAAGTGCTCAGAAATGAACATAATATAAACAACATAATCCCTGTCCTCCAGAAAATAATGAGGAGGAAAAACTTACAACTGCTTTACTATGTTTTTTTCTGACTTTCTTATATGTTACTCATCAGTACTTCATGAACTTCCTGGCCACGTTGCTGAGAATTGAAAGTAAAGTTATGCTCCTAACATTTACAAAAACTGAAGTTCAGTGCCAATATATTCGAAATTGAAAAGAAATTACCTGGACAGTGGCAGTGATGTGCAAGAATTCTTTACACATCAATATATACAAGTGACCTGCTAACAAAGAATAGCAGTTCTGAGTAGAATCATCACACTCATTTTCTCTTTTCTGAAATTATAATTTTTTTAAAGATTTTATTTATTTATTTATTTATTTATTTATTTATTTATTTATTCATGAGCGACAGAGAGAGAGAGGCAGAGACACAGGCCAAGTGAGAAGCAGGCTCCATCCCCCGATGTGGGACTCAATCCCGGGTCACCAGGATCACGACCTGGGCCAAAGGCAGGTGCTAAACCACTGAGCCACCCAGGGATCCCCTATATTCCACTTTTGAGTCAGGAAGTTACAGATATTTTAGAGTCCCTTGATGTGACTTTTAAAGTCTTAGAGTCCATTATCACAGGGCAATGTCAACTTGTGTTCATTTATCATGGAGATTCCATTAGTTTGAGTGTATCTTGCTGGTTTGCAACCTGTGAACTAGTGGTAACCATTTGTCACTGTATTTTTGTAATTTCTTTCAATTCCAATAGTCTTGCCAATTTTGTTCTGAAAATTAAACGGTGGAGGCATTAGCACTTTGAATACTGTCTAGGAAATGTAAAAAAAAAAATGACAGTGGATAGTGCTTATAAATTCTAAGTACCACTCACTAGTAACATAAAGAAAACTAACAGAAAGAAAACTAACATAAAATATAAGCACAAACCAGAGTTTTCATAGTGCCAGTGATCTTATTGCTTCTCTCCTCCGTTACTATCTTGACGTTTTTCTTGCCCTTTTCCTGTATTTGGCTATTTCAACTTCCTTTGTCTAATAGAGAAAATTTAGCCTCTACCTTCATAGATTCTGAGGCAGTGCATTATGCATATAACTGAAATACTCTTCCATTAATTTTCCTTATGGGAATGGCAGCAGAATGAGTGACAATTATGTTATAGATCATCTGTTTTACATAATAGACCTCTACCCATAAATCCTATGAATTCAGAGTATACTATAATTCTTTTCTTTCTATTCTTCTAACAACATAAGAAGCCTGAACCATCCAGCTGATGGTATTCTTATCAACAATCATAAAACGTCCAGATGATCAGAGCTCATGATCCTAAAGATCAAGTGACCCATTTTGGAAGTGGGCCATCATATGTGACTCAGAGTCACTAACTCCAACCCTTCATAATAAGATCAGTATTTGGACTCCAACAGAGCATCACTCAGATCATGTTATCCTTCAAAAGAATGCCTATAATTAAACTGTAGATAAATAAAAAGAAATTGGACCATCCATCATATCAGCAAGCTCTGGATAAGAATAGCAGATGGCAGGACATATCACTTTTAACTATAATCTTTACCCTAGCATGTTTTTTTTTTTTCTCTCTCCTCACTTTCCAGCATGTTCTCCAAAGCTATCACAGTTCAATTCCAACTAGTGCCATGATATCATGTGAAACCACATGTAAAGTGAGATCAAGTATTTCTTTGCATATTCATTAGCTGAAAGAATAAAAAAGATACTCAAAAACATTGAGTGTGTTAGAAATTTGAAAAATCTGATCATGGATCTTACTTGTGCCTGTTGAGATTCCTACAGCTTGTTTGTTTCTGTATCATAAACATTTAGTGATATTGGATTTTTGCCAGGAAATAGAAGTGCATTCCCATGTCTAAGAGTATGGTGTTCCGCTAAAGTTATCAAATGGACAAACGAGACTACTTGCTGTAGTTTTTCTGTTAGGATCTGCTGTAGTTCCTCACTACCTTAAGCCAGTCTATTACACAGATTTCAGTAATTGTCATTTCTGAGGTAAGAGAGAAAGGGACATCGAGGAACCTGGGTTTGCTTAAAAAAAAAATCCTTTAAGAGTGAGCAATTTTTCTAGGTACATGGTAAATAGCTTATAAATATTGCTTCCATAATTGAAAGAGTACCACAGTACATGAATCTCTTCATTAGTGATATATGGTGAGTATCACAAACTACTCCCAGTGAATTCCCAGAATATCAGGCCTCTCTGTCCCTGATAATTATTTCCAAGTCCCTGCTATGCAAGTGTCCCTTCAGTGGGTCTGAGATGTGCTTCTAAACTATTATTCTTGTCATTATCATAATCTTTATTATTATTAATTATATTTATTATACTATTATCTTCCATTATATATTATTATTCATTCTAATATATTATGAAATGATATTTTGTATGTACTATAAATAAATGAATTATTAGAAGACTGCCAAATACATGCAAACATGAGCCCTAGTTTTTATCAATAAATTCAACAAACATTGCCATTCTACAATTATAGCTAGAGTTTACAACTAAAATAGCAATTCCTCATACGAAATGACATACTCTGAATAGAAATATCCTTGCTAAAAAAAAAGAAATATCCTTCTTAACATTTCTTATCATCAGTCTTGTTTCTTTTTTTTAAGATTTTTATTTATTATTCATGAGAGACACACAGAGAGAGAGAAGCAGAGACACAGGCAGAGGGAGAAGCAGGCTCCATGCTGGCAGCCCAGCGTGGGACTCGATTCTGGGTCTCCAGGATCAGGCCCTGGGCTGAAGGCAGCGCTAAACTGCTGAGCCACCAGTCTTTCTCATTTTAACGCATGAGTATGCTTTAATTTTTTTTGTGGTAGCTTTAATTTTTAATTCATATTGTGTCATTTGTTTAGGAATAGCATATTACTAAGACGGTTATATGCCCTAGCTAAGTAGTAGACATGTACCAAAGTATTCCAATAAAATAGAGACAAATAGATTTTCTAATATAAAAATAAACTATTTTTATGTTCTATAGTGCTCTAATATAAGTTGTTTTCAAAAACAGCATTAGCTGTTCTGTTGGCAGAGGTGGGGGTTATAAATATGCATCCATGCATTTTCCAAACATAGAATTTATAGATGAAATCTAAAAGGATTATAGACCTAGATCATATAATTATTATAAATGAATTATATTTTAATTTCTACAGATAATCTAATAAAGATGTTCACTCCAATTTTATAGCATTACTAAGTGCCTCCAGACTGTTCTAGTTATTATGAGAAATAGAAGAAGATTAAGGCATTTCTTGCTGTTCTTTATAAGCCACGTATTAATAGAGAATTCATAAACATTTCAATTACTACAGTATAAGGCACACCATGATAGTGCTATAAAGCAGGAACCCAATTCTGTAGGAGGTTAGGAAGAGATTGCTTTCTATTGGATGAAATTAACTTTCTAGAGTGCATTGCTGACAGGAAGTTTATTTATTTTCAGATATGGTTGGAGGGAGGAAATTGAAAAAAAAAATCAAAGTTCCATGATCTTATTCTCACACTTTTTGAGCCTAGAATTACCCGTGTTCATCAAATAGGGAAATAACACTGTGTGTCTAGAACATAGAATAGGAAGATGAGAGTTTGGAAATAGGACTTGGGGCTCTATTGGGAAAGACAAGTATTAAAAAGTGTGTGTGGTACGTGTTTGTGCATATACATATTTTTAAAACTTTATTCTGTACACAATGGGAATTGTAAGTGTAAGCCTCAGCTGAACCAATGAAGATGTGTCAAAGAGGAGCATAACTACAAAATAGTAGCACTATGATTTGATAATTTGTAATCAGTTGGCTGAAGAGAACATTTTCAATAATTCATCTAAGAAGAAGTATGATGCCAAGGACCATGAAGGAAAATGTAACCTAGGGAGACACAGTGGGGTAAAATGTTTGGATGTGCTTAGTTTATGACAGATACGAGAAAACATCTCACAGGAAGTTAGAAAAGGAAGTGTGGAGTTCAGAAGAGAGCTCTTGGCTAGATAAATATAGGAATATGATCATAGAAATGTTAGTTGAAGTTATGAAAAGAAATGAGAGCATTAAGAGAATTAAATAATGTGCTAAGGAAAGGGAGAATGTGAAAGCAGTGCTTTAGTGCTGTGTTTTCTGTGGCTGAGTAAGGGCAGATGAGTCACTCAAGGAAATACAGAGCAAATAAAAAGGTTAGGAACCCCAGGAAATTTAAATAATATAGAAGCCAGGTTATCTGGGGAAAGGAGAAATAAAGTAACAACTATTTAATCTCTGTTTTTACAGCAAAGGAATAGTTCAGCGATTAATATTAGCAATTTACAGAAGATACTACTGAGAAGCAAAGACATTAAGTATATTTCCTGGGCTAGTGAATAA
Source organism: Canis lupus baileyi (assembly GCF_048164855.1). Lineage (NCBI taxonomy): Eukaryota > Metazoa > Chordata > Mammalia > Carnivora > Canidae > Canis > Canis lupus. The sequence continues at coordinate 19,203,293 of NC_132875.1, read as the reverse complement.
TAAAACTGAGATTTTACTCAAATCAAATAACAGCAATAATAACAAAAGGATATCACTGGATAGAACAAAAGAAAAAATGGATCACTGGTGTATTAGTCAGGATAAATTACATTATGCTGCATTAACAAGTTAACCTTGCAACTTCAGTTGTTTAATAGTGCAAAGATTTGCCTGTTTTTCCCTAACTACATGTCTAGCATGTATTGGTGATAGGGTTTGGGATGGCAGGCCCTGATCCACAGAGTCACTTCCAAGTCAGCATAGGCTCTATTAAGCAGGGCAGCACCACTGCTGACAAGATACCATTCAGCGGCACACTTCACGGTCTCTTCTATGGGTTGGCCCAAAGGTGACGCATCTCATTCTGGATATGGCCCATTCTGTAGAACTCACTGGCAAGTTCTGATGAACAGAAGGGGGGCTAGGAAATACGGAAGAGCAAATGTTCTTTTTTTTTTTTTTTTTTTTTACAGATTTTATTTATTTATTCAAGATAGACATAGAGAGAGAGAGGCAGAGACACAGGCAGAGGGAGAAGCAGGCTCCATGCAGGAGCCTGACACGGGACTCGATCCCGGGTCCCCAGGATCGCGCCATGGGCCGAAGGCAGGCGCTAAACCGCTGAGCCACCCAGGGATCCCCGGAAGAGCAAATGTTCCATGTGAGTTCTGCTGCTTACCTAGATTGCAAAGAAACAGTGAGAATTGTGACCCAATCAGGATCAAAGAATATTTGAAATTAACTGTGTTTACAGATTCAGGACAAATAATTTAGAGAAAAGATTTTGAGGATACAAAAAAAAAAAAAAAAAAGAGGGACATATTGGTGAAAAAAGATCACAAATAAGACTGCCTTTTGTGTGTGTGTGTAAAACAGAAATTAATGTTTTTAATCACAATATTCAGTCTCTATAAATTATCTTTAGAATTATCTTTAAATCGAAAGTTTCAGGTATTGAAGAGTATCCTTAGCCCATAATAGACACCCAACAGTTTTTTGGTTTTTCTTTTAATATTTTATTTATTTATTCATGAGATGCAGAGACAGGCAGAGACACAGGCAGAGGGGGAAGCAGGCTCCATGCAGGGAGCCGGATGTGGGACTCGATCCGAGGACCCCAGGATCATGCCCTGAGCCAAAGGCAGCTGCTCAACTGCTGAGCCACCCAGGCGTCCCCCAACAGTTATTTTTCAAATTAATGAACCATCTTGTTAAGTTCAAAAGAGTTTTAATGACCTGTTTTCCAGTACTATTGTACACAAGAAATCAGAACGTCTTCAGAACTTGGAAAGATTTTTCAAAGCTTACCAAGAAAAGAAAGAAACAATTTTATGGGTGTTATCATTTATTCCAATGTATCTCAAACCATATTAAAAAAAAAAAAGTACCTAGTGAAATAAGGATCTCTAGGACAACATATACAGTGGCACATGTACTAAAATTTTATACTCTCTCCAACACAAAAGGGATAATTGAAATTCTTTAGAGCATTAATGAACTTTGTTAGTCTTCTAAATAAAAACATACTGTTCATCTTTCATTTAATTAACTTAAAATTATTTTCTGAAAAATAACACCACTTATTTCATCTTAATTTCTATTCCTAAAGGTAATAACTAATAATAATTTTTTGTATCATTCCTGAAAAATGTATGTAATATTTTAGGATACATAAATTGGATCTATCTAAACAGATAGATTCATGCTATTTTTACTTAAGAATATAATTTACATGATTTTCTGTAGCTTCCCTACAAATGTCTTTAAAAATAAAGAAATATGAGTTTAAAATGAGAAATAAAAATGTTTTTCAAATATGGATATACTATATTGATTTTTAAGTCCAACTAATATTAGTTAAGAGCACATGCATTTTTCATATGTTGTGAGATCATCATTTACACAATAATTTAACATTATATACTATGTTTTTGGTAAATATTACCAACCTGTAATATAATGTATGCTTACTAACTTATCTTACTCTTAGTATTAAAGTATTGAATAAATGCAGTATAAATGCATTCACTTAAAATTATCAAGCTATTTATTTCTATTTCAGAAAACTTACACGACAAAGAATAAAATTATTTTGGGGAGTTTACTGAAACTTAAGTAAAATATTTATTATTTTGGGGCGCCTGGGTGGCTCAGTTGGTCAAGTGTCTGACTCATGATTTTGGCTCAGGTCATGATCTCAGGATCCTGATATCAGCCCCTAGTCTGGGTTCCGCATTCAGCCAGGAGTCTACTTGAGATTCTCTCCCAATCTGTCTACCATTCCCTACCTTGCACACACACACACACACTCTCCAAATAAGTAAATAAATAAATCTTTTAAAAATTGTGATTTTCCATACAGGAGTAAATACATACTCATTACTTTAAACTGTTTGCCAACTTTTTTGGTTATACTCCACACCCTTTCACTGAATCACTATCCAAGAAATCTTGATAGCTCATTAAATGATATATATTCAGTAAAGTACCACATTGATGCAATAAACAAAAATAGAGAATGTTTGGTATATGAATCAATATATCACTGTAGAGTATCAACAACTAATAAAATTCACATTAAATATGAGTAACTGAAGAAGCCATACCTCACTCATGCTTGTAGTCATAATGTCTAAATTCATCTCTAAGATCTCTTTGACACTTAAAAGTTTAATGAAAAATTTACAAGGGAATTAATAATTCATTGAGTAAATTACTATTTAATGAACAGTCATATAAATCAATCCTTCATCTATGAATAATAACTTATTTTTGAAGCACTGTGGTTGGGCACTATAGGAATATAGATGACTATACATATTTTCTAATATTATTAATTACATGTTCCCTTTTAGACACTTGTAAAAATATATTTGCATATAAGGATGACTTGTGACATTGGATATATACATGTCCCCCTAAATTATAAGTAAGACTACTTTTCTATACATCATGCATTGTATGCTTTTGAAAAGATTTAGAAGTAATAAAGAATGGAAGATAATTATATTCCTATTGCCACTGGGAAAAATATATTATTAGTGTATGTATCTACAGACATAATGTAGCATTCATATCTAAGAATCATGAGATAACAGTTTTAGGACAGAGTTCAGAAGAATGCTTAATTTTAGAGTGATTGATTTTTAAAATAAAACATTTAAAATTGGGAGAATGTATAAAAAACGTGAAGATATTTAGAAATCTCATTATTAAAAATAAACGATTAACTTCTAGTTGAAAATACTGGTATAAGACAAAGAGAAAATTACCCATATGAAAGTTAATTTAATTTTTATTTAACGTTTAACATTTTTCACATGTCATTGATGAGGTCTATGTTAATATTTCTTCTTTAAAACTTTCAAATATGTACAAGAAATTCACTGGAAATATATTCTAAGTTTTCAATCCGAAACAGTTTCTTTCTTTTTTAATAGAATGCAATAAGATTTTAAAATACATTGCTCTGTTGTGGTAGTGTAAGCTGTTGAAACATACACCTGCCTGTCAAGAATACCCTCATTAATTGATAGGACAACTGCTTTTTGTATTTTAGGTAAGATACAAAAGAAGATAATTTAACAATACTGGCAATTATGTAAAATTAGTAGTTTCCAACTAAACCAAATGTTGCAATATTTCTATATTAATGTTATTAATTATAAATATATAAATTATAAATATATTTGAAGTTTTCTTATTTTGACTTTTTGTAGAGAAAGTGAAGACATCATGCTTATTCTTCTCATTTCAGAGAAATAGACCTACTAGCAATAATCTAACAAGAGGAAGCCTATTAGACCATTTGCAGTTTTAGAAATATCTTTTTGGAAAGATCCTGGAAAAATCTCAGGAGAGTTATCTTCATATATGCCAGAAAACTTCTTAGCAACATTCCCTTTGAATTCTGTGAAAAGCCTCAGAAACGAGGTAATATCTAGGTGAGTCTTTCTATGACACTCTTCACTATTGCCATTGGCCACTTCCTTAAATGCAAGTATCTTCCAATCAACTCTAGTCACATGTTTTCCTCCCTACATTTCTACTTGTCACTATGCCCCAATTTTTTGTATGTCTATCTTCATCCCAACTCTTCTGTGTGATCACACATTGTCTTAAATATTCAACCACTTCACAGAATCCTCCTTTCACCTCCAGACCCTAACTTGAGTTGCTTTACCTTTCTTCCAGCACACCTCTTCCTTTGAAGGGAAGGCCACTCATCCACAGACTTACCTTACAGATCCCCAAGTTAGTGGGTTGAATTGTGTCCCCTTCACCCCCAAAGATATAGCAACTCACAATCACATAATATGACCTTTTTGGAATTAGGGTCTTTGCGATCGTGTTTAAGGTTAAGATTATAAAATGAGATGACCCTGGATTAGAATAAACCCTAAATCAAACAGCAGGTGTCCTTAGAAGAAACAGAAAAGACGAAGACCCAGAGACACAATGATGAAGCCCATGTGAAAATGGAGAGAGAAACTGGAGCCATGCTACAAGCCAAGAACACCAAGAGTCACCAAAAGCTGGAAGACAAAGGATCTCCTACAGTGTGGGCCTGCTGACTTAAATTTTGGACTTCTGGTGTTCAGAAATACAAAAATACATTTCTTTCATTCTGAAGTTTGCCACATTGCCAATTTGTGCCAGTTTATTACAGTAGGTAAGGGAAACTATTACAAAAGGGTAAAACCAGTGTTACTCTAATAATTTTAAAAATAATTTTAAAATATACAATAAGCACCTATTATGAATAGAGTAATTTTTGTGAGTTACATATGATATCTTGGGCCTTCACCTTTGACTTCACTATGACCTTCATATTTTCAGCTTTATGCTACTCATCTATTTCACTCTGTAATCCAAGATGAATCTCTGTAGCCACTTTTTTTGATAGTGTCCTTAATATGTCATCCCTTTCTTCTTTGTTTTTAAGCTACAAACCTCCTGCCTTGGATCAACTACCTGAGTCTCTGCTTTTACTCTCAAGGTCTCTGGAGGGATTCACAAAGTGGTGCAGGAGAAAAACAAAACAAATTCATTTTCCTTAACTGCAATGGTTTGTTTAGTGCTTAATAATAAGTGTACCATTAATCAGATATTCATCTCTCTTTCTGGGCTATACTTTTTTAGCCTATATTTTAGCTTTTTACTTTACAATGAAATTCATTCAATCCCTGTGCTCACTCATATCTCTAGATAAACCTCTACGTTTGCTCTTTGTTTTCCTTCTGCAGTTTCTAAAGACTAGATGTATAAACTATAGGTCAAGATTAATTCTCCCACCTATGTTTTGATCCAATCTCCTATCATCTTTGACATGAAATTACGCATTATTTCATCCTCTCTCTTCCCTGAATTTGCAACATCTACTATTACTTTTTCCAAAAGTTTCTATCCTTTTGTTTAGACTTGTTTTCTTTAGCTTCTCCATGAGAACACAAAAACAAGAAAACAAAAACTTTTGATTCCTGCTTCCCTTTTAGCTCCCCTCTCTAAAACCACTGTACAGCTGATTTCACCACTTTGTCCTTTTATTCCTAAATTTTACTTGTGCTTTTTATTACATTAGAATTATCCTGAAAAAAGGTTTCATTGATATCATTTAAGAAATTCGGGAAACTTTTTAAATTTTAAATATCTCTCTTTGCTTAAAGGCCTAACTCATATTTGACTATCTTTTCCCATTTCTTTCATCACATCTTTGCAAATATCAGAGTATTCACTAAAGGTCCCCCCATCTATTCTCAGCTTACAGATGCCTATATTGTCCAGGGTTCCTTAATCTTCTTTTCTCATTCCATCTGGAATATATTTATGCACTGTCACTAATAATACAGTGGCTCCTAAAATATTACCCCGTTCATTCCTTAAGCTCAAGAATAATACATTCAATTCTTATATCCAACATATAAAAATCCTCAGTGGTCTCTGCTGAATGCCAAAAAATTACCATCAACTCAACAATACACAGCTATAAACATATCATATTTGCCCCTGCTATTAATTTTTTTAAAGATTTTATTTATTTATTCATGAGAGGCACAGAGAGAGGCAGAGACATAGGCAGAGGGAGAAACAGGCTCCCTGCGGGGAGCCTGATGCAGGACTTGACCCTGGGACCTCGGGATCACAATCTGAGCCAAAGGCAGATGCTCAACCACTGAACCACCCAGGTGCTCCTTTCCCTTCTATTAAAATTGGATATTCTGTAAATCTTATTTCAAAGAACAGTGTGAGCATCCCCTGGAATATCCAGACAGACATCTGGAGTGGATCTTGTATCTTCATAGTTCATCCACACTCTGAATCAAACATTACCCATATTCTTTCAGGTTTCACCTCCTAAATATTTTCTAAATCTGTTCTTTTATCTTTATCCACATTTTGGCTTTAATGACAGACTTTGTAATATTTTTTTTCATTATTCAATAACCTCCTATTTTGTTTCTTCACTTCTCTTTTCCTCTCAAAATCTAACATGCATATTACTAACAGATGGATCCTCTTCTAGTGTAATCTTGACTCTAATAATAATCTTTCTAATGACCTTTGAAAAATTTCCTGTGTCTACGCAGTATGTTCAAATTCAATAAGAGGGCAGGCAAGACTCCTCTGTGTGATGTGATCGCTAGCTTCTCTGGTGGTCTTAGCCCATACCACATGCTTCCTGGCATCTTATAATCTAGTTAGGAATATATATTTGTACTGCCCATGCATGCCATGCTTTTGCAATAAATAGGACTCTTCCTCTGTAGGTTGTCTTTTATTTCTCATTTTTTACCAGTTGACATATCACGATTTTCACCTAGTTGATATTTTTAAGACACTTAAAAATATAACTCAACACTATTTTGCAACACACCTTACACAAAAATCCTCATGTTCACTTATTGTTAGTAAGATCTTAGTCTTTAAATGGGATAGACCTTTTTATCATGTTCAATTCTGATTGATATGTAAGAGACTAGAGAATCTGAGATTTACAGCTTTCTTTTCTTCAGGATTTTGAAAATATTATTCCATTATCTTCTGGCCATTATAAGCACAGTTATGAAACCTACTGTCAGTAAAATGGTTGCCTCTCTGTGTTGTGTCTTTTCTCAGATTCTATTTTTTAAATGGAAATTTTTACTTCACATAAAAGCAGTAAGAATTGGATAATGAACCCCATACATGCCTCACCCCACTTTAAGAATTATAAACATCTTTCCAAATATTTTTTTTTTTAAATCTATGTTCCTTCTCTTTGTTTTTATCTGCTTGATTGGTTTTTGTTTTTCTTATTTGGAGTACTTTCCAACACATTCTTGACAGGTTTTCTTTATATTACAAGTTAATACTTCAATATATATTACAATTGCATGACTTTTGGGTTTTGTTTTTATAATAATCTCAATGACATTATCAAACCTAACAAAAAATAATACTTTAACATATTTTAATGCTGAGTCCATATTCAATTTTTAGTTTACTAAAATGTCTTTCTATAGTTGATTCATCCAAATAGGGGAATTCAAACAAGACCCACAAAGTGTATTTGTATGTATCTTATAACTTCTTAATCTGTATCAATTGTCTTTTCTTTTCCATATCATATTTGTTGAAGACATTGAGTCAATATTGCAGATACTTCATGGATATATGTGATTGCTTCATAAAAGAATCCTCAAACTTGTTACTTTTCTCATTAAAAAAATAAAGTTGCAAGTAGCTAGAGACTCTCTTAAATAAAATAATTTATTTATAAAAGTAATTCACAGGTGATTGAATCACTGCATCATATTACTATACACTAAATATACATGGTACAATTTTGAGGATGCTAGGATTGATAAATGATCACCAAGTAAAGATGTCGTCAGTGTGATTCAACCATTATAATATTTCTTCTTTATCTATCACTTAATTGTTGTAGCATCCACTTGTGATGGCTAACTAGCTCTATCAATCCTTTAAAAGATGTATTTTTCTGCATTTAATATGAAGAAGAATGTTTTCCCCACTTGCCACTAGTTTGCAAGAAAGAGAATATAGACTTTATTTCCCCTTGTTGATTTTGAGTGTAAGACATAGGTTCTCTTGAACACCAAATGGATTTTCTATATTTGATATATTTCAGTGAGTCACTATTCATTTTCATGCTCCAAGTGTACCATTCTTTGATAGTGAGAATCTCCTCAAGGTTTTTTTTTTTTTTTTTTAACATAATCCTAATAGCTTCTTTCTATCTGGTACAATACGAGTCCTTGACTCCATGTGGACTTTCCAGCCTGATATCTGAATTTTTCCTTTTTTTTTTTCTTCTAATTTCATGTCCTTTAGGGAGAAATGGCATTTACAAACCACAATCTGGGTGCTTAGGATACAACTTTTTAAATTATTATTATTAGAATACCATTCTCCAGGCATTTCAGTGGGGAGCTAAGAAATACATTTATTTCTAAAAGATAAAATAATTTGAATTTCAAGATTATAGTGATTTACTTAAACTTTGAACACTTTTAACTCTGGTTTTGTTTGTTATGCTAAAAACCACAGCTCTTAAAACATGTTTTCTTGTTTTTGTTTTATGCTATAATATACATAGGATAGTTTCAAATGGAGATAACAATACTAAAATAAGACTCATAAATGATATTTAACATTTATTTGTATATCTATTTGTACTCTGTGCTAATAAGATTTATAGACACTATAAACATGTTTTATTTTTTCTTAAAAGATTTTATTTATTCATGAGAGACACAGAATGAGAGAGGGGCAGAGACACAGGCAGAGGGAGAAGCAGGCTCCATGCAGGAAGCCCAATATGGGACTCAATCCTAGGTCCCCAGGATCATGCCCTGGGCTGACAGCAGGTGCTAAACTGTTGAGCCACCCAGGGATCCCTTATAAACATGTTTTAAAATCATTTGTTATAATTGGTTTTGTTACCAACTTGATATAGATCTACTTTCAGTCCATCTTCAAGTTTTAGAATTTTTTTCTTTTTCCTGTAATATTTCTATTGAAAATATGTGAAACACATACATTCTTTCAAAGTCTAAACAATAAAAACAAGGTACATGTATAGGTCTTGCTTTCCTCTTTGCTCCTTCATTCTATCCTTTTTATTCTCTCCTCAGTGCATAACCACTTCATTATATTATGGGGGTTTATTGGGATTTTTTGGTTCTTTATCAAATATTTTTTTTTTCAAGGTTACCCTTTGTTGATGGCTTTCTGGTTTCATGTAATATCACTTGTTTATTTTTGCTTTTATTACTTTCATTTCTGGTGTCAGATTTAAAAAAATCATCATCCATACCTATATAAAGAACCTTGTGACCCATTTTCTTCTAGGAGTTTTACAGCTTCAGATCTTACTGTTCAGTTTTCCCAATACCATTTATTGAAAAGACCATTTTTTCATCATTGTATATTCTTGACATTTTTGTCCTAAATTAATTGACAATATAGATGTGGGCTTATTATGGGCTCTCTATTCCATTCCATTGATCTATATATACTAAGTATTTAACCCCTTTTAAGTTAATTTTTGTGAGTGCTGTGAGACAGGGGTCCAATTTAATGTTTCTGCATGTAGTTATCAAGTTTTGTCAACATCATCTATTTAAGGTACTATCCTTTCTCCATTTGAGTATTCTTGGATCCTTTGTGAAATATTAGTTAGTCATATATATCCAGGTGTATTTCTGTTTCCTCTATTATGTTTCAGTGGTCTCTGTGTCTATTTTTATGCCAATATCATACTGTTTTAATTACAATCACTCTGTACTGGAGTACTGGAGTTTTAAATTAGGGAGTGTGCTGCCTACACTTTGATTCTTCCTTCTCAAAATTGCTTTGACTATATCAGGGATTTTTGTGGTTCCATAGAAATTTTAGGATTATTTGTCCTAGCTCTGTGACAATGCCATTAAAATTTTGATAGGACTTACACCAAATCTGCAGATTGCTTTGGGTAGTATGGACATTTTAGCAATATCAATGCTTCCAGTCTAAGAGCACAGACTATCTTTCCATTTATTTGTGTCTTTACCAATTTCCATACTTAACGTCTTGTAGTCTTTGGTATTAAGGACTTTAATTTTCTTGACTAAATTGACTCTTAGATTCTTTAATTTTCTTGATGCAATTGTAAATAGGGTTGTATCCTTAATTTATCTTTCTGATAATTCACTATCATTGTATAGAAATGCAACAAATTTTTATGTATTGATTTTGTAACTTGCAACATTATTGAATTTATTAGTCTAGCAGTCTTTTAATGGAATCTTTAGGGTTTTCTGTATACAATATTGTGTCATCTGCAAATAGTGATACTTTTACCTTTATAATTTGGATGCTTTTTCCCCCTACATGCTGTGGCTGACTTTAAATACTATGTTGAATAAATGTGGCAAGAGTGAGCATCCTTATTTTGTTTCTAATCTTACAAAAAAGCTTTCAGTTTTTCATAATCGAGTATGATAGCTGTGAGGGTGTCATATATGGTCTTTATGTTTAGATGTATTCTCTCTATAACTGCTTTGTGGAGGGTTTTTATCACAAATTGATGATGAATTTTGTCAGATTTTTTTCTGCATTCATTGAGGTGATCATATGATTTTTCCTTCATTTTGTTAATATGATGTATCCCAATTACTGATTTGCAGATGAACCAGCCTTGTATCACAAGAATAAACTCCACTTGATCATGGTATATTTTCCTTGTAATATATTGTTGAATTCAGGGTGCCAATTTATTGTTGAGATTTTTGCACTTACGTTCATTAGGGATATTGGCCTGTAATTGTCCTTTCTTTTGGTGCCCTGATCTGGTTTTGTCCTACCCTGGTATCAGGGTAATGCTGGCCTTGTAAAATCAGTTTAGAAGAGTTGCTTTCTCTTCTACTCTTTGGAAGAGTTTAAGAAGGATTGATATTAATTATTTGAATGTTTGGTAGAATTTACCAGTGAAGCTATTTTGTTCTGGACTTTTGTTTATTGGGGAGTTTTTGATTGCTGATTCAGTCTCTTTAAAAGTAATCAATCTTTTCAGATTTTCTATTCCTTCATAATTCAGTCTTGCTAGATTATATGTTTCTAGGAAAATTTATCAATTTCTTCTAGATTGTCCAATTTGTTGGCATATAATTGATCATATTTACTAGTCTCTTCTGATCCTTTGTATTCTGTGGTATGAGTTGTAGCTTCTCTTTCTCTACTTTTCACTTCTTAAATTCTCTCTCTCTTTCTCTCTCTGAGTCTAGGTAAAGATTTGTCCATTTTATGTATCTTTTCAAAGAACCAGTTCTTATTTTCATTGACCTTTTCTATTTTCTTTGTACTCTCTTTCATTTGTTTCTCTTGTAATCCTTGTTATTTACTTCTTTTCGTTAACTTCGGGCTTTTTCTTCTTTTTATAGTTCATTGAGTAAAGTTAGATGATTTAAGTGTTTCTTGTTTCTTTAGGTAGGCATTTATCACTATGAACTTCTCTATTAGAACTGCTATTGCTGCATCCCATAAATTTTGATGTATTTCCATTTTCACTTGTCTCAAGATATATATTTTTTTAATTTCTTTTGATTTTTTCCTTTGACCCATTGGTTGTTCAAGTTACAAGCTATTTAATCTCCATTAACTTTCCAGTTTTCCTCTTGTAATTGATTTTTAGTTTCATACACTTGTAGTCAGAAAACATGCCTGATATCATCTCATGCCTCTTAAATTTATTAAGACTTTTTTGTTTCCAACTATACAATCTGTCCTAGAGAATGTTCCATATGAACTTGAAAAAAAATGTGTATTCTGTTACTTTTGAATGAAATGTTTTACATATATATATATACACCTTTTAAGCCCATCTGATCTAGCATGTTGTTTAATATCCTAGTTTTCTCATTGAAATTCTGAGAATCTATCCATTAATGTAAGTGGGGTATTTAAGTCCTCTACTCTTATTTACCACTACAAATTTATTTCTAGAATTTTTCTATAGTATTTTTCTTTTTTTAAGATTTTATTATATTTATTTAAGATCAAGAGAGAACTAGCAATGAGGACAGGAAGGAGAGAGAGAAAGAGAAAAGCAGACTCTCATTGAGTAGGGAGCTTGATGCAGGGCTTGATCCCAGGACCTGAGTGAAGGCACACGCTTAACAACTGAGCCACCCAGGAATCTCTTCTAAAGTATTTTTCTCAAATATGTGTTTTTCCTTTTAAAACAATTTATTGTTTTATCTAATCGAGTTTAATATTTTACCTCTTAAGATTTTTACACTCATTTTACACTCATTTTTACACTCATTGATTTGGAGATGGAAGTAATGTCTCTTAATAGAATACTCTTTCAATGCAAGGGAGCCCAGATACCTCCCTCAACTCTATTCCTGTGTCTTCATTTTGGCCTTGAGGATAAGTGTACAATTTCACTCATTTGTGTCATCTCTTGTGACGCTATGTGGTAGGCTGAAACTGACTTCCCAAAAGAGGACCTGATTCCTACCTATGAATGTTACTTTATATGGCAAAAAAGGTTTTCTCAGGTCCAATTAAATTAAGGATCTTGAGACAGAGACATTATTCTGGATATATGAGTGGGCCATAAATACAATCACATATATTTTCATAGAAAGGAGATGGGGTGAGATTTTAGACACACAGAGAATGTGATGTGAAGACATAGCTGAGAAAGATTTGAAGGTGTTGGTCTTCAACACTGGAGTAATGCAGCCACAAGACAAGGAAGGACAGCAGCCACCAGAAGCAGCAGAAGGTAAGGAAGAGATTCTTCCCAAATCCTCTGGAAGGAGCATGGCCACACTGACACTTTGATTTTCGCTCAGTTATAATGATTTCAGACTTCTGGCCTTTAGAACTGTGAAAGAGTAAATGTGTATTGTTTTAAGCCACAAAGTTTATGGTAATTTATCACAGCAGCCATTGGAAGCTAATGCACTCCATGTCACAGAAATTTCACTCAGTCTCTTTCAGAATTTATGAGGTAAAAGTCAATTACCAACACATTTTTCTGCCCAAGTTCTAGGAGTCACTTGACAATATCTCCACTCTGATCAGAAACACTCCACCTTTCATTATGTCCAGAAACACAAAACTTCTGCAGCTTAGCAATTAGTTATTTGGGAGCAAGAGGACAGACTTCCCTCTGACAAGCACTGCCATTTTGTTCGGAGGAATTTCTTGAATGACCATAAATGTGTTGACAATGGTTGGAGGAATGAAAGAATTCTGACAATCCCTTCTGAAGGCTCCTCTGTGAGTCTTCCTTACTTCAATTCTTACATCATTGACTTATTTCATTTACTCAGACCCAATATTCAGGTGAGATTCTGTGTATTTCTGGTACCCTATAGCCTTTCAAAAACAAATGTCCTGACCCACTTAGGAAATTACATGAATTCATACTACCTCAAAATATACTTATGTTACAAATAATGTTTGAGAGGAGCAAGCAGATTTCAATTAGAAGATCCACTAATGTAGATAAACATCCTACTACTTTAGACTTGCATTTTGTAACTTTGTTTTTAAAACTATGTTATGCATTTTTAAAAATGAGAAACTTATAAAATACACTTAAACTCCAGAAAAATCTATTCATTTCATTTTAGTGCTATTGGTTTATCAGTTAAAGTTCTTGGTTTGATTTTCTATCTTCTTCTAGATAAGGATACTCATTTCTCTTCATTTGCAAAACAGACTATGATTTATAACTCCCTATTTCCAGCTGCTATATTTTTTATCTAAACACAAATGTGCATCATAGAGTGAATACTTACTCAAGTATATTTTGTATTACAGATAGGCATTTATATACTTAGTAAAGCTCATTCATTTTTAAGCTTTTTTCCACTCTTACATGATATACATTTTAAGTGTTCAGTGTTAGAAGGATTTTTACACTAAAATGCAATCTTTTATGTTATATATCTACCAGGCTCTGCTTAATTAAAGGCTCATTGTCGAGTGCAGTGATGAAATAACAGCAAGCTTCAAGAACATGTCTTGTTTTTTTTTTTTTTTTAAGAACATGTCTTTTTAAGAATTCCATTGATTTCCCTCACTTCATCTCATCAATAGTAGATATATTACTTTCTGAAAAGCAATGATAAAATACTCATAATATTGGGTAACAGCTGTAATGTTAAAATCACTTCTAATCATTAGCATCTGGAAATGGATTGAAGTAAGATTCATTTTGCTCTTTAACTCATAAGAGCAATCTGAAGAAACACTTTAAAATATAATTGTCTTGAGTCTTTTACTAGAAAATAATTCCCTTTCATTACCAATGCCATAAGTCATTGTCCCTATAGTTGGAGGAGAACAATATAGCATCATTATTATGCTTAATTTTCCCCCTGGATATAAGTTTGGTATTGAATGTAAATACATAATTAGGGACTTATAATTTAGAATCAGGATGTGTACTCTTAAAAAACAAGTTTAACGGAATCAAGTAAATTTATTGCCAAAAAAAAGTTGATAATTCAAAAATCACCAGTGTACAATTAACAATAATAACCTGCAACAGCTGCGGCACATGTGGTATCTACACATCAGATCCTGGGGAAAAGATGAGGACAAAGCTAATCCACATTAGATAAAGAGGTATCTGCTTTACCTTTCTATCCTAAATACAACTAGGAAAAAAGACAACGAATAAATACAAATTCACAGCAGTGCTGCAAAGAAAAAAAGGGTGCTATCAAAGGGACTGCCAAAAATATTATTTTTATACTAAAAAGTGTGATTAGTGGTATATGCTAGATTTGGGTGTTAGAGTGGGAACAAGCAAACAAACAAAACCTATGTTGATCTTGAGCACTAACTATTGATGTCAATGTTTGTTTCCAGTCTGGAGCTAAGAATATCAACTCTCTGATGTGGGACACCTTTCAAACAGGTTGTGAGGCTAGAAAAAATCAAACAGGACCTAGAGATGACTTTTGGACCTCAACAAAAAGCTTTCTCTTCCTAGCCCTCCTTCTGAGTACCCATGCAACTACATGGCCAAGACTCCCAACAATTCTTAAATAAATCATCACTTACTTACTTACTTACTTACTTACTTACTACTTACTTTGATGATATGCACTCTAGCAACTAATATTGTGGAGTCTAACATAGTCAGAAAATTAAGAATCACCAAACAATCACAGAATGCCTTTAGCTTGAAAATTTGCAAAGTTTTCCCAACTACAAAATAGTTAACCAAATAAATAATAAAGTTTGAAAACAAGGAAAAAATACATATACAAAAACATTATGAAGATATTTAACCACAATCAAAGAAGAGACTTGGATACAAATTTTTGATAAAAATTAAAAGGTTTTTCAATGTAAAAATAAGCATTCTAAAAATTCATTACTTAAAACTTATTGTAGAAAAACAGCTGGTTTGTCTTTGGGCACCAAGTTTTATGCAAGGATATTGTAAAAGGAAAGTGTCATAGATTATAAAAGCAGAAGGCCTCAAATTTAACTCACAGTAGTCGAAAATGCAGATACAAAGAAAAAAGTAGACATCATTATAATAATGGCATAAAAATGAGATTTGTGGGGAACAAAGCAAAAATCATAAAATATATATCTAGAAACAAAATGATAAAATGTAAGATCCTTATAATAAAGAAAATTATTATAATTTCTCAAGAGAACAAACACCAAACAGGTTATCTGTTAAATGAAAACCTGTCATATCAACCACTGATTTCTCTGTGGAAAAATCTTAGATAATGAAACAAAATATTCATTTCTCTGAAGCAAAAAAAAAAAAAAGAAAAAAAGAAAAAAAGATTTCAAACATAGATTCTGTCCATGTAAATACATGCAAATACTCAAGTTTAAGGACAAAATAAAGAGATTTTCCTAAATATAAAAACTCGAAGTATCGATAAAATAGAAAGTATTCAGGTGAGAAAACACTGACAAATAAACCAATGTAACTGACAGTAAAAATTAAAAATAAAATTTGATAAAACTGTAAACATTACTTTTTCAACAGAGAGAGTATCTCGGAGTATCTCTCTGTTGAAAACATGTTTAGATGATTTCATAGTATATGGAGGATTACAGGAAAAACTAGATACAGTCAATGTCTCTGATGAGTGGAAAGAGATTATAAGAATTAATTTCTCATGTTTAAAAAAGGAAGGAAGGAAGAAATTTTTAGAGGTGATGGCTAGTTTTAGGATATTGTATATAGTGACAGTCTCACAAGTGAGACTCTCACAGTCTCACAATTCATCAAGATGTATGCATTAAATATGTATAACTTTTCGTGTATCAATCATACCTCAATAAAATCTTAAAAAGATTTGTTTTCATCATTGGTAGAAAAAAAACCAGTTAAATATGTCTCTTAAGGTATATGGCTCTTCTTTCTTTCCTTTTTATCTTCCTAGAATTCCAATGAAAATGAAAAATTGCTTAAATCAACAAAATTATTGCTTTTTTCAAGCCCGAGAATACAGAGCATGGAAGAGCCACAATAATTTTGGACACATTTCTGCAAGATGGAGTGTGGAAAGAGTCATACTGAAGAATGAAGAAGCACATCCTCAGACCAAAACCTTAACAACAGAAGACTAGAGCAGAGTGTGAGTGGTTCTTCTCACCATGACTCTGAAAAATTTCCAAGCTCATTGAAAATACAGAAAGCAAATGGGTGTGGGTACAGTGTTCAGAATGTACATGGAACCCATTGGCAGCTTTTCCAACTTTGGCCCTACCTGCATAAAAGACAGGAATCAGAATATTGGGCCCAAGTTAAAATCAGGTATATTTTCTAAAGAAATCAAGTAGTATGAATATTAGGGATTTTAGTGAAGATTGGTGCTTCTGAACTGACTGGATGGAGGGCACTCTCATGGGCTGCTTTCCATCTAAACTAAATGCCCTAAAATGAGAATTGCAAGTTCATATAATCTACCTAACTCTGGGTTAGCTCATTGGAAAAAAACCTGAGTGATAACAAAGGAAACTCATATCAACGACAAATATAAATTGACTTTCCAAAATGTAAATTGATAGCCAAGCATAAAATGGAAGTGATAAATGAATAAGGTAATTCCATAAGCAACAAAAGTCATGTGTTGGAAGAATCAATTAGTTCATAGAGAGGAACAAATATTTAGCAAAGTAATAAAGAAGAATGTTTCAGAGCAGAAGAGAGAATAATTAGAAATAAGACGGCTGATAAAATTTCTTACACTTTAAAAAAGGTACAAAAAAATAATTTGGATAATCTGTGTGAGAAGGTGTAATATTTGGTTATTATTTAAGAAAAGATATGAAATGGGGATCCCTGGGTGGCGCAGCGGTTTGGCGCCTGCCTTTGGCCCAGGGCGCGATCCTGGAGACCCGGGATCGAATCCCACATCAGGCTCCCGGTGCATGGAGCCTGCTTCTCCCTCTGCCTGTGTCTCTGCCTCTCTCTCTCTCTCTCTCTGTGACTATCATAAATAAATAAAAAATTAAAAAAATTAAAAAAAAAGAAAAGATATGAAATGAAATCAATTATAATCTCTGCGACAAAAGCAAACCTATAGAAAATTATTTTTATAGACAAAAATGTTTAATGCAAATATGAAGAAAATGAAAACATGCTGTAATTTTGAGCAACTGATGAAATTAAAGAAGATCTTTTAAACATGAAATTTTAGGGATTCCTGGGTGGCTCAGTAGTTGAGCAGCTGCCTTTGGCTCAGGGCATGATCCTGGAATTCCAGAATAGAGTCCTGCATCAGGCTCCTCACAGGGACTACGTCTCTATCTCTCTCTCCATATCTCTAATGAATAAATAAATAAAATCTTTAAAAATAAATAAACGTGAAATTTTATGATGTTCTCCTTTGACTAGTAATTTTTCATGCAATAGAATCACATTTCTATTTCTATATTTCTATTTCTATTTTTTAAATGGGGTGGGGTTTATTTCATTCTATTTTTATGAAATAGTATCTATTATGATACTATAGATGGTATTATTATGTATAATAAACGCTCTTGCATTGCTCATGGTTGCAAATTATCGACAAGCATAAAATATTTAATAATAATTTGAAAAATTACTGAAAAGACTTTGCAAATATAATAAAAAATAGTTAAAACTTAAAAATTAAAATATGTACTCTATTTATACAAACAATAGTTACAGTAAAAATTATACATAGTGGGGAGCTTGGGTGGCTCAGTTGGTTAGGTGGTCAACTTGATTTTGGGTCAGGTCATGATCTCAGGGTCCTGGGATCAAGTCTCACATCAGGCTCCTCACTCAGTGGGGTGTCTGCTTGAGGACTCTCTCTTTCCCTTTCCTTCTGTCCTTCCCCTGCTTTAGCACACATTCTCTCTCTAAAATAAATAAATAAATCATAAAAAATATATACTTAGTAGTCAAACTTTGGAATCCTTTTCATTTCAATCAAACGAAAATAAGGCTGCCATGACCATTACATTCAACGCTGTTCGGAAGGCCTGAGCTATCATAATAAATAAAAAACATAACAATGGAAGGTATAATCGGTAAAATGAAAGATAAGCAAAAATTATTTTTAAATGATAAATTTCTATGTAGTAAATATAAAACAAGCCACACAAGAAAATCTCTATTAGAACTAATACAATAATCAGCTAATATAGCACTTTTTCATTTGGGAAAGAAGCAGTATTTTTCGTCTGCACAGACTGATCTTATATTGCCTATCAAATATTTTATTTATTTTATTTTTAAAATTAAAAAAATATTGTGAGCTCATAAAAAAGCAGGCTTTGGAAAAAACAATTTCCAGTGTCAAGGTTCACAGTGCTGTTTAATGGAACAATGGAACTCTGTGCTATGATGGACCTGTACTAATTCTGCACTATTCAATATAGCATCCACTAGCCACATGTGGTTATGAAATGCTTGAAATGTGATTCCTACAAAAGAGGAACAGAATATTTAATTGTATTAAATGTGATTAGTTTAAATTAAAAAATATTTTATTTATTTATTCATGAGAGCTACAGAGAGAGAGAGAGAGGTCGAGACATAGGCAGAGGGAGAAGCAGGCTCCACGCAGGTGGCCCGATGCAGGACTTGATCCAGGGATTCCAGGATCATGCCTTGGGCCAAAGACAAGCAATAAACTGCTGAGCCACCCAGGCATCACGATTAGTTTAAATTTAAATTCAAATAGGCATATGTGACTGTGGCTACCATAATAGTATAGGTTTATATAATTTTTAAAATGTATATTTCCCAATAAATATTGCATTATAAGTATTGAAAAAAAAAAGGTTTTTGCACAACATACTGACCAATACCCATATTGTTTCCTATAAGTACAGTAATTTAGATTTTGCTGTGATAAGAGAAAAACCTCTTTATAATTTTTGTTAATAGAAATACAGATAATGGCACATGAAAATGTTGAAACCGTTCATTTTGCCTAGTTTTTCATAGTTTATTTAAGAAAAAACAAAATCAAAAACATCCCAAACAAGATCAGTTAGTTTTGAAAAATCAATGGAGAAAATGTGCAAAAGTTATTAAAGAAGGTAAAGAGATGGACAAGCACATTTTCAATGGCAAAGCCAGAAAATAAGAAACTTCACTTCGAATTTTGAAAGGTCATTTTCTGACTATGGATCCTTCAATAAACAACCATATTTCCTCCTCAGACATATTCTATTTAGGCATAAGTATAAGAAACAGATCAGTCCTCACTTGGGCTAAAACAAAGAACCATGCTTGAATGACAAAGTAAAATTATAACCATGAGCATACCTTTTTCCACAAATAAAAAACCACATGAGATTGAGTATTCATCATTTGAACAGATGTGGACTCTTTCACAGGATGTCAGAAAGTGACCTAACATCTCAAGGGCAAAATTATCTGTCTTAAGAAGGCAAATTCACTGTGAATGGGAGGAGTGACATCTGAATCAAAATATGAAAGTGGCGTCTAAGTAAATAATTTTGCATTTATAAATATCAAGAAAGTTTGAAAGCAGAAACAGGTAAAAGTTTCAATTCTTTACTCATGCATTTTCTTTTAAATGCCTTTCTCATCTGCAAATACACACACACACAAAATTGAAGCTACATAATACCAAAACTTTGGAATGGGAATCTATACATAGCCATAGGGCATAAGCTATACAAATGTGATTATTAAATATTAAATATTTTTCAAGTATTCTTACACTCCAATATGCATGCTTAATAATGGAAAGGGGTTTACAAAAAAAAAAAAATCATCACCGGCTACACATATATGAAGAAAATCATACAAAGACTGTGACAGGAATTAAGACTAAATGATTAAGCCACTATCTATATTGTTAAATGAATCACAGTTGCTCATGATATTGTTTAATCAATAAAATAAACAGAATCTTACTACTGGCTGACTAAAATTTACAATGAGGTCTTATATATAAATGTCTGAAGGAGGACTGTAAACTTACATGGTTTAGTCCTAAAACTTGAGACTTTCCATTAAAGTGCATTGGTTTCCAAAAGCTATGAATGCAACATTGATAGCATTTGTAATTTTTTTATTATCTTACAAAACACAGAAATATGCAGGCATTATATAACCTTAATAATCTATGAACAGAGAGTGTACCATTATAGTTGAGAGAGACAAAAATAAATATTAGAAAATGTGGGAGACTATTAAAAGTTACTAGTTCTGAAAGGCAAAAAGTATATATATAGTAACACCAGAGGGGTGCCTGAGTGGCTCAAGTCAGGTAAGTCTCCAACTCTTGGTTTAAGCTCAGGTCGTGATCTCCTGGGTTGTGAGATCAAGCCCTGCATTGGGTTCCACGCTCAGCTCCCTCTCCCTCTGACCTTTCCTCACTCTAAAATAAATAAATAGATCTTTAAAAAAATAGTAACACCGGAGACCCAAATGTTAACATGATGATGACCTATGGTTCAGTTTAGAAAACTATTTTAATAGGCAATATTGTTATTATTTCACCTTCATGTAGCTGATGAATTCCATAATAATAACAGATAAATATTTTGAGGCAAATAAACATGAGGAACATTGAATGAAAATTATTGTTTAAATTAAGTTGGTAACTCCCAATTCTTAGAAAGGTTGGGGGCTCTGCCATTTTTTTACTAAACTTTACTTTTGAAATACCTAAGCAATCCAAGCATGCCTGCCTATGTCTTTCATAATGTTATCTACCTGCATCCCGGTTTCTATGCAAATCCTACCAAATTTCTGGATCCAATTTTACTTCATGTTGCCCATATCCCTATTATTTTACTAAATATCTATTTCATTTAATTGTACTTCATATTTACCTATATATATATATATATATATTTGCCAATCATTTAATACTTCTTAGTTCTTCAACTGTGCTGTATGTCACTGAAAAAATAATGATATCACAATTATCAGACTAATCAGATTGCAGCTCTAATTCTGCAACCTATAAATTCTGTATTTACAGCAAGTGAAGATTTTCAGTTTCTTGCTTACCATGAGATAAAGATCTTTGTCAAGATGGTTTACTCTATTGACATAACTGTAAAATTCTAAGTGTCTTGTTTCATATACTGCAAACTTCTGAAGAATGAAGAATTTAGATGTGGATGGGGCATTATAATTTGCCTAATTCAACCCCTTTTGTTATAACAATGGCAGAAGTAAAAACTGAATTCATATTACTGACTTACTTATTTGTCCATCAAACACTTGTCGAACACTTTCCATATTACACATTGTGCTAACTTCCAGGAAAATCAAGATGAGTAAGTCTTTAAGAATATACAGAATATATATATACAGCAATGTGGGCAGCCTGGGTGGCTCAGTGGTTTGGTGCCCAGGTGTGATCCTAGAGACCCGGGATCAAGTCCCACGTCGGGCTACCTGCATGGAGTCTGCTTCTCCCTCTGCCTGTGTCTCTGCCTCTCTCTCTCTCTCTGTGTGTGTCTCTCATTAATAAATAAATAAAATCTTTAAAAAAAAGAATATACAGCAATGTGAGAGAAAAGGAAAAATAAGTATTTAATTGTTATGAGCTATGAACAGGGAATTGTTGAAATATAAAAGGGACCCTGAAGAAGTCAGGAAAATATTTCTGGAAATGATACCTCAGATGAATTATAAAGGGTTTGCAAAAAGTAAAGACATTAAAGAAAGGAAATCCAAATTTCTGAGAACCCCCTCCTGCCCTGATTCTACTATGTTCATAGACTCATGTAAGAGAAAATGAGGCTTTAACAATTATTAACTCAATTAAAATTAAGACCTCCAAAGATTAAATAGTTGTATTCATAAGCAATATATCTACATAGAACTCTGAAAAGATAAACATCAAAGAAATTCTCCAAAGGGTGTAAAATTCCAAAAATAGTTCTAGTAAATTCTTTTAGAAACATGTCATGCTGTTGTTTGGGCTGAAACATATTAAGGAAGACCAGTGGAGTAATGAATCTTGTAGAAAGGACTCTGAAAACAGTAGCATTTTAACCAGTCAATAAATCAAATCCCAGGCAAGTGTAATACAGAAAAGAGAATGCGAGTGTTTTAGACACAGGCAGGCAAATGAGTCTAGGGTCTTGATCTGATCAAGGTCAATGGCTTGTAAAGTTAAAGGCAGAACCCTTCAGATTAGAACAAGTAGCTAACATTTACTTAGTTATACTTAAGGAACTCAATGTTGAAAAATGGGTCAAAAGCAGAGAAGAACAATGCTAATGACAAGGCTTTAACCTTTGGTCTTAGAACAGAGGCTACTTCCTCTTAGATTTGATTCTCTTCACTTTGATAGATGTGAATGATTAAAAATCATAGAGATTTTCATCTATGAAGGTCAGAATCCTAGGAAGTCAATGGAAACATTATAGCTAGATCTGCTATATCAGTTCTGACAAGGTTATACAAAACAAACAAACACACACACACCCACACACACCAAACACCACCACCACCACCACCACAACAACAAAATTTATTCTACTTAGATTATGAATTCAAGAACTATCATTGACCTTCTGGCTTCAATAATAAATTTTATACTGGATATGAATGCTCTTGATTCATTTGTTACTACTTCCTTTTCTTCCTCCACCCACAAAACAATATTAGTGAAAAACAAAACCCAAGAGCTCCTTTACCGCCAACAAAAACTAAACAACATGCAGTTTGTGATTCCGTCTGTGCCTTCTGCTTTCTATCCAAAACAATCAGTTTCCACCAATAAAACCAAAGAAAGATAGGAAGTTCAATAGTAACTCATACTTTGAAAGAAGGGCCATAGTGGCATCACTGAAATAATAGTGGAACAAAAATTGTTTTTGCCTGTGAATACAATAGAAATGTCCTCTGTGGAACAGGTGTATTTGTTCTATAGAAAGGCAGTCAGGTAAAGTGGGATAAGCACTGGATTATAAATTGGGAAGTTTGGTCTTCTATCCTAGCACTGCCACTAAGTACTGGGATCCAATTTTCCAATCTGAAAAACAGAGTGGTTCAATTAAATGGCCACTAATGTTCCATTCAGTTATAGTGCTTTATGGAACAAAATTTTTGTTTAAAGACAGTGGAGGGGCAGCCTGGGTGGTTCAGCGGTTGGGTGCCGTCTTCAGCCTAGGCGTGATCCTGGAGACCCGGGATCGGGTCCCATGTAGGACTCCCTGCATGAAGCCTGCTTCTCCCTCTACCTGTGTCTCTGCCTCTGTGTGTGTGTGTGTCTCATGAATAAATAAACAAAATCTTAAAAAAAAAAAAAGAGAGAGACAGTGGAATAGGGACGCCTGGGTGGCTCAGTGGTTGAGCAGTGGTTGCCTCAGTGGTTGTCTTTGGCTCAGGGTGTGATCCTGGAGTCCTGGGATGGAGTCTTGCTTACATCGAGCTCTCTGTATGGAGCCTGCTTCTCCCTCTGCCTGTGTCACTGCCTCTCTGTGTATCTCTCATGAATAAATAAGTAAATAAAATCTTAAAAAAAAATAAAATGGTTATTGATTAATTATAGAAACCAGACAAATGAAATTTAGTGGGTATAACTGGCATTTGCTTAGAATAAAAAAATAGAAGAGAAAAATATTCATCTAGGAGAAGAGATTTTTCTTATAAAGATTTTGTTATAGTGAATGTCTCACTGTGTTTCAGTTAGGGGAAAAGGATGATCCAAGTGAAGGCAGTAAACTTAATCATAAAGATGAAATCAATGTGGGTCTAGGAAAAATAAATGAATCACCTATATGTGGAAAATCAGTTGGGCCTCAGAGTCTCTGTAGCAATATTCACTACCAATGACAGTGGAGTAATTCCAACAGAAATTTGAGAAAAAGAATGGACCAAGAATGTTACAAATATGTAAATGATGTTTTAGTTCTGGTGGTAAAACATAGACATTTGCATCATGTTAGAATCCAGGAAATGGAGTACATATAAAAAATATTAAAATCTTATGTGAAGATCAATCCGTAGGATAGATTATGATTCAAAATTAAGCAAAATAGAGAAAATATGGTAAAAAGATTTCGGTTAAGTATTAAATATATTAAATAAATATATTTAGAAAGGAGCAAAGACTAAAAATCTGAGAAAACAATATAAATACTATAAGCCTTTATATTTCAAAATTAACACTGTAAAATCAGAAGATAGAATATTGGAAAGAAGTCAGTGTTAGCATGCATATACTAATTTCCTCACTTCCTATACCAAGATCTTGATTTTATAGAATCTAATTTAAAATACAAGACTTTAAATACAGTGATATTGATCTTTTTTTTCCTAATATCTTTTTTTACAAAATTTTATTTTCTGGTTTGTAAAGAATATTTCTCATCTCTTATGAAAAAGTATTTACCATAAGTCCCTTAAGACTCAGTATAGTTTTGGGGCGTGTTGGTGGCTCAGTTGGTTAAGCATCTGAATCCTGGTTTCAGCTCAGGTCATGACCTCAGGGTCCTGAGATGAAGCCTTTCACTGGGCTCCCTGCTCAGCAGGGGGGAGACTGTCTCCCTCTGCCCCTCCCCCTGCTCGTACACACTCTCTCTCTCTCTCTCTGTGTCTCTCAAATAAATAAATAAATATTTTAAAAAAGATTCAGTATTGTTTCCTTCTCCTTGGGTGAAAATCAACTTAGATATAATAATATCTATAATAAATTAATTTATTTTTGTTCTTATTTTTTTCTTTACAACTTATCAAATTCCTAGAGAAGTGTCTAAAATGATATTTAGCAAATGTTAGTAATGTTTTTTTCTAGTGTTGTCAGAACTCTAGTCTGTCTTAAGGGTTAACTTGCTTCATGCTAATTTACTCCTGGCCTGCTGACTTAAGGCCCTTGATCTGTAACAGAACTAATTTACTTTCTTTGAGATTCACAGACCACTGGCTTTGGGGAATGAAGGACCAGAACTTTCCCAGGCCAGCAAGTCTGTTTGAAGCTGCCTCAGCTTTCTGATTAGTCCAACAATCTTTTAGCAAAATATTTTCCTTTTATAAGGTCACACATGACTTACTGACCTCGCCTTGCACACCTTAGACCTTGCCCTGAGCCCTCCTTTACAGAAAGAGTACTCTTGCACAAACCCCAGGTACCAAGGAACTAGAGTTTCTTGCATAGCCTCTGAGCACCAGATAACTCTTTAGATGGCATCATTGGTTTACAGAACATCAAGAAATGTCACAAACCACTGCACTCCCTTAAGTAATTAAACCCCTTTAAAAGTCTCTGGGACAGCCAGAAACCTCAGAGTTGGCTTTTGGACTAAAGTCTACCTTTTCTCCAGGTGGTTGGCCTGAATAAAGCTCCCATTCCTTTCCAATTAAAAGACGTCTCTTGGGTATTGGTTTTTCCAGCAACAGGCAGCAAAATTTGGGTTTGGTAACATTTTTTTAAAATTAGTTTTATAGGAGCACTTGTGTAGCTCAGTGGTTGAGTGTCTGCCTTTGGCTCAGGTCATGATCCGGGGGTCCTGGGATTGAATCCCACATCACGCTCCCCACAGGAGCCTGTTTCTCCATCAGCCTGTGTCTCTGTCTCTGTGTCTCTCAAGAATAAAATAAAAATTTTAAAAAATTAGTTTTATATACTTATGTTTTAATCTTATGTTTCATATAAAGCAAATATCACTTTTGAAAGATAGGACTTGGGATCCCTGGGTGGCACAGCGGTTTGGCGCCTGCCTTTGGCCCAGGGCATGATCCTGGAGACCCAGGATCGAATCCCACGTCGGGCTCCCGGTGCATGGAGCCTGCTTCTCCCTCTGCCTGTGCCTCTGCCTCTCTCTCTCTCTCTCTCTCTGTGACTATCATAAATAAATAAAAATTAAAAAAAATAAGTAAAAGATAGGACTTCATAAAAATAAAATAATATTCTAAGACATGATAGCACAAGGTAGTTGTTTAATATAGTTGTGATCACTTGTATCTCCAATGTAAATGTGTTTCTCATGGTAACCATTCAGAGCTTAGGAATATAGAATATTTCTTGCTATTAGTAAGTGAAACTTTATTACAATTTGACAAAAATTCCATTTATATAACTGCAAACAAAACAAGAAAAACTAAATAGTTGATCATACATAGCTAACTAAGATAAATGTAATTAATTGTAAATAGTTAATTATATCACTGTGAATTTCATTTCATCTGGAATCCCAGAAGAATGCTAAATTTTAACCTTCTCTCTCAGTTGTTCTAGTAGGTCAATCAGTATGCTTAAAAAAAAAAGGATATTTAATATCATGTACTACAATTCACACACACACACACACCCCTCCCTACCTTTGAAGCATATGGACTAGTGTAAGTGTGGAAAATAAATAGCTATAATACACAGAAGAGAATTATGTAATCAACTCTTATGGACAATCCCTCTTAAAAGAAGTACCTCATTTAATCACTTTGGGAGAGGAGAAGTTTCTTTCTCCAAAAATTCATAGGATGCTTTTCTTAGTCACAATAGATGTTTGGATATTAGGCCCTTTTCTGAAAATATTACTATGGTAATG
This sequence comes from Canis lupus baileyi, assembly GCF_048164855.1. Classification (NCBI taxonomy): domain Eukaryota; kingdom Metazoa; phylum Chordata; class Mammalia; order Carnivora; family Canidae; genus Canis; species Canis lupus. Next base: position 19,176,284 of record NC_132875.1, on the reverse strand, counting down.
AAGTCGATTATACAGCATGGGCTGAATCTAACACAGCCCACCTCAGGAGCAAATGATTACACCACATGGTTGATAATGGGAGTGTGGGTCTTCCAAAGAATGCTGGGGCGATGTATTTCCATAAAGGAAGCAGACACTGGCAGTAAGTAACTGCGTGACTTATAATCTATGGGATCAGCTTCTTCTTAAAAGACTATCAATGAAATAAAATACAAAGTTTGATCTTCACCACTTAGTGTCCTCAGTGAACCAAAATGAAACAAACAAACAAATAAAACCTAACAGCTCTTTCTTTGGGTCTCTTAACCTCCCTGATGCTTGGGGAAGGGTTAACCAAAAGGGATATCCTACAGAAACTGATAGAAAAGCCACTAAATCATTTAACCTGTCTCTAAGAAAAATAGCAAGTGTGAATTAAGTTTTTAACTAGCTAATATAAAAATCTGAATATCATGAACATTTATCATAACAATTATAGTCTTATAATTTTTCTTTAATCTATAGGACTTATAGCTTTTCATTCTCTTCTCCACTCACTCTTCTGAGTAGTTTCTCAAGTAAGTAAATCTTATTATAATTGTTCCTTGCCTAAATTCCTTCAGTGTTGGGGTACCTGAGTGGCTCTGTCATTTAAGCATCAGACTTTTGATTTCAGGGCATGATCTTAGAGTTGTGAGATCCAGCCCCAGGTGAGGCTCCATGCTGGGTGTGGAGCCTGCTTAGAATTCTCTCTCCCCATTTCCCTGTGCTCCTCCCTTCCCACTCACATACACTCTCTCTCTCTCAAAAACACAAACAAAACAAAACAAAAAACACAAAAACACAAAACCTCCTTCAGTATTTTGCACATCTGTTAGTCTTAGACAAGCCAAATCTCCTTAGAGAGGTGTTAGTTATTTTGACAGATAATTAATTAAGATCTGAAACATCATATTTTCAACAGTCACCTGTTGCCATCTTAGGTTCATAGAGATAGGCAGAAGGCATTTCATGTAACACAATATTCCTTAAGCCTTGCTAAAACTCTTGCCTAATCCATAGACCAGCTGGTTTGAATCACTTGAGCTGACAAGTACTAATATTGAATCAGCAACAAGTAGTTCTAAAACACACACACACACACACACACACACGCACACATAAATTAATGCAACTGTCTACTATGGCTTCTCCACTTTAGGTTCTACAGCCAATCTCTCCATTGTGGCCTATTATTTCTCCAATTTTAAGGAATGGCAAATGTAAAGAGAGTTTAAGCAAGGTATAGAACTCCAGCTTAAATATTACCTTTAGCTAAGACAAAAGAAATAAGGGTACGTAGAGTGAGTAGCAGGGAGTCCAGTATGGGAAGATTAACCGGAAGAAACATGGTAAACAAGGCTAAGGTCTGTTATGCAGATTTAAGTCATTGCTTTCTCCATGATCTCCCTCCCGTGAATGGTCTAAAGTATTATCTCCATGATCTCCCTCCCATGAATGGTCTAAAGTATTATAAATCTTACCTTTCTAATGGCTACGCAGATAATTCAGAAATGTATTTAACTTCTGTCCTTCCTGGTAGAGCGAGAAGGAGGAAGACCTTTGTAAATTTATGTCTTGGCAAATTTTAGGCAAATAGAGGGAGGTCAGAGATCTTTACTTGTGTCCCTCTTCTCAAAATTTTGAGCCTGTGGCTCAAAATATTCCTTATGTTAGTGTGGCATATTTGGGGTTTTCATGCATTGAACTCCTACAGTTATATTTTGAGATGGCATATTTTGCTATCCTGTACTATCCACAGTAACGTCAGAAAAATTTTTAAAAATGACCACAATATTGAAGTAGATTATCTCAGTAGGTATCCATATCTAGTCTGATTTAATAACCAGAGTTGATAAGATAAACAAATAGATCTAAAACAAACAAAGCCAATTCATGTGCCCCAGAAATTCCTGATTTCTTATATTTACCCACATTATTGTACTTCAGATTATGTATTTATTAGTAATAAACAGTTAACAAATCACATAAAGTAACTGGCTATGAAAAGAAAATTGAGAACTAACTTTTATTTCACAATCTGTACTTTAAATACTTCTTTGAGAATAAGTTGTAAACTTGCGAAGTAATATGTGGAGTAAGAAGAATTTTATTTTAAAAAATGAGTTTAAAATCAGAAAATTCTGTTCTTAAGTCAAATCTTAACCACTAATTACCTCTAAGATCTTGGGCAATTTATTTAGACTAAAAGCCTAATATCTATCTCAAAGAGTTGTATTGATATATAGTGACCATGCATGCAAAAGACTAAGTAAGGAGATGAGTATTTAGTTTATATCCTAACCATTTGTTATCTTTTGCCATAATATTTATTAATTAAGGAATTATTCTTCACAAAATAAATTGATTGGATAAATCTTACCTTTCTAATGGCTGCACAGATAATTCAGAAATGCATCCTCAAGAAAAATGATGTGTTCTAAAAATTTTTTCCCAATTTTTACCACAATATGGAGTGAGTTATTGGATATCCATTATTCTTTAAATACTTAATTAATAATATTTAAGACGGGGCACCAGAGTGGCTCAGTGGTTGAGCATCTGCCTTTGGCTCAGGTTGTGATCCCAGGACCCTGGGGATCAAGTGCCACATCAGGCTCCCTACAGGGAGCTTGCTTCTCCTTCTGCCTATGTCTATGCCTGTCTCTCTGTGTCTCTCATGAATAAATAAATAAAATCTTTAAAAAAATAAAATAATATTTAAGATGCTCAAACCTGGCCTTAAAACTTCAGGAAGTCCCTCCCATGAGTTAATTATGCTATATAAATCTTGCTCCTTTAAAAAAAAACAATACATTTTTAATACTAAGTTTCTCAGTAGTCTAGAAGTTAGTAACACAAATGAAAATTTACTACCTCAAGCAGTAGTATAATGAATATATAGAAGTATATTTAATATATACCTCTATACAAATAGAAGTATAATTAATATATAAAAATTATAAAGGCTTCCTAAGTAGTACATATTACAGTACTAAGTGATGAGAAAAAAAAGAAAATATATTTAGATAATTTTCAGCTTTAATTTTGGTGATCATCATATGCTTAAAAGTAAAAATCATATGTATAATTGGAACAAGAGGGTGTCTCTTTACGTATAAATAACAGAAGTACTTCTTATAGCTATGTCAACTTAGCTTGTATCAGACAAATTTACCAACCCCAAACTAGAAAACAGATAATTAAAAACAACAAACAAAGTTACTTCAAGGCTGCCAAGATATGAAAGAAGTAGATCCTGGACAAAAGGGAAGTAAAGAAGTGAGTCTAGATTTCCTAGGTGCTTCTTCCTATTGGCGTTTAACAATCCACATATGTTGGTGCAAAAGCCAAGATACTGAACCAATATTTTTGCAATCTTTCAAAGGTAAAATAACAGAATTAAATTTGAGACCCACCAAGGGGAAGGAGAACTTGTAAATATTTCAGTTTTTCATTTGTGATACTTGAAGAAACATTCTCTAAGAGTAATGGCAAGCTTAGAAAGAGATTAGCTCTCACAAAGTTTGAAACCACACCAAAGATGAGGTCAATTACTGATTGAATTATGATTATATATGCTTAGCCTACATTGAGACCCAAGGGTTAGACTGAAGAAAGCTATTAATAATTTTACTAGGCATGGAAGCAATATTGGAGTTCATGACTTGTAGAGGTGGAGCATTTCTGATTAATATACTATACTGTCACTCACACTGGAATTCAAGGTCAATGAGATGTAAGTCAGCTATCCAAAAGTGTCATACTCAGCTTTAAGTAAGCTTACTTTTATACTATACTAAAGCATATGGACCTAATTGAATGGTCTATGAAAAAACAAAGTAAAATATCTATGAAGAAACAGGATCCAGTATATTACCTTATTTCTAGAATTTTTCTTCCACAATGTTCAGAATTCAACTTTTAAAAAACGGCCTAATAAGAGACAAGAATGAATATGATGATGATGAATATGATGATGATGATGATGATGATGATAATGATGATGATAAAAAAAAAATACATTTCCATTTCCAGAGGAAAGCCACAGTTTGGAGTTTTGAGACAGATTTTAAGACATGTGAAATTAGATTTTTCAAGAAAATATAGATATACTGGAAGTTTTTATAAGGGACCTGAATTCTAGGAAATGGTCATGAAAAATTAAAAGAATGAAAGCCATCCCATAGGCGAAATTGAGAAGTAAAGAGCTAGATTTAAAACCAGATAAGATAGCAGAAGACAAGATTAAACATTTGAAGAATACAACAAATGAAAATATCCAAAGGAAAGAAAACAGAAAGCAAAGGATACTATGAACATGTCTACATATGTGTAAGTGGAGTCCCACAAGAAATAAAATAGAATGATGCAGAAAATATATTTGAAATTTAATATGAAGATTTCCAAACTGATCCAATGCCATCAAGTCAAAGATTTAAGGAGCTTTTCAAACTCAACTAAAACACATATATAAAGAAAGTGATTTATAGTCAAATAGCTAAAATGTCAAAGGGAAAAAAGAATATTTAAACAATCTAGATATCTTCAAAAATGATAGGACTAATAGTGGCCTGATGACAGAAGGGAGCAAAAATGACCATGAAATTATTTATTTTCAAGTGCTGAGGTAGAAACAAAAATCGACCAACAAAGAATTCTACATCTAGTACGAATAACCTGAAAAATTTAAGGCAAAATGGAGAAAAAATTTTAGTCAAAAAAAATTGAGAAGTTTCATCAAAAGTAATTTTTTACTAAAGGTATTTTTCAAGCAAAAGTGTAATACTATTGGTAAACTGGACTTATGAAAATAAAAAAAAAAAACCTTCCACTCTGCAAAATATGGTATCAAGAGAATTAAAAGACACGTCAATAAGTGGGAGAAAATATTTACAAAAAAAACCCTCATCTAATAAAGGACAGTTATACAAAATAGGCGAAGAACATTTAAAACTCAACAATAAGAAAACAAACAACCCAATTTAAAAAATGAGCCAAAGATCTAACAGACATCTTACTGAAGAAGATCTACAGTTGGAAAATAGGCACATGAAAAGATGCTTCACATCATATGTCACCAGGGAAATGCAAATTCAACCAACAATGAATAACAGTACACATCCATTAGAATGGCTAAAATCCACTGACAACACCAAATCCTGGCGGAGTATGAAGCAAAAGGAACTCTCATGCATCGCTTGTAGGAATGCAAGATAGTACAGCCAGTCAGGAAGACAGTCCAGCAGTTTCTTACAAAATTAAGCATATCCTTACTATATGATCCAGCAATCACATTCCTTGGTATTGTACTGTCCTTTGTTAACAATTATACCTCACTAAAACTGTTAAAAATACTAAATTAATATGCAAGAAAAAAAAAAAACTTTCTCCAGAAAGTCTTTTTTTGCCCTATGTCATTGTTCTCCAAAAAATTAGAATAAATAAAATGTGAGTGTGTGTACATGTGTGTGTAGTGAAAAAGACAGAATGGGAAAGAGAGATTTAGAGGTATAAGATTAATTGTGCAGGTACAAGTCCAAAATTTACAGGGTAGTCTAGCAGTCTAGACACAATTCTTCTAAGGGAAGAATTGCAGGTCAGGTCCATAGGTAGCCTGATGATAGAAAACTCCCTTCTTTGGGGAAGTCTACCTTTGTCTTAAGGCTTTCAACTGATTATGTGAAACCCACCCATATCATCAAGGGCAATATGCTTTATTCAATGTCAACTTATTTAAATGCTAATCCCATACCAAGCAAAACAAAACAAAAACTCTTCACAGAAACCTCTAGAATAGTGTTTGGCCTAATATCTGACTACCACAACCCAGCAAAATTGATGTGAAATTAACCATTGGGATGCCAGGGTGGCTCAGTGGTTAAGCATGCGCCTTCTGGCTCAGGGAGTGATCCCAGGGTCTGGAATCAAGTCCCACATCAGGCTCCCTGCTTCTCCCTCTGCCGTGTCTCTGCCTCTCTCTCTCTGTCTCTCATGAATAAATAAATAAAATCTTTAAAATTTATTTTTTAAATTAAATTAAATTAACCATCATACCCAATTTCCCAGAATATAATAATTTTCATGTTTGTCATTCCTTGTCATCCTACACTTTTTTTATTATGGTATTTCCCACATGTAAATGACTATCTTCACTGCTAGAGTATAAACCACATAAGAGAATGTAATTAATCTACCTCACCATTGCTACCTCGATGAGCAGGAAACCCACAGCACTTGGTAGACATTTAATATTTATGTCTAAAGTGAAAGAATGGAAGACTGTATATAAGAGATACTATGAAGGTAGATTTGACAAGGTGTGGTCATTGAGGCATGTCACATTAATACAAAGATTAATTCCAGTTATCAAGCCATGTGACTCCAAGGTACTAATAACAATTAGGATAAAAAGCTGATGGAGGGGTGGACATGTTAAAATTGAGGTTTTAGTGGGATACTGGAAATGAAAAATTCTGGGAGATTTGAAAGTATTGAAGGTAATCACTCAGAAGAAGATGGGACAAGATACGTAAGAATAAGAGTTACAACAGAGGATGAGATTTCCAAGGAAGCCACACAAAGAAAAATAAAAGGCTGCCCAATAAAACTTCTACTATTGTAGAAAGTGTATATTGTGCTTATTTTGATTTTTATCACTTTTATTAATGATGCAGCAGATACACTTCTAAGTCAGACTCATAAAAAGCGAGATACAGCGGGAAGTGAATGAAGAATTGCAACTCCTCAGAGTCTAAGTAATTTTATTCAAGTGTCAGGGTCTCCGTATCACGAGGTGGTTTGGGATTAGTGTCTGTGCTCTCAGCGAGCTGTCTCTTTTGACACATTGGAAATTGATAAGACAGAGATGGACAGCACTTGGACAAATGCTCATAGTTCCTGGATGAATTTAAAGAAAAATCACTTAAAGAGACTGAGAAATTATAACATACGTAGGCAGGCTGGGCGAGCATAGATTTGCAGAAAGGTACAGTTTTCAAGGGAAGTTTGCAATGCCACAGAGAGGTGAGGGAAGAGAAGGACTGGACAAGAAAATGTGCCATTCCTTCTCTTTTTAAGTTTTAACATCTACAGTTTAATAAAAAGCTGATATTAAGTACCTTAAATTTAGAAAAGGTATCTGCTAAGATATTAATTATCCTTCTTCTCTGTTCTCTGAACTGGGATAATTAATATTCACTAGCCTTTTTACTGTCTGACATTTTGACTTTTAGACCTCCAGGGCATCATCATCCTGGTCGTTCTTTCAAATAGCTATTATAACGATAACTGTCAACGATTTAGAATTATTTTAATGACATAATACCCTCTTTGCTGCCAATCATTTATAATAAACAAGAAATGAGATTTCATTTTTTCCAGGCTATCAGGATAAATTTATTCTAAACTTTGGCATTTATATCACCCAGAAAATAAAACAAATGAAGAATGCCCACGTCATGCTGAGATCTTTTCTTTTCTAACCTTGGTAAGTGCAGTTTAATATATCCATAAGACATTATTTAAAAATTTGTATTTTGTGTTTATCTCAGGATCTCAGAGACAGTTTGCAATATCAGACAGTGTATGTCAAGCTTTTATCTTTGGAAAAACATTTTGCTTAAATTGATCATTTAAAGGCTCAAGGGTTTATAGGCTCAAGACATATGTGAGAAAAGGGCTGACGGTGAAAGGAAATGTAGCTGGATTGGTCTTCATCCATTTGTTCACAGTTAAGAAATAGTTGGTCTAAAGGTTAGCTGAAAGTATGAAGAGAAACTATAGAATAAAATGCTCTACAGATCAGAGGGCAACATTTGTCACTGTCTAAATGACTGGCCTTCTCTGCTAATAGGCAGCCCATATAATAAGTAATCGGAAATGACACAAGGGAGAGTAAAATCCTAGTAGGTGATAGAGAAGAAGGATCTATGGAACTCAAGAGGAAATCTGAAGATCTTTTCTATTATCTACATTAAATCTCTTGGAGGAGAACAGAAAATCTTATAAAATACCCAAATTGGAATTAGTCTATAACTTCACAGTATTTTTGCCTCTGTTTACATTCCAATTTGAATACCTACAGTCTGATATCTATCTGCACAATTATCCAGGCAGTATTTTATCCAAGGTTTCCGGTGCCCACTTTTGTTTCCAATTCCTCTGGCCTATACTCAGTCCTGGGCTTGTTAACCCCTTGGAAGCACTGAACTCCTCTGACTGCACCCTGCATATATATTTTGTTTTCCTGCACATCATTTTTCTTGAAATCCTTTTCTCATTTGTCTTGCATAATAATGCACTCGTCCTATATCTGCAGTCATTTATGTCAGCACACTTCACTGGCTTTTCTTACTCCTCAAGTTAAAAAGAAAGAAGAAAAAGAGGAAGAAGAAAACCAAGGAAGAAAAAGGCAATCCTCCAGGTATTATCTTCAGCCCTCTTTTCTTGCTTCACACGGTCACTTTCAACTATTTAAATCACAGGATAGCTTTCAAGATCAACTCTCTGACATGACTCTTAAATCTCCAACCTATAACCCATAAACCACTCACACTAAATCTTTCTCTACTACTCCTTTCAGAGGAACTTGTGGTTCTCTTTCCAGATTTTTCACTCTAATAGCAGCTCCATTTACCATATTGAATTCTTACTCTGTCAAAACACGATACAAAATTCTCTATTTAAGTTTCTGCTACTTCCATAGGAAAACATAGTATTCTCAGTTTGTCTCTTCATAAAGTGTGTTACTCTACCTAGCATTTGCTACCCTCTATTGTATTTTTTCTTTTAATTTTCTACCACATTACACTGTGAATGCCCTAAGACAGAAGGGCCTAAGTCTTATTCATTTTTACCTCTTCCATAAGATTTAGTACTGTGCTTTTTGAATATGGAGAGCCCTTAATAAATGCTAGTTGTTTTTCTTTGACAATGAAATCTTATGTCTCCCTAAAACATTATGAGAAGCTATAAATAAACTATGATGTAGTGTCTCTAAACAAGGAAGTGCAAGAATAAATTAGCTTTATTTTTCTTTCCAAAGAAGTATATTATATCTATTTTTAGGCTTCCTTGTGATATCTATATTCAGCGTTTTCCCTGGAACTACTTTATTGCAGATGTTCTTCCTGTTACAGAATAGACTTATTTTAAACAATGTAAGTAAGAAGTGAATTTTGCTCTTTCTTTTGAAAATTAAATATAGTTTTAAATATACTAAAATAATTTATAATTTAGGCCTAAATTGAAGATATATCATTAATTTTAATATAAAATATATGCTTGATATATTGGGTCTTTTGTTAGTATTTTAATCAAAGCGCACACAAACTCTTCTCTATAATATATATATATATTAATTCCTTCAGTTTGTTTGTTTTCTAATGTGGGGCTTGAACTCATGAGCCTGAGACCTGAACTGTTATCAGGAGTCAGATGCTTAACTGGACCACCTAGGCACCCTTGTATTAGAGAGAGTCTTAAATATTTTGTAAGAAAATCCCCAATATTGATCAGTATATTTATAAAAGTTTCCAATGTGCTATATTCTCATATAATTATTCTAGAAGGCCCATAATAGAAGTAGGTTTTGAAACAGATGGGCCCTGGTGACCAACTTATGTGCTTTAGCAGCTTAACTGTTATTGTGTGTGTGTGTGTGTGTGTGTGTGTATTAGCAAATAATTTTTGATACTGCATACTAGAAAAACGAATAAAACATATATATGTATCATTTGGTGCTCAGATATGTAATTTTGTATTAGTCCTTAAATGTTTCTTTTACTTCCATTGGATGTGAAGCTTTGTGAGAAAAATAACATTCTTCACTGCCTTGCATATCAATAGCATGCTATATCATTGTTTGATTCTTTTTTTAAAAGGCTGGTGAGATCCAGATAATTGGCCAAAAATCTAGATGAATAATCTTTGCTCTTTTTTCTCTCATCTCACATTCAACCCATCACAAAATAATTTTGGCTTGCTTTCAAAATGTATCTAAAATCTGACCACTTTTTTTCCATCTCCATTGCTACAACCCTCATCTCACCTTAATCATTTTATACCTAGAAGATTAGAGGAACATTCAAAAGAGTCTTTCTGCTTCTCTCTTTCATTTCACAAACAATTCTTATAATTTACAGCCAGAATAATTCCTTTAAGGCCCAAGTGAACGAGGTCAAACTTATTTTAGTACCTTTCACTAGCTCCCCACTTCACCTTTTTTAAAATATTCTATTTATTTGTTCATGAGAGACACAGAGAGAGATAGAGAGAGGCAGAGACACAGGCAGAGAGAGAAGCAGACTCCATACAGGAAGCCCGATGCAAGACTCAATCCTGGGTCTCCAGGACCAGGCCTTAGGCCAAAGGCAGGTGCTAAACCACTGAGCCACCCAGGCATCCCCTCACTTAAAGTTTAATAGGTCTTAGAATGATCTTCATAGTTGCTTACAAGTTTCTACATTCTGTGCAACACCCTGCACCTCCTTTCCGCTCTATTTTCTACAACTATTCCCTCCCCTACTCCACTCCATCCTTATTGCCCCCTTGCTAATGCAAAAGCATGTGAACACACCTGGCCTCTTGTTCCACCTGGTATCTCTGCTATACAACACAAATGTTTACTTGGACTATTTTTTTCATAGACTTTATAAGCTTCTATAATAATACATAACTTAATAACTTAATAGTTACATTTTTCATTGGCATCTCCAACTAAAACATAAGGTCTAGAAGGGCATATGCAACTTTTAATATTAAATTTATAAATTATATTTATACATTAATATTCCATAAATAATGTAAAAAACATATATTTGCATTATATATTGCTATAGTTTTACAGAAATTTATAGTTATATACCAAAACACTAGACTAGAGCTCAGCAAATATTAGCTTCTCTAAGTCACTTTAGTATGAATGAATTCTGAAATGAATGAATGATTCTAAAACACAAAGTCCCAGAGTTATATTTAGGCTTAATGTAGTTATTTGAATATTCAACTAGAAATCACAATCCTTAAAATTTGAGAATATCTTTCATTCCTACATATTTACTGCATTTATAGGCCAGTTCAATTACTACAGCAGTAACCTTTGAACTAAAAAAATGACATAAAGTTCCTGATTTGTCCTAAGAATTACAAAGTTTTCTCTTGTAACATAAATGAAAATGAAGAAGAGCCAGGGTAGAGTATTATGTACAGACTGATCAAGGAAGGAAGTTATTCAGAGATTCAGAAAGGTAGAAGGTAGTTTTATCATACTGGGCTGGATTTCAAGAACAGACTGAAATCCTGGAAAAAAGACTTGGGGGGGCAGGGAATAAGAAAAAAAAATGCTATGTAGGACATAGGATATAACTACTAATAATGCAAGCTATAAATTATAATTATCTTCTGCATTGCAGTCATCCAATCCCAGTACATAGGAAAGTTAGATAAATGGGAGCCTAGAAATAAGAGTAAAAGCAGGAAGACCATTATAGTAAATGGGAAGAATAGACTAAGGATTTCAACTTGTAAATCCCACCATTATCAGCCCATGAGCACTGTGCAACATGAACATATCACAGTAGAGGCGAAAAATGGCTAACACTTAGTTTGGACTCCTCCATTCCAACAGCATCCATTTCAATACAGTGCCTGTTTTGAACCATGTAGTTTTCATAGCCTATACCCTAGCACTAATTTACTGGTACAAAATAATTAAAGGTATTTTATGATTTCACTTAGATCCATTTCATTAAAAAAGACATTATTTTTGGATGTTTAATGTCTTCACAAGCACACTCCTTCCTGCTGGTCAACATATCACGTAAAAACCTATATAAAGAGTCAGTAATTATGTCTACTTATATTCAGAGCAATGAAAATGTCAGCATGTTAAGCATCCTCATAAGATTACAACCTTCCCTTTACTCCAGAACACGTACAACAGTTAATTTAATACCTGGCATAATGGAAAACTTCAGCAAATCTAACAACTCCCTAATGGCTTCTTGCCACAGCTGCTTGATGGGGGAAGAGAGTGTATCAAATTTTTATTCCTATTTAAGCTCTAGAGAAACAGGCCTGTTTATTTATAGGAAAACAATGCTATAACAGTAGCACTTAAAATATATTGCCTGCCATTTTTAATATTTATTATTTCATAGTGACTGATAAAAACAGAAAGAAATAAAATTTTAAAGGCAGAAAGAGATATGGCTTTGCCAAATTCTTTCTGAGACTCAGGTTAAAAAAGCTATCAATGACAGGTCCTTTGGAGAGAAAATATTATTTAGTCAAATTTTAGATAATGACAAATAATATAACAGATAAAAGGCAACTACTATTTAATTTATTTGCTTTCACACTGAAAATTGAAACTATCATGTAGATGACATAATCACTTCTTTCTACATAACATATATATGTATGATATATATGTATTTTATATATATGTAGATAGATAGATGATAGATGGATAGACGATAGATAGATAGATAGATAGATAGATAGATAGATAGATAGATAGAGATAAATTGAAAGCTAAGTAACCAAATAGATGGAAAGATCTAACTCTTTGCAATAGACCATACACAACTGTCAAGGGGTAATTCTGGGGAAAGAGATTTTAAGAGCAGATTGTGTGCACTGATAACCCTCCTTTTTCCTTGAAGGATATCATCAGACATGAATACATTCCTTTCTTGCTATTATTTCCTCTTATATTTCTGAGTTGGTTTCTCCCTTGAAATCATTTCCCCCACCTTTCCTCAGGGGTAAATAGTACCTCAACTAAAGAAAGTAACCTAATCTAACAAAACCCCTAAACATTTATATTTTGAATCCTTTTCTTTAAAAAAAAGATTTTATTCGTTTGAGAGAGTGAGCGAGAAACCACAAGCAGGGGGAGCAGCAGAAGGAGAAGCAGGCTCCGCACTGAGCAGGGAGCCCCATGAGGCTGGATCTCAGGGTCCCGAGATCATGGCCTGAGCTGAAGGAAGCTGCTTACCCAACTGGGCCACCCAGGTGCCCCTATTTTGAATCCTTTTATAGCCTATACTTGGAAATAAAAAAGATAATTACTGGCTGTAAAATGCACCTTGTTATTACTATTTAATAAAAATTCTATGAAATTAAAAAAAAAAAACTTGAGGGAAAAGGTCAAAGAACAACTGGTTTTAAAAACTGGATGATTGGATGAATAAGTAATAGAAATGGGGCTAAGATATCAGCCAAAAAAATTTCCCTATGAAAGATTTCATAAATGACTAAGAACTCATCTAATACTTGGTTTTTCATTCTCAAGGATTATGTAAACAAAGTCTTTTATAAGTCTTTTGAAAATCATAATCCTGTCTAGAACCTAAACAATTTTAAGAAATGTGTGGCTGTTTCAAGGAAATGTGGAAGAATCAGACAAATGCTCATGAAATCATATTTCAAATGATAACACCCATATCCCTTACCAAAACACAAAGTGCTCTGTGACCAGCGCCCATCCAGCTATCTCCTTGCCCTCACTTATTTATTTTAGTGCAAGTGATGTGGAACAGGTCATAACTCCTGCATGCAATATTCTCCTTTACATCTCTTTGACTTTTTACTAGTGCCCGGAAAAATAAGAATTTTTCCCACCCTATTTCTTTCACAAACAAGAAAACAAAATCTTATTTATTTTCAAAGAATCAAATCAAATATATCCTCTAAAATTATTTTCCTGGACCCCTGAAATGGGTTGAGTTCCCCTCATGTACCATACAATCTAAACAAACCATTATAAAATATCATAGCTTAAACATACTGTGTGGAAATTATCTGTTTTCTGTGGTTTGCTTCTTCTACTAGGTTATAAATTCCTTAATTAGAAAAACCTGGCTTTATTTATCTCTGTCTTTCTAGTGCCTAGCATAATGATTGACACTCCAAAGGTGCTAAAGTGTCTATCATAAAATAATGAGATCATCCTCAGTGCTTGGTAATTGGTAATAGGTCAAACCGCCTTAGTATCTGTGGAATTAGCACATACCACATTCACGTAACTTTTATTGCCGTATGTTGCTGTAATTGTTCCATTTTATTATTAGTTACTGTTGTTAATCTTTTACTGATTTATACTAAACATTATCATAGGTATGTTTGTATAGAAAAAACATAGAATATATGGGATTTGATACTATCCATGGTTCCAGGCATCCACTTCAGGTCTTGGAACATATTCCCAGTGGAAGAGGCAGGGGGCTATTCTACTCTATATTTTAGTGTCAATGGTCTGAACAGCAGTCAGTTTTCCTTAAAACACAAAAGCCAACAAATTATGTTACTGGATAACATCGTGGCCTAAAGTCTAATTTGTAGTTATTTAATTGAATAGGAAAAGTGTAAAACAAGCACATAGAGACTTTAGATGTTGATGAAAACATTTAAATATAAACATTTTAAGCACATTCATATGCAAATATTAGCCTTAATCATTAACACTGAATATAAAATATAAAAATATACATTACAGTTTTATGATACTCAGATACCAACAGTAGCCTTGATCATAACATTGGTAAGCAAATAGCTGATTTCTTAGCACAATTAACAGAACCTACATTCTTATAATCAAGAATTCATGAAATATTAATATTTTTGACATCATCTAAAGAATTATCTTAATTAGGTTTTACTTTCTAAAATGTATGTATGTGCATTTGATGTCAAATTCTGAGTTAAAATAATAACATTGAACCATATTTTCTTTACCTCTGGAATTCTAAACAAAACACTTAAAATAACTCATTAAAGATTGCTTGCTTCTCTAGAAAAAAATTTTCCATAGTGTTGAATATATAAGCAGGTTTATCATCAGTAACTATAAGTCAATACTTAGAATCTTCTTCTTTTTTTCTTTTTTAGAGAGATCTCTGCACTCAGCATGGAGTCCAATGAGCGGCTCCCTCAAACAACCCTGAGATCTTGACCTGAGTGGAAACCAAGAATCAGATGCTTAACCAACTGAGCCACCCAGGTGGTCCTGGTAATGTGAATGACTTTAAGGGGTATTATTTCTTTTTTTTTAAGATTTTATTTATTCATGAGAGATACAGAGAGAGAGAGGCAGAGACACAGGCAGAGAGAGAGAGAAGCAGAGAGAGAGAAGCAGGCTCCATGCAGGGAGCCCGATGTGGGACTCGATCCCGGTCTTCAGGATCACGCCCTGGGCGGAAGGCAGGTGCCAAACCGCTGAGCCACCCAGGTGTCTCATTAAGGGATATTATTTCATCTCTTGATCAATCTATTGGCTAGGTGTTTCATTGAACTTATATTATTATTATTAATTATTATTATTATTAATAAAGATAATACAATAGAAGTCATTAGTACCCAGAAACCATTCTGTTGCAGTGAAGTGGCTAAACATAAATTGTATAGGAAAACCTTTGAAGGCCTATTAACAAGGTGAAAGTATACCTAATACACTCTGAGATATCCTGGTAATGACTAGATAAAGTTAGAGGATTTTTTCCTGTTTTATTAATAGTTATTATTAATACTTACCTGCTTTTCTACACACAAGTAGTCCTTGATACCAGACAATTTCAGGAAACAGTAAGAAATAGTAAAATTTGTGTGTATAATGATTCTATGACCACAAGAAGTTTCAAAGAAGACAGATGACCAGATATTGCAATGAAAAAAAAAAATTTCTAAAATTTACCCACTTTTGATTAATGTTTTCTCCAGTACTTCAGTCACTGTTAAAAATATAGAAGAGGAAAAGACTAACCAAAAATAGATGATCATACTAAAAATTAGTGGTGAAAACCTTAATGAACATCAGAATCACCTGAAGGTGATCAACCCACACCCCCCCTCACCCGCCCGAGCTGAGTTTCTAATCTGAACATTTGGGTTAGAGATAAAGAATTTGAGTTTCCCCATGCTGAGAGGATAGCAACAGATATTTGAGGTTCAACCGTATCTGTACATTATTGGCATCAGGGGAATATTTCCAATATACTCATGCTCAGGCTCACCATTTTCTCTGAGATTGATCGTTGGAGGCAAGACAATACCATACTGCGGAAGCTCTCCAGGTGTTTCCAATAAGTCTAGAGGAAATGTGCAGTTTTCAGGAATGATGTGAAACAGTTGGGCACTGACATATACACTGAATACCCAAAGCTTTAAAACACTAAAGGAGGATATTTAATAACAATTATTTATATCACATTTTCCACTTTACAACATGCTCACCTATGCTTTATCTTGTTTAATTTTGATGTTTACAATAATTCAATACATAAGAAATAATTTCCACTCTTCGGAAAAATAATCAAAAGGTCAGAAACCTTTTTGAAAAAGTGCAATAGGTCGCAACTTTCATATGCAGGCAGCACAACTGAAATCCAAGCATTTGGGCTATAAGTTAGGTTGTTATTGCTGTATACCATATGATTCTTACATCTATAGGACACTGAAGAGAGATCAATGTAGGCAGAGCACATGCACTATTAGGTAGTAGTGAAAAATTATACAGGATATTATACAGGAGGAAAATAGATTATCAATGGGGTAGTGAAAATTATAAAGTAATCTTGAAAAAAAATCAAGTCAAGAATCTGAAGTGTATAGTAATGAATGAAAACAGGATAAAACACTGTCACAGAAATACATGCAAATCATACACGTAATTATATTCTAACATCTTATTATCTGGAATCTCTATGTAAAAAATCTTATGAATCAATCCACTGTAAAAAGCTGTAAAAGAAAATATAATTCCTCATTTTCTCTAATTATAACAATCAACCTCATTACAAACCTCAACCACAGAGTAAGAGGCTATTGGGCAAGATCGGTGATAGAAGAGAGACAATTAACTCCATGTATCCCTGCTCCCGAAAGAAATGGTTTCCACAATGTGGCCATTTTGCTACCTCTAGTCATGCAGTTTTGCTCTCTCAGTCCTCAGACCGATTTCTTGGGTGGTCAAAATGCTTTGGTATTTATCCAGCTGTCTTCAAGAGATAAGGAAAGCTTAGAGTTCTCTTACTCCTCTGCCATCTTAACTCCAAACACACTGCAAATTTTAATTCCAAGACTCTTCATCATCTGCTTCTCATTTCTCTGTTTGGTCTTAAGGAAAGAGTATGGTCCTCTTAGCTGTGGGATGAAATATGCCCTGATCTCACATGGGGGTGGTGGTGCTATCTCCAGCTATCTCCACTGGGCTTTACATGACCTGGCCCATTCGTGAGCACTAAGAGCTATTGTTGAATGCCACTGGGTTAACCTCCCTCTATCAAGGGAATCTTGATAGTATTCTCTGCTGCATGCCCTAGCAAGTGTATCTCCTGGACACTGCCCTCTAACCTTTCTAGCTGCCCTCTAGCCTTCGATAAAATATCATGTCATTCCATGGTGGAATCACCTTATGACAAGTTATGGGCCAGATTCAGGGATGGGAGGAAACTCCTCAAGAATTACAAATTACTCTTTTTGTCCAAGTGGTAAGTGATAGTGGGGTGGCATGTCACAAGTTCATCCCTGAACATTGTACATGCTAATGAACAGGAGTCAAGTCAATGGATAGAATCTGAATGGTGAGAGGTAAGAATGAAATAAGCAGCCCAAATGGTGCCATAATTATTCCTTGTTCTCCAACAAGATAGGAAACAGAGAATAGCCTTGGCCACTATCAGGAAGGGGAATATTAGAAGACTGAGGGGCATTTATTTGATGTATTTGTGCATTGCGGTTGAGTCATTAAAGGACAAATTTTGCCCATGGAGACTGATCTCCCTCTCCTGGGAAAACTGAGAAGCTGAGTTGTTGCCTAAGAACAGATGAGCCTTCTCTATAGTATGACCCTGAACTACCGCATTCTGATTTACCAGAAGGAAAAGTGAACTATTGGAAGATCCAGAGTCCCTTCTTTGAGAAAATAGTGCTCAAGTGTCTCTCTTATCAGGTTCTCTTGAGTGGGGAGACCTGTTACACATTCAGTTTTCCAGATTTGGAAAAGGAGTTAAGTGGGAAGGGAAGTATCTGTATCATCACATTTACTATGCTGCCACAGGGCACCTGAAATCTCTTGTTATTTTGCCAGCAATAAACAGGCCAAGACATGAGACTGGTCTTTCTTTCAGAGATGAATTGATGATATCCTGATAGCCTGAAACCAGTGCTAATGACTTTAGAGCAGAGGCTGATTCACACTGAGGGCCCAGAGATGACTTATTAATTCTAGGTCTTTGGCAATCATATCTCTCTCAGGCTGGGTTGCTACACATGTTCATTCATTTATAAAGGGACAAAGAAAAGCATCCAAGCAAGACAATTTAATTCCACACATATTCTTTCATGCATCATATAAACAAAACAAAACAAAGCAGCCCTACCTTATCCTGATGGTCAAGGCTAATAACCTTGCCAAGATGTTGACTCTTCTTCTTGCATGCTGGTCTCTGGAGACAAGGAGTCAAAATTTCCCTGGTGATCTCCATAGTTTACTTTCATGGGACCTTTCCTATGACTCCTGGCACAAGTATGACACAAGACCTCCATTCCTATAGAATGTAGAAGAATGGGGACAGGAAGAAACAAATTTTGCACTCCCAGTGGGCCACTGGGAGTTTTAGAAGTGCTTCTGGTTCTACTCTTTCCAGAGTGAGGTCTTCTCTCTATTGGGAATAGAACATTATGTGGGAGTGAGGAATATCTTTGACTTGGTGGATATGGCTGAAGGATGGCAGTCTTAGATGTGTTGCCTCTGAGTTGGTGTTTCAGTTGTACCTTTAGAAGGATATACCAGTATTCTATGAAATGCTAACTACTTCTAAATTGTGTGATTTATCTATAACCAATGGATCCCACAGTCATGGGCTAATTCCCAGACTTCAACATGAAATGGTCACCCATTCATATACTATTTTGTGTAGGATTTCAGGTCTGTGGATGAGGTATTCCATAAACCACTGGATAGTCTAGGTGACTAGGGTTCTACAAGAAGAAAAGTCAAATCCATATCAAGGATAGGTATGTATTCCTATGAGGAAAGATTGCTTAATTTCACTTCTAAGACAGAAAGATCCTGATGTAATTACTTGCTGCCAAGTGGCCATTTGGTCTCCTTGAAATTATACTGTCATATTAGCATGGCTGCATTGGTCTCTGTTGTTGACTGATTAGATCTTCAGAAACTGCAAAAGCTAACTAGTTTTTATAAGTGATAATTAATGTTGATGGGCTCATATACAGCCTCCATCACTGCAACCCTAACCAATTTATTCATGCACCATTTTGCCAGTTTCATTGTGACCTCAACAAAGTTAATACCAAGTAACCAAGACATTTTAAATTCAGTTGTTCAATGTCTCTTCTACAGTGAATGCTTTATTCCTATGTGTTAAAATGTGATATAATATTCCACATTTTTTGTCCACTCTCATGTCTATCCGTCCTCATGTGTGATGCTTCAGTTGGCCATACCTTTAGTTTATAGTATATATTCTCATCTTGGGCTACTTCTCTCTCCATACAAGGTAGATGATCATTTTCGCTGGTCATGTACTCAATCTATGGGAAATTTTCCCTCATTACTGTCTTTTAAGGTCACTTCTAACTGAGGCTATTATGGAATAATAGTTCATTTTCAGCTGACACCCACATACAGAGCCAAATCATCTATAATCCAAGCTTATACCATTTATTCATCTTTTATCTGGCAACAACTCCCATATGGTCATAGGTACAAACCAGGGGAGGGACACTGGGGCAACTCTGGTGGGCAACATAAGGGTCTTGGCTTCCTTGTGCCTCTGTGGCTTACTTATGCCTCTGGTCCTGGTCAAGCTTGATGTTATACTATTTAATGATAAACTGTAAATAGGTCTGTCCAATTTCATGATCTGATGTGCCCGAGAGACCCTCATTCATAGTGGGCAGGTCATTTGCTACTTATGAGCAAGTATCCTGTCTCTTCCAGGAACCAATAATATACCTAGAGCCAGTTGTCAAAAGGGGTAAAATTCTCCACATCACTCCAGAATCTCAGAAGCCCACATTGTAATTCTCCCTTCAAAATCCATTGTGAGCTCCACATTGCATTGTTTCCTAGCACTGGCATTTCTGATCATACGTTTTTATGGCCACGTGGTAGGGTTGTTTTCATCAAAACCTAGATCTGCTGCAAACAGATCTTTTACTTTAGAAGAGAGGGATCAGGAAGACTGTTAGGGTGATCATGCAAATCTGACCCTTAAGAAGGAGAAGGAGGAGGAGGAGGAGAAGAAGGAGGAGAAGGAAGAAAGAAGAAAGAAGAAAAAAGAAAGAAAAAAGAAGAAAAAAGAAAAAAGAAGAAAAAGAAGAAGAAGAAAGAGAAGGAGTAGGAGAAGGAGAAAGGAAGGAAGGAAGGAAGGAAGGAAGGAAGGAAGGAAGGAAGGAAGGAAGGAAGGAAGGAAGGAAGGAAGGAAGGAAGGATGATTGTGTGGAAGAGTCTTACATCACAATGCAGTTCTAAGAATTTTGGAGCCATGCCAAAGGGTAGACCTGTTGGATGTGTCTGATATCTCACATGAATGAACCTGCATTAGTATCCCTTTCTATGCTTAGTCATTGTCTAGGAGCAGCCTATGAATGTGTGATCTGGGTAAAAAAGTCAATGGTAGATACAGAGTATCAGCAGATGGGGTATTGTTCAATTATGCTATCAAAAGGAGGAACTAGGAGAGGCACATTTTCATGGCCTCCACAGACATAAACAACCTTCTGATTCTGTATTTTTGCCAAACAGAATGTGGAGAACAGAATCACTGAATCAGATTTACGCCTCTAGATGCGACATTCCATCGTACTACAACTGCTCTGCTATCAGCTCCCATCCTAGAATAAAGACATTGTGCAAAGCAGACTCTTTCAAAGATCTCATACAGAAAATAAGTCAAAATCCCTCTGCTCTAAGATTTCTCTTAAGCCTTTGAACCTACCTCCATTTTCCAGGAGACGGCACAGTATATCCCACTGGTTTGACTTTTCTCCTTTCCCACAGTCTTTTGGAGCTAGAAGCTACTAGGCTTTTATTCTCTTCTCTTATGACAGGGACTTTTAATATTTCATATCCTGAGTTATTATTACCACAGCTTTAGTTTACTAAATTTCTGACCTAATCAACAAGGAAGATTCTTTGTGTCAGTGAAAGGTGAAAGAACCAAGACAATCTGAAAAAAGCTTGATTTTTCATGACTTAAAATATTACTTTAGATATCAAAAGGTGAATACATTGTGTCTTCATCCTTTTTGTATTCCTGCTATAAATCCTACTTATTTCCAAAGCAAATGGATGCTTCTGGCAGACTAATCCTGAATAAGGGAACTTGAAAGAAAAAAGAAAAAAATTTTAATGCATTATCATCATTATGAGTTATGACCTAGCTGAGGAAAGCAATCAGAGAAACAGCCTTATATGGTAGTTTGTAGCTATTAACGCTTGCAAATTTTAGCCCTTCTGTTGCCATTGCTGAAGGAATCCCACTAGCCTGCTGATGATAGGGTGTGTATCAAGGCAGGTGGTGAGCAATGGGAGAATAATATCACAGTAATATACCTGTGATACACAGATCCTGGCTAGCACATCCCTTTGCCTGAATTTTTAGAAGTGATCTTAGCTCAGGTATTTTCAGGTATTTCAGGTATTTTATGGAAGTTTTATTTTCCTGTGGAGTGGGGCCTTTCCTAGGACTTCTCTATTGTCCTTCATTATTGAAAGTCTAGCAATCCAGAACACAAGCTTGGAAAGGATTTCTCACCAAATTTTCTTCCCATTTTTGTCTGTCGAAAATACATTTGAGCCCATACACCATATAAAACATCTTTCAAGTTTCTATGGAGAATACAAGAAAACATCTGGAATGTAAAGCCAAAAAAATATATATATATTTTTTTCTACAGAGCATAAACATGTAGAGCACCCCACCCCCATTCAACATCATTTTTGCCAAGAGAAATAAATAAGAGGTGAGGAAAATATCTTAAATTTACTCTAACATGTATGAAAACTGTCCTTGAAGATCCTTTGTTTGAGAAGTGCTTAAGCACACAGACTACAGAGCCAAATTTCCTGTGTTTAGATTCTGATTCTGCCATTTAAGTGATGACCATGGAAAAATAATTACACCTACTATGCCTCAGTTCCCTCTTCTATCATCTATCAAAATAAGTATATCTTCAAGGAGTTACCCCCGCCCCCCAATAATCAAATTTATATAAGAAAATATGTAGAGCAGTGTCTGGCGAATATCATTACTCAATAACTGTTAGCTATTATTACCATAATTCCTTCTATATCCCTCTTAAAGAAATATTCATTTAAAACCACGTCATACCAAGAGTCTAAGATCACAGATTAAGATCAAGTTGCTTTCCTATCTTTAAGAGAGATGTTGAGGTGGACAGTCTAACAGAGTGAGAGAGAATGCTAGAATAAGGGAGTAAGATTAATATTAATTCAGCACTTCAAATTTGCCAGACTTTTCCATGCACAGATTTTTCCCTCAATCCCTAACCCTAATTTGCTCAGGTTTGGTACAACCAATAGTGGCAGATCAGGAATTAGAACATGCTCTTCTCTTACAAGTGAATGTGATATTCTCTAAAAAAGTAAGGCAGAGAAGGCATAGGTAAATGCATATATTTTAATCAGAAGTTTATGCAGCAAAAACTAACTTGACAAAGTTTATTATGAAATGGCTTAAAGTTTCACTTTACTCATATAGGTACTATTCACCTCTTCTAATTCTCCTGTCAATAATAAGCATATATAGAAAAGAGCCTCTTGTGTTTGACTATTACTCATTGTATAAATATTTTATATGTTTACAAAGTCTTTGGTTATTTTCTGCTGCTAATAGTTCTTAAATCACTATAATTACAGAGTGTGATGTGTAAATATGAAATTTTAAATATATGTTTAATAAACTTGCCTTTGGAAAACAGAGTAAGGTTTTCATTAAGTTGTCTTTTCAGTTTTGTTAAATCTACCAGCACATAACTTGAAATGTTAATAAAATGTGCCCTTTAATTTTAGGTGGTGACCTTTATTAAAATTAATTTATCTCTACAGTGCATTTTCAAAAGTTGAAGGAAATAGATCAAAATGATGTTCTAATTCTGAAACACTAATAAATCTCAAATAAATATCTCTAAATACAGAACATAGTTCTTACTTCACTATCTTCTCACATGTAATGTACCTGGAAGGTATGCTATTGATTTATTATTGTGTTTCTTGATAAGCTTATAAAATATGTGCTTACCTATTTCTCCTCAAATTAGCAAGATAATATAAACATGTAGGTAAGCCATAGGCAAGGACTAAAGGACAGCCATTTAAAATCAGAGAATGTGTATAATTCCATTTCATCATATCTGTCTGATTCTAAAATGAAGTTAGCTTAGACTTGGCATTATATTGATATGATTCAAAAAGCTCTGTCCCCTGCTTATCTCTCCAATCTCATTTGTTCCTATTCTCTTATATAAAGAAACTCTTACAATGTCTTCTTGTTGGATGCTTTTGGCTTTTTATATGCTATATATATATATACATATATATATATATGTATATATATATTTTTTTTGCTTAGAATATCTTTTCTTCCTCCCTTACCATCTGATAAATGCTTATTTATTCTTTATGATCATTTATTCTTTTTTAATTAAAAAGTATTTATTAAGTACTATGTAATAATATTGTTGGGGATATGGCAGGAAACAAGAGACAAAGATGCTTCCCATTGTGGAGCTTATATTTCAGTATGAGAAACAGATAACACATAAATGCTCAAAACATCAGAAGACGGTTAAGTATCATGAGAAAAACAAAACAACAAAAGGAGACAAAAACCACTATGGGTTTTAGATAGGAAGGAATTGACAATTTATAATAATGTGGGTTGGGAACATCTTGATGAGGAAGTGATAACTGAACAAAGATCTAAAAATCTAAAAAGCTGACTCAGCAGAGAGAGCCCCATGGTTATCTTGAAGAAAAGCAACCTAACAGTGAGAATGGCACATTAAATGTCTTGGCAAGGATGTGCATTCATGTTCAAGAAATTGTAAAGGAGACCAGGCTGATGTCAGCAGGGTGCATAAAAAGGGAGTTAGAAAATGAGGTCAAAACACAAAGGAGAAAGGTGCAAGTTACATATAGCCTTGAGGAGACCTTGCCTTTTGTTCTACAATGGAGCAGTTCAATTTCCTGCTTTGGTGAAGAGAAATTGCCATAAACGGAGTTATGCTTTCATAGAATTATTCTAACTGCTGAGTGTAAAACAGTCTCTACAGGGATAAGAGTTAAAACAGTGATATAGGTAATCCAGGAGAAAAATCATGGTGACTCAGAACAAGATTTATTTTATTTTATTTTATTTTATTTTATTTTATTTTATTTTATTTTTTATTTTTTTATTATTTTTTTTAATTTATTTATGATAGTCACACACAGAGAGAGAGAGAGAGAGAGAGAGAGAGGCAGAGACACAGGCAGAGGGAGAAGCAGGCTCCATGCACCGGGAGCCCGATGTGGGATTCGATCCCGGGTCTCCAGGATCGCGCCCTGGGCCAAAGGCAGGCACCAAACTGCTGCGCCACCCAGGGATCCCGATTTTTTTTTTTTTTAGAACAAGATGTTAATAGGAAAATAGTAATAGGTTATCAAATTTGAAGGCAATAGCAACAGGATTTACTAACATATTGGAAGTGGACTATAAAAAAAAGAGAAAAGTGAATGATGACTCCAAGGATTTGGAAGAGAATCATAGAATGGTATTAGTTTTCTCTTACTGTTCCTCCCAGAAAATCACCCTTCTCTGTATAAGCTAGAGCCTTGCACTCACCTTTAATATTAACTGTGAGAACCTTCTCTTAATATGTCCAATACTAAAGTTTTATTTATATGGTCCCATTTATTTGAAGGGAGTACACTATTATTACCCCCATTTTATACTGAGGAGCTTATACTCATCACTCTGTATGGCCATAAATTATCAGGACTTCGTCATTCCCAAAGCACCATTTTTAAGGACAAAAACAAAAATGTATCAATTTCTGAATGCCAAACACCTGGGAAAATTCCTTTCTCACAATTGCTGCCCACTTCTATTTTGAATGAATGGATGAAATGAATTATTGATGAAGTTTTTTAAGTCGAGTGTTTTGAATTATGGCAAATTCCTTATTATGTCATCAAATATGTGTCCTTATGTGACCCACAAATCTATTTGAGGTTCTTCCCATTAGTGTTTTATTAAAGTAATTTTTATAAGACTGTGTAATGTATATGTGTCCTCTTAACATGATAAAAAATAATACATATTTTTTCTTTCTGCACACTTGTCCTTGAAGATTAAGAAAAATTCACAAATTTAATCATTCTCTTACTATAAATTTATATAAATGCAGGCTATTTAAAACATGATCAAGTGAATAATAATCCCATTTGAGCCGTTTTTCATTATGTTACAGATTTCCTTTTACTTTTAAAATTATTAATTTAAATTAATAAAGAATGGCCAAATAGCAGAATGAAATAACTAATAGTATGTGTAGTCCTCTGTAATTAAAAGTTGTTTCTAGTCAATGTTTGTGACAAAGCTTTTAAAAGCAAGGGGAAAAAGATCTAGCTGAGTCAATGGAATATACAGACTAAACTGGTTGCTATTTTTTTTTTGTTAATAAAATCATTACTGATTTCTTGTATGTTGTACTGTATTAAAAACTAATATATCATTAGTATTGGCTCAGTGCCTATGATTCTTTGAAACCTGATATCAGTATTATAAAAATAATCATCATGGCCACTGTAGCATCTCTTTAGCCAAGCCATTTTCAATTATATTTTAACTAAACCTCAAATAAAGAATTTTCTAGGGCCTGTACCTTATATCTGGTTAAGCCTTGTGACACAATTATTCAATACTACTCAGGAATTATTTGGTTTTGCTTGTTCTTACCAATTTAGTCTTACTTAGAAAGATTCTTTTTCCTATAAAATTGAAATGGTGAGATAAGAGGTAATAAACTCAGCTAGAGCTTATTGTCCTTTTAAGTATCTCAGCTCAGATACAACTTTACCAGCTACATCAGCTCTGTCAGGAGCTATGGGCAGACCATAGACCATGGGCAACCAAAGTACCAAGTTTTCTTGCACAGCCAGGGGGTGAAGCTGCAGAGAAAGCAAGTCCACTCTGATGGAAGAGAATATACTAGCATACATACTACCCTACTTCACAAAACTGACAGATTCTTATTATAAAGTAAGAATAGAAATAATTGTAACTGAGGACTTCATGTTACTTTGGCCTTTAAGTTACTTGGCTTATTCCTCAAATCTAACAGCATGAAATGTATTATTTTAAGAATAAGGAAAATGAAGCCTTAGAGAGTTGATAGAAGTACCCCCAGGTAACTGTACAACTGGCATAGTTGGCCTGGAGCCCAGGTCCATCTTCACATCACCTTCCTCCCACTCCACTATGGCCAAACCCTGTATGAAAATTTGAGCATTTAGCTTGTCTCCAAAATTTTATTATTATAATCTGAGTTATCCAAGTTTTATCAGGGGTTTGCTTGGTTAACTACGCATTTCCAAAATATCACATTGTCTTCAGTATATTGAAAAGAGCAGAAGGGTCTCAGGAATGTGTAGAGAGGGCAGCCCCTCAGTGGTTTGGCGCCACCTTCAGCCCAGCATGATCCTGGAGACCCGGTATCGAGTCCCACATCGGGCTCCCTGCTTGGGGCCTGCTTCTCCCTCTGCCTGTATCTCTGCCTCTCTCTCTCTCTCTCTCATAATAAATAAGTAAAATATTTTTTAAAAAGAATGTGTAGAGAAAATATATGAAATATTGTTTAGAGAATTCCAGCCATGATAAGATGCACCCTTAAGAGAGTGAGAGTAGGCCTGAGGAATATTTAAGCCATTAATTAGAAAATGTTTAGCAACTGATAGAAATGGGGGATAAGTGACCAGGAAGAGTCAAAGATTATACTTTAAATTCTGGCCTAAGGTACTGGTTAGGTAGTGGTGTCAATACTGAGAATGGAAAACACTAGAGGAAAAATAAGAGGAGAAAGTAAATGTGTCTATCAGAAATCTAAATAAAGATGCACGTGAAAAATAAAAGAAAAACCTTGGCTGGAGATACAGATTTGGAGGGTCATTGACATACATATAGGCTAAAAAGGAAAGCATTCAGTACTTTTGGACAAAGAGGAATAAAAACTTACTAGGATGGAGATTAGGACTGCTGTGGATTATTGAATAAATAATAAAAATACATTGAAATTAAGACAGTGACATTTTTGAATCAAGGTCTGAGTACTGGAGCAGATTTAGATTCCTGTAAATTCTAGAATATGGTCATATTTTGTTGGGGTAGAATAAATAGTAAAGTCATTTAACGTGAAGAAATCAAGACAAGGAAAAGCCATATATGACTAATGTATGAATGTTGAAATCGAGGAAAGTAATGCCAGTTCTTGAAATATGGATAGATTTATGGTATTAAGCACTTGGAAGGTACTAGAAGAAAGTGATAAATATGAGAAAGTACTGGTAGAGTCAACTAGGATAAGCCACAAAAAATAGGTTCTTTTCTAAAGAGTAGTAAGGATCTCCACTTCTGTGGATGATCTGTTAACCAATACCTTCAGCTTCTGCCTCAATGCTTGTCTCCCTAGGTTTTGTCACTAGCTGATCCTTGGGACTGAATAATGCCTCACTTCTCAGCATAGTGTTTGAACGCAGAATCAACTCCTTGTTAGTGTGTTCTTTGAAATATCTTTCTGTTCAACATGATGAGTTGTTTAGGGCATCACACACACACATACACACACACACACTCACAATGCATGTACAACTTAGTATCTTCCTAATAAGTTATATAAAAATGTGTGGAGAACTTTAATATGCATCACCCTTCTTTTATTCCTACATAATCCCTCTCTTTACATGAATTAAAATAGGAGACTTTATAGTGTATCTTAAAAATAGTGTTACTATATAAAAAGCACAGGGAGTAATAATAGATATGACTAGTACTCAGTAGATGTTAGTCCCATGCTTTGGCAAATTCTTAGAGCTACAAGGGGAAAAGTACCTGGGGGCAACCCAAAATTTCCCCATTGTAGAGATGACCCATGGATCCCAAATCAAATACTGACTCACCACATAAATTTGTAAAGACAGTTTAGTTCTAAAATGATTGTGTGAGACTAGCCGCCATTTTTATATGCTTTTGACCAAAATAGTCCTTTAATATCTGCAGTCTACCCTTCAACCAAAAAGCAGAAATGAAAAAGATAAACAAGAATAGTGATGAACAAACATGAAAACTCTCAGTCAAATCAAGTAGATTACAGCATTAGCATAAGTAGGTAAAACAAAGTAATAAATACATAATATGATCTAAGATAATGACAAGTGTGCTGAATCCTAATAAAGTCAATTAAGTGGTAAGAAAATGTTCCATGACTATTCTATTCTAGAAGGGAGAGCTTCTCTAAGGAGGTGACCTTTGAGCAGATACCCAAATAAAAAAAGCTGAATCACATGAATATGAATAGAAAAACATTCCAAATAGTCACAGCCAGTGTAATACCATGGTTTTGATACATTTGAGGTGGGGAGTAAAAGTTCTCTCGAGTTTGAAAGATTCTAACAATTTTAATCTGTTGGTAGGTATAAGAAAGCTTCCTATTAAATCAATTGGGTTTTCAACACTATCCCTGCTTCTATATCCTCTCCCACTCCCTACCATGGCCTCCTCTATTATCCAGCTGAGACCACAGGGGCTGGTAATATTTCCACTTTAAATGTTCGGTAAATTTGTCACTGAAACCACCTGTCCCTGGAGACCTTGTTTATGGAAGTTTTTAAATTACAGATTCAATTTCTTGAATAGATATGCGGATATTTAGACTATCTCTTCTTGAGTCAGTTTTAACAGTTTGCATCCTTAAGGAATTTGTTCATTTCATCTAAGTATTTGAATTTATGGGCATTTTTATCTTAATGTTTCCTTATACTTTTAATGTCTATAGAGACAGTAGTAATGTCTTCTTAATCACTAATATTTATAATTGATTTTTTCTCTTTACCAATGTAGTTTGGAGGTTTATCAATTTATGGATCTTCTCAAAGAAGCAGCTCTTGTTTCCATTGATTTTCTATAATGTTTTGTGTTTTCAATTTCATTTATTTCTTCTCAATTATATTCCTTTCTTTTCCTTGATTTAGTTATATTTGACTTTTCTTTCTCTATTTTCTTAAGGCAAACCTTATATTCTAATATTAGATCTTTTTCTTTATTAGTATTATTTTTTAATACTATGATATAAATTACTCTCTGAATGCTGTTTTATGTTTATCACATATATTTTGATATGCTATCTTTGATTTATATATCCAGAAGTGCGATTATTGGATCATATGGTAGTTCAATTTTTAATTTTTTGAAGAACATCCATACTGTTTTCCACAGTAGCTGCACCATTTTACATTCCCAACAACAGTATATAAGGGTTCCAATTCCTCCACATCCTCACCAACACTTGTCATTTTTTTTATAATAGGCATCATAACAGGTATGAGATAATAACTATTGTGATTTTGATTTTCATTTCTCTGATAATTAATGAAATTGAGCACCTTTACATTACTTGTTAACTATATGTCTTCTTAATCTCTAAATTTTTTGGCCATTTTTAATCAGGTTGTTTGTGAGGTTTTTTTTTTTTTTTTTCTTTTTTGCTGTTGAGTAGTAAGAGATTCTTATATATTTTTGATGTTAATTCCTTATCAGATAGATGATTTGCAAATATTTTCTACCATTCCACAGGTTGTCTTTCCAATCTGTTGATTACTGTGCAGAAGTTTTTAGTTTGATATAGTCCACTTGTCTAATATTTGGTTTTATTGTCTGTTCTTTTGTGTGTTAACTTCATGAAATCATTGTCAAGAACACCATCAAGAAACTTTTCCCCTATGGTTTCTTCCAGGAATTTTAGAGTTTCAGGTCTTATGTTTAAGTCTTTAATCCATTTTCAGTTGATTTTTGTGTGCAAGAAGGTTTTTTTTGTTTTTGTTTTTGTTTTTACCATTTTTAAAATAAACTTTAAGACACTTTGGATTAGCAATATTTTATTTACTTACTATCTTCAGCAATTAAATTGTTCTTTTTGTAGCTATTCAAGATCATATTTTTAAAATGACTGCTTTAATATTTATGGAGGTCTTTAAATTATTGATTACTTCAGAATTTTATCTGGTTAAAAGCTAAAAATGTCAGGAGTTTACACGTGACACCACTGTGAACTCCTTTGGGCCTTGACACCCCTAACAGAGATAGGAACTCCTTACTCTATGCCACCAGATGATCTGATGCCTGAAGGGATTATATTTATAGCAGAGCACTGTTACTGATTGTTGGCATGCTTAATTTGTCCATGCATGAAAGAGTTTTGAGCTCTTTGTATCTCAATAGTGATATAGTTCTTGGCACAGCATATATATTTAATCAATGTTTGTTGAATATGTGTCAAAAAAATACTTTGCAAATAATTTAAGCACTCAACTTCATTTTTGACATTGTTAAATGATACAATTCTACAAAAATCACTAAAGATCTGTTTGTTTTGTTTCAATTTTCTCTTCCACTGCAATTACTAAGTTGAAACTATAACTATCTTGCAAATTCAAATCAATTCAGCAAATAGGTACTAAGTACCTCTTATTTTGGTAAATACAATGATGAAAAGATGATCTTAAGTAGTTACAATCTAAGAGCAGAGATAAGTACAAATAACATTGAAATGTAGGCAGAATGTGAAAAATATAATAAAATATCTAATGCAAAATAATGTATTAACACAAAGAAAGAATATTCCTTCTATAAATCTTCCTGAAGAAATTTAAATGGGTGTGATTCATATACTTTATGTCAGAGAATATGAAAAAGGATATTTCAAGAATATAAAATAAGGAGGGACGCCTAAGTGGCTGAGTGGTTGAGTGTCTTCCTTTGGCTCAGTGATCTTGGGGTCCTGGGATCAAGTCCCACATCAGACTCACCATGAGGAGCTTGCCTTTCCCTCTGCCTCTGTCTTATAAACACATAAATAAAATATTTTTTAAAAAAAGAATATAAAATAATGAGATAAAGTGATCAAAAATTGGTAAAGAAGTTTTATTCAGATAAAATATAGATATCTTAATCTTTAATCAGAGAAGGAAAGAAAATGTGTGTGCATCTGTGTGCACACACATGCTCAACCTCATTAAAAACAGTGAAAATCCAACCTAGAGTAGTGGCAGTGGAAACATACATTACCATAAATGTAAGAAATGTCATGGAAATGAAACTCAAAGGCACACTATCTGCACATAGCCTGATGCTTGAGAATAAATACAGTAATCAAGAAAGAACAGAAAAAAAGAATGAGAGCTCTGAGGATGGAATACTGTATAAAAATATCTATTTGGGAGACAAGATAGTATTTAAATTTTGTAAACTGATTTAAATTACAGTTGGCACAAGGTTTTACACTATAAATTTTAATGTTTAATAATGTTATGAGCTAAAGGATGTTTTTTCTAATTTCCTCTTTATTGTGGATTTTTAAATGGAATTTAGGGTACTAAAGTTTTTAAGGGTTTGTGGTTGTTAATTACTATATCCGCTTCCTTTGTAATTTTGTAATTTATATAAAATACTCTTGCACCTGCCAATAAAGTGATTATAATTGCCTCATCTTACCTTTTCTTATTTCATGTTATACGCAAAAATCTCCAGGTATTAATAAAATTTTTTAAGTCATGGAATCAATGACTTTTCTGAAAGCCACGGGAAATATATAACCCCTAGCAATTCTGTACTTTGTGAGCACACTACACCTTGCATCAGGACACTCATAAAAGTGCATAATCTTCTATTGCTTTATTGCCTCTTTGTGTTGTAGCCATTAAAAAACCAACTTAAAATGTTTCTGGAGAATTAAAGTATGATGCTATGCCTTAGATCCTATTTTATAACTTTTTAGTAATGTGTCCCATAAGTTCCATTGCTATAGCTTCATAATAACATTTAGGAGGGTTTGTGCCAGTACCTTTTCATATTAAAATTTCAGTTTACACATAAGTGCTTAACTGTTTGATTTGTAAAGAGAAAATTGAGCAAGTTAATCCAACAGTACCTTCAATTTCTTTATGTGAAAATCAAGCATCAAAGTAAAAGGGACTTGGCAGATAATTCAGTTTATTTCTCTGCCTATAGGTAAATCTCTACCTAAGCTGACATATATGTTAAAGATCCAAGGACCTACAGGTTATTTAGCTCTCCAGTAACAGATTTTCAAGTCCTTCAAGTACTTGACCTTCTTCTAACGATTCCAATGACTTTCAGTTACTAGTAAACTATAATCATTGCACTCCCCCCACCCTCTACATTGAAATACTCATATATCTGAAGAGCAGCAGCAAGAATCTATCAGGTATCTCTTCTCCTGCTTAAATTTTATATATATATATATATATATATATATATATATATATATATTCCTCTTTTTTAATTTTTTAAAAAGATTTTATTTATTCATGAGAAACACAGAGAGAGAGGCAGAGACATAGGCAGAGAGAGAAGCAGACTCCATGCAGGGAACCCAACGTCGAACTCGATCCTGGGACTCCAGGATCATGTTCTGGGCTGAAGGCAGACGTTCAACTGCTTAGCCACCCAGGTGTCCCTATATATTTTGTCCTTTATTGCAAACTTTCAAATTGTATTTTTTTAAGGTATCATCCAAGAAAAATAGTTTCATGAAAAGGTGTCATACTAAAACTAATGACTTTATGAAAGACTTCTCAATATTTTTAACTGGATGAAGTAGACATTATAAAATATCTTGTGAATATAATAAGCAGATATGTTTCACTTTAAAGTATAATGATATATCTTTAAATGTGCATATTCTTTTTGCTTTTTGATATAAAACACAAATTTTCTTTCTAGTTTATGATTAACATCTCTCTGCCTTCTGGGCAGTTATTGTAATTCTTAAAAATACTAGTAGGGATTTTTAATCAGTAATAGGCCACTACTGGACCCATCATATTGCTTCCACAATTCAATTTTTCTCATTAGTATTTATTAGTAGATATTCTTCTTTGATGCTTTCATCATAGTTTCCTTTGCACTCAAGCATATCCTTGTACATTTTCCCAAGTTTGCAAAGTTCTAGCTACTACAATTTTGTTTTCTAACTGGTTTGAGCTGTGCAATTACAATTGTAAACATAAGCCTTTCCATGTTTCAATATTTGTTGTTATTTTAATCAGAAAAGTATACATGATAGACTATGTAATGAATATATGTTACTTTTTTAGTTTTTCATTGAAAATAGCCAATTTTAATGAAGCATGTAATTAAAAACTCCTATACATTTAGTGTCTCTGTCTTTGTTCCCATTTGTAGTATGACTTAAAAAACTTCTTAGGAAAGCCAAAAAAAACAAAAAACAAAAACAAACAAAACAAAACAAAAAAACTTCTAAATATATCTCTTTGATGGGTCATTCCATTTTCTGACCGTCTCGACTCCTCCCCTGTCTGACAGCTGCCAAGGAAAGAAGATGTGAAACTTGTCATTTTTCTTTCACCCACTGTGATAAACACATGTTTTATTCATTTGTACCTCAATTCTTCTGTGAAATTGCTCAGGAAAGTACAATAAGAAAAATAGAATATAATGTATTGTTGATAAAGACAATTATTCTTGCAGGACTAGAACAGCATTTTCTAAAAATCAATTGATTCAACTATTTAACTTTAATTAAAAATAATGTGTCATTTTGTGATAGTTATAAAATTATCTGTTTTAAACATCAAAGCATAAAATAAACTAGAAAAATAACACTATTCGTAATTACCAAAAAGTCATTTCAATTTTGTACAGTTTTCATGCAGTCATTAGATCAAAAGTTCAGAAAATATTAAAAGGATCACCTTGAATACTTTTAAGCAGAGGGTTTTATTTATTTATTTATTTATTTATTTATTTATTTATTGAAGCAGAGGATTTTAAGAGAAAAAGTGAATATTATGCAACTTTAATATTTAAAAAAGAGAGAAATTTATAGCCAGAACTTATGTAAGGAAAATCTGATATAAAAATAGACTCTTGGGTTTATTGATTATTGCTGTTGCAAAGCAGTGAAAATATTGTTTTTTTATTTTTTTATTTTTGAAAATATTGTTAAATCTGTTGAAGAATGGATAAAAAGGTTTAGTAACTAAATGTACTGAACATTAGACCACATAATTTATGTACCTTATTTAGTATTCACAAAACATTATGAAGTAGATTTATAATTCTCATTTTAGGCATAAAGAAAGAGAGGAATTTAAATATGTTTCCCAACGGCACATATCTAATAAGCAGACACTATTATATTTAAAACTGTGTATATCTCACTATGGAATCCATCTAATGTCCACTATATGACAAATGCGTAATCAAGAGGAAACACAGATGTCAATGATTTATTTACACTATATCAAATATATGTAAGTGCTTAGTGTATTTTTAATGATTCAATGAACTCATCTTTTTATGCAACAAAAATCACTGAACACACATGAGAAGATGAATTATAAAGGCAGAGAATTTACTTGATGACAAAAATTCCAACACTGTGGATGGAGAGAATGACAAAGTCCATGAATAATACCATGCTAGAGACGCAAGCCGTGAAATAGTGCAGTTTCTACTGTTGACTCATTAGCATGAATTAAACAAACAAAACTTTTATTTATGCCAGTTTTGATATTTAACACATATCTTTAGATATTCTATTATTTATTAGAAAAAGAGCACTCTGATCACCATTTTGGTGATTATAGTCAAAGAGAATGTTGACAATTTATAGATGTTTGCAAGGAAAGTACCTAAGGAAAAGGCTGAGGAGATGCAGGTGAGAGATCCTGTGTTCTAGTGGAATCGATTATTGGTCCAGATATCTCACTTCTCCAAGGTAATATTTGTAGTATTTGTAGTTTTGACATGGATTCTTGTTGGTCAGAATTTCCATCACTACCATTGGATTTTGGGCTTTGAAATGTGACTTGCTTGGACCAATAACATATTAATAATGTGACTTTAGTGGAAGCTTGACAAGGATGCGCTTGGTGTTTGTCTGTTGTGCACAAATGATTTGCAATAAGAACAATACCCAGATAGTCAGAATCTCAACATGGTTTACATGGGGCATTCCATATGCTCTGGGCAAATTCTGTTTCCAGAATGTTGTTCCAAAAATTCGAGAATAGGATACATAAAGAACAGATTCCAATCCAACCTGAAGTTTAGAGCCTGAAATCCAGCCTATTCCTGTCAAGTTGTAACTGCCACAAGAATACTGAACTTGAAATTAAATTACTGCTTGAAATCATTAAGTTTGGAGTTATGGCAGTAACTAACCAATACCATTGTTAATAAAGCCTGTGATTGCTATGATTGAACATATTTTTTAGGAACCCTCACATTTGAAGTTTAGATAAAATAGGGCTATCAAAGGGGTCATTTACTTTTTTTGGGTACAATGGAATTAGAGATTATTAAATATACCAAAAGGAATAATACCAAAAGAATAATTTCTTTAAGGATTGAGGTATGATGATCAATAGATTCTGAATTCATGTTAGATCAATGTTTGATAGGTGCCAGGGAATATGCTAGTGCTAGTAAACGAGGTCTAAGACTCAGCCCATCATACTTAGAATTTAAATTTCAGTATCATTAAGAATATCATTTTATAATTTTTTTCTCTTTTTTTAAAGATTTTATTTATTTATTCATGAGATACACAGAGAGAGGGAGAGAGAGGCAGAGACACAGGCAGAGGGAGAAGCAGACTCCACGCAGGGAGCCCGACGTGGTACTCGATCCCGGGACTCCAGGATCATGCCCTGGGTGGAAAGCAGGTGCTAAACCACTGAGCCACCCAGGGATCCCATTTTATAATCTTTTCTGAAATATTAGTGTTATACACTGCTACATTTATTATAATTAGTGGTTCAGACTATAAATCAGCAGCACAACCAAAATCCTGAATTCAGGGATAGGGAATTTGGTAAAATAGCTAATTTTTGACAAAAGTATGACATTTTTCTTCTTCAAAATTTTAAACTGGACACTGCCAGTTCTCAAACTGACTTTTTAATGCTCTCATTTTCTGCAGGACAATACTTCTTAGAAAGGTGTTGGGGACTCCAGCTGCTTCTTTTCCTAAGTCCCTGCCTTTAAGTTCTTACCTAGATCCACAGATTCAATTATGACTCTGTCAAACTAATCCCTATGTCTCTATTTTTCTTCTCTCTCCAGTGATTTTTTTTTTTTTACCTGCTCTGCCACTAGTTCCTCCATTCCTAAAACTCTCTCTTTGAAGTTTTCTATCACTGATGATGGTACACTCTTCTCCCTACCGCAAAGGTTTTAAATCAACTGTTAATCTTTGATTGCATATGGTTGAAAGAAATAAACGTGTATAGTCAGGTAGAAATTTTTAGTCAATCTCCTCTTTTCAGTTACCATTACACTGTCTTGAATCTGGATTGTATCCCATTTAAACCACTACTATAAATTTTTAGTTGTATTCTCCATTAGATTAATCACCTTAAAACTGTGGGACTCTGTAGAAACAGACTTATTTTCAATGTCTCCTGGTAGCCTATTAAGTAAGGCAAGGCAAGTACATAGACCATATCTTGGCACTCAGGATATCCTTAATTTTAATACACCTGTCTATCTATAAATGATTTTTTGTTAATCTTTATTTATCTTCATTACTAGAACATACTTTGTGTTACCTTGCTTTGGATTCTTACTGATATTACTTCCTTAATTTACAGCAACCCTCCATTCATCCCATCACTTAATATTCTTTTGCAGTTTTTCAAAGGTATTTCACATGTGACATATTCTCTATAAAGCCTTTACTTTTATCTCTAATACAGTAAGCTAATGGAGCATTGTTCACTGTGGTTCCTCATGATTTTGAACTACAATAGCATTCATGATAGCCAGTTAGATATTATAATTATTTTGATAATTATTTCATATTTTCACAAGGTCAGGGGCATTACCTTAAATTAAAATATATATATATATATATATATATATATATATATATATATACAGGGGGATCCCTGGGTGGCTCAGCAGTCTAGCACCTGCCTTTGGCCCAGGGTGTGATCCTGGAGTCCTGGGATCTAGTCCCACATCGGGCTCCCTGCGTGTAGTCTGCTTCTCCCTCTGCCTGTGTCTCTGCCTCTTTCTCTCTATAACTCATGAATGAATAAATAAAATCTTTAAAAATAATAATAAATTAAAGTAAAAAAATGAAAATCATATATATACACTAAAACTCCTGCATTTGTTAGCATGTGTCTCATATCACTGTAGTGCAGTACATTATTACTGAATTGAAATTAAAGATAATGTAGGAGCTATAATTCTACATACTAGATTCTAGCTACTTTAAAAGAAATAATAATAACTTGCATTTATTGAGGGTTTACTATGTGCTTGGCACTTTATAAATTGAAACAACACTAAGAGCTTGGTTGTATAATTTAATCACCTTTTACAGACAAGGAATCAGAGGTAAATACAGTAAGGTAAATTTACTTGCCCAAGATAGTACTACTATTAAGTGGCTGAGAAAGGATAGAAGTGTAAGTGACAAGGACCTGTAGCCCATGTCCTTCCTGTTCCTCACAACATAACTGATGTGAATTAATGGATTAAAGACTTGAATTTAGGACATAAACCCATAAAATACCAAAAAGAAAACATAGGCTGTAAAGTTCTTAACATCAATCTTCACAATGATTTTTTGGATCTGACTCCAAAGTCAGGGGAACAAAATCAAAAATAAGCAACTGAGACTATATCAAACTAAAAAGCTTCTGCCCAGCAAAGGAAACCACCAACAACTATATCAAACCATCAATAAAATGAAAAGGCAATTTACTGAATGGGAGAGAATATTTATAAATCTTATATCTGATAAGGAATTGATATCCAAAATATACAAAGAATTCCATATAACTCAATAATAACAACAAAAAAACATCTAACTTTAAAAAGTGAACATCTGAATGGGTATACAATACCAACACATACACAAAAAGACGCTCAACATCACTAATCATCAGAGAAATGCAAATCAAAACTTTTTCTATTTTTATGTGATCTCTCATAACAATAAGATACTACATCACATCTGTTAGAATGGTTAGTATCAAAAAGACTAAACATAACAAGTGTTGGCAAGGATGTAAAGAAAAGGGAGTATTAGTGCTCTTCTGGAGGGAATATTAATTGGTACAATCATGATGGAAAATAGTGTGGAGTTTTCTTTAAAAAATTTAAAAAAATAGAACTACCATATGATCCAGCAATTCCATTCCTGGGTCTCTATCCAAAGGAAAAAAGTCCACAAATTTGAAAAAGATACATGCACTCCTATGTTCACTGTATCATTATTTACAATCTCCAATATATGGAAATAATCTAAGTGACCATTGACCTATGAATGGATAAAGAAGATATAATATCCACACATACCCCCCCCACACACAATGGAATACTACTCAGTCATAAAAAGGAATACTATCTTGCCATTTGTAACAACATAGATGGACCTTGAGAGTGCTATGCTAAGTGAAATAAGACAGAAAAGAAAAATACTGCACTATTTCACTTATAAATATAATATATTTTTTAAAGATTTTATTTATTTGAGAGAGTGAGTGAGTATGAGTGATGGGGAGGGCAGAGGGAAAGGGAAGAGCAGATTCCCTGCTGAGCAGGGAGCCTAATTCAGGACTCAATCCCAGGACACTGGGATCATGACCTGAGCTGAAGGCAGACACTTAACCAACTGAGTCACCCAGGTACCCTTATAAATAAAATCTAAAAAACACTACATAACAAAACCCAGACTCACAGATTCCTGAGATTAGAGTGGTGGTTTCCAAGGAGAGGGGCAAAAGTGGTGAAAAGGATCAAGAGGTAAAAAGTTCTAATTATAAAACAAATAGTCATGAGGACGTAATGCACAGCATGAGAACAGAGTCAATAATATAGTATTAACTGTGTATGGTGACAGATGGTGACTAGACTTATTGTGATGATCAATTCACAATGTACACAAATGTTGAATTGCTATTTTGTATAAATGAAACTAATATAATACTTTTTGTCAATTATACTTCAATAAAAAAGTGACTTTATGTGCTTGTGAAGAACCAGTAAAAATGTTATAATACATTGTAAGTCATTGAGTCTGGGACTCTAATCTGATTATACTGTCTACAGATCTTTAAAAGTTGGTACAAATGACAACTAAATCTAATAAAATCTAATCTGAGCAAGGAATTATTGAGTTTTCCAAATCCATTAAGAAACCTAATGGCCATGTGTTATGAACTAAGGCAAATTGTGTAATCTAATTTTGTTTTTTAAATGAGTCAGGTCAGTGTTATCTTCAAAAATGTCTTTTTCGTTATTAACTTTTAAAAGCGACAATAATAAGCATCATTACATTACGAAAGTACTGCATCAAGATTACTAAATCTCTGATCTTTAATTTGAAAAGGGATCACTGTAAACTAGCAGAAGTCAAGCCTAAGAGCAGGGTGCAATTAGCAGGGCGATAGCCTATGCATTTGGCAAACCCACAAAGAAGTACAAGAGGAAATAAAAATAATGCAAAATTTCCGTAAATATCCATGAAATATATTAAGTTAGGCTTTTTTGGAAAAGTTTATTTTTTTTTATTTTCAGCTTTTTATTGTGTTTTTCTATTTTTCTGTGGTCTCTCAGAACAAACTAAATTTGCCACTTCAATAAAGAAAACATACCTGCCTTGGGGAGCCTTTCCTAGATAATAAGATACAGCAACAATTCTTCCAATGCAATTTTATTTTCATTTGAATCTCAATGCAGCAAAAGGTATTTTTAAAAATATAAAATGATCTCACATGGTGCCTGGTATATACTTATTAGGAGGACAACCCCAAAAGTGCCTATGTGCGTATGCTCCCATGCAGATTTTTCCATCTCCCATTCAGTGAATCATTCAGAAAGATGTTAAACATCATTACAATTGTACTGTGATGGGCACTAAAGAAAAACATGATTCCTTGTTACCAGTAGTTTGTAGTTTACTGGATGATACTAAATATTATCATTACTACAAAAGCTAATATTATAGGAGCTGTGGTTATGAAAGCATACATTTTGAAGCATATTTCATAAACATCTACTCCATTCTTAAGTCTTTAGGGAAATGCTCAGAGTCATTCAAGCTGAAACATGAAGCATGAGTAAGAATCCAACAGATAGACATGTGAGAGTATTAGGAAAAATATTACAGGGACACCTGGGTGGCT
Source organism: Canis lupus baileyi (assembly GCF_048164855.1). Lineage (NCBI taxonomy): Eukaryota > Metazoa > Chordata > Mammalia > Carnivora > Canidae > Canis > Canis lupus. The sequence goes on along the minus strand of NC_132875.1, from coordinate 19,135,771 downwards.
CAGTGGTTGAACATCTGCCTTCGGCTCAGGACATGATCCTGGAGTCTCCGGATCAAGTCCCACATTGGGCTTCCTGCTTCTCCCTTTGCCTATGTCTCTGCCTCTTTCTTGTGTGTCTCTCATGGATAGATTGGATAGATAGATGATAGATAGATGATAGATAGATAGATAGATAATAGATTACACATGGTGAAGAAATTGTACAAAAGACTAGATATCTCAAAAAGTGAAAAGAGTAGATCTCAATTGTCCTCCTATCACTCAAAAATAATAATTATGTGACATGACAGAGGCATTAGCTAAGACCACAATGGCAACCATTTGCAATATATAAATGTATCAAATCACATGTTGTACACCTTAAATGGTGTTATATATGAGTTATATCTCAACCAAAAAAGAGTTAATTATAGCTGGAGGTTAGATTCAAATTGGGATATGGGTACAGGGAAAAGATGAGGTTAGAGAGGGAAAGAGAATCAGGCTGAGAACCTGGTCACTTATCTTTTAGCTAAAAGAAGCAGCTGGAAAATATTCACAAGGACTAAGATATAACCATATTTATGGATGAAAATGCTGGCTTGGTCTGCAATAGATCATTTTTTTTCCTTAGAGGTGAGAAAGTTAGAAGTCAATATACTATTAAAACAGACCACTGCTGGGACACCTTGGTGGCTCAGCGGTTGAACGTCTGCCTTTAGTTCAGGGCATGACCCCGGAGTTCCTGGACCAAGTCCCACATCGGGCTTCCTTCATGGATCCTGTTTCTCCCTCTACCTATGTCTCTGCCTCTCTCTCTCTCTCATAAATAAATAACATATTTTTAAAAATTAAAAATAAATAAAACAGACCTCTACCATAAAGAGTGATGGTGAAACTTAAATAAGTGAATGAGCTAAAATCAATAAGTTAGAAGGAGAAAACAACTTCATTTTTATTACCATATATTCAACCTTACTCTTATCATAACTTCTCTCCATTCTGAAAAATATCTTGGTTAGACCCCACACTTTCCCAGGCACTTTAAGGTGCTAAAGAACAATATCATTTTCAACAAGAAAAAGTTCATTTTAATATCAAAATATCAACCTCATCCAAATAAATCTTTGTTCATCTAGCTTGTCTTGTCCAGGAAATTCACCAATACTGGGGAGATAGGAGCAGCCATACTCTTCCGTCAGGTTTTAAATAAATGAAGGAAAGAATGGTAAGGTATCAAAGACAGTTCTTCTTGAGTAGTGTTGCTATAATCTGGAGTAGGTGCAACCAATGTCTATACCACAGACCCTTGAATGCTGGTTATTTCCCTGAAGGTTATTTTGTAGATTCAGAGATATCTTTAGTCATGTCCTGAAGACCTTCTCCTTACCACCCATTTCCTAGCGAGGCGATGACAGTTACATGGCTTTAGAATTACTCTACCTTATCTATCTGTCAGGAATGGATCTAAAATATAAACCACACCTTCCAGCTATGATGTGCAAAGTAGTCCTCTTGAGAAGAGTAGGCTAAAGATTGCTTAAATCTAATCCTCTTGGATTGAGATTAAGGAAGGGGGTTGGAGAGTAGGTATGTGCACATTGGTATTCTAAACATTCTGAAAAATCCCCTTACTTTCCCCATGGATTATTTCACTTTCTAGCCTGAAGGATAGTGAAGGATAGGCTATGGGGTTCTCATTAACAAGCACTACAAATGTGCTTAGTCTCTCTTTTTAGAAAATGAGGGTAATTATTTTCCCCATTTTCAATAGCATTGGGGATCATCTTAAAGTGAAACAATTATTGAAGACTTATTTTACATATCTCCAGCAGAAGGAAGTGGTGGCAGAGATTCAGTTATCTTTAGGATACATAATCCGTAGGATTTAGGGGCACCTGGGTGGCTCAGTGGTTGAGCGTCTGCCTTTGGCTCAGGTTATGATCCCGGGGTCCTGGGATCAAGCCTGCGTCAGGCTCCCCACAGGAAGCCTGCTTCTCCCCCTGCCTGTATCTCTGCCTCTATCTCTGTGTCTTTTATGAATAAATAAATAAAATATTTTTTAAAAATCAGTAAGATTTAATGAAGAGGTATAGGGTGAAAGGTAAGAAGAAGTCTGACTAGACAACATAGGGAGAAGAAAAGGCACAGATCAAGAAGCTGGTGCTCATTTCTTAACTGATTGTATTGTCCCGGGAAAGGGAAGTACCTGAAAACAATGAAAACAGCAGGTATAATATATAAGGTTCCTCCATTCTGCTACTAACACTGATGGAAATATCATTGTATCTGGAAATACATATATAAATTTATCAAAAGAGGTGACTGAGCTCCGTGTGAGGCTCCATGCTCAGCGTGAAATCTGCCTAAGATTCTCCTCTCAGGAGCATCTGGGTAGATCAGGGGTTGAGTGTCTACCCTTGGCTCAGGTCATGATCCCAGGGTCATGGGATCAAGTCCCACATCAGCTCCCTGCTCAGTGGAGAGTCTGCTTCTCCCTCTGCCCCTTCCCCCTGCTTGTGCTCTCTCTCTATCTCCCATACCCACTCTCTTTCTCAAATAAATAAAATCTTAAAAAAAAAAAACCTCTCTCCTCTTTCCCTCTGCTCCTCCCCCGCCTCTCTCTCTCTCTCACTCTCTCATAAATAAATCGTAAAAAAAAAAAATTCTGCTATGCTCATGTTATAGAAAAAGATAGGTGACCATATTATGTACAAAACTGTCTAATAGTTGGCTATTCACCCAAAGGGATATGGGGGACATTCTAATCGAAGGTTCATGTCTAAAATAGATTCTGTCTTTCTGCATATAACTCTAAAAACACAAGTATCAGAAGAAATAATACAAATTATCCAGCCATAGAAAAATCTTTTATACAGGTTCTTTCATTATATATCAGCAGAGTTGCATACTTATAAAATGATATTGTTTTAACTTGAGCTATACATTCGAATAACTTCTGTCTTTTTACATCATATTCATTGGCTTAAACTCACATCTTTATTGTAATTAAGATTTTTTATTTTTATTTTTTAGTAGGCTCTGTGCCCAGGCAGAGCCCAACACGGGGCTTGAACACACAACTCTGAGGTCAAACCCTGAGCCAAGATCAAGAGCTGGACACCCAGCTCCTTGGAGCCATCCAGGTGCCCTTCTTGTAACTAAGATTCTTTTAAAGAATTTACAACTCTGTATTAACCTTTAAAACTATGCCTTTAGTAAAGTGATAAATACTATTTAGTGGTATTAATTTTTCTTGTATAGCATAAAAAAAATGCTACAGAAGTGATATTCTGCTCTTCAGTATCAATTAATGTCGTGTTAGTCTTCCAGGAATACTTAATTCAGAAACATTCTCATTTTTAACTCTCCCAAAATGATCCTTACAAAAGGAATACTGAATATGTTGCATTGCAGAAGTGGTGACAGTGTTCCAGGCAGTGTAAGTAAACTCCAGCTGAAAGGAGAGGAACCCCCAACATTCTGTATGAGCAGGTCTTTAAGCCCTTGTAAGGAAGCCACTCTGCAAAGGCTCTATTAACAGCTATCAGCTGTTTCTTTATCAAAGACATAGTTTATCCTCTTGGCCACCTATTTAATTTTTTTTAAGTAGAGATTTATAAAAGTGTACCTAAAATACATATAATGATCTACAGGTCCTTTTTTTTAAGTTTTTACTTAAATTCTAGTTAGTTAATAAACAGTGTAGTACTAGTTTCAGGTGTAGAATACAATGATTCAACACATCTGTACAATACCCTGTGCACCTCACAAGTGTGTTCCTCGATCCCCTTCACCTATTTTCTTATCCTCCCTACCCACCTCCCTTCTGGTAACTACCATTTGTTCTCTAGAGTTCAGAGTATGTTTCTTGTTTTGCCTCTATCTTTTTTTCTATTTGTTCATTTGTTTTGTTTCTTAAATTCCACATGAGTGAAATCATCTGGTACTTGTCTTTCTCGGATTTATTTAGCTTAGAATAATTCTCTTCTAGCTCCAAAGTGTACATTCATATCCATTGACTTTTTGATTTTTACAGACTTCATGGAAGGCACAAAAATGACATATTGTACACGTGGCAAAGGTGAGACAAAAATCGTGGAAAACAGAACTTGATCATCAAACAGCTAGTGAGCCACAGAATTGTTCTTAAGTGCTCCTCCGTTATTAAATCTAGGACACCATAATGAACTACTACTGTATAAAGGTAAAGAGCAGCTATTATGTTTACCACTGTACCACACCGCTAGAAGTATGGTGTAATTACAATGGCATAACTTTAATGTGGTCTAGGAAAGATGATAAAATATTTTCTTTCAGGATAGGAATAATTCTGACAGCTTAACTCTGAGACACCACTATTCTGCAAATACTGGTGATTTTCAGTATTATATTAATGAGGGTATTATTTACAAATATTTGAGCTTATGTCAACATTCTTATTAAAAGTTATTCCCAGCAATATTTATATTAAAATTAAAAGTAGATGGAAAAATACATGGAAAGTATTGGTTTCTAAATAATTTGTAACAAATTACATTTCTTTAAAAGAGTTTGAAGTTTAAATTTTATCAAATCCTTTTCAATACTGGGTTCTTAATTTTTCAGTTACCTCTCGTTTTCAGTGAATAACATGTAATCCATTCTTATTTAGATTTTTATTTCCCTAAGTTCTTAGGAGGTTGTACATTACTGGAAATGTGAAAGTAGATAAAATTGAAATTTCTGAAAAACATTAGTGCTAGTATTTTCATAAAAATGCACTGTTCTACTCAACACTTTAATACCCTATTATTCATTGTTATCCTTCAATTTAAAGTGTAGGATTTTAATAGGGTTGGAGTGGAAGGATTGGGCATATATTACTGTAATAATCTCATTTTTACTTTTACTAATTTCCATTTCCATTCTTAAGACCCTGAAGTAGTACATGATCTTTCAGCACTTTCAATATCTAAAAGTTTAGATATATAAATAGTTGTTTAAATATTTAGCAAACTAAATATTTGTTTCAAATTTTCTTATTCTTTAAGTATTTTCTTAGAAATTATATTTCTTAAGATTTTTGTTTACTTTTAAAGGTAGTATGTCACTATATGTTAACTAACTAGAATTTAAATAAAAACTTTAAATATTATGGGACACCTTGGTGGCTCAGTGGCTGAGCATTTGCCTTTGGCTCAGGTCATGATTCTGGGGTCCTGGGATCTAGTTCTGCATCAGGCTCCCTGCAGGGAAGCCTACTTCTCTCTCTGCCTGTGTCTCTGCCTCTGTCTCTGTGTCTCTCATGAATAAATAAATAATTTTTTTTTAAAAGCTTGAAACATTGACAAATGGTAGTATGTAAATAATAAAGATTTTATATCAAGTTTTAAAGATCTTATTTCAAGTACTTACTTTTTATCAGCATAGGTAAATTCATTTGACAATTATCCATATACGGGGGTCTTATGCACTATTTACAAACACAGCATCTGGAATTGAAATGCTTATTTATGTCCTTTATTAGCTGTGCAGGTTTTGGCTAGTTCGACCATTCTGTAGTTCAGATTCTTCATCTACACACAAGGATAATAATGGCAAATATAAAATAGGATTGTTAATATATGTTAATATATGCACAGACCTTAGCAGTGAGTCTCACTCAACCTGTGGTCCTTGGACAATATGTATTAAAAATGTCTGAGGATTACTGTGAAAAATACCAATTCTATCTTAACCGCCTAAAAAAATAAATATCTCTCTCCTTTTCTCTGTCTCTCTCTTCCTCTCTCCTCCTTGCTATCTCCCTCACCAGCTTCCCCAGTTCTTGCAGGTACCTTGATGATGGACTTCTAACCTCCAAAACTTTGAAAAAATAAATTTCTGTTGTTTAATCCACCCAGTCTATGGGCAGACTATTCACAGCTAACATTTATAAATTATACTAATTTTAGGCAAAGCAGATTTCAGAACAAGAAAATTTATTGGGGATGCAGAGGGGCATTACATAATGATAAAAGAAACAATTCCTCCAAGAAGATGTAACAATCATGAATACATATGCACCTAACAATAACATATCAAAATATATGAAATAAAACTGATAGAACTTCAAGAGAAATAGGTTATTTCTGGGTGGTGGGATTTCCTTAGCTGTCTTTTCCACATCACATGCAAATTCTTTGTCGATAATGGGTGAGTGATATGAGCCGTTACACTGGAAGAATTTTTTATCTAAAAATAGTGATTTTTTTTTCTAAAATACAGTACTTCTTCAGTGTCAAATTCCTCCAAGTAATACAAATTAGGAAGCAAGAACCCAGAAAAATTATAATGCATAAGCTCCATCTGAAATGGCTTATTTTATAACACTGAAAATGTATCAGATCATTGCCCTGATAGAAGGTTATCCTGAAATTAACTCATGACATTGCTAGAAAAGAATTATTTGTTAGTTTTAGGACAAGGGCTTTTAAGACACATGTATATATAAAAAATTATTCAGAAGAGTAACCATAACATGTTATTATTTTTAAAAATATCTAGTATTACATCAGGACTCAAATCTGGAAAACATTAATGGTAAGAGATGCAGAAAATCTTATTTCAACTTTTATTGTTTGTATATCATTTTACTTGAATTTACCTTCATGTGTGTTTATACATTTTTAAAAAGTCAGTTTGGGGAGGAAAAAAATTCTATGACTTATTTCACTTCTCTCTCCCCTACAAAAAAATAAAAGTTAAAAACAAAAATTTAAAAGAAAGTAACAACACTCCTCCTTACTTTTCAGAGTCTGCTCTTTTCTTCTACAAATAGATTTTAACCCTTTCCAAGTGTAGTAAATACACTTAGTGTCTTCATTTTTGTTTTTCATGTTTTTCTCATTATCTCTATCATTAAAATAAAAGGCCTTGACCTGCCAGTGGCTGGTGAGCCAACTGTCCCCTCAGAGGTGAGGGAGTCTGGATAGATGGTGAAGAGGAGGACTAAGAGGGGAAGGAAGGTGGCATAATGACAATAGCAAGCCACATGCCATCTTTTAATTACTGAAAATATGAAGCAAGTCTGGAAATCATATACTTTCTGTTGCTCAGTCTGGACCATGAATACTTCAACTTCTCTTAATAAAAAGGGAGAATAGATATATTGTTTAATTTTCTTATTTTAAGGGGATACGAGTGACAACTTTTTGACAAAGAATCATCCCCAAAAAACCACTGCTGGTCAACTATATCCATATAATCTCTTAATACATGTAGATTATTATAAACATTTTTGTGTTACGATGTGAGGGCAAATGAAATACTTTTTAAGAATTTTATTTTATACCAGGTATATTAAATAATTCAATCCTTCTCTCCTTCTCTCCTGCCCATATTCCTTCCCCTTCTCCATTTTTTTCTTTCTGTGAATCACCTTCAATACATATGTGAACTTGTCAAATTCTAATTCCTTGAGCTATTGCTTGTATGTATGTCCTTACAAAAAGCTCTAAAACCACGTCCCATTTCCAGAATTCTAACATCTGTTATGTCCCCATTGTTCTCAGGTCAAGCCTGCCCTTAACATCACTTTCTAATCCTCTACTTCTCTGAATTGATGAAGCGCATGAGACAATACAACACTCAGATGTACTTCAACTATGGCTTCCCCTACAGAATTATAATCATGCAAACAATAGTCCCTGGAATGACTTATTTGCTCACTTGTTTTCTAGTGGTGGCTGGCATGCTTACAGATTGCAGGTCCCATTTTCCTTTACTGCTGGACTAAACCAGACTTACATCTCCGAGTTTAACAATCCTGGGGAAATCTGCCTTTTTCTCTTTACTCTTCATAAATCAAGAGAAATTTGATGAGCTTTTCTTACATCTCATGTGCAACCCTGAACCAGATCCCATATTAGCATTATTCCTGAAGAAAATTAAGTCAGTTTAGAAATATAATTTTACTAATCATTCTCATCAGAATAAATGTTATGCATCTATCTTATTTATGTCATTACTCAAATGCTGCATGTTCAATTATAGATGAACAAAAGAACAGACAAATTATCTGTTTTCACATTGCCCAATTATAATTTTATTAATTGTGCCTTACTTTCTTTGCTTCTAAAGAAACTACGTTTCAGTCACGACCCACTTTTCACTCTATTTTTAATTGACAGTGTTATTTTCTTTCGATTAAATTGCAGTCACAAAGCACCTGAGGTAGAAGTCTAAATAATCTATGTTAACCTGATTATAGATGGTTATAATCATTTGGCAATTTTCATTATTTTTGTTATTTCTGAACATGGAAAAAATGAACAGGGAACCTAAGTGATACAATGGAAAGATGGAGACGTGTTCATTTACCTCCTTGCCTTCTCTTTCTTTTGCCTTCAGTTAAAAGCAATAGAACAATGCTGATATTATAGGTATGTATATCAAGGCAATGGAAGCAAAAGCGTATTTACTCAAAGGACAAATACATCAAAAGACAAATGAACTAAATTTATTGATAGGCAAATAATCAAAATACCATATTTAGTAAGATGAGAAAACATTTTCAATTCTATTATTATTAAGATGTATGACTTTACAATCAGTGAGGTATTTTTTTAATAAAAATAATGACTAGAGTAAAATGTGGCAAAATCAGTACCTCCATTCATGGCTTGATGAATAGGCATATAGATATAAATTCTTCTGATAACAAATTTAAAGTCAATAACAAAGGGTTCAAAATAACCATATTCTTTATCTCAGCATTTATTTTACAGAAGCTTATCAAGAGGAATTAAGCATATGCAAATATTATTGAATTAGACTTTCATATTTAAATATATATATATTTACATATACTTTCAGTGGAAAAAATGATAACATACTAGATTAAAAGGTAGAATCAATGAAAATGTTTAAGTTAGATAGGACAGTATGTGGCTATTTAAAGTTTTCTGACATCAATTATAAGGAAACTATCATGGTTGAATTTAATTACCATCTTCAGGTTATAAATTCAGCATATGATCTCAGCCAAAAGATATCTGTACTCACAAATTTAAATAGAGGGAAGTGGTAAGAAATACATATGTATTATAACAGTGTCTAAATAATGGGCTTCTTGATGCTCTAAGTATTTTTTTCTTCTTAAAAAACAGATTATAAAACATTTTAAGAACCTCACATTAAATTTGTTAAAGACTGTCAGTAAAATACCTATATTAACTTTGTATGGTGACAGATGGTAACTGTGATGAGCATTTCATATATATAGATAGATTATATAGATATATAGATATATAGATCTATAGATATAATTGCCAAATCACTACATTGAACACATGAAACTAATAAATTATTGTATGTCAACTATACTTCAAAAAAATGAAAAAGAAATCCCTTTAGTTTCTTGTTCTCTGAATATCTTGGACTTTTCTATTTAAATAATGAGAACTCTCCACCAAATTTAGACTTGATTAGCTTTTTGGCTTTTATTTAGGATTATTTTATAAGGTCTTCTATTTGTATGTAAGAATAATACTATACACCTTTAAAATTCTTTTAAATTTTAAATAACAGAGAAACATTATACTACTCTAGTAAAATAGCTGGTCTAATGATTAGGTAGATTAAGATTCAAACACTCCATATGTCCTCCAGTGTTATATGGAAACTTTCAGAGCCAGGCACTTCATATTTAAAATAAGACAAAAGCACACACTTCATCGCTTATACTACTTATAAGATCTAGAAGAAATCTGTGGTTAAAAAAAAAAAAAAAGTAGGTATATATGGGCTAGCTGGTGTCCTGTTTCTGTTACAATAATCTGTAGAAAACTTTAAATTTATTTTCCGGACTGTAGTGCTCTGATTCTATGTATTTGATATGAAAGTAGCAAATTAACTTGAACATAAATACACACATATAAAATAAATAGAAGTTGTAGTTGTCCCTTTGGTATTCTTGATATCCAGGGCAATTTTAATGTATGTAACCAGGTAGGGGCCATTTGAAAGTATTTATAAAATGATAGACCAGAGTTTCAAACACAAAGGCATATTTAAGTTACAAATAGAATGGGATGTTTTATAACTGCATCTCTAGTCTACACAAAATGATTATTGATTGAATTTTATACCTGCAAGGATTTTATATGTGCTTCGTTTAACAATGAATGCATGGTATACATTTATGAATCTTCTAAAACAATTCTCTTAAAAAAGGAGCTCAAAGTGTAGTGAATAGTTCATACTAAAACTGTCTTTAAAATATTACAAATACAACATAACAACAGATTAACAAGACATGATTTCCCCTCCATGATTTATATGGAAAAACTTATTTACTATTAATTTTTGTTTCTTTGTTTTAGAGTGTTTTTCTTCACGAAGCACTTACATCAGATCTTACTCTTCAAGAACAATATTGTTAAAAGAATATTTCTGATGCTGTTTTGACAAATGATAATCTATGTTAAAAATAAGGATTTTAGAAAAGATGGTATAGCAAAATTTCCTCTAATACTTTTCCTCTCAAACAAGAAACAACAAAAACAAACAAACCAAAACAAGGGGAGGGGGACGAAAAGAGAGTGAGAAACTAACCCTTGTACTTAATGATGTCAGGAACCATCATGATAAGTGGTGTGAAGACTAACCCAAGGCTAGGGGATGGCAAGGAGGGTGCCTGCCTCAGCAGATCCTCAGCAAAGTCAGCGGAAATAAGAACTCTGTAGTCAACATTAACCAAGCTGTTTTCCATGAATGGCCTTTCTGATACGATGACTAAGAGCAGGGATCACGAGTCAGAGAGACAAAAAGAAATAAATTAAGTAAAATAAAGTAAGAAGGAAGATAGAAGGGAATTAAAGAAGGAAAGGAGAAAGAGAGAAGGGAAGGGAGGCCAGAGCAATCCCCAAATCAACAGAAAACTCAAGTTCAGGATCAAAACGATTAAGTGATCCCCAAAAATACAATTTACATTTCATAGAATCCATATCCTTTGATGAAGATCCGTTGTGAATATGTGTGGAAGAGCAGCAGAACATTGTATCTAAGAAGCAAAATCTGTAAGAAAATGGACATTGTTCTACTCGTGGAAGGGGCATTCTTTTTTCATTCTGGTGTTTTGTGTGTGTGTGTGTGTGTGTGTGTGTGTGTGTGTTTTGTGATCCTGTATTACATATATATTATGTTCTTAGAACATTAAATCTTTTTTTTTTTTAATTTTTATTTATTTATGATAGTCACAGAGAGAGAGAGAGGCAGAGACATAGGCAGAGGGAGAAGCAGGCTCCATGCACCGGGAGCCTGATGTGGGATTCGATCCCGGGTCTCCAGGATCGCGCCCTGGGCCAAAGGCAGGCGCCAAACCGCTGCGCCACCCAGGGATCCCTGTTCTTAGAACATTAAAAGTTGAATGATGATTTGGTTCATTTAAGCAAGCATTCAGTGATGAATTTAAAGGTTCATTTGATTTGGATGATTTTTTTTTTTTCTTTTATATGTCTAGAGGGTTTTGTTTGCTTTTTGCCAGGGTCGCTGTAAATTCATCATTCTAGACGGGACCTGTGACCTCCATTTCTGAAACAATAAGCAAGAATAAGTTGAAACTACATCTGTTTAATATATCCTAAGTATTTTTCATGTTGTAATTAAGACCTCTTAAAAATCAATAACAGATTAATGACTCCTTAGACAATGTAAGACATATGACCTAGCAATACACATTAAATACTTTTAAATGACTTTCAAACAAATGAAAAGTTGGTTAAAAACTTTCATAATGCTCAGGTTGAAAGAGGTTAGGAAACAAAGAAAAATTAATATATTGTAAGTGCGATTATAAGTTAGCATGAAGTTGTCACTGAAGCATACTCGTAGATACTTGTTTTTGCATACCTGTGACCCAGAAATCCACTTCCAATTTTTTTCACAAATGCATATATACAAAGATGGATGGTTTATAATGTTTTTGCAATATGAATTTTACTGAGAGTGCAACATAATGTTCATCAATATAAAATGATGATGTAACAGTGAAACATGCTATTATGTGACTAAAATAATTACTTAGATCTACATAAACATATGTAAAACAATCCCCAAGGTATGTTTAAAAAAATGGTTCATTAAAGTGGTACAGTATGTTCTCTATAAGCACTGACTATTTCTGGGGGTATGTATATGGAACAAAGATGAGTTGTTATCTCTGTTAGAAGAAATTGTGGATCTTGGGAGGGAAAAAGAAATTACTTCCACCATCCATTTTGAATACTATATATGTGTGTGTATACATCACAAATATGCATACATACATGGGGACTACATATATATATATATATATGCATGTGTATATATATATATTCACACATATATGTAAATTTCAATTAATTCTAATAAAGTTAAAAAGACACTAAGTGCTTGGAAAGGAACCATGAAGAATATTTAGTGATTGTATAGTGATATTAATGTTTGAATACAAATTGATATGCATATAATAAAACATTTACATATTACTGTAATATTGATAAGGGATATATTTATTTTAAGTCATTACATAAGATTCAGCTTTAGTCATCAGATGTCCCTTGCACTATAAAATGATTCTAAGTACATTGATTTGACAAGCTCTGATTATATTCTTTGTGCTAAAGCAAATTATAATCAGCTTTCTGAGTCATTTCAGACTGATTTGAAATATAAAAAAGCTGCTCACATCCTTTAACTAATTTTTACAGCTCTTTCCAAATTGAAGAAACTTGATTAATATTTATTTTTGTAAACTTTAAAAGACAGAGACAATTATTTAAATTGTAATTTGTTTTTTTAACATCACCTGATATAATAAAATGTTAACTAATAATTATAACATATTAAAATAATAAGTAGCAGCTTTTCTTACTCAGAGAATAGCTTTCTGGCCATTTAATTTTCTTTCCATAACTCCATTTTTATATAAAAAGGACTCTGACCACTCAAACTAATCCCCAGTTGACAATAGCTTTTACTTTATGAGTGAGAGGAAATGATCTATGTATAGACTTAACTGTTAAAAGCAAAAATGATAATGACAGGAGACATGAGGATGACATTTTGACAAAGAGATCAGAGATGAAAAACATTGAAAGTAGTCAACAGACTAAGGTCACTGTAAACTACAGTGATGAATGTTCAGAATGATGATTATTAAATAAATGGTTAAATTAATCTAGATTGCTCTTTTAAGAATAATATTAACTAGCATAAAATATGTGATTTTTTATAATAATTATTTTTAAGATTTTAGTGTTTGCAGAGAAAAAATATTAGCTTACAAATATTAGATTTATATGTAAATCTCAATTGGCTAATATAAAAAGGATACTGCTGAAAAAGAGATCTTGAATCCCAAAGATAAAATTTAATTCCTGATAAAAAAAAAAAGTGCTTAAAAAGACAGAAAGCTTAAACACTCGGTAGAAAGGAAACTGAAAGGCCAAAATTATTTTTTCTAATTACTCATAGGAATTGCTCAGAGAGATGAAATTAATGAATATATAAATATATTCATATATTTAAGAATGATCTTGTGGATGTGATATGGCAACTGAAATTATACAGTATCTCAGTACCTCTTCCCCAAGCAGTTGTATCATACATAATAATAATATCATATTATTCTATATGTGCACTGAGTTTTTGTGTCTTTACCTTAATCTTTTTCTACTTCTTCACTTTTCTTTTGTGTGTGAAATACTCTTGTGAATTTTCGCATGTATCCACTTTTTAGAATTATCTTCTTTCATCCCTTTTCTCTTGCTAACAGCTAAGGGAACTATAGACACATCCTTTAAAGCAAAAAATAACTCCTTACAGTAACTATGTCCAAATTTATATTTTTGACCAATATTTTCTGCCCTTGAATCAAGAGGGATGGCAGCCAAAGGCCTTGCTCTTTCTGTTACCTCTGCAGTTTCAGCTTACAATTCTAAGGCCATATGGAAAAAAAATCAACTGTATCTTGAAAAATCAACCTTTGAACTACTTTAATAATTCACTAGCCCTTCTTGATCTGGCCATAGACCCTGCTTTGCTAAATGTTTCCTAACTGCTATAATGTCACACTTAATTTCTTTGTTTTCACATAGAAAAGAGAAGACTGTAAGATAATATGACAGGTTTATGTGCAAAACTAGCAAGAATGTAGATATCTTGGATTCCAGAATAAAAATTTTAAAAATAAGGAAAGCTCAAGGTATAATAGGGAAACATACACTGCTAAATACTATAAGGATGGTGAAGAAAACTTTGATTCAAATTATTTACATTAAATGATGGTAGAGTACATCTGGCTTTCTAGCAAAAAGAAAAAAATAAAGAAAAATGTGTGTTTAAACATTTAAAATTTAAACATAGGGTTCCTGAATAGCCCATTTGGTTAAGCATCTGCCTTTGGTTAGGTCATGAACTCAGGGTCCTGGGATCGAGCCCCACGTCAGACTCCCCACTCAGTGAGAAGTCTGCTTGTCCTTTTTCTCCTTGCTTGTGCTCTTTCTCACTAGCACTGTCACTATCTCTGTTTGTCTCTCAAATAAATAAATAAATAAATAAATAAATAAATAAATAAATATTTAAAAAATAAAATTTAAACTTATAAAACATATAAACATATAAAAATGTGTGTATGTGTGTGTTAAAAAGGATTAGAATTATCCACAGAATTGAATGGGTTTTTGGAAAAGATAGATAATTCTATCCTATAGAGCTCTTCCAGTTGTGAATATACAATAAACTGTTTATTATTAAATGCCCATGTCTTCAGAGTTATAAGTTCAGTGAAAACATAAGATCTTGTTCTATTCCTAAAATTATATTTTTCCTGTAAAATATATGGAGGGATTTCAATTATGAGAATTGAAATCTGAAAGAGGCTAAGACTCGGTATGAATAAGAATATATTAAAAATGAATGGTGCACAACTTTCTAAGGTTCTATGAAGACAAGTTTAAGAGTAGGGAGTTATATTATTTAATAGTTAATACCAAATAATTAATATCAAACTAATACTATATCCGCAGGCTAATATAAATTCTATGCAAAAATCAACTTAGCATATATCAGGAATGGTTCTAAATATGCCGGTTTTATTAAATCTTAAATCTCTAGCACCCTAAAAATGGTTACTCCTATTATGCAAATTTTTGAGTCAAGGGGAAGTAATCATAGAGGGGCTAGTATTTGTCAAAGCTGGGATTCAAAGTCCTGATGTTGAGCTCCGAATTCTTTCTCACCTGGCATGCACACCCTGCTCTTTTTCTCCTTTCTCCTCTACTTCCTATAGCAGAATCCCTTTTTACTAGTTGGAACCTTTACAAAAGCAAAAAACTTCCTACTTTCCAGGTCCATGTGTAGGAGCTTGGAAGTCATCACTCCATTCTGACAACAGTTTGTTAAAAACCTAACAGACTGAAAAATCCACTCTTCTTGGATCCAAGTGGGAAGACACAGGGCAGGTCACTACTTCCAAGAAGAGAAGGACAGAACAAGAGAATTCAGGGAGTCGTGGCTTGCTGGTACAGACTCAGAAGCAGAAATTGGCCCAGAAAAAGTACTACAGTAGGAAACCCTGAACTGCATTTGAAAAATTCCTGGAGACTCAGGATAGATAAGCCTGAGAGTTAAAAACACCAAGGAAACCCAGTCATGGGGGGATCCTCACAATATGTAAGATTCACCTCCAGAATCTCTAGGAAGTTCCTACAGTAAATACCATAGAAAAACCCCCTTGGCTTCCAGCCATCTTTATATATTCACCTATTAGTAGACACATGGACACACCTGGGTTGCTTCCATACCTTGAGTATTGTAAATAATGCTACAGTAAACATAGGGGAGCATATAGAACTTATAAAACTCAAAAATAAAAACAAATTTAAAAACACAGCAATTCTATTACAAAACGGTCCAAAACTGTTTTTTTTTTGTATTTTAACTCCAGTATAGTTAATATACAGTGTTATATTAGTTGAAGATGTACAATATAACGAGATTCAACAATTCCACATACCACCCAACGCTCATCATGACAAGCGCACTCCTTAATTCCCATCACCTATTTCACTCATCCCCTCCAACCCTCCTCTATCCTTTGCCCCTTTGTTTTGTTTGTTAAATACCACAAATGAGTGAAATCATACGGTATTTGTCTTTGTTGGACTGACTTATTTAGCATTATACACTAGTTCCATCCATGTCATTTCAAATGGCAAGATACTCATTCTTTTGTTATGGTTGAATAATATTTCATCATATATATATATGAGTATGAATATCTTCTTTATCATCTATCAAAAGACACTTGGCTTGCTTCCATAATTAAGCTATCATAAAAAATGCTGCTATAAGCATTGAGGCTCATATATTTCTTTTTTCAAAAAAAAAAAAAGGTTTTATTTATTCATGAGAGACACACAGAGAAAGAGAGGCAGAGACAGAGGCAGAGGGAGAAGCAGGCTCCATGCAGGGAGCCCAATGTGGGACTTGATCCTAGGACTCCAGGATCATGTCTTGGGACAAAGGCTAAGTGGCTAAACCACTGAGCCACCCTGGGATCCCCTCATGTATTCCTTTAAGTTAGTATTTTTGTATTTTTGGGTAAATACCCAGTAGTGCAACTCCTGAATTATAGCGTAATTCTATTTTTAACTTTTTGACGTAGCTTCAAACTGTTTTCCACAGTGGCTGCACCAGTTTGCATTCCTACCAACAGTGTAAAAGGGCTTCTTTTCCTCCACATACTCTTGTTATTTCTTGTTTTTGATTTTTGCCATTCTGACAGGTAGGAGATGATATCTCATTGTGGTTCTGATTTGCATTTCCCTGATGATGAGTGATGTTGAGCATCTTGTCATGTGTCTGTTGGCCATCTGGATGTCTTCTTTGGAAAAACATCTGTTCGTGTCTTCTGTCCATTTTTTAATTGAATTATTTGGTTTTAGGGTGTTAAGTTGTATAAGTTCTTTACATATTTTGGATACTAACTCTTTATCAGATATGTCGTTTGCAAATATCTTTGGTTTTGCTGATTGTTTTCTTTGCTGTTCAGGACCTTTTTATTTTGATGTAGTCCCAATAGTCCATTTTTTCTTTTGTTTCTCTTGCCTCAGGAGACATACCTAGAAAAATGTTGCTATGGCTGATGTCAGAGACATTACTGCCTGTGGTCTCTTCTAGGATTTTATAGTTTCAGGTCTCACATTTAAGTATTTAATCCATTTTGAATTTATTTTTGTGTATGGTGTGCGAAAGTGGTCCAGTTTCATTCCTTACATGCATTACAAGGATCATTCCTTGCAATGCCCCTTCCCAGCATCATTTGTTGAAGAGACTTACTCTTGCCCATTGGATATTCTTTCCTGCTTTGTCAAAGATTAATTGATTATATAATTATGGGTTTATTTCTGGGCTTTCTATTCTGTTCCACTGATCTATGTGCCTATTTTTGTGCCAGTAACATATTGTCTGTAATATAACTTAGTCTGTAATTGTGATGCCTCCAGCTTTACTTTTCTTTTTTTCAAGATTGGTTTGGCTATTTGGGGTCTTTTGTGTTTTCATATAAAAGTAGGATGGTTTCTTCTAGTTCTGTGAAAAATGCTGTTGGCATTTTGATGGAGATTGCATTAAATGTATAGACTGCTTTGAGTAGTATAGACATTTTAACAGTATTTGTTCTTCCATGAGCATGAAATGTCTTTCCATTTCTTAGTGTCATCTTCAATTTCTTTCATCAGTGTTTTATAGTTTCCAGAGTACACGCCTTTCATCTCTTTGGTTAAGTTTATTCCCAGGTATCTTATCATTTTTGGTACAATTGTAAATAGGGTTATTTTCTTAATTTCTCCTTCTGCTGTTTCACTGTTAGTATATAAGAATTCAGCAGATTTCTACACATTGACATTGTATCTTGAAACCTTACTGAATTCGTTTATCAGTCCCAGCAGTTTTTTGTCGAGTCTTTCAGGTTTTCTGTATATCATGTCATCTGCAAATACTGAAAGTTTTACTTTTTTCTAATCCAGTTTGGATTCCTTTTATTTCTTTTTGTTTTCTAATTACTGTGGCTAGGATTTCCAGTACTATGTTGAATAAAAGTGGTAAGAATGAACATCCTAGTCTTGTTCCTGACCTTAATGGAAAAGCTCTGTTTTTCTCCATTGAGTATGATATTCACTGTGGGTTTTTGATATATGGCCTTTATTATTTTAGGGTATAGTCCCTCTAAATTTACTTTGTTGAGGGCTTTTATCATGAATGAATGTTGTCCTTTGTCAAATGCTTTTTCAGCATCTATTAAAATGATCATATGGTTTTTATCCTTTCCCTCATATTGATGTGATGTATCATGTTGATTGATTTGGGAATACTGAACCATCCTTGCATCCAGGGAATAATTCCCACTTGTTTGTGGTGAGTGATTTTTTGTTTTAATGTATTGTTGAATTTGGTTTACTAGTATTTTCTTGAGGATTTCTGCATCTATGTTCATCAGGATATTGGCCTCTAGGTCTCTTTTTTTGAGGTGTTAAATTCACATTTTGGTATCACGGTGAAACTAGCCTCATAGAATGAATTTGGAAGTTTTCCTTCCTCTTTCTTTTTTTTTTTTTTTTTTTTTTTTTTGGAGGGGGGCTGGGGTGGATAGTTTGAGAAGAATAGGTATTAACTTGCCTTTAAATGTTTGATAAAATTAGCCTATGAAGCCATCTGGCCCTGGACTTTTTGTTTATTTAGAGTTTTTTGATTACTGATTTAATCTCCTTGCTGATAATCAGTCTGTTCAAATATTCTGTTTTCTTCTCCTTCAGTTTTGATAAGTTGTATATTTCTAGGATTTATCCATTCCAATTTGTTTGCATATATTTTTTCATAATACTTTCATATTTTCTTATAATTATTTGTTTTCTGTGATATTGTTTTTTATTTCCCCTCTTTGATTTATGATTTTGAGCCCCCCTTTCATTTATTTTCTATTGTATTTATTTCTGCTCTAATTTATATTATTTTCTTCCATCTGCTAGTTTTAATTTTTATTTACTTTTTTCCTAGTTTCTTTAGGTATAAGTTTATGTTGATTATTTGACATTTTTCTTGCTTTTTGAGGTAGCCTAGCCCTGTATTGCTACACACTACCCTCTTAAACCACTTTTACTGACTCCCAAAGGTTTTGAACCATTGTGTTTTCATTTTCATTTGTTTCCATATACTTTTTTATTTTTATTTTATTTTTTTATTTCCTGGTTGACTCATTCATTGTTTAGTAGTGTATTATTTAACTTCCATATATTTGTGTTCTTTCCAGATATTTTCTTATGGTTGATTTCTAGTTTCAGAGTGCTGTTATTAGAAAAGATACATGGTGTGATTTCAATCTTTTTGAATTTGTTGATCCTGGTTTTGTAGTCTAATATGTAATCTGTTCTGGAGAATATTCTGTATGCACTTCTTTTATTATAGGGAGGAATGTTCTGAATGTAAATGTTAAAGCTATCAATTCCAGTGTGTCATTCAAAGCCACTGTTTCCTTGTTGATTTGTTGTTTGATCTGGCCATCAATGGAAGTGGGTGTTAAATTCTCGTACTATCATTGTATTACTATCAATTATTTCTTTTATGTTTGTTGTTAACCATTTTATGTATTTGAATGCTCCCATGTTGGGGGCATAAATATTTACAATTGTTACTTCTTCTTGTTGAATTGCCCCCTTTATTATTATTATATAATGTCTTTCTTGGTCTCCTGTTACAGCCTTCATTTTAAAGTCTATTTTGTTCAATATAAGAATTGTGGCTTTCTTTTTACTTTTCAAACTATTCTGGCTTTCTTTTCACATGCCTCTGCATTATAAATATTTCTCCATCCCCTCACTCTCAATCTACTGTCTTTAGGTCTGAAATGAGTTTCTTATAGGCAGCATATACATGGGTCTTATTTTTAACCACTCTGTCACTCTATATCTTTTTTTTTAAGACTTATTTATTTATTTTAGAGAGAGAGCATGAGTCATGGAAGGCGGATAGAAGGAGAGGTAGACAAGCAAACTCCTCCACTGAGTGAGGAGTTCAAGGCAGGACTTGATACCAGGACCCTGAGATCATGACCAGAGCCAAAATCAAGAGTCAGAAACCCAACGAGCTGAGCTACCCAGGTGGCTCCCCACACCCTATATCTTTTGATAGGAGCATTTAGTCCATTTATATTCAAAGTAATAATTAATAGGTATGTATTTATTGTCATTTTGTTACTTGTTTTGTGGTTGTCTTTGTAATTTTACTCTGATCCCTCCTTCTCTTTCTCTCTTTCATGGTTGCTGGTTTTGTATGGTGATTTCTGCATATAGCAGTCTATGTTAAGTTGATGGTTGTTTAATTATGAACTCATCCTTTATACCTCTCTCCTCCACATTTCAGATATTTGGTATTATATTTTCCATCCTTTTGTTTTTTACTTCTCTTGACTGATTTTTTACAGATATATTCAATTTTTTATTTTTATTTTTTTGCTTTCATACTTCCCATTTGTCTTATCTTACTTATGTTTTTTGTTTCCCACTTAGAGAGTCCCCTTAAACATTTTTTGTAGGGCTGCTTTAGTGGTCATGAATTCTTCTAACTTTTGTTTGTCTGGGAACCTCTTTATCTCTCCTTCTATTCTGAATGATAGCCTTGTTATAGACAGCATTCTTGACTGTATATTTTTTTCCTTGACACACCTTGAATATATAGTGTCACTCCCTGCAGGCCTGCAAAGTTTCTGCTGAAAAAATCAGCTGACAGCTCTCTGAGGTTTTCTTTGAATGTAAGTGCCTTCTTTCCTCTTTCAACTTTTAAAATTCTTCATCCACATTTTTTGCTATCTTAATTACTATATATCTTGATGTGGGCCTCCTTGGGTGGAATTTGTTGAGGGATTTCTGTGACTTCTGAATCTGGATCTGTTTCCTTGCTCAGGTTCAGGAAGTTTTCAGCTCTTATTTCTCCAAATACATTTTCTGTCTCCTTTTCTTTCTCTTCTTTTGGGATCCCTATAATGCTAATGTTATTACACTTGACGGTATTACTCTAAGTCTATTCTCATCATGTAGTATTTGTCTCTCAACTTCTTACCTGTTCAGCCTGATTGCTTTCCATTACTCTATCTTCCAGGTCACGATAACGTTCCTCTACTTCCTGTAGCCTACTATTTATTCCATCTATTGTATTTTTAAATTCATTTCTTGAGCTCTTCATCTCTGATATGTTATTTTTTATCTATTTGTCAAGTGTCTCACTAATGTCCTTCACCTTTTCTTAAGTCCAGGGAGCATCTTTACCATCATTACTTTAAATTCTTATTAGGCATATTACTTATTTTTGTTTCATTTAGATGTCTTGCTGTGATGTTTGTCCTGTTCTTTCATTTGGTATATATTCTTCTGTCTCCTCATTTGGTCTATCTCTCCGTGTCTCTTTCTGCATGTTAGGAAAGTCAGCTATGCCACCTGCTCTTGAAAGTAGTAACTTTATGAAGAAGTTGTCCTGTAGTACTCTGCCATACAGTGCCCCCTGTTCACCAGAACCTGGCACTTCAGGAGAGTCTCCTGTGTTTGTTGCTTGAGTCCTGCTATTGTGTCTGAGTCACTTTTTCTCTTCATCCAGATATCTGCACTGACTCTGCTTGTTAAGGGCTATGCTTGCTTTCTGTGGTGTTAGTGAGACCCAGGCAGGTTGGCTCCAAGGGGGTGTGACCATAGGGTGGCTCCAGGTGGAGTGGTGGCACTTAAGCAAAATTTGCACTGAACTGCGAGTCCTAGCCAGATCCGCAAAGTGCAGTGGCCATAGCCTGCTGTGGCAATGACTGGGGTTGCCCAGCATCTGTTTGTGGTGGCTGAGCAGGACACACATGTGGTGTTAGCAACACTTACACTGAGCCCAAGGCTGAGGCCAGCAGGCTTGGAGTGGGCAAGTCCTCAGGAGACTTCATGGGTGATGCACACTGCTAGCAGGTTAGGTAGCAAGTGTCTGTGCAGTGCCGCCTCCTGCAGGTGGTTCTGTGTTTATGCCAGGGGTCGGGGAGAAGTAGGTGCCTGCCAGCCAGCCCTTTTGTTCCTCATAAAGTCCCTCAACACACTTTGAAAGACTATAAACAGATCTTCCGCCTGTTTGCCCCAGGTGTTGTGCAAACTGTCACTTTTAGATTGTCCCCTCCACGTGTTGTTGTCTCTTTAAGAGTGGGAAGCCAGCTATCATTCACCCCCAGGGCTAGCCCAAGGCTGAATGAGCTGACTTTTAAAGCTCCAGGCTCCAGCTCCTGCTGGTTATACAAACTCTAAGACAGCCTCTCTGGTTTTCAAAGCAAGACATTAGGATTCATCTTCTCTGGGAAGGCTCCTTGGTAGGAGGGACTGTTTCGTTCCCTTCTCCATACCTGTGGCTCCCTTACTGCTGCCGGCAGCTCCTGACCACCTTTTATGCCCTACTTAATATCTACATTTAGTTGTGGAGTTCCTTCTGCCAGTCTTCAGATTGCTGTCTGGCTTATTTACACAGATATGAGTGATATTGAGTTGTAAATGTGGGATGGGATGAGTTTAGGGTCCTCTTCCTCCAACATCTTCCCAAGCTCCTCCCAAAAAATGTCCCCAAAATAGTAACAGATGCCTCACGGGGGGGAAAAAAAAAAAAAACAAAAAAAAAAAACCTACACATGCAAATAAGAATATGAAAGGTGCTCTACATCGTTTTAATTAGGAAAATACAAATGAAAACATGAGCTACCACTACACACCTATTACAATGGCAAGAGTCTGCCACTGAAAACATCAAGTTCCAATGAGGATGTGAAGCAAAAGAAATTCTCATACTTGGCCAGTGGGAATGCAAAATGGTATAGCGGCTTTGGAAGACAGTTTGGCAGTTGTTTACAAAACAAAACATAATCTTACCATATGATCCAGCAATCACACACTTTGGTATTTACCCAAAGGAACTGAAAACTTGTGCCTACACAAAAACCTGCACATGGATGTTTATAGCAGCTTTAGTCATAATTGCCAAAACTTAGAAACAACTAGGATGTCTTTCAGTAGGTGAATTGTTTATTGTTCTGAACTATAAAGAAAGGAGCTATCAAATCATGAAAAGACATGGGGGAACTGTAAATGCATATTGGTAAGTGGCATGAACCAATCTGAAAAAGCTACATATGTTATGATTTCAACTATATAACATTTTGGAAAAGGCAAAACAATAGACAATTAAAAAGTCAGTGGATTGCCAGGGTTGGGGAAGGAGAGAGATGAATAAGCAAAGTACAGAGACTTTTTAGGATAGTGAAACACAATATGACAACGATGGGTATATGTCATTATACATTTGTCCAAACCCAAGTATGTATAATATCAATACTAAACTCTGAGGTTAACTGTGGACCTCAGTTGATTAGAATGTGCCAATGTGGGTTCATTCTTGGTGTACCTTTCTGGCAATATTATCAAGAAGAGGGAGCTATGCATGTATAGGGGTAAATGGTACATGGGAAATCTCTGTACCACCTTTTCAATTTTGTTGTAATCAAAATTGCTCTAAGGGACAAAGTCTTAAAATATCCCCTCCATATCCAAAATGTTTCATTTCATAATTTGGAACTACTTTATTGTATATTTATCCAGATATTTCCAGTGTTAGTTACTTGAATAAAAGCTTCAAAGGGTTTTTCAATAATATTCTTAGGAATAGAGAGATTTTTCAATATAATTATTTTGTGTCTTTCATAAAATGTGTTCTTATCAAATTTCAATGGTATTATATATAATTTCTAATGTACAATTGGGAATTATACATTAGTTTGCAATATAATAATATATTTATAATTATTAAAGTGTAAATAATATTAGATACTAAATGTGTATGCAGCATTTGTTGTAACTCTACCACAGCAAACATAGTCTATAATTGAATTCTTTTTAAACAAATACCTTCAGAAATACATTCACCATGTCACCAATTTTATCCCTTATTTTAATTGGTAATAACACATAGGTTTTAATTGGTAATAACACATAGGTTTTTTTAATTAAATCCAAAAGAATATGCATAGCAATTATTAACAATAAATAATAAGACTGTCATGGATGTGAACTGGTATTTACCCAAAGGAACTGAAAACTTGTGCCAAAAAATTAAAATCCAAAAGTGAACTGGTGGAGGATCTATATTCGAGAGTTGCTACATTTTTTTCTTGATTTGCATTCCATCGATCGTTAGCAAAGTCGATGATTTCTTCATGTTTATTGACAACATATGTTCTCCTTTGAAACTCTTATTTATGTTTTTGTAGATTTTTGTCTTCTTCCAGATTGTGACTTGTCACTTTATTTTTTAAGTTTAAAATATTTTTTTAATTTTTTTTTTATTCGTTTGGGAGAAGAAAGAGAGAATGAGAGCATGAGCCAGGGAGAAGGTAAGAGGGTGAGGGAGAAGTAGACTCCTGGCTGAGCAGGGAGCTCAACAAAGGACACAGGGACACAAGCTCAATCCAAGGACCCTGGGATCATGATCTTAGCTGAAGGTAGACACAACTGACGGTAACGAAAATTTTTGCTCTTAACATGGTAAACCTTTAAAGCCATACCTGTTATTTTCTTTTAAAAAGAGGGAGAGAAAAAAATAGAGACAAAGATTGACATTATCAAGTTTTGGAAAATATGTGTAAACTGATGTTTAATACAGCCATTTAGGAAATCCATTTAACCAAATATTAAAAATTTTATAACTCATATATTTTAAATTATTTCATTCCCAAAAACAGAGTCAACAAATCTCTCACTTTATGTACCTGGAAATGTATACAACAAGGTGTACAGAAAGTCTATTCATAACAGTGTTGTATATTCACAAAAGAAAATGTACTACAGCTGTGAATATTAATCAAAATAGGAATAAATCTGGATGCCTGGGTGGCTCAGCAGTTAAGCATCTTCCTTTGGCTCAGGGCATGATCCAGGAGTCCCAAGATTGAGTCCCACATCGGGCTTCCTGCGTGGAGCCTGCTTCTCCCTCCACCTATGTCTCAGCCTGTGTGTATGTTTCTAATGAATAAATAAATCTTTTAAAAATATATGAATAAATCTTACTAAGGTATTATCAATTGAAAAGCACAAGCACAATGCCCTTTTAAATTTTTTTAAGGAAAGGATAATATTTTTAATATTCATGTATATATAATAAAAATAAAATAAATAAAATGGAAGGGAAGGAGAAATCTTAAATCCAGCTTGTGATGGCCCATACATGGAAGGTAGGTGAATGGAACACACAAGAAGAACACAGATTGCAGGTAAGATTTTACTTCTTGGAGTTCTCAAAGAAAAATTGCATTGTACAGAATTAGGCAAGGAAGGCTTTATTCAAGACTATGACCCTGGGAGTCAAGGCTATTGAAATAAGAACAAGAATTGAAATAAATTCAGTTGAAATAAAGGGCAAGAGATATTTCAAGAACTGGGTGAGCTCATGGAAAAGTACTGGAGCACATTAAGGAGAAGGTTAGTCAATGTGATGAGACCATCTATCTGTGTTTGCTAACTGGTACTAAACGGAAGTTTGACTCCTCCCCTCCAAAAGGCTAGATGATAAGGGTCCTATCTTCCTTGATGATTGCATTTCAAAGGTATCAATGCTACCTCCTTGAGAAAGACACTTTTGGGTTTCAAAACTTTAAAAGGCTGGAAGAAGATTTACAACTCAAAGGAGTAGAGAGAAGAATTTATAATCTCAAGAGTTTTCTGATGTAAAGGGAAGTCAGGGGCCTATCATCAGGAAAAACCTTAAGTTTAGTCAAGCTAAGGGAAATGTTAAGGCTGTCCTGGCCAGGATGTATAATATGATATGACATGACATGATATGATATCAAGATAATGTTAATAAGATATAACTAAGTGCAATAAAATATGAATATCAATGCCGCATGAACTACTGATACCATTAAATCATAAGCCACAGATTATAATTATACTAATCAAATTCTGTGTTTTTAAAATCCACAAAAATAAAGATTTAGATTAAAATCCACAAAAATAAAGAGGATTTTAATACATTTACATACATCATTTCATGATCTATTTGAATTAGATCACAGAGATCACTGCATTAATCAAATTATAACTCATGGCCATATATATTAGAAATATATTTTTTATTATTTTTATTTTTTTAAAGATTTTACTTATTTATTCATGACAGTCACAGAGAGAGAGAGGGGCAGAGACACAGGCAGAGGGAGAAGCAGGCTCCATGCAGGGAGCCCAATGTGGGACTTGATCCTGGGTCTCCAGGATCACACCCTGAGCTGAAGGCAATGCTAAACCACTGAGCCACCCAGGCTGCCCAAAATATATTTTTTAAAAGTTAAACCAGAACTCTTATATAATTGCTTGATTATGCAATAGAGATTTCAAGAAAATATGTGACATATTAATTTCACTACAGTAGAAAGAGATTTATCCATAGTCCAAGTGGAAATGTCTTTGTCTTAAATATTTGAATGAGTCAGAAAAATCAAAGGTAATCACTAATTTTGCAAGATTTGCCTCCATAAGATGGAAGAAATAGTATTCCAAAGCTATTTTTTTTGGTAGTTCACATTTGTGATATCCTCCCTATAGACAAATAAATACTCAACCAATTTCTGAACCTAAGAATGTATGGTTTGTTTAGCAGTAATATTTTGTAATTGAATTGAATAAAAAAAAAAAATACTACCTCTCCCTTGCACTCTAGTTACCAGTCTTTTAAAGGCTAAGTATTATTTGGGTGGAGTGAAACTCACTAACAGACATGACAAGAAAGCTTGCACTTTGTTCCAATATTCAGCCCCTATTAGGATAAACTTCTTTAGTAAGTATGACTATAAACCATTATTTCTAAATTAAGAAAAACATAGACAAAGTAAAAATGTCAATCAAAAAAAAAAATGCCCTGCCATTGTTTGATTCAAGCTAATAAACTTCAATAAGACAAATCAAACCTTGTTACCTGGGCCATCCATATGATTTAAGCAGTTGCAAACTTTTATTTATTTATTTGTTTTTTCTCCCAAGCAGATCACATTGTTGTCTTTTCTGTACTCACACCCATTTCAGCATGGTCATTACAACAAAACTGATCACTGTGTTTTAATGGAAATAATTTTGTGGATATATCCTTTTCTAATAATGCTTGAGAAGAATATTTGATAAAAGGTCATTGAAAGCAGTATTATAGAGATGCCTGGGTGGCTCAGTGGTTGAGCATCTGCCTTTGGCTCAGGGCATGATCCTGGTCTGGGGATTGAGTTCCAAGTCAGGCTCCCTGTGAGGTGCCTGCTTCTCTCTCTCCCTATGTCTCTTCCTCTTTCTGTGTCTCTCATGAATAAATAAATAAAATCTTAAAAAAAAAATAAAAAATGAACACAATACTATATATTTGATGTTAAGGGAGTATTTTCAAAGAAGGGAGAAATCACTCATCTCTGCCAACTTCATGGCTTTGTGAGTGTTACTGTCCTAATTCAGTACAGCCTAAGAACCTTTGTAATCCCATAGAATGAAATCTGCACCCCAGGTTGACTTTCCTTAAAGGAAAATAAGCACCCTTTTAGGCACAGTGCTCAATATATTTAATGATACTATAAGTTTGGAAAAGCAATTTTTGTTTCACACTATTACATTATGCCAATTACTATTTTTGGAGCTGCAAAAATTATAGAAGTTAAGAAATTTAAAGGAAAACGCTGATAGTCAAATATTCTCAGTGAAATCAGAGGATTATATACATTTATATGAAATATAATTAAACAGGTTACTCACAGGTGAAAAACATTTAAGAAAAAAGGCTTCATGATAATCACTAATTATTCAATATTGACATTATTCTTTTGCCATACAACTCTGTTTGTTTCCCTAAAATTAATATTTAAACAAAAGCTTTTCAGATTTAGAAATGTTCTTTAAATTTTTAAAAGCAACAACAACAACAACAACAACAAAAAGACAACCTTATCCCCCTTGGTTTACAAGTTCTCCATGCTTTGCATCACGTAGCAACTCTGGAGAAAAATCACAATTCATTATTCAGAGAAGAAGGGAAGGCATGCTACATTTTTAAAGGTTAGACTGAATCTAAATATTTGTTGAGAATACAAAGTAAGCAGGAGAATAAATCTTTATCATCAATTCTCATATATCTTGGAAAGATACACACCTGGAGGAATTTTTCCTGGATAAAAGTATTTAGTTTGCAAAGTGAGCTCAGGAGGAAAGCAGACACATTTAGCAAAAGGAATGTGATAAGCATCCAGTTGGACTTAAAGAAACAGAAGGAGAAATCAACACATGGAAGGACAAAATGCATCTTACAGCAATTATCTGCAAAATGGCAGCAGCTGTTCAAGCTTTGGGATGATTGGGATTCTGAGAAGTCCAGATAGAAACATATGGTACAGTTCATCACAAAACAATTTAAAGCTATTATTGTTCATGTTATATCTTTATGCTATTCTCAATGAAAGTTAATGGGTACATAGGTTTTTCCCTGACATATCATGAATGTGTGATGAGTCTAGGGTCCACAAACATTTAACTGGGTCAGAAATAGGCTGTTCCATAACAATCTACAAAAAAGTAATTTTTATCCATATGCAAGAAAAATAAGCCCATAATTGCCATTAAATTTCTATAACATTATATATATGTGTATATATATGTGTATGTGTATATATATGTATGTATGTGTGTATATATATATGTGTGTGTGTGTGTGTATATATGCCATAGTTTCTAGATTCATCTCTCTACTTTGTACAGTATAAAAGTATATTACAGCTACCTTTTTGGACTTTCATGTAAAATTCAGTTAATAAGAAACCACTAAGCCTTTAAAAGCTCTGTAGCATCTCTTTTCTAATAGATATTCTGTATTCAGGAAAAATAAAGTGCCCATTAGCACCTCCCACTTATTTGTGTGGGCCCATTATAATTTTAACACTTATAAAAGGATGTGTTAATGGTGACATTTCAAAGCATTGGTTTCAAAGGATGAGGGCGACTTTATGAAAAACAATCAGAATAAACACCCTTTTCCAGTTTGTAGAAATATATATATATATATATATATACATACACAAATATATATAATTTTAAAAGGGAAAATATTAAAATCATTGATATCTGTAATAAAATCTGACATGAATAAGAGATTTTACAAAATTATAGTATTTTAAAATGTTACTAATTGTCTAATCAAAAGTATTTGAGATAACAATTTATAATTTAGGTAAAGATTACTAAAGCCACTCTATATATCTATAGTATACATATTTTTTTGTTATTTTTTTCTGTATAGGCTTCAGTTAAAAAGTTAGGGGAAATCCTTTTGGAGTAAAGTTGGAAAATAGAACACAGTATTTTGAATAGAAAAATAGAATAATCTACTGTCTCTGGAAGTTTGCTTCATTGTCCAACTTTTATATTTGAAAAAATCCAACTTATTTATAAATATTTATATCTTTAAAAAAGAAGATAGGGACGACTTGGTGGCTCAGTGGTTGAGTGTCTGACTTAGGCTTAGGGCATGATTCTGGAGTTCCAGGATCAATCCCTCAAGTCCCTCAACGGGCTCCCTGCAGGGAGCCCTCTTATCCCTCTGCCTATGTCTCTGTGTCTCTCGTGAATAAATAAATAAATCTTAAAAAAGGGAAATAATAATTTTATTGCTAAAATATAAAAATGAATCATTTGCAGAATGGTAGATACATAGCAGAGGTATGGTTTCTAAAGAGTTAATTCTTAACCTAAATTGGAAATTTTATAAGTTAGATGACAATAATTATTTGTAAGAAAAATATTCTAATGACTCACTCTTTTTTCAAAAAATGCACAATTAATATTTCAAGTGATCAATTTCTCAAGTGATCAAAACTGTTAAATTTCAAAACAAGGTAGTAACCTTAAGTATGCTAAAATGAGCACAGCCTTTTGAAGAATAAGACCCTACATAGCTGAAGTTCAACATTTTATAAATTGAATGACTTCAAGTGACTTGATCAATCTCTGTGTTAGATTTCTTGGGGATAAAACAGAGAGTAATAATATGTATCCCATTAGTGGCTTGAAGGAAAAAAAATCTATTCAGTTATTTTTTTTTTAAAGTGAAAGCACTTTTAAAATAACTGCTTGCAACCCAGAATCACATACGTAATTAAACTTCAATAAACTGTGTAACAGATGTTCAGCTAATGGGAATTGCATGTATAGCTCTATTACCCAAAGTGAAGGGTATTGATACAATGTGAAGTTTTATGAAGCCATACAAATCTCTTATAACACACTATATACAGCAGTTACAGAGACTTTTGAATTTAGAACAAGAACCACAGAATTATATATTAATAATATAACATTAAAATCTCTCTTGCTCATTGTCTATCTACTTTAATTCTCCTAGAGGCATGAAATAACAAAAACAAGAAATTTGCGTTGGCCAAATCTGTGAGAGAGTTGAAACCAGAGGGCAATCAGGCTGCACTTCCTCCGGAGCCACCCAACATCTTGCTGAAAGAGGTGGTGGCGGAGTAAAACATCACAGCTATGGTTTCTAGATTCAACTCTGGAGTCCTATCTGCTCTGTTTTCAAATCGCACAGAAGTTATTCTATTGACTTTCAGGTATAAGACATTACTGGGGAAAAAAAAATTATTTCCTTTGTATAACTGTAGAATTGCTCCTGTTAGAACACCCCAATGGGTAAATACCCTACAAATGGGTAATTATCTGATAAACAGTGTTTAACTTCTTCCTGACATAGTTAAACTGAATTTGAAATCACATGAACTTGTTTAAAAAGCATAACAAACTTTGCCACCTTTTCTAAATTTAAAGTACAAAGGAAAAAATGATTTGTATTTTAAATCTATTTAAAAAAAGGGGGGGGGCAGCCCCGGTGGCGCAGCAGTTTAGGCCGCCTGCAGCCCAGGGTGTGATGAGTCCCACATCAGGCTCTCTGTATGGAGCCTGCTTCTCCCTCTGCCTATGTCTCTGCCTCTCTCTCTATGTGTGTGTCTCTATGAATAAATAAATAAAATCTTTTTTAAAATTTTTTTTCATTTTTTTAAGATTTTATTTATTTATTCATGAGAGACACAGAGAGAGAGAGAGAGAAAAAGGGAGGGGCAGAGACACAGGCAGAGGGAGCCTGACGTGGGACTCGATCCCAGGTCTCCAGGATCAGGCCGTGGGCTGAAGGTGGCACTAAACCACTGAGCCACCTGGGCTGCCCTAAATCTCTTTTTTCTGTTAATATGTAGGCTCAGCATTTATTTCAGTATAGTGCACTTTATTTAAATATTTATGTTGAGAAGCCAATAATATTACATATACAAACTTATGGGGTTTTATGGGAATAAAGCATCCTAATGTATATGCAAAAGCTTTATGATTTGTGAAATGTAATGATTTTAGGTGTTAACGTTTCTGTGAAATAATTATTTTCTCAATGTTAAGGAGTTTAGTAAACTATGTAGGAGTATATGGAGATAGATGAATTTTCTAAACTTAAATCAAACTTTGGATTTTACTTGATGCTTTTCATACTCCCAGGCTCGCTTAAACAATAACCAAGTGAGTTGTGGTGTTGATGAGAAAAAGAACCTAGTAGTCAGATTCCTGCTATGGAAAGCACACTATGGCCCAACTATTTACTTTTTACTAGGTCTTGTCACTCTGAAGAAAACAAGAATCACATTAAATACGTGGCCTTTTAACAATGACTCCTCCACTAATTGTCCCTAAAACTCTCCTAGAATCAAACCCCTTAGGTTAGTTATTCTAATTCCCTAGGGAGGAAGATGAGAAAGGAGGAAATTAAAAGGGTTTTTCTTTCACAGATGCCAATTTTCATCCAGAGTCAGTTCTTCATTTTCCCTCACCGGATTTATGAGAAAAGCCACACGTCAACCACAGTAGGACATCGCTGAAGTATTCAAGAAAATCCTATCCCGCCTAAGAACAATATTTCCCATGTGCTTTTACTACATTTAGAAATATCCTAGGTCAGTGGAAAGTTCTAAATACTCCAGGTACATGGAGAGTTTAATTCAAGGGATTTCCTATTTATACTATTCTCAGAAAGTTGTGATGTGAATCAGGTTAGGTCACTAATCAACACATTCCAATGCTATACTTTGCAAATTTCACTTATCCCAATTCCCTCTTGATTTTTCCCCATCTGACTTAGATTCCGAGACAAGACAATCAATCCATATTCTAACAGGATTAGCATTTTAGTGAGCACTTTATATGCGTTCACACTGTATTATGTATTTGATCTTATTTTGTCCTGCCTTATGAAATAAGTAATTTTGGAATAAGCATTGTTGTAAACTGAGCAACAAGATAAGTGGAGTCTTCAAACAACTTTTTTGTTAAAAGTATAGGTACCGAAAGTTTTAACCCCACAAATTTGTTAACAAGACATAGATCCAGGCATTCAGTACACACACCTTTGTGTAAGCAGACACAAGACAGTTCCCAGCTGTCTGTCCTTCTACATAATCCAACATATTTTACCCAAAAGTTTCCTTAAGAAGATGCAGTCTTATTCTAGAGGTAAGATTCCATTACCTTATTTTCAGAAAAATACATCCCTCCAATTTTTCTCCTACTCAAGCTGGACACAAGACTATTTAAGGATCAAATTTTGCATTCCATCCATAAATAGTACAAACTGCAGGGCATGCATACAGAAGTATAAGGAGTAATATCAGAATATTCTAGAATATTCAATTCACAGATCTTGAATACCGCCTATATTATCAAGATACCATTCTAAAATTCATTATGCAGATAAGCTAGTCACTAAATTCATCAATGAAAATCTAAATGTTAATATTTGTTATCTTAATAGAAAGCCTCAGATATTGGTTGCCAATACAAATAACTAAGCTGTTCTAGTAACTGCCTCTAGAGTGTGGCCATTGTGATCAGATACTAGCTGAACACTCCAGAAGGATAAAATTCTGAATAGAAAAACTTTCCTTGGGGCAGCCCGGGTAGCTGAGCAGTTTAGCACCTGCCTTCAGCCCAGGGCCTGATCCTGGAGACCCGGAATCGAGTCCCACATCAGGCTCCCTGCATGGAGCCTGCTTCTACGTCTGCCTGTGTCTCTGACTCTCTCTTTCTCTCTATGTCTCTCATGAATAAATAAATAAAAATAAATAAATAAATAAATAAATAAATAAATAAATAAATAATAACACTTTCCTTAGAATAAGACCTAACACAATTAAAATCCACATTTATGTTGTAACATAATATTCACCATAGCACCCATTCTAGAGTTAAAAAGGAAGACATTTGGCTGTATATAAGCAATTGGCTCGCAGTCAGTCTACTAATACCAGAACCATGAATCAAACCTAGAGTTTTCTAACTCAGTCAAGCTCATACTAGTTCCACTTAAGCAGGGTGACTTGTGGCAGCATAATCCACCAATATAAAAACCATAAAACCTTAAATATATAAACTCCTGTCATTGTCAGGTTTCTGCAGAGATCTATCCCTCCTCCTTAACAGTAAACTTTAAAGGAGACCAATAATTAAAACCTTAGTAAATTTAAAGATTACAGGGCACAAATATGCCTTCTGCAGCTTTACTTGTTGTGACTAAATTCCTTCTTTAAAACTTGATGAAATGTTTATGTAACACCTGAACAGAAACAAACAAATAAATAAATAATCAACCAAACAAATAAATAAAGACCAAATCTTTCATGCCGGAGAAATTGGAAACATTTTCTATGTTTTAGAACACTAACTAGACCTATAAGATTATTATATCTGTAGCTTAAGTTCCAAAAAATCATGGGCCCAGAAGGACCTATAGCAACCTTCTCCCAAGAAAAAGATATTCCCTACATTATAATGCTAGACAAGTTTACAGAATGTGAGTAGACATAATGGATAGAAAATAGAAGAGGAAACAATTACTTTAACTTTGTAAGAATGATGTGAATCTGATCCAAGTATCTAGAGTCAATTACCTGTAATGTAAACACAAATTTGTAAAATCTCCCTCTCAGAGAAAAAATGGGACATCACGTGGCCCATAACCTTGTCAAAATATCTGCTTCTTATTATACTGACTCATCTCTAAGGGAAAAGCACTTGAAATATGCTTCAAATTTAGAGTCATATCTGGTTAGTGAGAAATGCATGCTCCTCTGTCTGCCAAAAGGGCTATATTCACAGATCTATATTTATATTGTTGAGATACCAATTAGAAACCACTGTGTGCCTGACACTCTAGGGAATCCCATTGTACTACTTTGCCCTCTGGTTGAGCTCCTTAAAATTTGAGGTGAGAATAAAATACTTTTTGTTGCCCTTAACCCTCCATATATTGGCATAGAAAATGCCATACAATTCTAGCAAATTTCACTAGAGTAATCTAGTTCTTTCTCTTCACTTTATGTTCAACATCTATTTAACCTTAATCTTGCTACACATCTGTGCTAGCTGTCAGAAGATATAGGAAGATATACAGGAAATATTTTTGCTCATGTAACTGAAAAAAAATCCAGAGATAATGATCATGCTTCAGGCAACATTTATTTAAAGAATTTTTTTTTTTTTCACCAGGACTGGGTTTCTCCATTATAGTGCCATAACTCTATTTTCTCCCTTTTAGACCATATAGCCAAAAAACAAAACAAAACAAAACAAAACAAAACAAAACAAATGGAAATTGAATAAATAAAAGTTGTGAATAATACACAAACTTGGAAATAGTGATGGTTAGTAAGTTCGAGAAAACAAGAAGGAAGAATGACAAAAGTAGAAGTATGGAAAATTTCAATAGTTTAGAATCTAGAATGAAAGAAAAGGATAATATTGATATTCTAAGACTGAAAAATACAATACCTGATACTAGGAACTCATAAGATGGCTTTGATAGCCTAGAAATACTACAAAAGTTCAGAGAATCTCAAGCCACATAGATACAAAAGATACAAATAAAAACAATAAGAAAAATATTTTACCATGGCATATTAAAATCAAATTATAAAACCAAAAACATAACAAAACAAAACCAGAATCATAAAAACCTCCAGAGGAAATGGTACACTATCTTCAAAAGAGCAAATGAAAGCCTGATAGCTGGCTTTTTAACAGAAGTGACAAAGATCAGCAAACAATCTAAAAATGTTTATAAAATTCTGAAATATAAAAAGGAAATAAAAGAAAAATACTATTTTCTAAAATTCTAAATCAAGCAAACATATCATAGAATACTGAGAATAAACAAGCATGTCTTCAGAAAAAAATAATAAACTGAGTTTCGTGATGTATTGATTTTAACAATCAGAACCCATACTAGAAGACTATTATAGAAAGCTTTGCAAGAAAAGGATAATAACCACTGAGAAAAGAACAGAAATGCAGGAATAAATCTGTGCACATTCCTCTGAGAATTAATGAGACAGAACAGATGAATCATTATCACTAATATTCTACAGTGAAAATCAGAAGTCTGATGTCCCATGTAAAAACTTACCAAAATATATGCCAGTATTGAGATGAACTATATTTGATGACTCGCTTTCTTATAAAATTCACATAATTCCTTTCTCATATTAGCATTAAAAATCTGAAATTCTTCTGTAAGCCCAGAAATTACCTTCACTTATAGACAAAAAATGAAGACAGAAAGATAGCAAGTGAACTGACAAAGAAAAATAAGAATTAGGGTCTCCCTACTTCCCATCAGTTCATTGGTCATGGCAAAGCTAATTGCTAGGTATGATGAAATTGTGTCCTCATGAGATCAGTAAGTAAAATAGTTATACATATTTTTCTAAATAAATCTGTTCTCATTATCTCATTTCATTTCACATGTGCATTCCATAATAGTCTTGCATTATTCTAATCTCAATATTACAGAGACATTTGAAGATGTGTCCGTGTTTACACTGATAGGAAATAGAATATGGACTGTACTTAGTAAATTCTTTGCACCAAAATTATTTTTGCTCCTCTTAAAATAGGGGAATATAAAGAAAGAAAAGCTGCAAGAATGAGTTATTTGGATTAAGTGTCTGAAACACTCTGAATTATCTCATTTAGCGTGACAGTATTTCTCCTTCCCTACATCTTCATTATTTTCACCCTCTGATTCCATAGTTCTGCCTAATTCCAGAGAACATTAGAGTTTGTGTCACTACCAGAAGGATCCAAATATAATTTGGCAAAAGAAGATAGGATATTTTCATTTAGGAAATTGTTCCTAATTGCTGTCTTATTTTGTGTATATCTTCCTCTGAAGAAATCATGTGCATTCCCTTATAAGAACATTCAAACCATCATGACTAATGAAGTCCCAAGTTTTTTTTTAATTTCCTGAGGTAAGGTAAAAAGGCCTTTCTTGCTGTCACGGGTGGTGTAAATATATTCATGATACTTTGTTTTGAGGCTTTAAAAAATCCACTATTATTACTAAAGTATATTAAGTGCTTAGAATAGAGAGCATCGGTATCAAATAGGGACTGTGCCACTTAGAGCTATGAAGAGAAGAGAGATGTTGATATTTTGCAAAGCAGATGAAACAAATAGACATGTAAGGACATGAACTGAGCTCAACCCTTTTGTGGTAAAGATGAAAAAGCTATAGAACTTTAAGTGGATCTTGCCAGAGATGGGGAGAGGGACCGAGATCTCTGGATGACTTTTTACATTTAGTCTTCTGTGTCTTATTTTAATTTCCTTTATTCCATTATCATTCTCTGTCATCCTTGATCTCAGCCCATTAGATTTTGATTTTATGCTTTCACATTGCTCACTGTTGGCAACTCCCAAGTTTTCCTCTAGTAGTTTTTCCCCTGATCAGCACATGTGCACACACCATCATTCACCATTCCCACATACCTCACACATATGACATCCGGCTGGAGTTTTATATTTATTTTGATATTTGCATATTGCATCACAAAGCAGACACTACCTCAAATTATAAGATCATGCATTTCTTCTAACATAAGAACTATGTAAAGGGAAAGCTTAAGAGCTCTCTTACATAAATGTATTTACAAAACTCTCTACATTTGCCATTTATCAGGAGCTAAAAGATAGGTCTGGCACTGTGGATGTCAGAACTAGTGTAAGTGATATTTTCATCACAAGTTCAAAGATTTAAACTCAAACACCGACTCCCCAAAATCTTCAGATAATATATGAGTATTTAAGAATCAATTCATATAGGTTACCTAGGATTGATAAGGTTTATAAGGCAAAGATGAAAATCATTACTTTTAATTTAGGCATGGCCCCAAAGCACGTAGAACCCACCTAAATCCTACTATTAATGGTAAAAAAAATAAGAAAACTAAAACCTATTTTTAATAATTTTGCCAATTGTCTTCTGAAACTATATATATGTAGTCCATGGAATCAATAGCTTGGATACTGATCCAGGTGAGCAATTTAATTTTATATTTAACATATAACTGAGTGATTCAAAGACACCAGCTGAATAAATGAGCATGAGAGAACTGAAGTATGGAGATTATTCATGCCCATATTTAGATCTTATAAAGAGTAGGTCTACTCTTCTTACATATCACTTATACTAATTCCATATTACACCATATATCTCGATGGATAAAAAATTAAGTAAACTGTTTATAACATAAAGAGTTAAAATATTAACATATTTAATTACTTCACTCATTATTCTATTCACTCATTAAACAAATATTAATTGAGCATATGTGCTAGTTATTGACTGAAGTACTAGAAAAACAGCAATTTCAAATTCAGTTATGGCCTCTACATTTAAGGAGGTATTGCATTTCTGTATAGAAGCAGACATAAAAGCAAGCAAAGAAGACAACATGAAATAATTCAGTGTTGTTAAAAGTATTAAGAAAGAGAGAAAGGATTGCAAAATAAATACTGATGCCCGGCAAGCTTTAGCTATCAGGGAAAGCCTTTCTTAATAAGTGGCATTTAAGATAAGTTTTAATGTGAGAAGAAGCTAAGCTCTTAACAGATGAGACGAATACATTCCAAATCTATAGTACAGAATATGGGAACGCTATGAAATTACAAAAATCTTGGTGTGTTTAAGGAACTAAAAACAGAGCAGCTTGTTAAGAGTCCAGATGAAAGGAAGAGGTACAAGTGAGTTGCTTAATATAACTGATAGTTTGTGCCACACACCCCAGGGTGGTTAGAGTAGGGAAAAAAAATACAATAATGATGAGGAAGTGTGAAGCCTCTTATGTGCTTAAAGGAACGGGAGATATTTATACTATAAAAGGAAATATTCAGAGAAGAATGAGGGTTGCCTTTAACTTCCTGAAAAATACAATAACATAAAATGCACATTAAATTTTCTTAGGCTTGTATGAAGATTTTCCAATTGGAATAACTAGGGATGACATATAGATAATTAAGCATTAAGGATTTGGGGTTATTTTAAGGAGGATGGTCTGATTGCTCAGACATGCCCAATGACCAAATGAGCTATTTTAAGAGATTCTCCTTTTTCTTACTCTGGGTTAGATATTTGATAATAAAAATATTTTTTCATTATATGGTCTCATTCATTTGGGGAATATACAAATTAGTGAAAGGAAATAAAGGGAAAGGAGAGAAAATGAGTGAAAATATCAGTGAGGGTGACAAAACATGAGAGACGCCTAACTCTGGGAAATGAACAAGGGGTAGTGGAAGGGGAGGTGGGCAGGGAGTTGGGGTGACTGGGTGATGGGCACTGAGGGGAGCACTTGGCGGGATGAGCACTGGGTATTATGCTATATGTTGCCAAATTGAACTTCAATAAAAAAAGGACAAAAAATATTTTTTGCTCCGACTATAATATAAAACATGCAAAATATAGGAAAACTCAATTACTCAAAACAATTCTACTATTATGCCATTATACTTATAAGGAGCTGATGCACATACATATGAAATTATAATCCAGATGGACAAATGGAGATTTTCTTTTTTGATCAACTTATAATTGAAGTAAACACTGAAATCCATTAGTTGTGAAAATCCAAAACTTGAATATCCATGGATATCCAAGGATTCCGCAAATTCCCACATGTACTTTCACACACAATACATTAACTCAGATGTGAAAGATGCAAAATGCAGCCTCTTACGCAATTTACACAGCCACAACCCAACACCCATACACCCAAATAAAACATAAATGAATACTGTAGACCAATGAAGATTAGTGAAGAGGAAAAAAAGAGTTTTCATTGCCACCTGGAAAATTATAGGCAATTTCAATTAGAAGAAAGGTAACATTATTTTTATAATGTGCTTTGTCCAATCACTAAAGAACTACAAAAAAGTAAATGTCTCTTTAACCCCTATTAGCACCAAGCCTTTTGAAAACTGCTGCTCATCTTTTAGTTATTTGGGCTTCTGCCAATGCCAATCTTCTGCCATTTTCTTCAGATTTCAAGATTCCTAGCTAACGTCTTAAGTATTTGAAAATATACTCTCCCAAGGAACATTTCTAGTGCCAGTTCTTTGCCTATGTTTATGGAGGGATATATGCTAGATATTGTTGTTTGATTTCTGTTTTCTTTGGTTTCTTAACATTCCATTGCCTGAGTTCGCACAACTGATGCATGGTAAAATTGGATTTTATGACCAGATCTACCCAGTAAAAATAGCTCCAAAGCTAACTTTCTTAAAAAGGATAGAAATTCATGGGTGTTTCTTCATCTCCCACTCATCACTCAACACATTCTCATCTTCAACCTGCCTCCACAACGTGAATGAATCTGATCAAGTTGTCAGTGACTTCTTTTGTTTTATATCCGTGAGATACTTTTGAATCTTTATTATCACTAAAGTCTGAACAATATTGAACCAAGTTAATAATTTTTAAATGCTTACAATAATTGGTTTCTATATTTCTTGACCACAGAAATGAATAACCAGAGCTCTGTACCCAACAGTTCTCTTTTATTCTTGCTCTATTCTTCTTACCAAGTGAATCTTACATACCCTTACAGCATCATCATCGTGCTTGTTGATAACCCAAAATAAATAACTTTATCTAAAACATCTTTCTTGGCTTTAGAACAAAATCATAATATATAAAAATCTTAAGATTTCTTTTTTTTTTCTACCCTCAAATCTATGCTTTATCCACTCGTGTTTCTATCAGGAATTAAACTTATCTTGGGGGCACCTGGTTGGCTCAGGTGGTGATCCTGGGGTCCTGGGATCAAGTCCCACATCTCTGTGGGCTCCCCGCAGAGAGTCTGTTTCTCCCTCTGCCTATGTCTCTGCCTCTCTCCCTGTGTCTCTCATGAATAAATAATTTTAAAAAATAAATAAACTTGTCTTGGATCCAGGTACTCAAGGGATAATTATTTTTTTTAAGATTTTATTTATTTATTCATGACACACACACACACACACACACACAGAGAGAGAGAGAGAGAGAGAGGCAGAGACACAGGCAGAGGGAGAAGCAGGCTCCATGCAGGGAGCCCTACGTGGGACTCGATCCTGAGTCTCCGTGATCACACCCTGGGCTGCAGGTGGCGCTAAACCGCTGCACCACCGGGGCTGCCCCTCAAGAGATAATTATGAAGACAACATTAATTCTTCTACCTCTATATTTCCATCAATGAAAATTTAGTGGATTTTATCTTTAAAGACCTCAAAGTAGGTCTTTAAAAAAGACCATATAGCCTAATATAGGCATTCCTGACAAATTCCACACACTGCAAAGTCATACACTATCAGTCTAACATATGTTATCACCAACATAAATTATGGGAAAAGCAGGATTTGTCGTAGACCATTCAAAATCTATGCAACTTTGTTTACCAGAACATTTACAAATAAACATATGAATACATGAATAAATGAACTAATGAATAATTGCTACTTCAGGAAATGACTTGAATAATTCAGGCTTGACACATCTTAAAATAGTTAGAGGCTGACTCTTATATTAAAAACGTGTGCGTGTGTGTGTGCATGCATATGCCCATGCACATACACATACACATTCATAGTAGAAATGCTAGCTTGTAGATAATTAAGGTACAACTAAGGTAGCCACAGGAAAAAGTACAACTTTTCCAGAAGTTGTTTATCATATAAGATGGAACTCAGGTTCAGCCATTCATTTTTTTTTTTTTTAGCCATTCATTTTTTTAAACTAAACTTTTTATTTTAAAATAATCATAAACATGTATTTGTATGAAATAACATAAGTGAATAACGTAAGTGAAAGAACATAAGTGAAGTGCTGTGGACTCTTCACCCACCTTCCTTGAATGATAACATTTTACAAAATGATAGTTCAGTAGCATGATCAGGATATTGGCATTAATACACTTGAGATAAAGCACATTTCTATCACCAAAAGGATACCTATGTCACCTGCTTCCCTAATCCCCAACCCCTTCTTTAAGTCCCAGTAACTGGTAACCTTTTTTCCATTTCTATAATTATATTGTAGGATATCATTATAGTATATTAACATTTCAATTTATTTGTGTATATTGATACAGAGTAAGACTTCAAGAATTTTATGTGAATGGAATCATACAACATGTAACCTTTTGGGATTGTTTTCTTGCAGGATAATTATTTAGGGATGTACATATGCATGTGCAAGTTGTTGCATGTATCAGTTGTCTGTTCCCATGTAGTGTGAGTATATTCCATGGTATGGATGTATAACAGAACCTTTCATTCCTTGAAGGACATTTGGGTAGTTTCCAGTTATGCCTATTACAAGTAAAGCTATTATAGACATTCTTGTACAGGTTTCTGTGTGAACATAACTTTGTATTTCTCTGGGATAAATGCTGAGGAGTTTAATTGATGGATTGTATAATAATTGCATATTTTGGAAAGAAGTTGACAATGTATTTTCTAGAGTTGCTATACCATTTTAAATTATGCCAATATGAATAGCCCAGTTTTTCTGCATCCTTACCAGCATTTGATGCTATCACTAATTTTTTTTAGTTTATCTATTGTGATAGGTATGTAAGTTTTAATTTCAATTTCTCTGATAGCTAATTATTTTGAACATCTTTTCATGTGCTTATTTACCATTTGTATATCTTCTTTATTGAAGAAGACATCTCTTTATGCCTTTGGCTCATACTCTAATTGGATCATTTGCTTTTTATTACTGAGTTTTGAAAGTCCTTTATAAATTCTAGATAGTAGTTCATTGTTGGATATGTGGTTTGCAAAAATTCTTACCTTGTAGTTTGTTCTCTTTATCCCCTTAACATATCCTTGTTTCCTGATCTCTTTCACAAAGGAAACATTTATAATTTTGATGAAATCAAAATTATCAATCTCTGTTATGTACCATGCTTTGGTATCAAGTACAAGAAGTCTTTGCCTACACTTAGATCCTAAAGGTTTTCTACTTTTTCCTTCAGAGTTTCAGAATTTCACATTTTACAACTATGTCCATAATCTATTTTCAGTTAATTTTTATATAAGGTATGAATATTAGGTCACAGTTTGTTTTTTTGCCTATGGATGTCCAAATGCCCCAGCACTGTGTGTATATGTATAATTTCATTGCATATATAATTGAAGCTATAATTTGGATTTGTCTATTTCTCTTTTCAGGTCAGTCAGTCTGGCTTCACATCATTTGTGGTTGCTGATACAAACATATATAGGAATTTATTCATGATGGAGTGATTTGTTTATAACATAATATTCTTCTTTTTCTCCAGTAATTTTATTTTTCTCTGAAAACTGAGAGACCTCATCATATCTCATTCCTCAGGTTCCTAGGGCCTTGGTTGGTTACCTATTTTTCTCCATCTTTCAGAATCTTAAGAGATTAGATATAGATATAGATGTTATAGATATAGATATAGATAGATATAGATATCACTCCCAGGGGTTTAAGTTGTATTTAGTGGAAAGAACAGGGAAAACTATGCTACTCCAACCTCTCGGAAACAGAATCCCAGGCATTCATTTAAACTTTCTTACAGCTTGTTTGTGCAGCAGCCAAAGGGAATTTTTCTTTCTTGCTTAAAGTTATTATTCTATTTCCACTATCCTGGTCTATAAATACAGGAAAATTTTGGTACGCAAAAATACAAACTCTATGTTATATTGACACAAATCCTCTATTTAACTACTTGGTTGAGATAACTTGTGTCATTGAAACATACATGGTAACAGAACAGACTGGGCTTTCTTCTTTCCACTGGCTTAATACTTGATTTAAGTTTTCATCACATCTTCCCCAGGAAAATTATAAGAGAACATTTATAAATGTAAATATGATTACTTTCATAAAATTATAAAACAGAAGATCCTGAATTATTTTTCCCTTACTTATATCAACAAGTATATTCTAAATATGCTAACCTTTTAAAATTTCTGGAGTATTCAAAGTTATTTCCTACCTTAGGGTCTTTGAATATAGTTTTCAAAGTACTTAAAATGTTTTTTCTCCCCGACTTACATTGTGTATTTTACTCACTCACTAGGTATCAAATTAACCATAAATACCTGAGGAAAGCCACCCTGGTATCCAAGATTAGATTACTGCTTGTTATATTCATCAGCATGTTTTTTTTTTTGTTTTTTTTTTTAAATCACAAGACACATTTCATTTGATATCATGAGGCCTAAATTCTCTGATTTTTAATTTTTTTTTAGTGGTCTTTACACCTGGAACCCAAGGTATACTGACCAGTACACGTATTCAGTTTGTCTTAAGACACATTGTATTGTCCACCTAGACATTGTTCTTGACAAAGAACAAGGCACTTAGTATACTTCACATACTAGGTAGAGACAAAAGGAAATAATTGCATGCAAACACATACATACACAAACACACACATACACAG
This sequence comes from Canis lupus baileyi, assembly GCF_048164855.1. NCBI lineage: Eukaryota > Metazoa > Chordata > Mammalia > Carnivora > Canidae > Canis > Canis lupus. The sequence continues at coordinate 19,091,877 of NC_132875.1, read as the reverse complement.
TCATTCACACAAACACATACATAAAACAAACACAAACAAAAAAACAGGCATTCATGCGAATCCTTGGGACTTTTTTTTCCTCTCGGCAGCTACAAGGTATTCTAGAATTCACCCCAGGAGACCATCTCGGATGTCCCTTGAACCTTTTCCTTGGTGAGCAACCTCAAGGTAATACTCTCTCCTTCTGACCCAACCCAACTTTCATCACCCTGCCATTGAACAACTAGCTGCTTCACCGAAGCCCATCCATCAAGGAATATTGTCCTGCAGGGAGAGGTCACTGCTCTCTGGTTAACTACTATAGAACCTTTCTCAGCACAGCACCGGAACAGTCAAAAAATAGTTATGAAATCACTGAGATCAATAAAAGAAAAAACACATCACTAAATAATTACACTTTCATCCATTTTCTCTTCCTAACTTGCAGGGAAGTTGGAATGAAGTTGCAGGAGATAGGTCTTCTGTTTAACATAACAGGTTAAATGCACTTCATTATCTTCATCTCCATTTCCTTCTGCAACCTCACTAATATTGCATTCAGAGGATTGAAAAATAGTCATCAATCAAAAGATTAAAAAGAATCACATAAGAGACAATAGAAGGAAATTAATGTATTTTAATATATTTTAGAAGTGGGAGAAGAGATGAAGTAATAACAGAAACCATGCTGAAAACAGGGATTTGTTTTGTGTGGGTTTTTTTTTTTTAGATTTTATTTATTTATTTATTTATTTATTTATTTATTTATTTATTTGAAAGGTGGTGAGAAAGACAACCCTAGTAGGGGGAGGGGCAGAGGGAGTGGGAGAAGCAGACTCCTTGCTGAGAAGGGAATCTTGATTCCAAGCTCCATGCAGGACTTCATTCCAGTATCCTAGAATCATGACCTCAGTCAAAGGCAGACACTTAACAGACTGAGCCACCCAGGCACCTCTGAAAATGGAAGTTTAAAGATCTATTTATTTATTTATTTTAGGGAGAGGCGTGGGAGAGTCTAAAGCAGACTCCACATTGAGTGCAGAGCCTAAAGTGGGGCTCAGTCTCACAACTCTGAGTTCCCAACACTGAGATTCCCACCCAAGTCCAAACCAAGAGTGAGATGCTTAACTGACTATGTCACCCAGGTATCCTCAAAACAGGAAGTTTATACCTGTTATACCAGGTACCACAAGGTCTCGAACTGTACTCCCCTTACCCTCCACCACCAGGATGCTCCAAGCCAAAAAATTTATAAGTAGAAAAGAAAGTAACCCTCTTTAAAAAAAAAAGGCGGTGGGGGGAGGGGGAGTAGTTACAAGTCTTTAGTATCTTTTAATGACATGTTCAATTCCCAACAGCAGACAAATTTCCATCCAATATCTGAGGTCCTCATCATTATATGATTATAACAATAAAGAATAACAAATATTTCTAAAAAGCCTGTATCATCATAGATCAAGGCCAAAAAATCAATCTGATCAAGACTTAGGACAAGGAAAAGATACTGTGAAATTATATAAATATAAATGTATTTTTTTCTCAAAGGACAAACAGAAGACACTGAATTATGAAAACGCAAAGAGGAGTCTACTGAAAAATGAAAATCAGATACTCAGAATTAGAAACTGCTTTTTAGAATAAAGATATGATAGCAAAACACAAACATTTCAAACAATGAACTTTCAAAAAAGTAATGAATAAAAAGATTAAGGAAATCTGAGACAAAGAACAAAATAAAAAGCAATGAAGTATCAGGGGAAAGAGCAAGAAATATAAAGAATTCCTTCAAGAGATCCACTGTCCAAATAACAGAAAAGTAAAGTGAAGAAAGAAATGAAATAGGTGTAAATTATTAAGTAAATTGCACCAGCTTAATTTTGAGTACTGAAGGTATCAATGTTGAGAATGAAATAAATTCCTATGTGCTGCATACATTAATGAAATGCTTACACACACACACACACACACATATCCAACCATACCACTATGAATTTTTAGAACATATGAATAAGAATGACAACAAACTCTTAATAGCAACACCAAGATAGAGCACTAACACTAAACCTCTAAGCAGGACTACTTATAATAAAACAAAACAAAATGTGAAAGCTTCTCAAATGTCCAACAGTAGAATGATTCAAAATAGTGGAATATAACCATACAGGAGACTAATATTGAGTAAATGCTATAATTCCACAAAATATAATCTCATAAAAATTATTTAGAGATAACAGAGTAGGACAAAAAGCATATACTCTTTGACTCTTTTCATTTATGGAAAGTACGAAAGAGACAAAACTAATGTATTGTGTTGGAAGTTAGAATAGAAGTTATGTTGGGAAACAGTGACTAAAGGGTGCACAACAGGGGTCTTTCAGGGTTCAGGAAATGTTTCTTTTTTTAAAATTTTATTTATTTATTCATGAGAGACACAGAGAGAAAGAGAGGCAAAGACACAGGCAGAGGGAGAAGCAGGCTCCATGCAGGGAGCCCAACATGGGACTCGATCCCCGGTCTCCAGGATCACACCCTGGGCTGAAGGCGACACCAAACCACTGAGCCACCTGGGCTGCCCCAGGAAATGCTTCTTGATCTGGCATAAGATTATTTAATATATGGACATTCATCAAAACACATTTATAGGGGCACCCGGGTGGTTCAGTTAGTTAAGCATCCAACTCTTTATTTTGTCTCAGGTCATGATCTCAGGGTCACAGGATCCAGCCCTGTGTTGGACTCCACACTCAGCAAGGAGTCTACTTGGGATTTTCTGTCTCCCTCTGCCCCACACCCCCTGCTTGTGCTCTCAAAAATAAATAAATATAATATTTAAAAAAAACTGTTCATTTATATCTTTGTACCCCTTTTCTATAAAGTTCATTCTTCATTAAAGTATTTTTTCTTTGCAATAGAATGAAGGAATTACTAGATTATGGTAAAAGAGTATCCCTGGAGAACAAGTATGTAGTGTGCTTAAAAACCAACCAGGTAAATGAAAATAAGATAAAAATTTGAATTCTCTTCTCAAAATGAAAAAAAAAATGAGGTAATTATTAACTTCAATTTAAAAACACAAATGTCATATAAGAAATACAATGCAATATTAGTGCTTTATGTATCTTAGCTATAATAGTATAAAAAGCAATATTATTTGATGAAAATGATACTACAACTATAATGATAGAATCAAAGGAAAGCTCAGTGTGGAACTAGATATAAGAAATTCTCATCTTTTAAAATAAAGAAACCATGTAATTTCTAAAACCTCAATATCAAAGAGACAGTTACGGTATATGCAGAAAAAAACTCAAAAAATACATGTTAAACATGATACCATCAAGGCATGCCTACCTGGCTTAGTTGGAGGAACATGCAACTCTTGATCTCAGGGTTGTGACTTTAAGCGTGAGCTTGAGTGGGGTGTAGAGATTACTTAAATAAAAAGCAGCAGGAATTTATATTTGGAAATTCTTAGAGAGCTATTTTTGTTAGTAGCCTGGTAATAGTTACTAATTTTTAAGTGATGTATTATCTTTATAAGTAAATAGTAACTTTAAAATATATCTAAAATGAATTCTAATGGGATTATATATTCAATCAATAATCAATCTAAAATTCATGATTACTTTCACAAAAACTTTTCTTATTAAAATATTTTCCATATTTGTCTCATCATACCAATTTAGTCTTAATCTGATTTTTTTTTTTTTTAGGGGCTAGTATAAAGCTATACAAGTATCACGAGTCAATGAATGTTGATGTTTATTTTCCTGAATTTGAATTGTCTTTTTTTTTTTTAAACAGTGCTTGGATAACTTTTATTTTTTAAGTAAGTAAACATTTTTATTTGTTGCCAAATTTTTGCTGCTCCCACATGGGGTTAGAAGTATGCCAGATATCTAGATGGAGTTTTCAGATATATTCTCATATATGAACATATACATTTTATATTCATAGGTACCTGATAACATGGACTTTTTTTTTGCATCTCAGAGTGCAAGAAGGTATCATTAAATAGTTATTTCTAGAAGGTAGAATCTTATGGTTTGTCTTTAAAAAGTGATAAACATCAGTTACTTATTGGAACTTACTATGCTTCAGCAATGTCTGAAAGGTGCAAACTATATTTTATTACATATATTTAATGTACATGTTCAATAGTGGGTGTGCTTCAAATTATCATGGTAATGTTTAGTCAAAAAACTATAAAAGGGTACATAACTCATTATGTTGGTTATTTGTTAAATAACTGGTGTTCAGGAGATAAGAGTTATGTTGTATTTTTCTTAATGCAGAGCCCCACATTTGCTTAGGGGGAAAGCATGAAGGCAGGATTGGTTTAAAGAGATCCTATAGCTATTAAAATAAATGACTTGGAAATTAGTCTGAAGAGCTTCATACAAGGCTCTGCAGCCAGTATGTTAAATATAGACACTAAATTCTGCTGTTTCTGCTAAAGGGCAATCCAGATATAGTTTGGGCATTATTTAATAAATGTCACTGCTTCAGAATAGCCAAAATGGTTTAGTCAATTTTCAGTTATAGTTATCTTATATGTATATGTGCACACACAGACAGATATAGATATAAACATATCACTTAGCGTTTGCTCATTTTATTCCACTAGTTTTTAGTTGATGAGCCTGCACTAAACACTGTGTTAGACAAAATCAAAGCAACAAAACAAAACAAAAAGTCATGTTTCCTGGACTTCACCAGACCTTCAGGAATTCACCAACTTAGAAGCATAGAAAAACAAAAGTCACTGTGTAGTTATAGTAAAGGGATTTCACAACAAACTATGAAAGCACCCAAAATAAGTAACACCAGATAATAGACTCATTCAATTATTAGGATTGAAGTTGTGTGGGAAATATCAGAAAGGGAGACAGAACATAAAGACTCCTAACTCTGGGAAACGAACTAGGGGTGGTGGAAGGGGAGGAGGGCAGGGGGTGGGGGTGAATGGGTGACGGGCACTGAGGGGGGCACTTGATGGGATGAGCACTGGGTGTTATTCTGTATGTTGGTAAATTGAACACCAATAAAAAATAAATTTATTTAGTTAAAAAAAAAAGTGAAGCTAAATCCTGATTCCTAAAAGAAGAATTAATTAATTAATTAATTAATTAATTTATTTATTTATTTATTTATTGGAAACATAGGAAAGATGAAATTATTTCAGGCAACTGATCACTCCAGAGGATAGCTTGAGCACAATCTTGAAGGTGAGAGTGTTTTATCTGCTTGTATGTAGGACTGGAGTAGAAATTCATAGTTTACTTTTCCTTGGCTATAGAATTCAATGCAGACAAAATAGAAGAGGAGGCAGGGGATAATTTATAGAGATTTTTGAATTCAGAGTAATTTCCATTTTATCCAACGGGCATCTAGCAGAAGACGAATTTCTGGTAGCAAAGCAGAAGTTAATTTTAACTTTCACAATACAAGTACAGAAAACAGTAGATGAAAGCCACAGCAAAAGTAGTATTGACAAAGATGGAGAGGATAGGGACAATTTGAGAAAGCCCAGAGGGACTAGGTAGTTGACTAGATTTAAGATGAAAGAGAGAGTGTGAAAGATAGCTTTCTAGAAACTGATTGGATGATGTTGCCAACTAATGAAACAAATGAAAAATAATAAGAAACTGTGGTTAAAATACAGAGATTGTGAGTTCAGTTTTGAACATATTCAAGTGTTCTGATAGAATTATCCAGCAGGAAGTTAGAACTCAGGGAAATGATAGCTATGGAGAGACATATATCAGAGTAAGAGTAAAAAGTGAATACTTGATAAACGAAATCTATGAAGAGTGGATAATCTTTCACATTGGCAAATCCTGGGGAAACAGTAACCCTTTAAAATATAGGAAGAGGTATCCTATTGAGAAGGGATAAATAAAAAAGTACAAGTAGAATGAAAAGATGAAATATTGCGGAGCCCCCCAACAAAAGAAAGAAAGAAAGAAAGAAAGAAAGAAAGAAAGAAAGAAGAAAGAAGAAGAAAGAAAGAAAGAAAGAAAGAAAGAAAGAAAGAAAGAAAGAGAAGAAAGAAAGAAAGAAAGAAAGAAAGAAAGAAAGAAAGAAAGAAAGAAAGAAAGAAAGAAAGAAAGAAAGAAAGAAAGAAAGAAAGAAAGAAAGAAAGAAAGAGAAGAAAGAAAGAAAGAGAAGAAAGAAAGAAAGAAGAAAGAAAGAAAGAAGAAAGAAAGAAAGAAAGAAAGAAAGAAAGAGAAAGAAAGAAAGAAAGAAAGAAAGAAAGAAAGAAAGAAAGAAAGAAAGAATGTTGCAGATCCCAAAGAAAAATTTTAAGTAGAATGGAGTAGTCAAAATGTCCAAAGTGACAGGTCCAATAATCCAGAAATTAAAAATTGTTAATGTATTTAACAATTAGAAGCTAAAAAAAAAAACAATAGAAGCTCAATATTAGCATAAATAAGAGCTGCTTGAGTAGAGGTGTGATAGCAGAAGGCAGGTTTCAGGTTTTCCCTAGAAAATTTTACATTCCTTCTAAAATTTAGTGTCCATTCTATGTAATGTCTTATTTATTAACATTTTGAATCCTCAATATGTTCTTGACTATTAATATACACTATTATAGTAAGCAGGACTTTCTCCTTTGATTTATAGAAACAGTAGCTTGAAGTGAGTGTCAACAACTATGAACGATCTGAGTTTTTACCATAGTAAATGTTAACAAGCTAGCTTGGCACAATTACAGAGAAGAGGGAAAAAATCTACACCACTCCTTGGTCAGAGGCAAAAGACTGTATTATACTCACAACAAGAGCAGTGGCTATGGTGTATCTATGCCAGTTCCTTGAGTCCAACATTGAGTCTTTGCAAACAGCAATATTAATTCTTGGAGCAGAGCCACAAGCTTAGGGACCCAGATCTTTTATAAGTAGTAAGCCTGCCTGACCTTAGCTCTGGAGGGAGATAGTATCTTTATTATATTGGATAGTAAGGAAACCTGTCCTTTGCTCAGAAGGGAAACCCCATCTCAATATTTCAAGGCTGTCTGCTATAAAATTATCCTTCAAAGATAGTCCAGAACAGCAAGTGTCTGTTCACAGATCATATAGAAATGCACAGACCATACACAATTTTTGCTCAACAATACCCACTTCTCTTATCTACCCTGCTTGGTTTGTGGTGAATTCTTTTTTGGTGGCTCTAATGTAACCAATGGAATACAGTAACAAATCTATTTGTTTTTCCTATAAAGTATTTAATTAAGGGCGCTTCTATTAATAGAACTCCAAACAGCAATAGGAAGTGAACCTGAAGTATTGACCTCAACCACTCCTCCCAGGGGCCTGAACACAGATATCAAATTTTGAACAAATCTTTTAAACCTTCGATGTCTAACTTAGAAAGTCAGGTGGATTTCTACAAAGGCTAGTATTGATCTTTACAACAGTCTGGGGTATCTTATCTAGATAGTGTAGAAGGTATTAGAGATATAAAGACTGTACGTTGTCCCATAAGAAGAAAAGCATGAAGTGATTTTATCGTTCAGAACTACCCTGGACAGTGAGTTGAGATTGACCCAAATGCCCTCCGTGGCTGAGGTCATGCCATCAATCATTTTAACTAAAGTCAGAGACAACTCAAGATTCACAGTACATTTTGTTGTCACATCTCCTTAGTCTCCTTAAATATGCAATAGTTCCTCAGACTTTCCTTACTTATATTAGCCTTGAAATTTTGAACATTGCCAAGTATTTTTTAGAATGACTCTCAATGTAAGTTTGATATTTCTCATAACTGTATTAAAGTTATGCATCATTGGGAAGAAAATGACAACTGTGGTATGACTTTCTCAGTGCATGTCAGGGAGCACACGATGTGAAGTATTATTTTTGGCAATGCTCTTTGGTAACTTGGTTAAGATGGCAAGTGCCGAGGTTCCCCACTAGATAGTTACCTTTACTCTGTTTGTAATTAACACATATTTACTAGGGTGCATTGAGAATATGCATACAGTCCCTTTTTCCTTTAATTGTTATTCATTATTTTAATACAATTTTTTTGTATCTTGCCTTTGAAAATATAGCTGTGGACATCTAATGGTAATTTTATACTTCAATGTTTCTACATTATTAACTGGAATTCTTTTCTAAAAATAGCTTCACACTCTACCTGTTTATTTATATTATTCGATTATTATACATGTGTGGAATCATGGATATTTCTTTCATTCTTTGACTTATAATTAATTACCTGTCATTAATTTCAGCATTGCTCAAAGTTTTCCCACTTTGGCCACTGGGAGTTCTTTCAGATTAGCTCCTGTGCCCTTTTGGCATGCCCCAATTTTTTATTTTTCTTTTCTCCTTCCCCTACCCTTTTGCTACTCCCCTATTCTTGATCATGCATTTTGGTAACATTAATTTTCCCTTTTTCATTTTATGAGTTAAGACAATCAAACAATCTCACTCCTGGCAATAGTTATTGGTTCAACCATGAGAACCTAACCCAATTTTGTACAATTAACAGGAATGGAAAGTAGACTTCTGTTAGATTCTCAGAAGAGACCCTTTCCCTTCCCCCAGAGGATGTCATGTGAGTATGTGATCTGTGAGAACACCACAAATATTTGCCTGGTTAGAAAACAACATCTTGGACATCCTAAATTGGGGAATAATCACCCTTATGAAGTCTGAAACAACAAAAAACAAAACAGTCAGATGTGGGATTGGGGAACCCTTGATGAAATCCTTTGAGCCACCAGGTCTAAGTCTGGTGTAAAGTCAACAAAGGCATTTTATGGTTGAGCTGGTTTGCAGTTAATATCTGTTTGTAAACTGTAATAAGTAACAATGTCCTCAAATCAAGCCATATCTACCTGCATTCACCTTTCCACTTACTATTTAGGCGTCTAGTGACTAGAAAGACTGCACTGATCCTGAAATAATGTTTGTATACTACTCATCTAGTAGACTATTTGTCAGCTCCAAATACTTTCAAATATCAATCATGAGCATATTATTTCAATATAAATCTTCACCTAAATATAAATTAAGTAGTAGATTTTGTTGTTGCTGTTATTTCCCTACATCGTGGTCTACTACCATGCCAAGGCTGATCAATATTTGGAGGACTGTCAGGAAAAACTCTAACAAGTATGGGTAATATGTTGCTTTTACAGCAGAACAAAGGATAGGGAGAAAAATAAAACAAGATGAAATCAGGGAGGGAGATGAAAGGCATTAAGTAGGGCACTTGATGGAATGAACACTGGATAAAATATAAGACTGATAAATCACTGAACTCTATCTCTAAAATTAATAATACACTATGTTAGTTAAATGAATTTAAATTAAAAAAATAGGCTATGGCAGCAAGAGACAATTTTGCATTAACACCTATTTTAAGGTTTATCTTTGTACATGTTCCCTCCATACTTCCCATGTCTACCCATAGCCAGGTCTTCAGTTAATCAAATGAGTCAGTTAGAGTGGCATAAAGCACTACTTTTCAATCTATTAAATTATATACAAGCTATATAAACCCGTGACTCTGAGCTACTCTGACTTAAATAATTTTGCATTCTTAGCAAGCTGCCTGACCATCAAATATCAACCATCTCTGTAACTGTGCTCACTGCAAGAACTGTATCCACTCATTCACCTGTAACCTTGCCCATTTGATAACTTTGCACTGCATATTTGCATTAAAACTGACTGAAGAGTCCCAAGTTACTGTTCTTGCTAAATTTTCAATCCAGATGAGAATTAATTATCCTACCTATCAGAGCTTTAATAAAAAGTTAACCAAATGTACAATATTCTGGCCCATTGCACTATATGTCCACCTGGTCTTCATCAGGGTTACTGGTCACTGTGCTACATAAACTGGAGGACAAGGTGGTAAAGATGCGCATATCCATCAGGGGAGGATGAACACTGTTATATAGAGAATGGGGAAAACAGAAAAGCGTTTATAGAAACATAACTCCATCCTTAAAAATAATCCAGAATAGATCATGACTTTCTACCAGGAAACTTTAGGCACATGAAGGGTAGTTTAACAGAGATCAGTGTTCCTTTTTACCTTTCACCAGGAGTGCCCTCTCCCCCAATACTTTTCCATCTCCTCACCTCATCAAAATAAACTTCAAATAGCATTTAATGTTTGAATCAATACTTCAGGACAACATTTACCTTGTTTTTTCAAAGTGTTTAGCTTTGATTCAATTTTTAGTAGTTCTGGTTTCTTGACTCTGCAATGACCTTGAACTCAGAGGTTCTTGGGTCCTCTGACCAAGTTAAGCATTTGATAGATTACTCCAATAATATAAAGATTTTTTTTCAAGTTGATCTATCTTTCCTCTAATAATAAAACGAAACTTCCTAGTACTTTAGAGTATAAGAAACATCATACTGTTAGATAATAATAGCATTTATGTGCCTGTAAATTGATAATAACACTAAATTTCACAGAACATTTTGGCATAGATTCTCATCAAGTGACACGACTCCATTTTTTCCTAAAACTAATGAGGATTACAAATGAGATTTTGGTTTTGTAATGTAATTATGATAACCAGAAGATGACGGAATGGCAATTCTTTGTTTGTTCTAAAGACATTTCAAAAAAAATGTAAGTGAAGCAGCATGTATATCCAAAATGATTTGATATGCTTCCTAGCTTTAATGGGTGCAAAATCTATTTCAGTAAAATTACATTTAGCATAGGTTCTAACTATGATCCTTTTCCACATGTGCCTATGTGGAAAGTATGACTCCATTTTCTCTATAGTGATTTATAAGAAACAGAAATAGCTCTTTAATTATTAATGCACCATTGATTCAGCAAATCATTCCCATCAATGGTGATTTGATTATAGCAGTTACCTTATGATCCACATACTTACATAACTGCATAAATATCTTCATCTGAAGAGAATCATATTCTAGTTAACCAGGATATTATTTACTTCTTTAAATTCAAATAATGCCAAAAAAGCACATGAGATCATAAAAATCTGAGGTTTTGGTCATTTTAGATTTTTATTTCATAATATCCAAGTTTATATCCACTTTAAACAATGTATAAGAAAAATATGAAGTAAATAATAAGCTATAGAAAAATTAAGATTCATTATTATGACAATATATACCCTTGGCCACAGCAAGTGTAAATACCTTTTAGTTAACAGCACCGAATACCTATATGCTATCATTCTTACCTGAAGAATGACTGTAGGGTGTCAAAGTTAATGTTCATGTGAAAGTCATGAACAATGGCCAAACATCTTTAACTTGATATGTATTTTAGTTGTTAGGTGTAGTTAGATGGAAAGTGATGAAAAGTCCAATTTACCAACACTTGATTTCTTATAGGAGTTAAATGGACTTGAATGACATGTCCTCCTCATTGCTTAACAGACCATGTTCTATGATTTTCCCTGTAATCTTTACTGACTAGGTTCATAGTAAAAGACTACAGGTAGAGAAAGAATGTATTTCTTGGAATATTAAGAAATATTTACATATATTTATTTTAGGGGCAAAGAAGTTTCTTAAAATGCATGGTAATTGTAACTCCTCCTGTACATGATTCTATGTTGGTTCTAAACTCACACTTGATTCTAAGTTCTTGTTCTTTTCTCCTGGTTTTTAAATTAATGTGAAATTGATTTAACTTCTAAAGCATTTGAAATTCAACACTTAAAATAATATTAACGTCTAATACAATATCATCATCACCTCCCTTTTTACAGAATATTCACAAGTCTTATATTAATTAAATACTTTTATTAAATTATTCCCTTCTAGTGTTTTCTTTAACTTGAATATTTTATCATACTTGAAATCAGAAGATTGGCCAAAAAATTATATTCCTCTTTGTCTTTTTAATTACAACTATGTTGGAAACATTTCTATTTTTCTAAAGAACTTTGCATAATTTTGTGGTTTTATTAATGACACCATAATTTACATTATTTATTCATTAATTTAATAAATATTTATTGAGTGAACCAAATGTATGAAGACATATTGAAAAGTATAAGAAAAATACAAAATTCCTGATTTTGTGGTCATAGCAGTCATTTGTAAAGACATACATAAATCTAGTAAGTGCATAAAAATAAAAAAAAAAAATCTCTATCAAATGCTGAAAAAAAAGAACATTCTGGTGAAGTAAGAAGCTTATAATGGCTTGACCTAATCAGTATCTTACCTGAGGCTTGCCTAAGGAGAAGATAAAGAAGTTCATTCAAGAGATTATGGCAGTATTCCAAGTATAAATGCTGATAAAGTGTGTGAATATAAGGGGATGGTTGAGAAAAAGTGCACATGGTATTTCTAAGTATGAAGATCAAATGAAAATTTTTATCTATTTTATTATTCACTTATCAATAAGGTTTTAAACTCCTTCTAATTTTTCTAATTATAAACAATGTTGCAAATGCACATGTAACCACAAATATTGGTCAGTATTTCAGATTTCTGCATTGTAATGTATTTCTAGAAAACACTAGATTAAAAATTATGGATATTTACCATTGCCTTGTAATATATTGCCATTTTTTTTTCTATAAAGCTTCTACTTTAGACAGTAATTATCGGGCAGCCTGGGTGGCTCAGCAGTTTAGCGCTGCCTTCAGCCTAGGGTGTGGTCCTGGGGACTTGGGATCCAGTCTAGCGTCAGGCTCCTTGCACGGAGCCTACTTCTGTCTCTGCCTCTCTCTCTGTGTCTCTCATGAATAAATGAAGTCTTTTTTTAAAAAAGGTAATTACAATTTTTATATAAAAATATTTATTATTATAAATGAATCAAACAATAGAAGACAAGTATAGCAAGAAAAGGAAAAACACTCAAAATTCACTTAATATAATTAAATCTAATATTCAGTAAAAATAATCAGATAACTCTCAATGAATACTTAAAAATAAATGGTATACAGATTGACAAAATGCCTTTATGAAAAAGTTTTTTAATATTCATAAACCAATCCTGAAAATAAACTTTAATTCAAAAAAGAATATAATAAAATTGTAAGAATTGCTAAGTAGATAAATATTTCTTCATATGACAGCTATTAGTTTAAATATATTAATATAGTGGAAATTGGCAATGTAGTATTACATTATCTATCTAATGTAAGTAATGGTTGATGGACTATTTCTAATCATACATTAGATTACACATGACAATCAGAAATCAAAGTTTTTTGTTTAAAGAAGCTTAAAATTCAAAAGATTGTGTTTAGTGTAATAAACCAATTTATTTCATTACAATCACTAACATACAGTAAATGATTTTATAATTTCAATAAGCAAATATATTTTCCACAGTTCAACTTTGAATATTCAAAGTTGACATTAAATTAAGAGTTTAAATAATATCTACCTGTATTATCCACAGGTTAACAAATAAAAGTTGATCTCAAAGCAAAAGTAAGAAAAATAGATCAGATTTTCTAGTCATTATGCAGTGAAAACATAAACTTATGATAAAAATTGGAGAAAGGGGCAGGCTACCCCATAAGATTTTATGAAGATCACTCATTTTTTAACTGAGGTGAAATTCACACAGTGTAAAATTAATCATTTTAAAGTTAACAGATCAATGGCATTTAGTATCTTCACAATATTGCACAACCACCACCTCTGTTTTCAAAATATTTTTATCACTCCAAAATGAAACTCCATACTTATTAAACAGTCTATCCTTACTCCTGCCTCTAGTATTTGGCAACCAGAACCTGCATTCTGTCTCCACGGATATATATTTTTTGGATATTTCACATAAATGGAATCATACATTATGTGACCTTTTATGTCTACTTTCTTTCACTTAGCAGGCTTTCTAGACACATCTGTATTATAACTTGTATCACCACTTTACTCCTTTTTATGGATAAATAATATTCCATTGTACGTATATACCTCTGTTTATACCTTCATTCATTTGTGGACATTTGGGTTGTTTCCAACATTTGGAATAATGCTGCTATGAACATTCACATGCAAGTATTTAAGTATCTGTTTTCAATTATTTGGGGGTTTATGAGGAGAATTGTTGGATAATATGGTAATTCTGTGTTTAGCTTCTTGAGAAACTACCAAACTCTTTTCCACAGAGGCTGATCTAATTTACACTTCATCTAACAATGTGAAAGCATCCAATTTCTTCACATTTTTGCCAACAATTATTATGTATTAGTGTGTGGAAAGGTATTTCATTGTGATTTTGATTTTCATTTGCCTACAAATGATGTTGTACATTTTTTCCTATACTTGCTGGCAATTGTATGTTTTCTTTGAAGAAATGTCTGCATGAATTCTTTGCTCATTTTTAAATTAGATTGTTTATCTTTCTGTTGCTGAGTTGTAGTGTTCTTTATAAATTCTGGATATTAGACCATTACCAGATATATAATTTCCAAATATTTTCACCCATCTTTCAAGTTGTTTTTGCATTTTCCTGATAATGTTCTTTGGTGCACAAAAGTTTTATATTTTGATAAAGTCCAACTTATTTTATTTTGTTACTCATTCCTTTTATGCCATATATAAAAATATATGGCCTAATATAAAGTCATGAAGATTTCCCTACGTTTTATTTTAAGAGTATTGTCTGTCACCATTTATATTTAGGCTGTGTTTGTATATCGTGCAAAGAAAAAGTTTTCTTCCAGTGTTGCAGATTGGCTCTGTGCCAGGACACTTCTTCGGCACCTAGTCATGATTGTAGTGAGCCTAGGATTTAGCCCACCATGAAAACTTCAGGTCTTCTCAAGTCTTTTTTGTGCATGAAAATTTTCCTGGGCATATAATTGTTTTCTAAAGTTCTCTATGTACATGGCTGCTTTTGAATGTCCAAATTTTTCAAATATATTTTATCCAGCTTTTGCTCCTGGTCCTTAAGTGGTCTATTATATGTGTAGATTATAATTTTGCCCCTAGATTAATTCAATTTGCTGTGTTATTGAGCAGTATGTGCTGCTCTTCCAACCTAGATTCTGAGTTAGGTAAAGTAGATGAGTGTCTCCTGTCAGTCCTTCAGGTAGAACTCAGACAGATAAAAGCAGACATACACAATAGTTGCCACTACTGTATGCTCCTTACAGAAACAAAGACCAATATCCCAAACTGGGAGCTTAGACTATAAACATTTCAAAACCAAGGCAAATAAATGTAACTCAAACTTGCCGTTTTGAGGTTGCCTTTTTCTTAATTTAACATTTATTTAATTGCTATAAACTTTTATATTTTTCCAGAATTCTGAAAAACTTGCTTCTGATTATTCTGTTTTTTTGTTTTGTTTTGTTTTGTTTTGTTTTGTTTTTTATGTTTCTGTGGGGAAATAAGAGCATAGAGCTCTAGACTCTAATGTTTAGCTCTTAGCTATAAGTGTTAGTGAGAATCTCTTGTAAGTGAGGAATCATTTCTCTCTTGCTCTTTTCAAGATTCTTGCTCTTTTCAAGGATAAGCTTATCCTTAGCTTTTGAAACTCCGATTATAATGTATATTGGTGTGGGCCTTTCTTAGTTTATCTGAAATGGAGTTTGTTGAGCTTTTTGGATATGTAGAGTCATGTGTTTCTAGAAACTTGGGGAAAATTTGATCTTATTTAATCAAACATTATTTCCCTTTCTTTTCCTTCTAGGACAATTATATATATATATATATATATATATATATATATATATATATATAGATAAGCTTGATGGTATTCTAAATGTCTCTTAGTTTTTGTTTATTTTTTCTTTGTATTTCTGCTCCTCAGCCAGGGTAACTATAATTGACCAAATCTTCAAGTTTTCTGATTCTTTTTTCTACCTACTCAAATCTGTCGTTAAATCTCTCCAGCGAATTTTTCATTTCAGTTATAGGATTTTGAATCTCCAGAATTTCTACTTAGCTCCTTTTCTAATTTCTCTTTCTTGATGTTCTCTATTTGTTCATATATCATTCTCCCTTATTTCCTTTAGTTCTTTGTCCATTTTCCTTTAATGCTTTGAGCATATTTAAGACACTGTATTTAAATATGTTTCCATCAAATTTAGTATCTGAACTTGCTCAGGGATGGTTTTTGTCCTATGACTAGACGATGCTTTTCTGTTTCCTTGTATACCTTTACTATTTTTTATTAAAGAATGGATATTTTGAATGTTAGAATGTGATAATTTTGGAAGTGAGAATCTCCTCTTCTCCAGAGTTTGCTTTTATTGGTTATTGAGAACTATAGTTGTCCATATATTCAGTGAGTTTTCAAATTATTCTTTTTCAAAGACTCTATTTCTTGTCATGTGTTGCCTTAAAAATATCTATTCTATTATTTCACTGGTCAGCCAGTTTCTTGGTAGAGACTTCCTTAAATGCCTGTGACTAAGAGAAAAAAAAAAAAACTGTCTAGTTTTGCAGATTGGCTCTGTGCAGCTCACTCCTTTAATGATAAGCCTCATTGTCTACAACTCTGCTTTAGCTTTCACTTTTCACTTGCATGGGGCACAAAGATCAACCATTGATGTAAGCCTAGAATTTCTCAAATCTTTTTTGAGTATGCATCTGTCCCTAGTATGTGGAACTCCAAATTCCATGCTATACATTGCAGCTCTTCTAAGTCCTTAATTTTTCCAAGAAATTGCCACTCAGCCTCTTCTTTTTCATGCTTTTTGGTTTGGATACTACTTGCTCCATCTGTTCTTCCTTGCCACAGGAAGCTATGAGTGATACAAGTCTTTAGATACTTCCTACAGCTGGGGCACTTGTATGGAACAGTCAATTGAATATCTGGCTCTTAGTTTTGGTTTGGGTGGTGATCTCAGAATCATGAGCTAAAGCTCTGTGAGAGGCTCCATGCTTAGTGCAGAGTCTACTTAAGACTGGCTTGCCCTCTCTCTATGTCCCTCCTCACTGCCACTCTAAAGTATTTTCTATCTCTAAAATAAATAAATAAATATTTTAAATAAATACATACATACCTACATACTTTCTACAGCTGCTGCTAGGAAAGCAACAGTAGCCTAAAAGTGTAGTAAAACAAAAGCCATCCTCTATACTGGCCTCTTAGGGACCTACAATCTGATCATAATGCGTAAAAACTATTTTTTGAAAACAAGATGCATATTTATTTGCCCTTTAAACCTTCCCCACTCCCCAGCATCAGTAAGCTGCCCCAGGAAGATGAGCAATAACTGGTGCAAATCTGAAGGATGGGGAATGGTAGATAAATTAATCTATCAAAAGGTAATAGCTTTATTATTCATTTGGTACTTTCCTGGTGTTCTGTTTTTGATTATATTCCAGACTTATAAAAAGTTGATTTTGGGGGATCCCTGGGTGGCTCAGGGTTAGTGCCTGCCTTTGGTCCAGGGCGTGATCCTGGAGTCCCAGGATCGAGTCCCACATCGGGCTCCTGCATGGAGCCTGCTTCTCCCTCTGCCTGTGTCTCTGCCTCTCCCTCCTTCTGTCTCTCATGAATGAATAAATAGAATATTTTTTTTAAAAAAGTTGATTTTGTTACTTTTTGCCAACTTAATGGTTGCTTCAGTGGAGGGTCCAATTTTTTAAACTCTACCATGCTATTTTTATGACACTGTTACACATTAAGATTTTTTAATAACTCTTATACCAAAGGGGGAATCAAATATCAATTGTAAAAATATTTGGAATAAAATTTGGTCAAATTGTTGCATATTCATAACCAATGAATGTGCTTTAAAAAAAAAATGACAAAGAGGGGCACCTGAGTGACTTAGTCATTTAAAAACATCCTCTTCTTGATTTGGGCTCAGGTCATGATCTCATGGTTTGGGATCAAGCCCTGTGTCAGACTCCATGCTTAGTATGGAGTCTGCTAGAGATCATCTCCTCCCTTTGCCCCTCTCCCCACTTGCTCTCTTTAAGTCTTTAAAAAAATGAATGAAGAGAAAATTAAGTCACAAACATTTCAAATAAAAGAAGAACAAAGATATATAATTAAACATTCAACTAAAAATTTTATAATATAATAATGAAATAAAAAAATTCACAGGAAAGAGAATTCTAAAGATTACACGATTAGTTTGAAAAATAGCAAGGAATCTGCAAATATATCAAAATTAAGTATCATGAAAAGGAAATAATAAAAAAAAATTCACAAAAAGCTAATTAACTCAAGAAACTAAAGAAAGCTTTTACAAAATTAGAAGCAAGGTCAAGAGTGCCTGGGTGGCTAAGCAGAAAAGTGTCTGCCTTTGGCTCAGGTCACGATCCCAGCATCCTGGGAACAAGTCCCAAATCTGACTCCCTGCTCAGCGGGGAGTCTGCTTCTCTCTGGCTCTGCCTCTCTTTCTCTCTCTCTCTCTCTCTCTCTCTGTCTCTCATGAATACATTTTTAAAAAATCTTAAAAAAAGAAAAGAGACAAAACTAAATAAATGATGACTGGTAGAGAGGTAATCAAAGGAGACCAAAATGTATCTCACTTATAAAAACAAATTTAAAAATGTGTATGATACGAATTTTTAGGAAAATGTCAATTAATAAAAAATACACTTAAAGAAATGCAAAAGAAAATGTAACTCAATAATTGACATGTGAAAATTTGAAGAATAAGTCATCTAACAACTCCCATCTCCAAAAAAAATATTGATTATGGAAGCAATCACAGAAGAATGTCATCAACTAATTAAGACAGGCTATTTCAATTCTATATCTGCAATTCCAGAATTTAATAAAAATAAGAAAGGCACCATAGATATGAAACCAATGTAATACTGATTTCTTAATTCAATAAGAGTATGAAATAATGACAGCTGCATGCCAATAACATTTGACTACAAATGCAAAACCATGAATTAAATCACAGAAAATAGATTCCAGTTGTAGAAGGCAAAATCAATATACCAATAAATAACATTCAAAGGAGTTTTGTATTCATATACATGAATACATACATTAAAAGGCTAAAAACACAGGTCTATGATAAATTCTAGGGAAATAAATTCCTTCAATAAAGTTCAACTATGATTATTTAAAATATTTCAAAGACGGTAAACTGACATACAGAAAACACCTTGAAAAAGAACAGTAAGTTGATATATAGATATATGTGTATTTATATATTAAATATGTATTTCTATTCAAAGTATATATTATATATTATCAATCTATTCTCTTTAAAAGGGTTAAACAAATAATAATAAAATTCAGCACTAATTATTTTTTAATTACTTTAAAAACATTAACTGTAATGGTATTAATTACATGTGTATATATATTTAAATAAAACATATTTATAAGATGCATATGTATGCTATTAATAATCCTACCTATTCTGATAAAAGCTCTTACCTAAGTAGTAATCAATTTAATATTTGTTATTATATTCACATAATAGAAATCACAAGAATTTATTATGTCATTTGGTTTAAAATTAAGCTACATAACTGAGTAAGTTCCTTATATACATGTTACCATAAAAACAAAGATCGGAAATATATTCAACAATAAGTGTGCAGACAGGTCCTCTGAGAAAAGAGTTAAAAGTTTACATCAAGTATAAAAAATATGAAAAATCTTACCTTCTCTTAGAAAGGTTGAATAATGTGAAGATGTGAATTTGATTGACATCCCCATATGAATTAAATGTACTTATAATAAAAAATACCCATTTTTGTTGTTTTATTGTGTTCTGTTTGGGGAATTTCATAAGGTGATTCTGAATTTCATTAAGAAAACATTAAGCAGGAAAAAATTCTAGAAATATCTTTAAAGAGAATAGTTATAGTAAAGAGTGGGCCCAGAAATTTTGTGAAAATGTATATTAAACTACAGTAAAATGAACAGTTTACTACTGGGATACAAAGACACTAACAGGAAAAAAAATTAAGAGACTATGAGAACTGATTAGTCTAGATATAGATCAAAATACATAAAAAAATTATAGTGTATGAAGGTGGCATTTCTTTTCAGAGACAAATGATGCTTTCACAAATTAACATAGTAATTGGGAAGGAAGGAAGATCAAAAGAAAAGAAGGGAGAGAGGGAGGAAGGTAGAGGGAGGAGGAGGCTGAAGGAGGTCAGGAGGGAGGACAGAAGACTGATCAATAATTAGTGCTTAAGGGATCCCTGGGTGGCGCAGCGGTTTGGCGCCTGCCTTTGGCCCAGGGCGCGATCCTGGAGACCCAGGATCGAATCCCACGTCAGGCTCCCGGTGCATGGAGCCTGCTTCTCCCTCTGCCTGTGTCTCTGCCTCTCTCTTTCTCTCACTGTGTGCCTATCATAAATAAATAAAATTAAAAAAAAAATAATTAGTGCTTAAAACAAAATAAATCCCAAATATACCAGCATTTTAGCATACACGCACAAAAAACTGTGTATATACTAGGTAAAAAAAAAATTGAACTTTCATTTATATGTTTTGCTTTATAGTATGCAGTAGACAAGGTTTTGTGGAACATACAAGATCATTAAGGAAGTCACTGATAACAAAAGGCAGTTCAAAATGTCCACATAACAAAAACTAAACAAACTAGAAAAATTAATTCTGAGCTATAAAAATAGCAGTTAGCACCATTTATAAGCAAAATAACAATAACACAAGAACAAAATGGACATGAGGCATGGCATACACAGAAAAAAATATAAATGAACAAAAAATACATAAAAGGAGTTTCAGGCTGGTTCACTATAAAAAAAAAATGCAGACCAAATTAACAATGGTAAACCATTTTCCAGCTATTAAAGAAAATGTTTTATGATATCAACAAGAGTCTTCTCTGATAAAATCCTGTTGTGATTTCAAAAGTTAGTTCAGGGGCACCTGGGTGGCTTAGTGGTTGTGTCTGCCTTTAGCTTAGCTCATGATCCCAGGGTCCTGGGATGGAGTTCTACATGGGGCTCCGCACAGGGAGCCTGCTTCTCCCTCTGCCTATTATTTCTGCCTCTCTCTGTGTGTCTCTCAGGAAAAAAGAAATACAATCTTAAAAAAAAAAATAGTTCAAATATCTTGTCAAGTCAATTTAATATGTACCAAAATTTAAAATAAGTGTATTCTTTTAGCTAATTCCACTGCTAGATCCCTACTCCCAGTCTACTATACATACTATCAAAAGCATTTGAAGATATGATATTCATAACTGCAATGTCCTCAAAATGGAAGTTACTTATTAGGCAAGCACAGTGAACTAAATTATTAAATAGTTGATAATAAGAATGAGAACTCTGTCATACATGACTACTCTTCTTTTCCTGTTCACAAAGAATCCACAGCCAGTCCTGTAGATGCCAGTGTTGAGTATTAGCCTGAATGTACCCACTCCTCCATTTCTACTCCCACAGCATTGTCCAAGCCAGACCTACTACATAACCTGGACTTTCTATAGTCCATTTTTTAAGCATTGATCAGAGTGATTTTTTAAAGGTAAATAAAATCATATCATTCATTTAAAAGGCTCTAATCATGCTGATAAAACTGGTCTCCCTACTATCCTCAAAGCCTCACATGACCTGGCTTCTGCTTCTCTTTCCACTGTACTACCTACCAGGTTCTGTGACAGCATGAAATTTGTTCCCTGTTCTACACACAATTCCCAATACGTAGTTGTTGTTCCATAAAAATCTACATAATTAATAAACTTTAGTCTCTTCTGTGCCATTTTGCACAAATACACTCACATGTTTCTCACTCATACTAAGCTCATTTATACCTTAGGCATTTTTGTATAAGCTGTGACTTCTGCCTTAGGTGAAACTTGTATATGTAACTTCTCTTATAGTTTAGGTCCAAGTTTAAATGTGTCTCCTCAAAGAGACCTTTCTTGACAACTCAATTAAAATAGCCCCAGGCCAACTGATCAAATCACATCATACAACTTTGCCATGTTATTATCATTTGTTAATATTTTAAAGTTTTGATGGGTTATGGGTTTAGGAGATAGCATTTGGAGCATGCTCATTTAAAATACTTGAGCAGCCCTTTCATCCATATAACCATTCATCCAAAAATACTTATTGAGCAAGTAAATATGACAGTCACTCTGGTCCTTACAATAAAGCAGCTAATGAAACAAAATGTCCCTGTTTTCTTGGAGTGTATGTTCTAGAGGATGGAGAAAGACAATAAACACATTTTTAAAAGTAAAATAGAACACATTAAAGTTGTGAAAGCATCACATTTGGGAAAACAATTTTTAATATGGAGTCAGAGTAAGCCTTATTGATAAAATTACAGTATAGGTAAAATCAACATTAATTCTTAGGAATTTTGGAATTAATCTTGTGGACATTTGTGATTCCTCAAGAAGAGCCAGGGCTCAAGGCAGAACACCCATATTCAAATTCCCGAATATCAAATGGAATATAAGCAAATTGTTAATGAGGCTGCTGAGAAGTAAAATAAAATAAAAATGTAAATTGTTCATGAATTATCCATGCTATTCTGAGAAGGAGCATTGAAATTTGTGAGAGTCTTAATGGGAAATCTAGTAATATTTTCACCATCTTTTGCTTTCCTGAGAATTCTCCACTAAAGTTACAGAAGAACAAAATATGATGGATTATAATTTT
The DNA here is from genome assembly GCF_048164855.1 of Canis lupus baileyi. Classification (NCBI taxonomy): domain Eukaryota; kingdom Metazoa; phylum Chordata; class Mammalia; order Carnivora; family Canidae; genus Canis; species Canis lupus. Next base: position 19,069,387 of record NC_132875.1, on the reverse strand, counting down.
ATAGTTAAAGGTATATTGTGTGAGTGAATCTTTAATTTTATGAATCCTGGATTTGGCATATTGATTCATGAAGGGAAGTATGGTAAATGTGTGAAGTAACAGCCTCCAAGGAATCCTCTCTCTCTGATTCTATGCTTTTGTGTTGCCCCTTTTCTTACACTGAATCTGTGCTTGGCCATGTAACTTACTTTGGCCAGTGTGACATCAGCAAAAACATTGTTTTTTTTTTTTACATGTTTTTTTTTTATTATTTTTTTTTTTTTACTTTTTTAAACAAATTTATTTTTATTGGTGTTCAATTTGGCCAAACTGTGGAAGGAGCCTTGGTGTCCATCAAAAGATGAATGGGTAAAGAAGATGTGGTTTATGTATATAATGGAATATTACTCAGCCTTTAGAAAAGCAAAAACATTGTAATCAAGAGCTTGAAAAGAAACGTTGGGCCCTATCTCAGAGAGCTGCTATGAAGCCCAACCTAACCTGCTGTAGGTACTTGACCCAGCAAACAGTCATCATGAACTGCTAGACATGGGAATAAAGTATCTTAGATTGCCCACTCTCAGTGGAGCTGCCAAATGATTGCAGTCTGACCATCCACTACTGAAAGCCCAAATTTCTGACACAGAGAATCATGAGTAAATAATGCATTTTATTATTTAAGCCACAACGTTTTGAAGTGATTTATTACATGGTAGTAGATAACTCATACAACAGGAGACTGGGAGATTTAGGGACCTGTACATTTTAAAATTTGATTAATCTCTCTTATACTCTATAGTCTCTTTCATTAAGCTACAATTATACTGTACGTAAATAAAACCCAGTCTTATATACTTAAAAATGTCCTCATTTCTACGTCAATATAGTGGCCCAAGGTGTCACATTCAGAGAGAAGAAATTTCAAAACAGCATGTCCTGCATAATTAATGATCTCTAAAACAACAATCAACTTCATCATCATAAGCTTGGGAAAAAGAAGTTCATTTATTTTTGAAAGAGAGAGAGAGATAGAAAGAGAATGGGTGGTGTGGGAGAGAAATAAATGTAGAAAATCCTCAAGTGGGTTCCACATTTCCTAGCAATATAAATCTTGACTCATCCTCCAAAATGGTAAACATTGACTGCCTCATTCTCCCTTAAATTCTTTTTTTAAAAATTCAGAGAAAGACTGTGTGATATTATAGCACAACTCTTTAGTTATCAAATAGAAGGGAGAAAGGAAAGAGATTCACAGCAAATTGCACTATTTCCTTCTGTTTCCCCAATGACACTTAATTTTCTCATTCTCTTGAGACAGAAAGATTCTAGTTTTACCACTGTCAGGTGTTTGGATTTTACTGAAAACCTCATTTGAACTAATTGTGTTCTCTCACTGAAATTTCTGGATGTTCCAGATTCACACATTTATTCAGTCCCACAAAGCAGGTGATGAGATCTTGTGTTAGCAGCAGGAAGTTTACTGAGCTCATTGTTATAGGGCCTTAATGCTAATAGCTAATTCCACTTGTGGTGCCACTAGAGTAAAGTCTGTTGCTATCTCCTTTTTGGGAAGTGATTAGTATTCCCAAGTACACTGATTATGGAGAGTTACCTTCTTCATCTAGATGAGTGGAAATAAGGCTTTTTTAGCTGTAGAATTCCTCCCCCCAAAAATCTCTTTTTGGCTTTGGTCTACATAATCCAGATTATGACATTAATCAATTTAGATTAATTAATTAATTAATTAATCAATTTAGAAGTAAAAGTTCTTAGAAATACTAGAAAGAAATATGCTTTTGAATACTTTACTTGAATAGTTTACTTACAAAAATATATTCCTAAAACTCATTTGTAAGAAAAAAATGAAATTAGATAAGCAGCAACTAATGACATCCCTTATGAGAAGCAAATTAATATTGCTTTGTTCCAGAGAGTTGACATTCAAAATGGGATGTCAGGACCAGGAACATCAGTATCACCTAGGAGCTTTTAGAAATGCAGACTCTCAGGACAAAATCTAAATGTCCTAAAGCAGAACCTGCATAGTAAGATCATCAGGCTATTCCAAGCACACTGAGGTTTGAGAGGCAGAGCCACAACATAGGGCTTTCATCATTGCTATGAAAGCAAACTGGCAAAAAAATTTATAATAGCAAGTATTTAGAATTTGTGTTATTTAGAATACATGCTAAACATAAGTACTGGAAGACAAAAATTTTCCAAAATACAATGATTTAAAGTAAATAAAAGTTCACTTCTTAGCATAATAGTCCTTAGGTAAGTGGTCCAGGACTGGCAGAGACCTTTCTATCACACTGATCTTGCAATTCAGAAGGGAAGTGATGACTTAAACCAGATTCGTATTAAGAGAAATTGTCAGAAAGTTGTCATAATCTGGATATATTTTGAAGAACTCAGAGATGACATCCCCTGAAGAACTGGATGTCAGTTGTAAGAGAAAGAAAAAAACAACAAAAAAGTCAAAGATGACTGAAAAACTGGAAGAAGAATGCAGCTTCTATTTATGAAGTAGAAAAAAACAGAGTGAAATAGAAAAAGTTATTTTGGGAGGAGGGGGAGTGAATAAAAAATTTGTTTTTGGACAAGTTAGGTTTGATATGCCTATTAAGCATCCAAGTGGAGATGTCAAGCAAGATATGCATGTAAAGTTCAGGGGAGAAGTGTGAGTTGAAGATATAAATTGGTGAGTCTTCAGGGTATAAATCTTTTTCAGGCAAACTATGGGATTAAGTCACCATGCATGTGAATAGAGAGAGCAGAAGAATCAAAAACTAAGTCCTGGGGCATTCCAACATTGAGAAGTCAGAAAGGTGAAGAAGACCTAATAAATAGACTTACAAGAAGCTACTGATATAAGATGATAACCAAGAGAGTGAAGTGTTACGGAATCCAAGGGACAAAAGTGTTTTAAGTAGAAAAGAGTGATTACTGTGGCAATTCAGTATCTTAGTCTATTGGGGCTGTTACAAGAAAAATATCACAGACTGGGTAGTTCAAACAATAAACATTTCTTTCTTATAGTTTTAGAGTCTAGGAGCTCCAAGTTCAAGGCATCAGCAGATTTAGTGTCTAGCTTGCTTTCTAGTTCATAGCCACTGTCTTTTCTATAAACTCCCTCGGTGGAAGGAGCAAGGAAGGTTTCTTAGGCTTCTTTCATGAGGGTACTAATCCTATCAGGCCCCACCTCCTAATACCATCTCATTAGGTGTTAAGATTCTAACATGTGAATTTTGAGAGTACAGTATTCAGACCACAGTATGCAGGTAAGAAGATATCTTTGAAATCTTTTCAGCAGACTTCCACTTCTACTAATGGTGGACTGGATAATTTGCTCAAGCCCTTTTACTAAACACATGAGAAAGCTGGAATTACATATATATAATTATATAACATATATATATATATATTTTTTTTTCTATGCAGAAAGCTAACAAGAGAAGAAAGAACCATCTGATCAATCTCTAAAAGGTTTATGAAAGTATTATGGAATTTGGGACTCTTCCTCTGTGGTGTTGTTAATTTTGATGGTGGGATGGCATGACAGAAAGGCTAAGTATTCCTTTAACAGAATTTCTGTTTTAAGACAAAGGCATTGGTTGGTATCCAAGGCATACCAAAGCAGTGTGGATGGATGCTACTTGTCTTCACATAGAATTGGGATTGTGAAGATCTATAATTATTCTACTACTAAAATAATATGTCCACAGTAGAATATATAAGGTAGGTAATACAAAATGAAAAGTAAAAACTATAAAGAGAAAGAACTGATTAGTATAAAAGAACTGGAAGTGCACAGGCCAATGGCATGCACTGAGCTGTCTCACTGTCTATGACCGTATGCATCTGGTAGAAACAAAAATAAATCTTTTCAGAAGGAAAATAACACAATTCTGGGCCTCAAATAATTTCTACAGACAACTTTTCAAATATAATATCTGTCAAACAATAAGAATTATCAGGAATGTGTGGATAACAACAGCAATGATACAAAAATAAAGAAAAATCGGTATGAAAAATCTTAGAAGTACTCTAGATATTAAGTTTATCAAATATAGACAAAAAATGTAAAACACACATTAAAAAATCTAAACTATAAAGAGATGAAAAAATACAAAATAAAATTGATGAATAAATAGAATAAGAGAAGGAATTGAATAATAATGCAAATGCATATTAAATTATTTAAGATGGCTTTTTCACAATGGGTTTGCCACCAGAACACAGGTGTTGTGAAAACCACCGCTAAACCTAAACCAAAATGGGAAAGGAAAAGATTCACATCAACATCGTCGTCATTGGACATGTAGATTCGGGCAAGTCTACCACTACTGGCCACCTGATCTACAAATGTGGTGGGGTCGACAAAAGAACTATCGAAAAATTTGAGAAGGAGGCTGCTGAGATGGGAAAAGGCTCCTTCAAGTATGCCTGGGTCTTGGATAACCTGAAAGCTGAATGTGAACGTGGTATCACCATTGATATCTCCCTGTGGAAATTCGAGACCATCATTGATGCCCCAGGACACAGAGACTTTATCAAAAACATGATTCCAGGCACATCTCAGGCTGACTGTGCTGTCCTGATTGCTGCTGCTCGTGTCAGTGAATTTGAAGCAGGGTCTCCAAGAATGGGCAGACCCGTGAGCATGCCCTTCTGGCTTACACACTGGGTGTAAAACAACTAATTGTTGGTGTTAACAAAATGGATTCCACTGAGCCACCCTACAGCCAGAAGAGATACGAGGACATCGTTAAGGAAGTCAGCACCTACATTAAGAAAATTGGCTACCACCCCGACACAGTAGCATTTGTGCCAATTTCTGGTTGGAATGGTGACAACATGCTGGAGCCAAGTGCTCACATGCCTTGGTTCAAGGGACGGAAAGTCACCCGTAAAGATGGGAATGCCAGTGGAACCACACTGCTTGAAGCCCTGGATTGCATTCTGCCACCAACGCGTCCAACTGCTAAGCCCTTGCGTCTGCCTCTCCAGGACGCCTACAAAACTGGTAGTATTGGTACTGTTCCAGTGGGCCGAGTGGAGACTGATGTTCTTCAGCCTGGCATGGTGGTGACCTTTGCTCCGGTCAATGTTACAACTGAAGTCAAGTCTGTTGAAATGCACCATGAAGCTTTGAGTGAGGCTCTTCCTGGGGACAATGTAGGCTTCAATGTCGAGAACGGATCTGTCAAAGATGTTCATTGTGGCAATGTGGCTGGTGACAGCAAAAATGACCCACCAATGGAAGCAGCTGGTCTCATGGCCCAGGTGATTATCCTGAACCTCCAGGCCAAATCGGTGCTGGATATGCACCTATGCTAGATTGTCACACAGCTCACATTGCTTGCAAGTTTGCTGAGCTGAAGGAGAAGATAGATCGTCGTTCTGGAAAAAAGCTGGAAGATGGTCCCAAGTTCTTGAAATCTGGGGATGCTGCCATTGTTGATATGGTTCCTGGCAAACCTATGTGTGTTGAGAGCTTCTCTGACTATCCTCCTCTGGGCCGTTGTGCTGTTCGTGACATGAGACAGATGGTTGCTGTGGGTGTCATCAAAGCAGTGGACAAGAAGGCAGCTGGAACTGGCAGAGTCACCAAGTCTGCCCAGAAAGCTCGGAAGGCTAAATGAATATTATCCCCAATACCTGCCACCCCAGTCTTAACCAGTGGTGGAAGAACGGTCTCATAACTGTTTTTGTCAATTGGCCATTTAAGTTTAATAGTAAAAGACTGGTTAATGATAACAATGCACCGTAAAACCTTCAGAAGGAAAGGAGAATGTTTTGTGGACCATTTGTTTTTTTTTTGTTTTTTGTTTTTGTTTTTGTTTTTGTTTTTGTTTTTGTTTTGTGCGTGTGTGGCAGTTTTAAGTTTTTAGTTTTTAAAATCAGTACTTTTTAATGGAAACAACTTGACCAAAACTGTCACAGAATTTTGAGACCCATTAAAACAAAAGTTTAATGAGAAAAAATAAAAAAGAAATAAATTATTTAAGATGATGATAAAGCTATGTATAGAGAGAAATGCATATGGTTAATTCATATTTATTTAAAAATAAGAGGTAAGTCAGAAGCTAGAAGATAACATGGAAGAAAATATGGACAATGAAGTATGCAGAAAAAATTTTATGGAAAATGCAGAAAATGCAGTGAATATAGTCTACATGTATAATTGAAATTTTAGATAGAGAAGGTAGTAGTACTGGATCATAAGTTGAAAAAATAAATGCCTGAGAATTTTTCTGAAACTTAAAAAATACATGAAATTGGAAATTTAAGTGTATCTATGAACCCCAAGATGGGTTTGATATAACTAAAAAGAAACCCATCCAAAAGATAGAAAGTAAAACTATTTAAACCTAATGGGTAAAAATAAAGAAAAAAAATCTTCAAAGCTATTAGCTCCAACAAATCCATATGGCAAAGACAAGTCTAAGAGAAAAATGACCAGGAGACTTGGACTAGTATTTTCTACAGAACATGGAATGTGTATATTAAAAAAGTTCTGACCTTCACTGATAATTAGGAAAATGAAAATTATAAAGCCACAGTGAGATAACCACTCTGCACCTACAAGATTGACACAAATTTACAAGAAAGATTTAAAAGATCTACTGGAAAAGCAATGGGGAAACTGCTATCCCATATCCTTTACTGCTGTTCCATACTAATAATGAGAGTATAACTACTCTACAAATCACTTGGGCACCGTCTACTACAACAGTTCTCAAAGTATGGTCCTGAGATCAATGGAGAGTTCCTGAAACATTTTTATAAGGTCTATGGATAAAGAATATTTTTATAATTCTAAGATGCGATTTTCTTTCTTCACTCTCCAAAGCTTATAAGCATACAGTGAAGTTTTCCAGAGGCTACACGATGTGTGACATTTCAACAGATTGAATATGCAGAAAACAGTTGTGAGAACCGACCTATTTTTATCAGAAACAGGAGTGAGACATTGATGAATTTGCACAAAGGTAAAATAATGCCAACTATTCCCTATTCTATTTCTTTGGAAAATAATATTTTTTAACAAAAAATATATTATTTGTGTTCACATACTATTATTTAAAAATAAATATATAAAAATTAAATATTCTTATTTTAATGTCTAATACAGTAACTGTCAATATCAAATGCAATATTAATACAGAAAAAAATAATCCACATAAACTGAAGTTCTTTGATTCTTCAGTAACTTTTAAGAACACAAAGGAGTTCAGAGATGGAGAATGTGGCAACTGCTGAATTATCAAAACTGAACTATCTACCTAAAAGCAAGGCATACACAGTCACCAAGAGGTATTTTTGTGTAGCTGAAATACAGATATGTTACTGTCATCAAGAGACAGATAAATAAATAAACAAACAAACAAACAAATAATAAATAAATACATACATACATACATACATACATAAATGAAGCAAGCTATGCACACAAAGTCAAGTACTATAAAAATGAGCAGATGACAGATATAGGCAACAACATAGAGGAATCATACAAAAAGAATTGAATGAAAACCACAGACTTGGGGCCTCTGGATGGTGGTCTCCTTAAGTTTCCAACTCTTGGTTTCCATTCAGGTTGTGATCTCAGGGTAGTGAGAACGAGCCCCAAGTTTGTCTCCACACTCAGGGCAGAGTCTGGTTAACACTCTCACTCCCTCTCCTTCCCCTCCCTGCACCCCCCTCACTTTCTCTCTCTCTAAAAAAGAAGTAAATCTTTTTAAAAAGAAAAGAAAAACACAGACAATATTTACCCTCTGATACCATTTATATAAAACTCAGAATCATTTCAAATTAAGTAACAATGTTTTGGGATTTATACTTAAGTGGAAAAAATGTAAAGAAAAGTGAGGAAAGAACTGCTCTATATGAATGAATGAATGAATGAATGAATGAATGAATGAATGTCTGGTAGTGTACTTAGTGTTACTTAGGATGCTTTGTGGGACAGGAATAGGAAGAGATGAATAATTGGAAAGGAATTGAAGCAAGACTTGGAGATGTTTGCAATGTTCCATTTATTGACTTCAGTGGTTCACACAGATGTTTTCTTTGTTACAAACCATCAAAATACACATTTCTATAAAGATAAAATATTACTGGGATGTTTATCATAATTTAAAATGGCAATTTTGAAAATTGGAAAAAATAATTTAAAAAGAAGCAAAGAGTTGCATGCAATATCATCAGAAACAGAACGATTTTCATTGCTGTTTTGATACTTTGCATAATAATAGAAATTTGAAATACATGCTTTGACATGTCACAATATCAAAAAGTAAGAAATATTTTAAAAGAGTGATAATAGTGGGATAAGTGGGAAATGTTAGAAGTATTTATTGCTTTCCTGTTGAATTCTCAGAAAAAACCTTTCTAACTTCAAAACTATAATATTTGCATGAAAAAAATTAACTTTAACATTTTAGCATACACATATTATTTTCCAAAGACATGATTTTCTCTCAGGAGGAAAGACCCTCCAAGCCAATGAATCAGAACTTGGACTTCAATCTCCACAAATCACAACATTTATAAATGAAATGTGTTAATATTTACACCATATGGTAGTACTTACATACAACTCTAAGATGCCAAAAATATGGCATATTAAAATATTCTAAAAATGTAGAAATATGTGCTATTCCTATTAGATGTTCAGAGGGGTAAAAAGTAGCTTTGATTCTTTCATTTTCTTCTTAATAAAGTCATTTTGATTGAATAAATCTTTTTGCTCCCTGTGGTTAAGCATTTAATAAGATTGTAATGTCATAAAAAATCAATTTCTGCATGTTTTTAACACTTTGAATGCACAATGAACTCATTTTCTTTCCTCTCTCTTAGGCAAAATAAGTAAGTCAAGAGAATCAGAATAAAGTATACTGTAAGGAAAGCATGAACACGTAGGAGATAAAGGACAGTTTCTTGGATAATCAAGGTAATATTTAGGTTTTAAGAAGCAACGTTGCAGATGATGATGCACAACCATAAAAGACAATATGTATTAAGAATATTCAATTAATGCCATTTTTCAAGTAGGGCTTTAACTCTAACATACTAAAATATTGGTCCTACATCACATTGCTATGTAGCAGGTCTTGGATAAGAACTTTATGTCTGGATGAATTTGAGTTTTATGCCCTGGCTACCTTGAGCCAAGTAAGATAATACAGTTACAATTTTCTCGAGTCTCATTCTCTTTGAAAAAGTCAGATAGCTGTAGTCCCAGTGTCATGATGACAGTTGAATGACATCAGACTGAGAATAAGAATTACAAATCCGAAAGGAGGTTAGTAATCCGTTGTTTACAAATCCAGTATCTCAGTATGGACTAGAAAAAAGTGGCTCCTTTAAATCAAACTTATCTAAAAAGTCAATCCACATAAGCACAGAGCACTTTACACAAAACACATACACCAAAACATTAATTATTTAAAGGCAGATCTTCCTTATGTCTTAATTCAATTAGGGAAACAACAGCTACAGCTACAGTTTCATGACAGGGATTATTTTATATACTAACAAAGTGCTTAGAAAGGCAGGAAAAAAAAACAAACACTGATTTCAGAAGCTTACTTTTCAATCCATGAATTCACCTTTTGCAAGAAACACAATTAAAGTTTTTATTAATGAATGAACTTCACAAGCATAAAGTGAATTGTTAAAACTTCTCTAGCCACATTCAGAGCACAATCTGTCTAAAGAGTAAGAGGGTATCCTGAATAAAGTAATGCCTTTTATTTATTGTTTTACATACTTAAACAACATCTAATTTCATAATAACAAAATAATCATGTATAGTCAAGTTGAGGAAATAATTGTTTTTTTCTCTTTTTGAAAAATTAAATTTTATATTAAGCAGCTCTACTGCTAGATCTTTAAGAGCTGTGTCAATTCTAAACACCCTGATTATCTATGTCTTATTAAGCAGAGTCTTATTAATCAGGGAAGATTAAAAATTAATTGACAGGAGTGCTACATTATTGATTAGTATAAATTCTTTCGTTCTTAGCAGAAAATGGTCAGTGTAATTTAGAGACTATTGATAGAATATTTCAGAGTTTTCATGTCATGAATTCAATTAACTACTGAAAGTTAATTTTCTAGAATGAGATTTTTTAAAATAAATACCTCTTTATATCATGTTGCACAATAAAATAGTAACTTACCTTTATTGCCACAAATATTTAACAGTTTATATTAACATACCTTTTGTTAGAAGGGAATTATTTTTGAAGAAATAACTTCTTCACCAGCCTTAAATTAACATTTTCAATCTTGACCTTAAATCTAAATAATGTGTTTCTAATCTTGGGTTCAATTCTCAAATAGTTAGGGATACTGTTTGTCATTGCAACTGTTGTTTGCTTGATTTTTCAAAAGGATTTTTATAAAACAAATATGCTTGAGAATGTAAGTAATTTCATAATTTCCTTGTTTCAAATTTTAAGTAAGATCAAATTGGTATTAGTAACAAATTATTTTATTTACAATTAAAATTTTTGCATGCATTTATTTAATCATTAACTAGAATGCATTAGGAAATGAGCATTGTTGTGTCAGTCCTAATGCAGACAACACTTGTATAGAGAATTAAATTACTATATATACAACCATGAACACTAGTATGATACACACACAGAACACAGGAAGGGATCACACACATACACACTCTTATCATACATATATAGTCATTTCCCAATCTGCAAATACTAAAGGTCACTGAACCAACACAAATCCCTATTTTAATTTTATAACAAATCTAGCAGCACCAGAAATAACATGATTAACTCAGCCAACAGGTGTCTCCTGGAAATAACTCTATTTAAATTTCTAAGCTTGGTAATTCCTTTAAAATCATCAGTTTAATCTCCTGGATGCCAATTCCCAGGTGTCTTTGAGCTTTGCATAAACTTCCTAACTCACAGCCATTTTTTTTTTTTTTTCAAGGACCCAGCCAGGAGGATTACATTGTTCCCTTGCAAATTTGAGAGCTACTCCAGGGAAATCTGAAACTCAGCCCCATACTCAGAGGGCAAAGAGAAGCTGAAGAAGGAGGGAGACCACATTCCACAGTGGTAGGTAGTGTTTTTAATAAACAAGGAAACTTACATAGAGGCTTGTTTTGAGGTGGTCACAAGAAGAGTAGATCTCCACATCCATCTGCCAGAATCTTAAAAGTTTAATCACATCCACAAGGTATCAGTAACACCTTACTCTCTCTGTTTTGAAAATGGCTCCCACTGTAGGAATGGTGGCAGACCTACATTCCAAGTTCAGGGAGGTGCTAAGGAGCCTTGGATTGCTTGGATATGGCTCTGGGGACAACCAGTGCTATTGTCCTTCAAATGATCTCCTTTGACACTTAATCCCTCAGGACTGATTCTTACAACTTCACATGCTCCCCTATTCTGCTATGTGCCCTGAACAATTAGCAAGGGATTTCACTGGTGTGGAGATGGCTTATATGGCAACCATCTGGCTGCACTGGAGGCAGATGCACCACAACAATATAGACACATGCAAGAGAAAAATACAGATGAAGATAATAATTCTTAAAATAAGTAATTTTTTTTTCCATTAAAGACTCCATGATCCAAACCACTGACTTGTTAATTCCCCTGCGTTGTAAGATGGATCATTCAGGACATTCACTCGTAGCCTCAAGTGATTTAATAAAGATCATATAGCAGATTCATCAGGTATGAGTACTCACTACTTTGTTTGAAAAAGGCACAGGTGCCTCCTTGCATCCCAGACCATTGCATTTTGGAGAATAGTTTATCTCATTAGAGATATTCCAGTATCTGATAAAGATGGGCTTTGCTGGTTGTCATTCAATGCTTGCTAGGTGAATTTAGTAAGGGTTTCTAAGGAGGCTGTAATGTCCCCCAGGCCAATGCAGGCGACAAAAAAAGAAGCCAAATGATTGTACCAATGGAAAATAGAATGGCAAGGTTTATTCTGTGGGGTGGATTCTCCCCACCCAGCCCAGGAAAAACCCAGTGGCAGTAACCCAACCACTTAGGTAAAAGCCATGCCAAAGGTATGTGTCATACAACCATGGATCCCATTCAGGGTTACCCAATAAATATGGGCAGCACGGCCAGTTAGTGCCAAGCCAGTTGCTACCCTTTAGTCTGACAGAATGACTACACAGTTCCAATGATATCCATCCCATACTGGTATAACTGGATTGGTTTTATTAACATAAAATTTCTAGGCAAGGTAGGATTACCCTATCCCTTCCTAATGCTCTCTATTGCATCTAAGAATCACTGGGAATTAATGCAACAAATAAGTCTATGAGGATTCTGAAAGATGGTAAGAAGAAGTAGAACTTCAGGACAGAGAAATGACACAGCAATGAATTCCTGGATTTTCATTTTGCCTCCCACACATTTTATAAGGGCACTAGAGGAGCCAGCAAACTAGAACCACCATTACATATGTCTCCATACAAAAACCTGTATATGTACCAAAAGAACCTACTACCTCCAGACAAAGGGTTGGGAAAAAAGTTGGCCTAACAGAACAAAATAATTTTGACAGTACCACACTTGCTCCAGCTTAACACTGATGAAAAAATAGTCTCTCCCTGGGCTTCAGGTGTCAGAATCTATAAAGGAGCTGAGCTTCCACTCTCAAATGAACCTGTATAAGACATCTAAACAAATAATTGCCTGATAAAAGACAGATTAAATGAATTCAGTCTCATGACATAATACAATTGAAAACCTCTTGAATTGCCAAGAACAATCATAACTTGAATGAGAAAAGGCAATCAATAGACCATAACATTGAGATGACTCAATGATGTCAGATGTTAGAATTTTCTGACAAGGATTTTAAGTATTAATTGTAAACATGTATCAACAAGCAATTATAAGTATTCTTGAAACAAATAAGAAATTGAAAATCTTAGCAAAGAAATAGAAGATATATATATATATAAAAGAGCCAAAGGACAATTGTAGAACAAAAACATACAGTAACCAAATGGAAGTTTCACTAGATAGACTCAATGTTAGATTAGAAATGAGGGGGAAAAAAGGCAAGTTAATGACTGATGAAATAAAAAACAGATCAATTGAAATTACTGAGAGCAAATACTAGAAAAAAGAAGCCAAACTACATAAAATAAATCAAGTAGAGGCCCAGTGTTCTCAGAGAAAGGTGCAGTAACTGAATGAAGATACAGGGATCTGAATCAAGTCAGTAGTACTAGGTGTTAGGTTCACTAATGTATATTAAAATTTACTTTTGATACAGACATAAATATCTGAGGTTGTTACTGCATTTTGTATTATTGTGATACTGTTTATGGAGATTTAGTTGGTGTAGGTTTCTGTGGTGATAATTCCTGTATGGTTTCTGAATGCACTCTCTCTCTGTAAACTACATGTTGCCATGGAGAGATGCATATTTTATTTTTATAAGCAATGGCTTATAGGAGATAAACTCCCAAAAACAAAAGATGTTTATCAGTAATTTTATCTTAGTCTACTTTACAGAAGGTCAAGCAATACATAAATTTGTTCAAAAACCAATGGAAACAAATACTTTAAAGTTGTGATATGTGTGTGGGTAGGAGTGAGGAGAGGAAATAAGAAATGGAAGATACTGTCTCAAACACACATTTAAAAAAAAAAAAAAGCTTCTGGATTGAGAGGTTTTTTTTTTTTTTTTTTCTCTTTACACAGAGTTCATCTTTCTGAAGCATCCAAGTTGCTTCTGGATGGAAAAGGAAAGCCTAAACTCAGGGCAAAAAGAGAGTTCAGAGAAATAGAGGAGGAAGGCATGAATTTAAATACATGCGCAATTATATTACTATTTTTAAAATTGTGTCCCTCTGAGTTTCAAGTTAAACCTATATTTCTTCTCTAGTTACAGTTCTGGAAACAGCCATAGAAAAAAATGTGCAGTCATAAATATCATCTCATTTTGGAGGACCCTGTCAGTAAAAAGGCTGGGCTTTATCTAGTACGGCCCAAATAAAAATGTAGTGTTGATACTTACTATTCTAAACTTTGAAAAATAAATCAGTAGTGAACCACTGTGCTCCAGGTTTTTTACAGAGAGATTTAGGAAAAACACCTTGGTTGCAAGAAAGGCAGGCAATCTGTGTGTCAGAGAAGCAAAGGAGAGTTCCAATACTCACTGCAAAACTATACTTTTATTGCATACACATCTTTTTATATAAATATTCTACATATCTTGAGTAACTTTAGGATGCTGATAAAAAAAAAAAAAAAAAAAAAGGATGCTGATAAATACTATGGACTGAGAAGAATCCTTCCAAGCCCAAATCCACACCTGAAAATGATGGCATTTCTCTTTATCATCAATTCTGGAAAAGACAACAACTGAACAAATAAGACAAGCTAGTAAGTGGTCGATGTGAGGAAACAAAAATTAATAGTACCTTTGACTGAATTCTCTAAGAATTTCATAGTCTTGTTTACAAATGGCTTCCACTAGGATCTTTGTTTTCATTATCTGGAAGATCACCATGTCAATTTGTTATCATAAAAAGCACTTAAAGAATATGTGGGGCAGAGTCTTGTCACCCATACTTCATTTACCTTCCCATCCCCAGTTACGTTTCAGGCTCCAGGGACAGATTTTTGATCATGAAATGGGATACAGAGGTAACTTTCAACATCTTTGCAAGCAATGGCCATGTGAGCTCTGAAATTTCTGGGTATGCTCTGTTCACTTTTGATGATGAAGGATAGCGGGGCCCTGCCACATGCAGGGAGATCAGAATTAAGAATGAGATGTTGGGCAGCCCTGGTGGCTCAGCAGTTTAGCGCCACCTTCAGTCCAGGACATGATCCTGGGGACCTCGGATAGAGTCCCACCTTGGGCTCCTTGCATGGAGCCTGCTTCTCCCTCTGCCTGTGTCTCTGCCTCTCTTTTCTCTGTGTGTCTCATGAATAAATAAATAAAATCGTTAAAAAAAAAAAAAGAAAAAAAGAATAAGATGTATTCTCAGAGCTGATGTGAACGGGTCTGGACCAGAAGGCTGTAAACTATTCCCATCTAGTAGCAGGTTTAAGTTGCTCTGTGTTATGTAATTAATTCAAAGCTGTTCTTCCTAAGGGTTCCATTAAATCCTATAAATTTCTACAGCTTGATCTCAGGAAGTACTATGTGTCTGCTACACACTTAAGAAGACAAGAAAGCATAAATGAATAATCAAACAAAACAAAGCAAAAAAACCCTTTCCCCACCTGTGGCAAAGCCAAAGAAAAGCTGTGATTCAGTGGCCCAGAGCCAGTCACGTTTAGAAATGAAGGCAGAAGAGACAGTGGAAGGGAAGCCTGACAGATTTTTCATGGGGCAAAATTATTAATGACTCTCAAATATATAATAGGAAAGAATTTTACCTTCTGTAAAACAAAGCATGAGCACTTCATTTTCCATTAACAGACTCATAAAACCTAAGAATACCAATTTTCTACTGAAAAGATAGCTAGAGGCAGGAAATTAGTAAGAGTTAAAAGATTGACCAAAATAAATTTCATAATGTGAAGAAGGAAATTTCAGAAGCAGAATTTTTTCTTTTTTAAAATCAATTTTTTTTAGTATGAAGAAGAAATCATTAATAATGAGAAAACTGACAAATGCAAGAATCCTATTAAAAATTATTAACCCTGATATGAAAAATGACTGCTTTATAACTTTCAGTGCTCAGATTACTTGTATTATTACAGTTAAAAAATACAAGATCACTTCTATGGAAGTGAAAAATATTCTATTTTGATTATATTATTTAAAATTTTTATGATGGAAATTTTCAGAAACAAAACATAGAACTGGAGAAATTATATACTTAGCTTTAAAAGTAATTCATTTCTAACAAATCTAATTAATTTACTCACCTACAACTTTTGATCACAAGCATTTGAAACGAATCCTAGGTATCATATCATATCACCCATAAATACTTTATGATGGCTCTCTGACATATAGTCTTTTATATTTCCCATGACTATAATACCTTATTACCTACTAAAATTAAAATAATTCCTCAATATCATCTAGTAACGAATCTCATAGTTATATTTCCCCAAATATCTCAAAATATTTTCTTTTTTTTTCAAAATATATTCTTATAGTTGGTACACTTAAATCAGGTTCCAAAGGAAGTCCATTTTAAATATTTCATTTCTTTTAGGTCTCACTCTCTCTTTTCATCTCATACCATCAATATGCTGAAGAAACCAGAAAAATCTGTACAAGAGAATTCCTGTGTTGCTGTTCTGGTCGATTATTTCTTAATGAGTCTCTTTTTCTTTTTTCTTTTCTTTTCTTTTCTTTTTTTTTCTTTTCTTTTCTTTTCTTTTCTTTTCTTTCTTTTTTCTTTTTCTTTTTTTTTTTTTTAACTTTTACTCTATTTACTTTCCTGGAATATGGTTAAACCTACTCTTAATAGCATTACTGTGATACCAAAGTCAGACAAGTATGCTATAAAAAAAAGAAAATTACAAGAAATATTTGTGATGATGCAAGACAAAAAAACAAACAATAGCAACAACAAAACAAAAGACAACACAACACACTCCAAAAACTCATATTGAATCACTAAAAGACCCCTAATGGCCAAAATAATCTTGACAAAGAACAAAGCTACAAGTCTCACTCTTTAATTTCAAACTATATTACAAAGCTGTAGTAAGCAAAACAGTATGGTCCTGGCATAAAAATAGACATATAGAAGAATGGAACAGAAGAGAGAGCTCTGAAATAAACTCACACAAATATGGCCAACTGATTTTATTTTATTTAATTTTTTAATTTTTAAAATTTATTTATGATAGTCACACAGAGAGAGAGAGAGAGGCAGAGACATAGGCAGAGGGAGAAGCAGGCTCCATGCACCAGGAGCCCGATGTGGGATTTGATCCCGGGTCTCCAGGATCGTGTCCTGGGCCAAAGGCAGGCACCAAACCGCTGCACCACCCAGGGATCCCTGGTCAACTGATTTTAAAAAAGAGTAACAATAATACAAAATGGGTAAAGGATAGACTCTTCAATAAGTGTTGTTGCGAAAACTGGATATTCACATGTAAAAGGATGGAAATGAAGTCAGGATCTCAAGATACCTGCACTTCCATCTTCACTGAGGTTATTCACAATAGCCAAGATTTGGAAACAACCGAAACATCCATCAGTGGATGAATGAGTAAACAAAATGTGGTATATACATGCAATGGAATATTATTTAACCATTAAAAAAAGGAAATTCTATTATTTGTGATAAAATAGATTGATGTGGAGAACATTTTGCTAAGTGAAAAAAGCTGGAAAAAGATAAATACTGTATGATCTCACTTATATGTAAAATTAAAGCAGTCAAACTTACAGAAGCAGAGACTAGGGATTGCAGTCCTGTAGGAAGATGGAAAAAAGTAGGTGATGATGGAAGCTACAAAAGCTCAGTTTTATGAGATAAATAAGTTTTGGAAACCTCTTACATAGTATAATGCCCATAGCTAACAATAAATGCTGTATTACATACTTAAAACTTACTAAGAGTGCATATTTTAATGTTAAATGATTTTACAACAAGATAATGATGATCATGACAACAAAAATAATAATAATGGAGTGGCTGAGAAGAAAATTTGTAAGGTGATAGAAATGTCTATGGTCTTGAAAGTAGTAATGGTTTCACAGATGTATACTTATCCTCAAACTCATCAAGTCTATGTTACATATGTACATCTTTTTACATGTCAATCATACTTCAATAAATGGAATAAAAAATAATAATGGTAAGATATATTTTTAAAATCTAGAGGCAAGAATATCTTCCAGGCTTATCATTTCTATTATATCCTTAGGAGAAGACACATAAAGTCATGACATCTCACAACTAGAGATGCTGCAACTAGTCAATGAGCCCAGCTGCTTTTGACCTGATTTCCTTGATTACAAACTGGCTATGAACCATTCACACAGTCATTGCAGCAGTAACAAATTTACAAATTCCAAAAGAGATGTTAAATTTGTAATAAAAAAAAAAATGTCTCCTACAATTATTATGTAGGATTACTCTAGTAAGGAGAATTCCTCCACTTTTCCCTACAAACACACGTAGGGACACAGTTTATGCACAGACCACACTTTACCCTGGATTTATATATCATTTATGAAAACCTGGACTGTATCTGCTGCTTTCCTTGTTTTGAATCTCACTTCTTTCTTTGCTCTCTTTCTTTTAATTTTATTTTTTTCTCTCTTTTTCTTCCACCACCCACCTCTTAAGGAAACCCAGGCTATGCAATCTATAAAAGACAATTATGTGATTACTTGATTCTTTCCTTATCAATTTCAAATTAGAGCATAGTAAAGGTTTTTTAAAGTTATCATTATGAACTCACCGATGAATTCATAAATTTTATTTTTTAATCAAATTCATAAATTTTAGTTTTTAAACAAATATTGTGTTTCTTTGCTTGTGTTGGTTATGTACAAATTGCACTCTCCTAGGCCAGTATAATGCCCTTTATTTTGGCTCCTGGGACTTTGACATAATCCTATCCATGATTAATTTGGTATATCTTGCCTGAGATTTAGAACCAGACATTTATCCAAAAATTCCTGGACATTTTAGTTGGAAATAACATTTAAAGAGCAGATACCAGGTGAGAGATGTGCTAATTGATATTGTGAATTTTTTCATCACCTTTATTGGTTTATGCCTTTCCTCTGGGCTAAAAGAGGAAAGTTTTGGTGTTTTTCTTTTCTTCTTTTCTTTTTTCTTGTCTTTTTTTGAAGTAAACAACAACAGCAATATGTCAGGAGTCCATTTTAATGTAGCTGAAATGTAAAATTACAATTTTTATGTAGCTTTTAAAAAATATGCTTTTAACTCTTCATTTAGTCTACAGAATCACCGGGAACCACTGGAGTTGATTTTTAAAAATTATTTATAAGTAGTTCTAATAAAAAGTATTGTAAATATTGATATTTCATCATTTTTATCCTTTTTAGTAGTCTTTCAGAGAACAAAAGAAAATTCAGCTTTACCTTTTAAATAAAATAAATTTATTCTATTTTTCAATTACTATATGGGTCCTTTAGACCATTTTATAAACCTAAGATTATTTTAATAATCTTAATTTTAATAATAATTCTTAATTTTAATAATATTTAATAATCTTATTAAATAATAATCTCAATTTTTATAATAATTAAATTTATAATAATTTAATAATCTTAATTTTAATAATAATTCTTAATTTTAATAATATGTAATAATAATCTTATTTTTTTCCTATAACTTGAAGTTAAAGTTGCTATTTTATACCCGAAAAATTATTTCACCACTATTAAGTTATTCCTAGGCATATTGAAAATTACTAAAATAATTAGGAAATGAAAAATGATAGAATTATTACTTTTGCAGCATCCTTTGGTTTTCATAACATGTGACTGCCAAAGCAGTGATTTTTCATTGGTCTGCCCATGTCTTCAAATGACCATGCAAATTGCTCTCCATATTGATTTGGGGGTTAGGAATAAATTTTAATAGGAAGGTAATGCTTTATTTTCTTCACAAAAGTATAAAATAAATTAGGAAATATATTTTTTATAGTTTTTTCTTTCTCTGTTTAGCTTTCATGAATGCAATTTGGAGAAAAATGCTCTATGAGTAGATGGATCAGAAACAGATAATAATGCTTAAGACTCCAATGATAATGGTTAGGTAGATATTATAAGCAAAATCACAGACTATATGAGTCCACAGATGATGATATATTGGACATAATTCTTCAAAATCAAGAATCAAAGAGTGTACAATATATTCCTAAGGACAAAAATGAATCTGGTACCCTGCCTGATTAATTATTCAAGATGCAGAACACCATTATAGAATATCTTGTGACAAGAAATCGCATCATCTCATTTAGTTATAAAAATGTGTGACATTGTTTTCATCTTTCATTATGTCTGTACATCAAATTTTACTTATATGTTTCCTAAATTACAAACAAAATGTGAAGAGACATTTATATGGGGAGATTGGAAGAGTATCTGATATAGAAAGGAAAATATTAGTTGAATTGATCATTCTAATTGATATTTATAAATCTAAAAAAAAGTGTTTTTAAATTATGGAGCAAAGTAGATGAGGCCCTCTCATCAAAAATACTATATTGTCAAAATTTTGAGAAAGTTTTACTATTCAACATGCAGTAAAATATGACACATGAACAATTATAAATTAAAAATAAATGGAGATGCATTTCCTTTGGCTTTTATAATCTGGGATCAGTATTTATGAATATGTATCAACTGCTTGTGAAGTTAGTTGCATTACAGTTACATTGCCAACTGTAGGAATCTATGACTTCAAAGCCAGGAAACGCTGAATAAAAAATGTGGGTCTGCTTTGCTTAATTTCCTACAAATATTTCTAAAAATATTTTTTCACTATCCCTTTTATTCTGTAAACTATTCATAAGGTGACAATATATACAAACATAGCAATAGTTCATTGTATCTATGGCAAATGATGACTATGTATACACACACACATATATATATACTTAATTTGTATATATGTATAACATTATACACACATATGTAAAACAAATATGTTGGTGGCTCTGTTGAGTTTATGAATGATGTAGGCCCTAGGGTACATTTAGTGAGAAATGACCTTAACCTATCATTAAAAAGAAAAAAAGAAGAAGAAGAAATGGTACAGGAGAAGAGGAGATAATCAAAAAAGCAATAAAGTTGTGATGCAGATCAATGGGAAGGAATCGCAAAGAATTTTATAAATAATGCATTCACCTGTAGAAAAAAAAACATTACTACAGGATTATGAATAGGGAGGCCCGGGTGGCTCAGCAGTTTAGCTCTGCCTTCGGCCCAGGGTGTGATCCTGGAGTCCAGGGATGGAATCCCACAGTGGGCTCCCTGCAGGGAGTCTGCTTCTCCCTCTGCCTGTGTCTCTGCCTCTCTCTCTGTATGTCTCTCATTAAGAAATAAATAAAATCTTAAAAAAAAAAAATCTGTGAATACCTCCAACACAACATTTTATAAAGGGAAAGTTAAGTTTCACACACAATAGTGACTTGCCAAAAACACACACCTGGATTAAAGCAAGGTGAGGATTGCGATCCAAGACAACATTCCTTCTGTTCTCACATACAATCTGCTGAACACTTACTTGATTGTATATCCAGCCCTCCTCTGCCACACACATACAGAACCCTCTTCTATGAACAGTGTCTTCTTTTAATCATCCCTATTAGGCAAGCTCATAAACTCATTTTGTACAAACTAATTTGTTTAAAAAAATTGCTCTTACTCTCTATATTTGATTTGGTCTGTGCTATGTGATCTAAGCTCACACATCAGAATCCTCTTTCCAAATCCTACATCCTCTTATATCTAATTAATTGAAAACTTAATCAATGGCTTAAAGTGAAGCAGTGTTTACTACTTGGTGATTTGGAACTGAATTAAGATCCAAAGGCTAAATTTGATTTAATATTACTGAGAAGAAGTAAACACAGTGCTCTGGTTGGTATTTTAGGTCATGTAACCTGAGTGGGGGAAGTGGAGAGGAGGATTATCTGTAATAAAAGTTAAAAACAAAGTAGAAGCATAAAAAGCAATAGAGAAAAGATGGGATTAGTGTCCTGGTTACATGGCATTCCCTAAGTTTAGCAGATTTCTGCCCCTTCATCTATGAATTCACTAATTTCTTTCTCGATATAGTTCTAGGAGGTCCCTGTGGTTCATATATAAAAGCCATTGCTAACCTTACTGCACACCACAATACTACTCGATAGCTTTCTTTCTTTCTTTCTTTCTTTCTTTCTTTCTTTCTTTCTTTCTTTCTTTCTTTCTTTCTTTTTTTAAGATTTTATGTATTTATTCATGAGAAACAGAGAGAGAGGCAGAGACACAGGCAGAGGGAGAAGCAGGCTCCATGCAGGGAGCCCAACATGGGACTCAATCCTGATCCTAGGATCATGCCCTGGGCCAAAGGCGGTGCTAAACTGCTGAGCCACCAGGCTGCCCTCAATAGCTTTCTTAAGAAGAAATCTGAACTACATCTCAAAATTAAAAAGGATGTGTCCTGACCAAAAACTCAGAAAAAAAATACCAGAAGACAATTAATTAAGAAAAGGAAAAACAAAACAAAACAAAAAAGTAAAATGGGAACCAATAGAATTTAATCAAAAGTGAAATAAGCTAATTTTTATGGAAAAAAGAATGTGAGTAAAAAATATTAAAGAAAAACTCAAGTCCATCAAAATGAAAATCCCAAGTAGTGGAATAAGAACAGTCCATCTCTATCATTTATCTATCTATCTATCTATCTATCTATCTATCTATCTATCTATCTACCTATCTATCTATCATCTATCTACCTATCTATCTATCTATCATCTATCTATCATCTATCATCTATCTATCTAATATAATTAATCTGGAATATTTCTTACAGATAGATTTTTTTAACGTATATAAGTGATGATGTAGCAAATATTAAAACATACTGGGCTACAATTAATAATTAGTTTTAATAATAAGCATGTAGAAATAACAATAAATCCAGAGGTAAGTGGGCCTCCAGACTGGTTCATTCAGAGATTCTAATAGTCTGCAGTGTTGGCTTCATTATTACAGCATAAGACCGCAGTAGTTGCTGTAGTCACATGTAGTCACATGCACAGTTGCCGGACTTCAAGCACAATAGTACCCAGAAGAAGGAGAGCATATCTTTTCCTATGTGTCTCCTTTAGGAGAAAGGAAACTTCCTCCAGAAGATCCCAGAAACATTTCCCCTGGAGTAGCATCAGTCAAACTGAGCCACATCACTGTTCCAGAATTGGTCAGTAGGAAAGGTGATGGAATTATCATGATTGGCCTAGATGCAGGGGTGGTATTGTCATATGCATACATAAACACACAAATCTATGTATATACTCCAAGCAGACTTAAAAGAAAATTTTGAATATTGACTTTTTTGTTTTTTTTTATCATACCAAATCTTGTTTCTCTTGTCCACAGTTATTGATAACATTGTGATAACATTATTAAGGACAACTAAACATTTCATTAAGTATATATAAGTCAAAAAAAAAGTATATATAAGTCAATTAGCCATTTTGCTAAACTCTTCCACAGTTTATAACATTGTACAGTTACAAATAGTATAGTAAGAAATAGAAATATGTATTTCCCTCCTCCCTTCATGTATCATAATCCTACTAATGGAAATATGAATTTTTTTAATTAATGAAATTTTACTCTGAGACTCTGCCTGTTTACATTCCCACAAAATGAGAAATTGTCCAGAATTGAGAAAAAACAGCATTTAATGCTTCCTAATAAAAGCTTTAGTGCTTCTATCAGTTTTATATGGAAAAACATTTTTATAGTTTATTAGTAAGGTTGGGCTTTCTGCTTTTGTCTTAGCCTTGTACATTTATTTTGTAAACCATCTGTGTATTTCTTTTGCCAATTTTTATAATGTAAACATTATACATTTTTTCTTACATATTTCTAAATTTCATAATTCTTTTAAAGATATTTTATTTGATGTCACAACTATGGTATTTTTTTTTTTTTCAAAATAGACCAGATTTCCAATACCATTTGCTAAATTTTAGGAGCATATGGTTAGGAACACATTCTTTCCCTTATTTATGTACTTAAGTATTCTAGAGTCTTTAGGTATTCTAGAGTAGATTACAATGCAATTTTTTCTGATTCACTGTTCTGACAGTTCAGGGGTAATATCACAGTTTCACACAGTGAAGATTACACATTGTGATATTTTATAGGGTAAACATCTCTATCAACGGAGTAGAAATACAATGGCACATCTAGACATAGTTTTCATGTGTTCACACTAGTGAGCACAAAAACATCAAGCGATTTATAAAACTATACTCACTGATCTTTGGGGAATAATTCTTAAGTAGAGAAAAGAAATAACTATCTTTAGAAATAACTATCTTTACTTGAAATCTTCTCTTTCTAGACCTTTGCTGCGCTCTTTATATGAATTAATTCTCAAAACAATCTGATAGCATTACTGTTTTCATTATTCTTATTTTACAGAAGATAAAGCTTTTTAAGAGGCTTGGGAAATCACAGAAGCTAATTGCCAAGAGAGTCCAAAATCCATGCCATGAAACCTTTGAGCATATGCTTGTTCATCGCCAGCCAGTTATATTGCCTATAATAATCCTCCAAAGCCATAGGCATATGTGGGAGGGAAGTGAAAATGTGACAGGGACCGCAGATCTCTGAGACCCCTGGATCTCAACAAAATTTGGGACCGTGGTGCAATCTCCTATCAAATCACCCTGTTCCCATTCAGGAGTGGGAGCTAGGTGTCAATCTCACCCTTGGCTGACCCCGCTTTCTAATCCTGCTTATAGGGCATTGTGAGAATGAAATTTAAAGAATATGGCAGAGGTGAAATTGGACTACAGCAGATTAATTCTCCAAATACATTATTGCAGCTTCTTCTCGATTGGCTGAACAACTCACCTAGAGAGATGCTTATCGTTTAGCAATAACTAAGAATAAAAAGCAGCAAGAAAAGCTCAAAGCATCTTCACCTACCCCATGCACACCAGTGTCAGGCATTATTAACCTCAACTGTATTCTGATATCTAAGGGTAGTAGAAACACAACCTATTCCTAATGATCACCTGGCTTGGAGCCACTTATGATATGTTTTGAACTGTGTCTGATAGACCTAATACATGCCTGTGATTTGTCGAAACTAATAAATAGTCAGCAAGTTGTTACTTTCAAATGTAGTCATTAAATGAATGAATATTCTTTCAAAATTCTCCATAACCCTACCCCTGCCTGTAGTCTACATTGCCTTCCCTACTGGGGTTTTCCTCCTATTTCCTCCTCCTAGTCCAACTTTGCCTTCCCTGCTCAGCTCCTGTTCAGAGTCTCCCATGAGTGTCTAGAGTCTTGTCCTAACTGCCTAAATCTGCCTGTTTATTAGCTCTATCAAGAAAACTAGGTGGTCTTCAATTGTTTAAAAGCCACCTTTTTCACTTCATCCATTTAGGATTCTGTATCATTTTCAAAGTGTGTAAATTCAATTATAATTTTTCAGTTACAAGTCATGGAAAATCAAAATCAACCATCCTTAAGCCACAAATGTGATTTATAGGAATTAAGTACAGTGTTCCCTACAGGCACAATTTGATAGGGGGATATGATACCATCTGATCTCAGCCTCCATTCATGGTTTTGTTTTCCACCTTCCTCCTAAGGGTAGCTTCTTTTATATCTGAGTTGAAGAAAGTAACCTTTTGAGATTTATTCTGATTGGACAGATTTAGTTCACTCCTAACACAATGTCCAAGAGGAGGAGATACACAGGATCAAAAGATCCACTCCTTAAATTCAAGGCCTTATGTCAGCTTTCCAACTAGTTCATGAATTTTCCACACAAAAATTCAAAAACTCAAATTTTCCCTGTTGGGAAGGAAAAGAGGAAATTTAAGCTCTAAACACAAGAAACACAGTATCCATAGACTAATGTATTTTCAGCCTTGAAAAGACATGGCTTAGGCATGACCATTTCAAACACATTTGATGAACAATAAACAGCATACCTATTATATTATAAATATGAACGCTGACAGATGACAGATTATGGAAATTTATAAGAATTATGCTGTGTACCTAAGCTTTCACTTAAAATGGTTTAAAAATCAATCATAAAATACTATAGCATGTTACTTTAAACATGTGTCACAATTTTGTACATAACGCAATGCATTAAGATATTTTTAAATATTTATATTGTTCTAAGTCTCTCACAGTGACACATTATCAACACTCTGCTCATACTGTCTCAAACCTACATTTGCTCTCAAAAATTTGCTCAGTGAATTAGTTGAATCACTGACATGATAGCAAATATTAAACATATTTAAAATAAGTATTTTTAATAATATATACTAATCAGTTACTAATCATTAAGATCTTTGTTTATAAATTTTTTAATCTTTCATTTTAATTTTTTATGATTGTTCATTTATCACTCAAGATAAATTTAAGAATCATTTTCACCGGGATCCCTGGGTGGCACAGCGGTTTGGCGCCTGCCTTTGGCCCAGGGCGCGATCCTGGAGACCCGGGATCGAATCCCACATCGGGCTTCCTGCATGGAGCCCGCTTCTCCCTCTGCCTGTGTCTCTGCCTCTCTCTCTCTCTCTGTGACTATCATGAATAAATAAATAAAATCTTTAAAAAAAAAAAAAGAATCATTTTCACCAATTTTAAATGAAATCCTGCAGAGAATCCATTGTACCCTCACACTGATTTTTGATGTTCTGCTGTCCTTCCCACTACTATAATTATTATTTTCCATTTCTTAAAATCCTAATAAAGTTTATAAACATTAATGTAAGCCCTGCAAAATTCTTGTTAAATTTCTTCAGATCTATTTTAAGAATTATGTTGCTTTTGTGAATAGGCTCATTTGTTCATTATATATTCTAATATTAATACATTAAAAAAAACTACTAACTTTATGTGTTTTCATTTAGCTACCTTAGTGATATATTTATAATATATAATACTATTTTTTAAAAGATTTTATTTACTTATTCATGAGAGACACAGAGAGAGAGAGAGAGAGGAAGACACACAAGCAGAGGGAGAAGCCGGCTCCATGCAGGGAGCCCGACGTGGGAGGATCCTGGGACTCCAGGATCACGTCCCCGCCGAAGGCAGGCACCAAACAGCTTAGCCATCCAGGGTTCCCTATGTAATACTATTTTTAAAGCCTTTATTTATTTATTTGATAGAGATAATGTGAACAGGGAGGAGCAGAGGAAGAGGGAGAAAGAATTGAAGCATACAGTGCACTGAGCCCCATGTGGGTCTGGATCCCACAATCATGAGATCATGACCTGAGCTGAAACCAAGAGTAGGACACTTAACTGACTGAGCCACCCAGGTACCTCTATAATACTATTTAGGAATTATAGTCACCTGCTACTAAGAGATATGAGAAATAACAATGAATTAAACAAGATAAAAGTTGTTTTCTTCCTCATGCTAAAAAAGTCTAGGGATTGGAGTTCAGGGTTGACATAGTAGCTCAATGGTTTTATCACAGACTGGGCTTCTATCTTTCTCTTCCAGCTTCATGGTTACATCTTCATGGCCCAGGACAAGTTGCAGAAGCTCTATCCATCATATCTGTATTCTAGGTATAAGTATGAGGGCAAATGTGATCATCCCAGTTGTCTGCTCATCTCCCACATTTTATGGAGTTATTCACAAAGTATTCAATAGGTTCAGCTTATATCTTATCTGTCAGATAATAGTCACATAACCAAACCTACCTGCAGTGATTGTTGAGAAATAGCTTCTGCTTAGATATAATGTGCTCTAATGGGGGCACTCTTAGTAAGAAAAAGAGGAAGAGTGGCAGGGTAGGCAATCAGCTGCCTTATCCACAAATAATTTTTCAGGTATTTTTCTGTCACTTAGTATTCAATCTTTAACATTTACTGATTTCTTTGATTTTATTTTTAATATTTATAATTTACATATCTTTGTAATACTAAAAGATCACAAGATGATAATAATAATGATGAAAAATGATAGTAATTGTGGTATATTTTTAATATCTACCATATTATGATAAGCAATATTCACTTTTTCATTTGCTTGAGAGTGTTAAGGAGCCAACTAGAGAACCCATCTAACAGTTCTCACTTTATATTTAATGATATGTAATTTGCCATTTAAATATTTCCAAATATTATTTTCATTTAACTGTAAATTTTGCAATCTTCTTTGGTTTCCTTAACTTTGTCTAAAATTAGTACTATTATGCTAGTTTTCATTTACATTTTAATCATAAACACTGTTAGAACTTTTCTAATTAGTATTATATCATCCTCTTATTTGTATTTATTGTCTACTAATACTTAAATTTTTTGTAAGTGGAAAACAGTTTTCCCATTCAGCAACTATTTATTGAGAACCTAGCATATGCCAGGTAGGTACTATTCATTTTGTTGTTTCCACTCAGAAACAAATTTTATTTTATTTTTTAATTTAATTTAATTTAATTTAATTATTTAATTTAATTTAATTTTATTTTATTTTATTTTATATATATGTATATATATTTATTTATTGGAGTTCAATTTACCAACATATAGCATAACACCCAGTGCTCATCCCGCCAAGAGCCCCCCCCCAGCGCCCATCACCCAGTCACCCCAACCCCCCACCCACCTCCCTTTCCACTGCCCCTTGTTCGTTTCCCAGAGTTAGGTGTCTCTCATGTTTTGTCACCTCACAGATATTTTCACTCATTTTCTCTCCTTCCCCTTTACAGAAACAAATTTTAATTCAGCCTAATACTACTTTTCTTCTGAGTGGTGAGTTAAAAATTTTTATTTTTTAAATAACTTCTATGTTTCTGTTTTTATTATTTTGTTTTATACTTTTAGTTTCAGATGTACTTATTTGCTTATTTTAGAGAGAGAGCACAAATGGGAAGAGGGCCAGTGGGAGAGAGAGAGTGGGAGAGAATCTCAAGCAGACTCTGTGCTGAATGTGGAGTCCAACCCAGGGCTCAGTCTCATGACCCTGAGATCAGGACCAGAGCTGAAACCAAGAGTTAGATGCTTAACTGATTGAGCCACTCAGGTGCCCCTAGTTTCATTTTAACTCTTCATTCTCTGATGTGTGTTTTTTGTTATTTTCCACAAATTTAGAAGCAATGCCTCCCATTTCACAACTGTGCCAGCAATTAAAGAAATTGCCACCGATTTAAAAAAGAAAAAGTGAAACCTGCATTTCCTAAGTTACAAAGTCAGGAATGAAAGAATATGATTTTTCTCAATCAATAAAACCAACCCTACTGTACTTTTGAATGTGAACACCAAGAGACTAAGTAATGATAAGAAATGTTTTAATGCTATGTAAGTTGAAGACACAATGGTTTCCTATAAAAGGAGCTTCTAACCTCTTGAGAATGCTCTTGCTGGAGAAAGCAAAATATAAGGCACAGATTGAGAATAGAGTCAGAACTAGAAAAAAACAAAAAGAAAAAGTGGATGGAGCTATCTCCCAAACTGGCTAGAGAGGATTTTTTTTTTTTTTTCTGACCAGTATGTAAACTCCCAACTTGAAGGGAATCCAAAAATAAGTGGGAAGCAGAGTGTTCCCTTCCCCTTTGAATCTTTATGAAGTGATTCAGTGCTGTAGGACCTTTAGTTAATGTGAAATGGCACCTTTGAGGTCAAGACAATGTGGACACCCTAGGACAAAAGTGCCTGGGGCAGGATTTTGGCTGTGCTTTCTCTCCCTTGGTTTTTATTTGAGCCTGACCCTCCATCTTTCCCTTTGACTCTCTGAGTTAGTAGATATCTTCCAAAAAAGATTCCTTTGCTGCTTAAGCTAAAATATTTCTGTTTTTGCAAGCAAGGACCAGGATTTATACTAAGTGCTCTCCTATATACTTCATTAATACATTCTATACACATTCTCAATTAAAATCTCATTTTTAAAATTTATCAGCTAGATTGTAAACTCAGTGAAAAGAGGAGCTGCTGCTAATTATATTCTCTGATGTATTCTCAATGTTTAGCACAGTGACTGAGGCACACTCTCTAAAATTTCATGTTTGAATAAGTAGGAGGAAGGGGTAGAAAAATGAATGAAGGTGGATTTTGATGGGCAAAATAAAGGAAAAACAATCTATTGCCAGTGTCCCCTACGGAAAACTGAGCTAACATGTATATTTTACTTTTACTGTAATGGTAAAGTAGTGAGGTTGGTATAAAGCTTGAACAAGGGTTTCCATTTTTGAAAGATCCTAGAAGCATTTCAAAATGTTCAGCAGCATACAAAAGAAGCCTGGAAGTAAAAATGCAAATTAAATGTCACTTAACCTTACCATATGAATCTGAATGTCCTTTGTGAATTGTGATAGCTTCTCAAAACTCTGCTATTTTAAGAGAACAAATTGCACCCTTTCTGCAGATATCATAAGGGAATACTTGCTACAGCTTAAACACACAGTTGTCTATGGTGTATTGGGAGATTAATTATTGTCAGAAATACATAAAAAGTAAACATAACAATATGTGACCCATGGGATTCTTGCTGATTTTAGTTTAGTTTGCAAAAATTAAAAAACTCAATCTGAATATATTATCAGAAAGAGAAGTTTGGCTGATGAACTTATCTTCTGTGCTTTCCAGGAGTTCTGCAACTTTAAAGAAACAGTTTTTTGAATAGGCCAGTACAACTGAACTATTTGCCTTGACTCAGGGTACAATGAATGACTCTCATTTTTTTCTAAATCCTTTAACCTTCAGAGGACCACTCCTATCATCTTTAAAAAAAAAAAGAAAAAAAAAAAAAGGCATAAAGTTAGAAAATTGGTGGGCTTTTACCAAAAGCAAAGGTTGTGCTGTATTCCTAAAATACTGTTTTTGGGACACCTGGGTGGCTCAGTGGTTGAGCATCTGCCTTTGACTCAGTGCATGATCCCGGAGTCTCTCTCTGAAGGATCCCTTTCTGCAGAGAGCCTGCTTCCCCCTTTGACTATGTCTCTGCCTTTCTCTTTGTGTCTCCCATGAATAAATAAATAAAATCATAAAATAAATAAAATAATAAAATAAAATAAAACAAAACAAAATAAAATAAAAAAATAAAATAATAAAATAAAATAAAATAAAATAAAATAAAATAAATAAAATAAAATAAAATAAAATAAAATAAAATAAAATAAAATAAGGTTTTCATTATAATTTCATTCTCAACACATGAGTAGGGCTGAATTCCATACTCTTTTTCTTACCCTAGTAACTGGGAGTGGGAGGAAGATATGGAAGGCTTATTTAGGAATTATTGATTTCCCCTTTTTCCACTTTCCCCCCTCCTCTTCAGAAATTCCTTCTTACTCCTCTATCTTCAGCCTTTATTCCTTTCTTTATCCTTTTATGTGCACAGATCTTTCATTGTTTTAGCCTTTCTGCTACTCGCCATTCTTTATTAGGCAGTGTTTTTCTTCTCATATTACTTTCCCAAATATTGCGAATATATTGTTTTTGTCAAATACATTTCTACAATACCTCTTTACTTTCCGTGAATCTATATTACTATGATTATAATGCCCCAGAAGTCATTACCTCTGACTGTCTTCAATGGCTTACTAAATGCTAAATCCAGAGATAATCTTTTAGGATTTCTCGGTGATATTTACATTTTCATCATCATTAAAAATATATATATTCCCTCTCTTGGATAGTCAGATTTTGTACTATTCTGATTTTGCTACTACTAACAATTTTTTCTATCTCATTATTATATTCCTCCTTCTGTGGCATAAAATGTGATTCTCAATGTATCAATAATGGTTTTGTTATTTTTTTAATCTTTTCTCTCACCTCTGAGATGCTGAAATGATAAAGTTATGGATATATGAATATTTACTTCTCTTTTTCTGTTTTTTTTCCTCTTTTCTCTGTGCTTTTGATTCATACAGAAGTGTTTTGTGTTTTTTTAATATTATCATTCCATATTACCTGCACTGTCGGCTTACTACTTTTATCTGTTTCCAACAATTTAATAGATGCCCTAGGATTGAAGCACACCAATAGGATTAGGAGCTGAAGATGACTAAAAGGAGTTGACCTAAAGCTAGTTATTTCAAATACACTGGAGTATTACCCTTCAAGGCACTTGGGAGAATACTGGAATGTGGGCACCTGCTACAGAGAGGTCATCATTGTCATTTAATGTGAGTGGAGAAAAGTGATAATCAATTCAGACCTTAAAAAAAAAAAAAAAAAGAAGCAACTCGTGAAATAGTAGATTTAAGTTTAACCACTTTAATCATGTTAAATACAAATGTTCTAGAACACATCAATCCAAAAAGAATGACAGATTAAATAGAAATATAAAGACATTGGGCAGTCCTGGTGGCTCAGTGGTTTAGTGTCACCTACAGTACAGGGATTGACCCACATCAGGCTCCCTGCATGGAGCTTGCTTCTCCCCCTGCCTGTGTCTCTGCCTCTCCGCCCACCCCCCTTCTCTCTGTGTCTCTCATGAATAGATAAATAAAATCTTTTTAAAAAAAGAAATATAAAGACATGGATAAGTTAAGAGTAAATAGTGGAAAATACAGTATTTAACTACTAAGTAAAATAATTCTGAGGTGACTAGAATATTAGAAAAAAGAGACTTTGGAACAAGGAATAACAAACAGGAGCAGTGCATCATAAAAAATTGGTCAACTTTTCACACACCAGAAAAAACCCACACTAATCTTAAATGTCTATGTCTGTTAACAACAATATTTCTAAATATATAAAACAAAAAGTGACAGAACGAAAAAGAAGAGTGAACAAACCCAAAATTTTTGTTGCAGTCTTAAACATCCTTTTATTAAGTAGTACAGAAAGTTTAAAAATTCAGTAAATATGAAATATTTGAACAACACTAGCCAACTAGAACTAATAAATAATTATAAAGTGACTAGATAATTATAGAACACCTCACTCAATATCAGCAGAAGATATGCTTTTTTTCAAGAGCATAAGGAACATGATCACGTAGGTGTATTCTAGATCATAAGTAAGCCTAGGAATATTTAAAAGAATTTAAATCATATGAAGTATATTTTATAATCATGATGGAATCAAAATAAATATGAGAAAGATTCCACCAAAAAAATTCAAAAGAAACAATATATTTAATAAATAAAGGAAGTAACTAGTGATATTACAAAATATTTTAAATTGGGACGCCTGGGTAGCTCAGCGGTTGAATGTCTGCCTTTGGCTCAGTGTG
This sequence comes from Canis lupus baileyi, assembly GCF_048164855.1. Classification (NCBI taxonomy): domain Eukaryota; kingdom Metazoa; phylum Chordata; class Mammalia; order Carnivora; family Canidae; genus Canis; species Canis lupus. Next base: position 19,036,528 of record NC_132875.1, on the reverse strand, counting down.
TGATCTTGGAGTCCAAAGATCGAGTCCCACATCAGGCTCCCTGCATGGAGCCTGCTTCTCCCTCTGCCTGTGTCTCTGCCCCTCTCTCTCTCTGTGGCTCTCATGAATCCATCAATCAATCTTTAAAAAAATAAAATATTTTGAATTGAATGACTATAAAAATTCAATGTATCAAAACTTGAAGGATGCACTTAAAGGATTAGTACATAATATATATCTTTAAAAACCAATATATTAGTGGTGCCTGGGTGTCACTGTCAGCTGAGCATCTGACTCCTGATTTTGGCTCAGGTCATGATCTCAGAGTCGTGAGATCAAGCTCCAAGTTGGGTTATACATCCAGCACAGAGTCTGCTTGAGATTCTCTCTCCCTTTGCCTCTCCCTTCCTAAAATAAATAAATAAATCTTCAACAATCAATCAATCAATCAAGAAGAACTAAATACATTAATTCAGAACTAGAAAATATCACAAAACACAAAATGATCAAACAATGATATAGGATTCAAATATTTTTTCTAAAGGAGCTTCATCAAAATCTTATAAGGAAAATTTAAAATATACATATTCAATTTACAAGTTGTAGGGACTAGAAATCTATTCTTTTAAATATCTCCCTGTTAAAGATGAAATATTATACATATATGCATATCTATGTGCATACACACACACACACACACACACACATATATCTACCAATTTCCTGGAGATGGTTCAGAACATTCTTGTTTTTCATGGTATTTGATGACCAAAACATTTTAAGAAACACACCATTTTTGGAAAAATAAAAGGAGTTTGCAAGAGAATACCTCTTAGGTTTTTTCATATATGAAGAGTAGTTTAAGTGCCTGACAATAACCTTTTCCATTGTAAATGACTGAGACTAAGCTTTTGATTGCCGTGGCTTCCATTTCAAAGACATCCATGTTGAATAAACATATCTCCACCCTTTATGATAAGCTATTAGTGAAACAACTAGGTAAGGAGTCAGGCATTTCTTACCTGTGAAGTTCCCTTTTCAGAAAGCCCAGGGTGACCTAATAACTGAGGGCTTCAGGGACCACACTTTTCCCTTTCCTCACACTAGTTTCTGCTCATGTTTTTAATTTGCCCAAAAAGAGTGAACCCACCAAGCCCATGAACCCCACCCAGTGCTCATCCAATCAAGTGCCCCCCTCAGTGCCCATCATCCAGCACCCAAACCCTGCCTACCTCCCTTTCCACCACCCCTTGTTCATTTCCCAGGGTTAGGAGTCTCTCTTGTTCTGTCTTCCTCTCTGACATTTCCCACTCATTTTCTCTCCTTTCCCCTTTATTCCCTTTCACTATTTTTTTTATATTCCCCAAATGAATGAGAACATACACTGTTTGTCCTTCTCCGATTGACTTATTTCACTTAGCATAATACCGTCCAGTTTCATCCACGTCGAAGCAAATGGTGGGTATTTGTCGTTTCTAATGGCTGAGGAATATTCCATTGTATACATAGACCACAGCTTCTTTATCCATTCAACTTTTGATGGACACTGAGGCTCAATCCACAGTTTGGCTATTGTGGACATTGCTGCTAGAAACATCGGGGTGCAGGTGTCCTGTTGTTTCACTGCATCTGTATCTTTGGGGTAAATCCCCAGCAGGGCAATTGCTGGGTCCAAGGGCAGATCTATTTTTAACTCTTTGAGGAACCTCCACACAGTTTTCCAGAGTGGCTGCACCAGTTCACATTCCCACCAACAGTGCAAGAGGGCTCCCCTTTCTCCACATACTCTCCAACATTTGTTGTTTTCTGTCTTGTTAATTTTCACCATTCTCACTGGTGTAGTTTGGATTTGTATTTCCCTGATGGCAAGTGATGCAGAGCATTTTCACATGTGCTTGTTGGCCATGTCTATGTCTTCTTTGGTGAAATTTCTGTTCATGTCTTTTGTCCATTTCATGATTGGATTGTTTGTTTCTTTGCTGTTGAGTTTAATAAGTTCTTTATAGATCTTGGATACTAGCCCTGTATCTGATACGTCATTGGCAAATATCTTCTCCCATTCAGTAGGTTGTCTTTTAGTTTTGTTGACTGTTTCTTTTGCTGTGCAAAAGCTTCTTATCTTGATGAAGTCCCAATAGTTCATTTTTGCTTTTGTTTCTCTATCCTTCATGGATGTATCTTGCAGGAAGTTACTGTGGCCAAGTTTTATTTATTATTTATTTATTTATTTATTTATTTATTTATTTATGGCCAAGTTTTAAAAGGGTGTTGCTTGTGTTCTCCTCTAGGATTTTTTTTTAATTTTTATTTATTTATGATAGTCACACAGAGAGAGAGAGAGAGGCAGAGACATAGGCAGAGGGAGAAGCAGACTCCATGCACTGGGAGCCCGATGTGGGATTCGATCCCAGGTCTCCAGGATTGTGCCCTGGGCCAAAGGCAGGCGCTAAACTGCTGCGCCACCCAGAGATCCCTCCTCTAGGATTTTGATGGAATATTGTCTCACATTTAGATCTTTCATCCATTTTGAGTTTATCTTTGTGTATCGTGAAAGAGAGTGGTCTAGTTTCATTCTTCTGCATGTGGATGTCCAATTTTCCCAGCACCATTTATTGAAGAGACTGTCTTTCTTCCAGTGGATGGTCTTCCCTCCTTTGTCGAATATTAGTTGACCATAAATTTGAGGGTCCACTTCTGGATTCTATATTCTGTTCCATTGATCTATGTGTCTGTTTTTGTGCCAGGACCACACCGTCTTGATGACCACAGCTTTGTAGTACAACCTGAAATCTGGCATTGTGATTCCCCTGGCTCTGGTTTTGTTTTTCAATATTCCCCTGGCTATTCAGGGTCTTTTCTGATTCCACACAAATCTTAAGATGATTTGTTTCAACTCTCTGAAGAAAGTCCATGGTATTTTGATAGGGATTGCATTAAATGTGTAAATTGCCCTGGATAGCATTGACATTTTCACAATATTAATTCTTCCAATCCATGAGCATGGAATATTTTTCCATCTCTTTGTATCTTCCTCAATTTCTTCCAGAAGTGTTCTGTAGTTTTTAGGGTATAGATGACATGATACTGTACATAGAAAACCCAAAAGACTCCACCCCAAGATTGCTAGAACTCATACAGCAATTTGGCAGTGTGGCAGGATATAAAATTAATGCCCAGAAGTCAGTGGCATTTCTATACACTAACAATGAGACTGAAGAAAGCAAAATTAAGGAGTCAATCCCATTTACAATTGCACCCAAAAGCATAAGATACCTAGGAATAAACCTAACTAAAGAGATAATTAACTATATTTTAAATAACAAAAGGATAGGGACACCTGAGTGGCTCAGCAGTTGGGCATCTGCCTTCACTCAGGGTGTGATCCCCGAGTTCTGGGATCAAGTTCCACATCAGGCTTCCTACAAGGAGCCTGCTTCTCCCTTACCTATGTCTCTCTTGTCTCTCTCTCTGTTTCTCATAAATAAATAAATATTTAAAAACTCTAAAATAAATAAATAAATAAATAAACAAACAAACAAACAAACAAACAAACAAACAAGGATTAAGACCATATATTTGACTTCCTCATATCTCTATCATCTGTTTTCTACATAGTTGATTCATTCTCATAGCATAGTGTATTAATCAACTCCTACCACAAAAATATCACATAAACAAAGCATCAGAAAACTCTCTCTTGTGCCTATGGGTCAGACTCTTGAAAGATTTTGAATCAGAATGGGATCAGCCTGGCACCATGCTTCAAATGGGTCTTGGTCTGCTTTATTTGTCTCAGACTCCTTTGACTAATGGGCAGCTTCTTATGGTGGTGTCAGAGTGCAAGAGAGGCATCATGATCACACAGTGTATTCAAGCTCTGGCTCCCATCACATCTACCTCACTTCCTATTAATTAAAGCAAGTCACATGGTTGATAGTATCAGGTACTCCATCCATCATGTGGTTGTGGCAGATGTGTAGAAGTAAAAGAAGAGTGAATGCTTGTAACCAACAACTTCATTTACCATATATAATATAGTCTCAGCATTACTGGGTTTAGAGTAACAAGACCCAATTCTAAGTAATGATTCCACAAGTTTCTAACAGGTGATATAAGACAATATTTGTCATCTATGACTGAAAGTAATAAAGACTACTTTTAAAAGTTTCATGTATGCTATAACATAAAGACAAACATGTTTTGTAAACTGTAAAGAATAACAAAAACATAAGAGATGCACTCAGAAATATTAGATGATTAGATGCAGATGATGAGGGTTATTAAAACAAGGTGGATCATATTCTGAAACAAGCAAAATCCATAAGAATATCCATATATTCTCCAATAAATATAGGATTTTCCTGATCTCCAGAATGTATGAATGATTTTAAAAGCAGAAAGGCATAACAAATTCAAAACACTTGGCAAGTTGGAAAATTCACTTCCCATTAACCTAAGATGTTTATATAATACACCATTTACATAAGGTTTGCTCCCCAAGGGTTTTCTGTTTCTTCATGGCACCGATAGAGAACAGAATCTGAAATGAATCATCTTGCACTATAAGAAGACTAAAGAAATACATTATGTCATGATTACTGTTGATGTTTTCTTTCCCTAAAGCTCATATTTAAATGATTATAATAAAGACCACAAACTAATGTCCTCACTACAATGTAAAATCAGAAAAAAAAAAACCTCAAAGTCTTTCTTTACAACAATAAGAGAATTATTAAAAGGATTTATTTGTTCATTTTATTTTATTTTTTTTATTTTTATTTTTTTAGAGGAAATTTTGTTTAAATATATTTTAAATCTTCATTTTGAAATAATTGGATATCTTTCTCCCCAAATTACAAGAATAGTACATAGACTTTCTATATGCCCTTCACCCAGCTTCCCCAAATATTAACATTCTATAAACCATAGTGCCAGCATCTAAACCAGGAAATTAATGTTGCTACAGTAATATCAACTATTCTTTATACTTTATTAAAATTTTGTCAATTGTCCCACTAGCTTTTTTTTTATTCTAGAGTCCAGTTCAGTCTTCAATCCAGGATCCTATGTCTTCATATTGTCACATCTCCCTGGTCTCTTCTGTTTTGTGGCCATTTCTTCATCTATTTCTTTTATGGCAACACATTTCAAGAGTACTGGCCAATTACTTTGTAGAATGAGCCTCAGAATGGATTTGTTGGATATTTCCTTATGATTGAATACAAGTTACATGTTTTTGATAAAAATATGGCAGAAATGTTGTGTTCTTCTCAGTTCATCATAGATGGTGGCACATTATAGAGTCAGTGTCCCTGCTACAGATGCTAACTTTGGTCATGTGGGTAAGGTGCTATCTGTAAGCTTTTTCCTCTTTGTAATTAATAAACATTTTGGCAGGAGGTGCTTTCAGATGATGCAAATATGCTTTTCATCATACTTTCTTTTTCTTTCTTTCTTTTTTATTGGTGTTCAATTTACCAACATACAGAATAACCCCCAGTGCATTTGTTCATTTTAGAAAGAGAGAGAGTGCACAAGTGGGAGGGGCAGAGAGAGAGAATTTCAAGCAGACTCCACACTGAGCACAGAGCACAACAAAATTCCTCAAAGAATTATATTTTAAAATTAACTAATTAGAAAGATAAAAAAAATATTCATTTTGAGGCTTTGTGATCTAAAGGGAGAGGGCAATTCCCAGAGTAGCCTTTGGAAATATAAAATACTAAGTCATTAACAGAAGTCTTATGAGAAATTGTACTATGGTTGGATTGTACCATTAGTATGTAGTCGATAAAGACAGTTCATGCTGTTTTCAATAATACATAATATTATTGAATACTTAATTTAGCATTAATAGTAACAGAAAATAATGAATAACAAATTATACAAAGAAAACAACATATTATCAGTAAGCTTATCAGTTAAAAATGGTTACTGTTAATATATATAAGAGAAAATACAGTATCTTAAAAAAGAGAAAAACGTGGAAATTAACACAGAATTGAAGTACCTTGTCCAGGATTTCAAATATATTATGTGGCAGAGTTAGATTTCAAGCCCATTAAGTCTGCTGACTAAACCCATGTGCTCAACTATCACACTGAATCTTAATATCCTAGTGAAATATATTATATTTATGTATCCCACCCTGCTAGATTCTCCTGGAAAAATATCAGACACTAACATTTAATTTGACTTATGTTGTTTTTAAGGCTGATGACCCTCTCTAAGACATGCAGATGATAAATTTAATACATGCAAAATTCTTTTACAAAACTTAGATACAATTGTTTTGAAGTTAATATGATGCTGTTTCTGTTTTCATAAAAGTCTATAATAGCAGTACATATTTGATGTGATTAAAATTAATTCATTATAATGAGCATTTCAAAATTCAGTACTGTTATTTTCAAAGAAATAGTATTACTCAAAAAATCAGTTTTAGGGAATCTATGTAATTACAGTTTTTACTATCAAATAGTTAGTACTACCGATATTTTCCCAATAATCACAGTAAGGATCTTTTGCCAGTTCCTAAACATATCACAAAAATACAAAATAATATATAAGGAAAAGAAAGCACCTAAAATTCAAAGGAGCAGATGGATGAAGATATAAAGGTGCTTTTTCATCATATTACCTTTGAACTAATACTTTGCTCTATTTCAATAACAATAGACTGATATTATGATTCCTTCTCCATTTGTTTCTACAGTGAAATCCTTAGTTAAAAATAAATAATGTAGTTCTAAGAAGTTAATCATTTATATTTCAGAATGTTTCACTTAATGCAGTTATTTGACAATTTGTCTAAAATGATCATACCTACATATTTTAACATTCTAATATTTTTGCCTCAGATAGATACTTTTTATTAGTGGCAATACAGTCAGCCTACAACCATTTCTTTCATCTTCACATGTCACATATTAGAAACCATTAATAAGCAGAATGATGCCTTGGAAACAGCACTATTCCTGAATCAAAGACCTGGCACTGAGTCACCTGCTGTGTGACTCTGGGAACATAATATTTAAAAGCTCTAAGCCTTCTTTTTTCCTTCATGAAGTTGGAAAACATGATTAATGTACCTTTCAGCATTATTTAAGGCTTAAACATGGTAATGCAATGATAAAGTGAATGTAAACTATAAATAATAGACAAATATAAAATTTAATTTTATTATTACCACAGCTTTAAAATCTAAGGTATTTGCAGATCCTTGAACACAAAAAGGATATTAGAAAAGGTAATTGGTTGTACTATTTAAATGCAATAACATTATCCCACAGAATCTATTTCCATAATGAGAATAATTTTTATCAAAACAAAGCAAATATGTGAAAAATCGTTAAACATGGCATATTAGTTATCAATTGCTGTATGATGAATTGCCACAAATATTTGCACCATAAGACAAACTTTTCATCTCATGTTTTCTGTGGGTCAGAATATTGGGAGTGGTTCTGTGGCAGCCTGAGCTAGGAGGTTCTGACATGGGATTCTTACTAGGGTGCAGTCAAGATCTTGGCAGTGGCTGCAATAGTTTGAAGGTTTGAGTGGCACTTAAAGATCCACTGCCAAAATGGCTCATTGACATGGCTGTTTGCAGGTAACAGCTCCTTGCCACATGGGCCTTTCCAAAACTGGACCACTTTCTTATACCACACACAAAAATAAACTCAATATGGATTAAAGACCTAAATTTAAGACTAAAGCATAAAATTCCCAAAAGAAAAGAGTACTCTCTTAGACATCAGCTTTAGGAATATTTTTCTGGATTTGTCTCTTCAGGCAAGGGAAACTAAAGCATAGGAATCTAACCATCCAATGAAAGATGAATAGCTAAAGAAGATATGATATATATGTATACACACACACACACATACACATATATCTGTATATATGTTGCAAAATGTGATATATAATATATTGCAAAATATATACTGCACTATAAATTTTTTTTCAAATGAAATGCTGCTATTCATGATTACATGGATGGGCCTAAAGTATACTATGCTAAGTAAAATAAGTCAGAAAGAAAAATATTAATATATGATATCATTTATATGTAGAATCTAAAAACAAAATGAAACAAATGAATACATAAAGAAAAACCAGAAATAAATTCATAAATATAGAGAACCGACTGGTGGTTGCCAGAGAAGGTGTAGGTGAGGATAGACAAAAAAGGTAAAGGAGATTAAGGTACAGTCTTTCGGTAATAAAGTAAATAAGTCACAGGAATAAAAATACAGCATAGCAGATATAGTCAATAATACTGTATAAATACTGTATACAAAATAATTTTGCATGGTGACAGATGGTAACTATACTTACCATGGTGAGCATTTTGTATTGTATAGAATTGTCAAATCATTAGACACCTGAAACTAATATAATATTCTCTTATTATACTATACTTAAAAACAGAAACAAAAACCATCCAGCCCCCCTTGAAATGAGTAACTAAGTATAGGACTTGAGTGTTCTTGCGACATGACTACTCTTTCCCCAATGCCAATGATCCCAAAAGAGAGAGAAAGGAAGAAACTGCAATGATTTTTATGGCTACTCTCATACATTATGTACTGTCACTCCTGTCATATTCTATTCGTTAGAAGTAAGTTACTAAATCCAGCCCACACTGAAGAAAAGTATTAGGCTCCACATTCTGAAGGGATTAGTAGCAAAAACTTTTTTAAAAAAATATTTATTTATTTATTTGAGAGAGAGAGAAGGCAGGCACGGGGAGTAGAGGCAGAGGAAGAGAGAGAATCTCAAGCAGACTCCCTCCTGAACTCAGGGCCCAACATGAGGCTCCATCTTAGGATCCTGAAATCATGACATTCATAGATAGTGTTATTGAGATCTACCATAGGACAGGTACTGTTTTGGGAGAAGTAATACAACATGAAGTGATATATTGTTCCTACTCTCATGGAGTCCGTATTTGAAAGTGCCAAATTACATAGTATTTCTTTAATCCTCTACCTCTCTATGAAATGGGGAAAGGGTTACACCCTAGGCGTAATGTTGTTTCTTTTTTTTTTTTTTTAATTTTTTTCATAATGTTGTTTCTTGAATTAAATATAATTTCTGTACTGAGCTTAACACATACCCCAGCAGATAAAGTTTATGCAATAAATTAATTGATATCTCTGTAATTATAGGACCCATATCATTAATTTCCATGGAGGATTTTCTAGAATTTTGACTTTTTATTATCGGCATCATTTTGACTCTTTATTATATCATCATTGTTTTCCTTTACTTATAATCTTGAGACTGAATTTCACTTTCCTATTTTGCTCCATAGATTATTAATGGTAAGTCTATTAGAGGAAAGAAATTTCTTCTACTTTTCTTCTACTAACTTCTTTCCCTGAAGCACAAAGTTTAAAACAATGAGAAATGTTTGTTAAGCCAGAAAATTAAATAATGAGCTGCTGAGTAAAATTGCATATGATTGCCACCCCATTACCAGATTTATAGCTAACTTCCTTCACCAACAAAATATTTTTCCACAAACTCCATTTTGGGGCCCTATTTCAAACACAGACCTAAAGCAGTCTAGAGGAAGATAAATGTGTTGTTGAGAATGTGGCCTCTGGGTTAGGCAGGGTAGATTCGAATGTCAACAGAACTCAGAAGCTATGTGACCATGGTAAAAGCCTTTACCCATCTTAATACTTATTTTTCTCATCAAATAAAGGAGATAACAATATACCTCCATAGAGTTGTTGTGAAGGTTGAATGAAGGATTCAAGTAGCTCATACATAACAAACACAAACCTCAGAGATAATTATCAAAATTAGTAGTGGATATTACATGTCAAAATGCACACACTGAACTGATTTTGTTATATAAGGCAAATGAGTTAGAGAGTATACCTGGCAACACAGAACAGGAAACCTAATGACTTAACCAGTGTATAAAGGTTTATTTTATTCTTATAACATGAAATCCAGAGGTAAGTAGTATAGGAGGATCCCAAATGATATAACAACCTCAGGCTTTTTCTCTTCTCTTCTCTTCTCTTCTCTTCTCTTCTCTTCTCTTCTCTTCTCTTCTCTTCTCTTCTCTTCTCTTCTCTTCTCTTCTCTTCTCCTCTCCTCTCCTCTCCTCTTCTCTTCTCTTCTCTTCTCTTCTCTTCTCTTCTCTTCTCTTCTCTTCTCTTCTCTTCTCTTCTCTTCTCTTCTCTTCTCTTCTCTTCTCTTTTCTTCTTTCTCTTCTCTTCTCTTCTTTCTTTCTCTCTCTCCTCTCCTCTCCTCTCCTCTCCTCTCCTCTCCTCTCCTCTCCTCTCCTCTCCTCTCCTCTCTCTCCTCTTCTTCTCTTCTCTTCTTTCTCTTCTTTTTCTCTTTTCTCTTCTCTCTCTACTCTTCTTTCTTTCTCTTCTCTTCTTTCTCTTCTCTCTTATCTTTCTCCCCGGCCATCTTTAACTCAAAGCTCCTATGCCCAAAGTATTTTATGTTCTAATATGGCCTCTGAAGCAATATGCCATAACCTCTAGAAGGTATGTAAGAAAAAAGGGAAAACAGTAAATCTCACAGGTGAGTTGGAACCTTTTATAAAGCTTTTCCAGAAACCCTATAGACTGACATACTTTTTATGTATAGCTCTATGGCAATCTTTACCTGCTAAAGAAGCAGGGATATTGCCACCCTAAATAAAATTAAGTTTCTCTAGTTTAAGGCAAAAATTGATATTGAATAGTCAAGTAGCAGCTCACTCCTTTACCAGGTTTTCTCAGAAAAGGGGATTAAAGATGTAGATAAAGTTAGCTCAAATGGGTAGCTGACTCAGATTCAATAAGGATCTTACATCAGGAAACCCATTCTAAAGTTTAAACTTGCAGACATAGCACATTACACAGCTCAAATCTTAAATAGTATTTTAGCAATAGTTTCACCTTCACCATAAGCTTTGTCAATAATTTATATAACCACTCATTATGCAGCATGATTCAAGGTCTCTAATTCACACAGGGAGTCAATTTTCATGCCACAGACCTATCATATTAGAACAACTAACTGTTGCTTAAGTGGTAAAATCAGGTAGTAATTTAGTATTTACACTGCAGTAACATAAAGCAGAAAGACTTAAGACATGCCACAAACCCTTGAGCAACTTGGCATTTATATAATCTGATCTTTAAAATTATCATCACATTATGTTATCCTAAGAATAAAGAGAAAATATACAGGGAGGTTGGGAAACTACATCCCTCATCATTTCTGTCTAAAATGACATGGCTTCTTTTTTGAGGCAAACATCAAGTAACAGCTATAATTACCATGGTAACTACATTAAAAATAAAAAGAAAATGTGGAATGTTTTCAAGTGATAAATACACTTAAAATGCTTACTGAAGAATCAAATATATCTTGAAGCTTAATACTGCAAGATATATGTTATGGGATCATCAGTTGTAAACTGAATATTCTCATCTTTCTTAAGAGAAATAATTTCATTAAAGGACAAGTATTGTTATAAAAGGAAAAAAAAGATTTCAAATATGCTAACAGTTGAATATCTTTTACTAGAAATTAACAAAAAAGATTATGTCTAAGATGTGAAAGTGCTCATCACAAACTTCAAGTTGCATAAACATACCGTGAAAATAAGTAGAGCATACATGAAGCCAGACTACTTCTTTTCCACTAATGTGTATTTGTTTCTAGGGGATAACTCTGAATGTATTTACTGTAGACAAGTGTACTTCATGGTTTCAACAACAGACACCTCTTCTGATGCCTCCAACTCCAGTTTTCCTATATCACTTCCTGGTACTTCCATTCCCCCAAATGAGTAGACCCAAAGCACTGAATAGCAGCCTGAATCACATCTCCATGAGACACTTCCACCAAGGTAGATCTTGGTTTTCACCACTGTGCTCTCTATTTCTATCACCTTCTTGCAAGCCAACATTGTATGGTCTCTGGAGTAAGAGAATATTCTTCTAAATGATTTTCCTGTTTCTGCTCTTCCTCTCTCAGTCTATTAGCCACAAAGTAGCTTGAGTAATCCATATAACTTTAAATCATGCCAGTCCTTCTTTACACTCTCCCATGCTTTCCTTTAGTACTTAGAATAGAATCCAAATTTCTTATTTAATCTGCAAAATCCTATGTGATCTTGTGCCCATCTAGTTTATTGATTTTATTAACTCTTAATCTTGCCATTGTAATCTGGCAAATTCAGCTTTTTCTGCTGTTGAGCACCCAAGTTAGTTCCACACATAGACCTTTATGCTATGGTTCACTCTCACCTAGAGGTTTTCCTCCCTTTCAACTGGTCCTTTTGATATTTACTTTTCAGTTAAAATTCCTTGGAGGCTTTTTCTATCCTGCCTATAGAAGAACAACTTACTGCCATTTGGCTCACATTCTTTCCCTGTTTTACTTTCATAATAACCCTAATAACTATTCAATGACTCTATTTTAAAAATGATTTTAATTAACATTTATTTTTATATTATAAAAATTTATATGTGTCCATGCTTCTTTGAGTGTAAGCTCCTTGAAAATAGAGACTGAATCTGCCATTTTACTTTTGTTTTTCCAGTGCTTGATCAGTATTAACACTGATTGATTAATATTGATCGGTATCAATAAGTATTAATAAGAACTCTACATATCTTAATAACTTAGCCTTTAATAAAAGCTTTACAAAGTAAGTGTAATTGAAAGAATCCTCCATGAATAAATGATATGATTATTGTAATTGTAAAGGCATCCAAAAATTGGATGTTATCACCTAAAATATGCATTAAAATGCATATGTCTATGGGAGATAGAAATCATTACTTCATTGCTAATCTTTAACAAATTATTAATGGCAAGTTATGAATCACTAAACTAAGTGAGAAGAATATGGACATAATGAAACAATTTTTAAAGTCATCAGGAAAAATAATAATGGTAAAAGGGAGTTAGGAGGAGAAATTAGAAATTTCTCAGACATCTCAACTAAGTTCTCAAAAAAAAAAAATTAGAGAGCTGTGTGCTAGGAAGAAGAGTACTTAAAGGAAAGAGAAACTAATGGCAGAGAAGAAGTAACAGTAACAGAAAATGAAAAGACCCTTTACAATTCCTGATAGCATCACTAGTTTTCAAACAAATGATTATTTTATCTTAGCCTACCCTCACTCAATGAAACTTTTAAGGCAAAGCCTAAAAATAACATAAAATAACAAAGAAGTATAAGTCCAAAAGTCAAAACCAAAACAATAAAATATTCTACCAATTTCAGGAGAATTAGTACAAAAGGTAGTATTATTTACTAAAAGCACATTAGACTGCAAAAATAGGATCTAAAAATATGAACTCATAACCCCTCTTCTTCAGGATCAGATTTCCATGCACAATTCCTCTTTCTTTTAATCTTTTTTTTCCTTTTCCCTTATTCTTCATATATTTCTTTATTTTCTATAACCATTCCTAAATCAAAGCTTGGTTAGAATCTAATCTCTGCCATATTCTAGATGAGTGGCAATGGACTAATTCCTTGACTTATCTGAGAATTTCCTTGTATGTAAAAGGAAATGATGATAACTCTATTCATAAATTTTTGATATATGTCTTAAACTAGTGTTTCTCAATTTTTTTTTTTTAGTCTTAGGATTCTTTACACATTTAAAAATTATTGGGCCCCCAAAAAAGATTTTGTTTATGTCCTCTATCTACTAATACTTGCCATGCTGGCAATTTGAACTGAGAACATTTAAAAAAACATGTATGTATTAATTAACTTAAAACAACAATAATACACCTGTCACATGTTAATATAAAAGGCATTTTATGAAAAGTAACCACCTTTTCAAAAGCAAACAAAAAAAAGAGAAGATTAGCATTGAATTACATTTTTGCAAGTCTCCTTAGTGTCTAGCTTAGCAGAAGACAAAAGAATTCTTATATCTGCTTCTGCATTTAACATGCTGCAATATTTTATGCTTGGAGAATATGAATATGAAGAAGTTCTCATCTGTAAGTATAAGTCATTTCAGGTCGTGTTAAATATTCTTCTTTGATACTATACCAAAACTTGTTAACTTCTTCCTTAAAGAAGAGAAATAATAAATAGGACTTCATCAAAATTTAAAATAATTCTCTTCTTCAAAATACACCGTTAAGAAGATAAGACAGCAAGAATAGAGTAAGAGAAAGTATTTGAAAATTACACATCTGATAGAAGACTTATTTAGAGTACATTAAGAGCTCTCAAAATTCAATAAGAAAGTGAACTGATGAATAAAAAATTGACAAGTTATTTAAGCAGATACCTCAGCAAAGAAGATATAAAGATGGTAAAATCATTGAAATATAGACAAGACAAACTAAATTATAGGGAGACATATCATTCATTGCCAGTGGACATATTAAAAATAGACATATTGAAGTATCCAAATTTAATAAAATTCAACAAGGTTGAATTTTTATATTGGATGATAATGATGTTACAGGGATTACAGTAGGTATAATCAGATATATGACTGACCATACAAAATATGTAGAGTATTAATTATTTCTTGAAAAAAAATAAAACAAAATAATTATTATGGTCACAGATTAGGAAATAATCTGCCTTCTTAAAGGAATAACTATCAAAATTTTAAAAATATATAGATAATAATGGCTAAGATTTGAATTTTAAAAGCATCTTTTCAGTAATATACACATCACCAATCTCTATAAATACAAGAAGTATCAATTATAGAAATTTTCATTTTATTTCATTTTTAAAGATTTGTATTTACTTATTTGACACAGAAAAAGAGAGTGTCCAAATAGGAGGAATATCAGAAAGAGGCAGAGGGGAAGCAGGCTCCCTGTTGAGCAGGGACCCTGATGAAGTGCTCAATCCCAGAACCCTAGGGTCATGACCTGAGCTGAAGGCCAAGGATTAACCAACTGAGCCACCCAGGCACCCCAGAAAACTTCACTTTATTTTAAAGATATATCAGATGTAGTGCTTTGAATCCTGATCTGGGATAGTTGAAGGGCAGGTACAGTAAAGATTGCTGACTGTTGACCTGGAATGCTTCTCTAGCATGGCGCATCAGGACTCCAAGAGGAAGTACTTTTAGAGAAAATGCTCCTGGAAACTCTGAAAGCTTCAGAGTGAAGCTGTGTTATACACAGTATTCAGGTGCCATACTGTTTTGTTTTGTTTGGTTTTGTTTTGTTTTGTTTTGTTTTTTGGAACATCCCAGTCAACAATACCAGCTGATTTGGTCTAAACCATCCCAATAGGAGCCAAATGTGTTGGGGAAGGAATACTAACAAACAAACATGTTTGAATTGGATAATCTAGCTCCAAGTATTTCAACTCCATCTCTAAAAGCCACCCTTAGTCATTCAAATCTTCCAGCTGGGGCCCCAGACAAAGTGAAGGTAAGAAAAGTTATCCCCACTTTCCCTTTCTGATTCTTTGACTCCTTAATAATAATAAAACGCTATAGGTCATTTGATTTGGTGGTGGCTTGTTACACAGAAACAGACACCAGAAACACCAGAAAATAGCCAAATTGAGTGCTAGCAACCAATCTTATATTATCCAACATAGAAGAATATATACAACTTAGAACTGCATGCACTGAATATTATTCGCAAATCAAATGTTTGCCTTTTTAAGATAAAATCACATATGCTGTCCTTTAACTCTGTGTAATACTATTGCTTTAAAATATTAAAATAATCCTTCAGCCAACCACTTTTCAGAAGTGTTTGGTTTATATAGCCACATATTCTACGGCTGTATAAGTATATAGAAATTATTCTATTTCATGGTTTACTTTTTATTCTCCTTTTGTATTGATCTTCAAAAAACCCCAGATAACTGGCTTTAGATTTAAGTAGATTTAAGGTAAATTTAAGTATTTTCTTTTTTTCTTCTTCCTATTTTCTTCTTCCTACAAAATCACAATTTGAAAGAAAAGTTCTGTTGTATTTGATGTTACGTTGCATTTTCTTAAAAAATATTTTAACTAAGCTACTTGGCTAAATTATAACACGATTAAAAGGCATAAACATAACTGATTTAATAAATCAGCTACATTTACACATAAAATCTATAAGTTCAATTAAATTTAGGGTCATTTCTCTATTGAGTCAATCAAATATTTTCATAAATTGAAAACAAGGGAAGTAGAATATGTGTGATAATTATTTGATAATAATTTTCAAATAATACTGTCCTGTTCAAGTTTAATTTAAGGTATATTTAAGAATTTAAGAAGGAAATGCTAAAAGTACCATTGTTCTTTGGGACAATTTCAATTTCAGAAGCATTGTTTATGAGGAAGAAAACATGTTTAAATTCTATCCTTATGAACCTGAATCTACAGAAGAATCCAAAATTTAATTGCTATGGAGGGTGAAGTGAAAATCCAAACTAATTTGCCTTCTCATTCTTCTAAATTTTGACAGCTTTGAACATGTGTCTGCTTAACTATGGCTGATATCGACAAATTAAAACAAAAGGACCTGGGTTTGCCAATTCAATGCAACCTTTCTTTAAATCAATCAATCAATTAATAATATATTTAAAACTTATATAAAAAAGTCTAACAAGTCCCACATGACTTTTTTGAAGTAATAATATTATGAGAAATGAATATATATTCAAAATACACACTAGAGAAATATTACAAAGTACTTTATTTAAATAAAGATCTCAATAAAGCTTTAATAACTAAAATTAAAAGCTAAGTCTGGCACTCTTAAAAAAAATCCTGCTAAGAATGTAAAAGTTGAAATATGCATCTCAAAAATTACTTAGAAACTAAATATTTAAATATTGAATGCTTATTTTTATTGAAATTCCCATTAAAGAAACATGCAGTTAATAAATAAAGGAAGATGGTTCCCTAGAGCTATGTTGATATCATTTTTCTGCATATAAATTACTTCCTGGTGAGAGATTCTAGCTCCACATCAAAGAACATGGAGGACAGTAAAGTGGAATTGTGAAAGGTCATCAACCAGGTCACTCTTCCAGATGGTGGTCAAATTGCTCTAGTTCTAACCTGGAGTTATTTTATTTTACTCTGAGTTACATGCTTCCTTTATTAAAAGAAAGATCAACTGAAATAATTAAATAACTATCTGCTGAACAGATAATAAAACTGCAGAAAGCCCAAGCTGAAGTCTAAACATCTACACATTAGTTGTTTTTTTTTTTAAATGGCATCATTTTTCTGATTCTTATTTCCTCAAGAGTTTCAATTAACTTTTCACTCTTATCCATCTACTCCTGCAATGCCTTCCAAATTATTCCCTTATTTTACAATTTTTTTCAAGTTTTCTTTTTCAGGAATTTTTTCCCTATAGTCAAGCATATTGTGTAATTAACTGAGAAAAATTGTATTTCACCCTCAGTAGGGCTTATGACCCAATAGAAGAATATGTGATCAAGTTTAAGTCCATAGCTTGAATTTGGTAAAGGCCACAGCAAGATACCTAAAGAAAAGAAAACAGAAAAAGAAAAATGTAATTGCAAGGCAAACTAGAATAGAGTAAGATGTATATAATGTGAAAATAAGATAAAATTGGAGCATAACTATATAAACAAGTGAATACCTGTTGCTTTATTCTTTACTCTTATTATTGCACTTCATTACGATGGATACTTTACAGAAGCATAATTTATACACAACAAAATGCTTCAATTTTATTCGTAAATTTATATGAGTTCTGACAAATGTATACATCTGCATTACACAATTAAAACAGATTTTTAACATGCCAGAAAGCTCCCTCAACTAGCTTTCATCATACTGTATTTCAATTCACTGTCTCTTATCCTTAAAGTAGACAAAAAAACCTCTCCGAATGAATGTTGATGATTGTTCCCCAGCACAAATCATAGTATTTAGATCAAAGTAAATGATAAATGTCTATCTGAAGGACGGATTAGTATAAGGAAGACTGAAAACAGATGATGTGAAAGATGACAGCATGTGACTTTTATAAAAAAACATATAAATTGAGACTGAATATACCAAATGTAAACATACCCTTTAATATCCACAAAAAATATCATTAATATTTGGTAATGTTTTGTTATGACTGAACTTTCCTCACAATAGCCTCTCTAGTATGTTTATACCTTGAATCAAATTTTTAAAAGATTTTATTTATTTATTTGAGAAAAAGAGAGAGAGAGAGCACAAGCAAGAGGGAGGGACAAGAAGACTCCCCATGAGCAAGAAACCCCCTGTGGAGCTCCTTTCCAGGACCCTGGGATCATAACCTGAGCCAAAGGCCGATGCTTAACTGATTGAGCCATTCAGGTGCCCATGAAATCAATGCTTTTATTAGGGTTTTATATTAATCATGTACAGTATTAGTTGCAAGTGACCAAGAAAATAATATTCCTAAATTCTTATAATAGGAGAATAATTATTAGTAAATATATACAGAAAATAAGGAAAGAAAGAAAACATAGTAGTGCTTACAACTGACAGAATAAATGACTCAAAAGTCATTGAGATTTTCTTTTTTTTTATCTCCTTTTCATTCTCTCACCCTTCAAACTGTCATCTTAGTGTAGAAGAGGATGGCTACTGGAATTTCAGGGATCATACTCTAATGTGTATACTATCAAAGAAAAATTGGGGCGCCTGGGTGGCTCAGCGGTTGACCATCCGTCTTCGGCTCAGGGCGTGAGCGCAGAGTCCCGGGATTGAGTCCCACGTCGGAATCCCCATGTGGAGCCTGCTTCTCCCTCTGCCTCTGTCTCTGCCTCTCTCTGTGTCTCTCATGAATAAATAAATAAAATCTTTAAAAAAAGAAAAATATGACTTATTTATTCTGAGCTCATTAAAAATACACTGAAGCCATGAACTGAAAGAACAGATTTAAAAAAAAAACCCTCATAATTATGCCATGCACGCATAATAACTTTTGATTAGGAAATCATAGCAGAGAGAGAAGATTCTTTCAAATTTACTTCTTCAAAATCATACCTGCTTAACTAGGGTTACTATAAGATTAAGTTGTTCAGAAATCTTCCTAATTAGAATATGACATTTGAAGAAAGAGCTCATTCATAACCAGCATTGTAACTTAAAGATGATAATATCTCTTCTTTAGAGAAGAAAACACTGTCTACCTGAAGAGAACAGAAAAAAGATAAGGCAGGATAGGAGGTGAATGTTCTATAAAGAGTGCCTCTGGAAAGTCATGTGGAACCAAAAGAGATAAATGCTGGCCCTCAATAACAAACTAATAAGAAGGAAGGAAAAAATGCATACCAGAGCTGGTGAGATTTAAGAAAAATGATTCTGTAATAGAGATGACCTCCATAAGGGTAACCAGATAGTTCAATGCATGTTGAAAAATATACATAGAAAACCCAGTCATGATCCGAAAAATTTCACGTAATTGTGTCATTGTGGGTTGGAGAAGTTACAGAATTTCTAACTTACAGTTTTAGCATTACAGAATATTCCTATTAACAAAATGAAAGATGTCAGAGTGATGACACCCAATGAACCTTTCTGTATATATTACATATATGTCCTCTGTAGTCACTTCCACATTGATTCTAGGTTTGGCCATGTGATTTATTTTGCCTAATAGGACCAAAACCAAGGTAATACAAGTAGAGACAAACAAAAAGCCCCTCTTGCACTGGGGCTTCTTGTAATATTTCCAACATGTGAAGAAGCCTAGGCTAATACGCTGTGGACATGCAGCCCAGATGACAACCAGCGTGAACCACCTAATGTGCTGTGAGTCCATTTAGCCTCAACTGAATGGCCAGCCACAGGAGTACCTCCAGTAGAACACAACAGTAGAAACAACCAGTTGAGTCCAGCCCAAATCACTGATCCACAATATTGTGAGAAAAAAAAAAATATATATATATATATATTTTTGGTGTTTTAAGCCCCTGGTTTTTGAGGAATGTGTTTGTGTATCTATAATTATAGATGAATGCCTGAAGTAGAAATAGTACCTTGAAATGCAGTACTGCCATAACAAAAACCTGAAATGTTGCTTTGTCTTTGTGACCTTCAGCAGGCGGTCAACAGGGAAAGAGGAAAAGCGGAGAGAGGCCTAATGAGAAGCCTGGAGGAACTGCAAATAAATTGCTACTATATCTATAAATACGGTGAGGAAACTACTGTGCAGGATGGGATACTGGCGACCCACGTGTGCAGAGACAGAGAAAGTACCAGGAAAGACGGCAACTATACCTAATGAGCTAGTGGATCTGGCTAAGGACATGTTCTAGCAGAATTTACAAAGTATCTTCTGGCTTCTTTTATCTGAGTATGATAAGGTACTAGAATAAAGAGAAGTGATAAAAATGAATCATTCATGTTGCAAGGTCAATTTGAAGGAAAAATATGGGAGGCGTCACAACTAGCTGATCTGGAATATAAAGCTTTCACATTTCAAGTCTGTGGACCTGGCAAAGATTCTGAAGCAATAAGTGGCCTCAAGGTAAAGATCAAAGCAAGGTTGTAGTAGTAAAATCTTTTCTAAAGATCTCAGAAAGATTTAAACTATGCCTAATAGATCTTATCAGCTTGACAAAAATGGAATTCAAAAAATCATATGAATATTGTCACATAGTAGTAGCCTGACGCCCCTAAGGTGGAGATAAGTCTGTCATGAAATTAATGTGACTTTTGGGGCAGGGAGTAAGCCTTCCAAAATGTCACAGGAAACTCACAAAGTTATTTAAATAAGTGTACTATTAAAAACCCTGCCAGCTTGCACTGGGAAGCAGGGGCTGAGAAAATTTGAAATTAAATGAGGTCTCTTGGCCCCATTTTTGAAACAGACACTGCAGGAGGGTTGCTTTGCTGCAAACATGGACCATTTCTTTTGGAAAAAGAAGGACAATCTAAAGGAGAGAGCCAAGCACTACTGAGAAAGCTGTACTAAGAAAGTACTCCTCGGGGGCAAAACTGGGGCCTGATCAGAGACCATTCCCTGCTGCTAGAATAGGAACATCAGAAACATGGGCCTGAATTTCACAGTTTCTCTGAACAAGCTCTTCCTCTCTGTCGGTTTAAATGGGACACACATTAGCTTTCTACTGCTGCATTATCAATTACCACAAACTTCTGCCTTAACAGAATACAAATTGGTTACCTGCCTCAGAAGTCTGGGTACCAGCAACTTGCTTAGTTTCCTGCTCAGAGTCTCACCAGGTTCAGTGCAAGGAGTTGGCCAGACCCCATGAACTCTCCTGGTGCTCCAGGAACTCTTCCAAGATCACTGTTGGCAGAATTCAGTTTCTGTGGTTGCAGGATGAAGGATCGCAGCTACTAGAGAACACCTCTCTTTGCCACATGGTTCTCTTTACAAGCTGGTAGTTTGCTTCCTTCTAAATCAAAAGAAGCATGTGTCTGATGCTTTCCCTTCTTTTAAAAGACTCACTTGCTTAGGTCAGGCCTATTCAGGGTAATTACCCTTTTGATTAACTGAAAGTG
This sequence comes from Canis lupus baileyi, assembly GCF_048164855.1. Lineage (NCBI taxonomy): Eukaryota > Metazoa > Chordata > Mammalia > Carnivora > Canidae > Canis > Canis lupus. The sequence continues at coordinate 19,015,094 of NC_132875.1, read as the reverse complement.
AGGTGAATAGTAATCGAATCATAAGAGAGATAGATCATCATATGATTGATAGACACCAGTCCCATCGCCACTCAAAGAGAGAGAGTGATTTAGGGCATGTATACCAGAAGGAGGGAATCCTGGGGGTATCTTAGAATTTTGCCTACCGCAGAGTATAAGCACTCTGAGAGTGAGGCAGGCTGGATAACTCGTCTTTTTACTTCAGAGAACTCTGAATGAAGAGGAGATCCATCAGAAGAGTTTCATCTACAACCGGATTCGATATGCTCACAAAACTATGGATTATGATTCTGATGACATGATTAGATAAGACTTTGGGGATCTTAGAAGGGAACCCTTGGATGTGACGTGTTATGAATCATTGGGTCCAGTGACACACTGTGATGGACTTTTACCCGCAGGCATCACTCTTCTCTGTAGCCATGTGCTTAGGAGGCTCCCTGTCCATTCACATGGAATAAGTCTTGCTTTCACCAACATATCAACAGCAAATTGTCACACAGACACTTGGAAAATGTTTCTGCTTCAAGCTTAAAAATCAAAGAACTGTAAACTCATGTTGGACTCCTAATAGTTCATTTTTCATAGCAATATGGATTAGTGAGTCTGAATCATGTACTTCATTTCTATCTGAAGATTAAGCAATATATATATATTTATTTATATATATGTCTCATTTCCCATATATATATATATACATATATATATATGGGAAATTGGAGACATATTTCTTTCTACTAGACGAGGAAATTAAAAATATACTTTAAAAGATGCCAGAAGAAGCTTGTGCTAATTAGGTTGGAATTGGCAGATTTTAAAATGTGTCTATGTTTTTTTAAACCCATCTACAGGTAGGTATGTGTGTGGGTGGGTGGTCAGATAAGATACACATAAACGTGTATCTCCTAAGAGTACTTAGAAGCAACGACAGCCCAGCAGCAATGAAATACCAATACCCAGATGTTTTCTACAAACTCTACTTATAGGAAACAAAGCTTCTTGAAGAAATTGATGATCCCACAGAAAGTATAAGATTACCTTGAAATACCTTGCTGTGAAAGGAAGAAAGAAGTGGCAAAGACTGATGCAGACAGGTTATAGAAGACTGCTTGAATTTCTCATTATAAAAACTGGCAAATAGCTATTTTATTCATAACCTACACTAAAAACATTAGCTCCCATGATAGTAAGAAAAATATCTCATATAAAATATTAATTAGGAAAACAAAAAGTCTCAAAAACATGACTGATTCTCAACATTTGAAAAGGTGAACACTAATGATGTGGACTATTACCAATGTTTGTTTTCAGCACCTTTTCAAAATGTACTTTTTTTGTATATTTTTTTTATTGGAGTTCGACTTGCCAACACATAGCATAGCACCCAGTGCTCATCCTGTCAAGTGCCCCCCTCAATGCCCGTCACCCAGTCACCCCATCCCTCCGCCCACCTCCCCTTCCACCACCCCTAGTTCGTTTCCCAGAGTTAGGAGTCTCTCATGTTCTGTCATCCTCACTGATATTTCCCACTCATTTTCTCTCCTTTCCCCTTTATTCCCTTTCACTATTTTTTATATTCCCCAAATGAATGAGACCATATAATGTTTGTCCTTCTCTGATTGACTTATTTCACTCAGCATAATACCCTCCAGTTCCATCCATGTCGAAACAAATGGTGGGTATTTGTCGTTTCTAATGGCTGAGGAATATTCCATTGTATACATAGACCACAGCTTCTTTATCCATTCATCTTTCGATGGACACTGAGGCCCCTTCCACAGTTTGGCTATTGGGGACATTGCTGCTATAAACATTGGGGTGCAGGTGTCCCGGCGTTCCATTGCATCTGAATCTTTGGGGTAAATCCCCAGCAGTGCAATTGCTGGGTCATAGGGCAGGTCTATTTTTAACTCTTTGAGGAACCTCCACACAGTTTTCCAGAGTGGCTGCACCAGTTCACATTCCCACCAACAGTGTAAGAGGGTTCCCTTTTCTCCGCATCCTCTCCAACATTTGTGGTTTCCTGTCTTGTTAATTTTCCCCATTCTCACTGGTGAGAGGTGGTATCTCATTGTGCTTTTGATTTTATTTCCTGATGGCAAGTGATGCGGAGCATTTTCTCATGTGCGTGTTGGCCATGTCTATGTCTTCCTCTGTGAGATTTCTGTTCACGTCTTTTGCCCATTTCATGATTGGATTGTTTGTGTCTTTACTGTTGAGTTTAATAAGTTCTTTATCGATCTTGGATACTAGCCCTTTACCTGATATGTCATCTGCAAATATCTTCTCCCATTCTGTAGGTTGTCTTTTAGTTTTGTTGACTGTATCCTTTGCTGTGCAGAAGCTTTTTATCTTGATGAAGTCCCAATAATTCACTTTTGCTTTTGTTTCCCTTGCCTTAATAGACAGTGTGGTACTGGCACAAAAACAAACAGATCAATGGAACAGAATGGAGAATCCAGAAATGGGCCCTCAACTCTATGGTCAACTAATATTCGACAAAGCAAGACTACCCACTGGAAAAAGGACAGTCTCTTCAATAAATGGTGCTGGAAAAATTGGACAGCCACGTGCAGAAGAATGAAACTAGACCAATCTCTTACGCCATACACAAAGATAAACTCAAAATGGATCATAATGTATTTTTGGTAATAAGAACAATACTTTGAATAAAGCTTGTTATGTCTTTCAAATAAATGTGAATGTGAATATATTATCTGTTTTTCCCAGAGACTATTTCAATATTTGATCTCAATGATAAAACTAGCTAAAGCTTCCATAGTGCTGTTCAAAGAATCTCATGTACAATAATTTAACCCCAACACTAACCCTATTGATGAATACTATTTATTTCCTCAACTGTAAAGTTGAGGAAAGAGGAACATGGTAACTTTTTCAAAACCATACAGCTAGTTAAGGATACAGCTGGGATATGAGCCCAGGCGATCTCACTCCTGATGTTAGGCTCTTACCCATTACACTGTTCAGTCTTTAATTGTGATATTAATGTAGTAACATCTTCCCTAAATACCCATTGCTGGCTAACTTTCTTCTGGATCAGGAAATACTTATACTTTTTGTAAAAATGAAGTGTACCAGAATCCTCATTTATTTATCATGACCCAATTTGCTTCTCTAGCTATTATGCATTTGGGGAATCCATTAAAGCTACTCTCTTATCTAAATAAACAAGGAAGTAAATAAATAAATACCTCCTAATAAATAGGAGTTACTTCTGTTTTTCAAACACTGCATAAACTTTATTAACTGAACTTTTTAATGTCCCAAATCTGGCTCAGTCAAAGGATGTTTTCATTAAATGAATCGTCACCTTGGTAACAATATTTATAACCCGATACTTTAAAACAAGCTAAATCATATTATTTAATTGTATAGTCTCCCATCAAATGTTGAAAACTTCTAAAGATGTTGTAATGCAGAAAACAGTTTAAATTTCTCTCAAACAAACAAAAACAGCTTTAAAATAATCAACATAGGGACGCCTGGGTGGCTCAGTGGTTGAGCATCTATCTTTGGCTCAGGGTGTGATCCTGGAGTCCCGGGATCGAGTCCCACATTGAGCTTCCTGCAGGGAGCCTGCTTCTCCCTCTGCCTATGTCTCTGCCTCTCTCTCTGTGTTCTCATGAATAAATAAATAGAATCTTTAAAAAAATAATCAACATATATCTGCCACTACCTTCTATATAAACTAAATATTCTGAATGTATATTGCTGGATGTTGATCTTTGCATCACTGAAATTGAAACAGCTGCAGTGTATATACTCCAGTATATACAATGTATATACACACATATATAAATAATATATACACAAGGCAGTATGTAAATGTCAATGTGAGTTAAAATAATCACAAACCAGTGAACATCAACCAGCAATGTATATTTAATTTGAAAGCTTTTTAGGTAGGCACTTACAGTGATTGAGAACACAAGAATTCACAAGATTCTTACATGCTCTCTGATACAGTCCTCTACCAAATAATTATCTTCTGAAAAAGTTATCATAGGATTCAAACTCATGTGTTATTTAGAGCTATCTTGTAAGTAATTCAACTGCTTATAGCTAAAAACCTACTTGAAACAAAATAGCAGGCACAGAGTTCTCCCCCCACCAACCCAGGAAAACCAAAGATAACCAGAATGGTCTTTAGAAGGCCATGATTACTCGAGTTAATAATAAAAAGTTTGCTTGTTGAAAATAAATAAATAAATAAATAAGACCTATCACTATCCTAAAATGCTATAATAATATTTAAAGTCATTTTTGGTAGCTCAAACAAAATGTTTTGCTTCACTAAATACACTTCTGTTATTGCATTATAAAAAAATTATCTAAAAACTCCAAATAAATACATTATGCCATCTAGTTTCCATAGTATTCATATAAATCTCATTAATAGAACATACTCCTTCTCTAAGCTTACTTCTGCTAAGTATATTTTTCCATTTCCATTGTTTGAAATTTTGGAAACTATAGGAACATAAAAACCAACAAAAGTATAATTAAAAATAAGACTATGGATTAAAAGCGAACAGCACTCATTTTTCAAATTATAGTTGTTACATAATGTTACATTAGTTTCAGGTATACAACATGGTAGTTTGACAAGTCTCTATGTTCCGCTCACCACAAGTGTAGACAGTATCTGTCACCATACAACACTATTACAATATCATTGACTACATAATCCTGATGAATAGTACTCATTTTAACAGTGATATGTTTGAATGTGCATGTGTGTCTTCAGACCAAGATCTGTAGAGTTTATTCTCTTGTTTTTGATATTTAAGAATATATAACATGGTGAGATGAGTCTCTTTTGATAGATCAATTCTTCTACCAAGCTCAGCTAGAAAATCTACATAAAATACAAAATAAAATATAACAAAAATACTGAAGACACTGGAAAACTTTTGAGGCAACAGTACTTTAGCAGAAAGAAACACAGACTTGAGAAATGTCTCAGAAAGGAGACCATCATACTGCACTAATATTGTCCTTCAGGACATTGGCTGATTCCAGGCAAGTCTGAGGTTCTAGGTGTGGGCCGGGCATAGTACAGACAAGCTTTATATAGAAAATTAGAGATCTAAAGGCTGAAAATTCAAGTAAAACAAAAATGGAGATCTAGGCTCTAAATTGTACCAAATGTTCTACCGAAATTGTTACTGAATTTTCAAGCAGTATAGGGTAGGAGACTGAAAAGCAAAGCAGAGATTTTCTGAAAATTATCATAATTTTCTGAAGTCCTGATGTGTTGAGAAGACAAGAATTAGACTTTTCTTGTGAGACTGGTCTGTACAACAACTTAGTTGAAACTGCTGGGCAGGTTAGACCACAGATTTAAAAGTTCAACTGGAAGCAGAGACTGTCTGAAACTGTAAATCAGGTTAAACTCAATCCCTACTTTACCCATTTTGCAGAGAAAAGGGTGATCTCTCTCTAGAAACATTTACATCATCTAGAGTTTTCATAATGTTCAGTCACAATGTCTGGCTTTTAATAAAAATTTTGCAAAGCAGGCTAAGGGCATGACACAAACAAGGGTAACAAAAGTCATCAATAGAAGTTTACCTACAAATGGGCAGCCCGGGTGGCTCAGTGGTTTAGCGCTGCCTTCAGCCCAGGGTGTGATCCTGGAGTCCCAGGATTGAGTCCCACATCGGGCTCCCTGCATGGACCCTGCTTCTCCCTCTGCCCGTGTCTCTGCCTGTCTCTCTCTCTCTCTCATGAATAAATAAATAAAATATTTTTAAAAAGTTTGCCTACAGATGATCCATATATTGAAATTATCAAAGACTTTTTAAGTTCTATGCTTAATAAATTCTAAGTAATAAAAAATAAGATTCACAAAATAGACAAAAATTTTTCCACAAAGAACTGGAATCCATTAAAAAGTCAAATAGAATTTCTAGAACTGAAAAATACAGTAACAAAAATTAAGAATGCAGTAGATGGGTTTTAAAATTTCATCCTAAAGTGCTAATTTGTCAATCAAAAATGTCATATTCCATTAAAATATTCACTTTCATATTGAAGGTAAAACAAGATAAATAGAGTACACAAAAACTGTGTGAACACTTATATTAAAGAATCGCTATTATAATGGCTTATAATATAGAGTATAAAAATAAACAAAAGCAGAATATATTATAATCCTACACTGAAAACTATAAAATTTAATTGAGAGAAATTAAAGATGACATAGTAAGTGAAAGGATACCCCATGAGACAAATTAAAAGACTCATTTTTATAAAGATGTCAGTTCATCTCAAGTTCTATATATAGATTCAGTATAATCAATCAAAAATGCCATATTTTTAAATCGAAATGCTATTTTTAAAAATGTATATGGCAATGTGAATAACCTAAGATAGCCAGAACAAACCTGGAGAAGAACCAAACCAGAGGATTTACATGATCACATATCAAAACTGATATAGAGTTACATTGGTTAGAAGGATAGATAAATAGAACACAGGAAAAGAAAAATTTGGAGACATAATTTTCAATTAAGTTATATATAAAAAGGTGCCACTTCATTGCTACAGGGAAAAAAATAGTCTTTTTAACAAATGATCCAAAGTCAATCAGATACATGTATATATCATACATTATCAACTGTAGATGGATCATAAATCCAAACGTAAAAGTTAAGACATTAAAGTTTATAAAAGAAAACAGAGAACATATTTATGACCTTAGGAGTAAACAAAGATTTTTAATTAGGAAACAAAAATTACTTACATAAAGGAAAGAAAAACAATTGATAAACTGGGCTATCATAAAACAGATAGTAATATATAGTATATATGCCTTACATATTAATAAGAAAAAGACAGTGGAAAAATAAAGGATTTGAATATTCATTTCAAAAAAGAGGATATTTGAAAAGCAGATAAACATATGTAAAGGCATTCAACTTTATTAGTAATCAGGGAAATGCAAATGAAAACCACAGCAAATACTGCTCACACCAACCAAAATGGCTAAAAAACCAAATTATTTGTTGAAAATATGGGACAACTACAACTCTTGTTTACTGATGGCAAAATTTTAACCTGTTAAAATATCTTTGGGAAATTATTTGTCTCTACTACTGAAACTTAGCAGATGACCCAGCTATTCCTCCCCTGCACATACATGTAATGGAAATACATACACATGTTCAATGAAAGACTGGATTTTTATTAACATCATAAAGACTGAGTATTAATAAACATCTTCATTAACAGGAGAATAGATGCTAATTATATGAGAGTACGACAGACTGAGAAAAGAGAATGAATTTTTGCCACAGAACAAGAATGGATCTCACAAACATAATGTTTAGGGGGGAAAAAAGGTTAGCTATATAAATGTATCTGTATTATTTAATTTATTAAAAAATGCAAAACTATGGTGGGAGGGGTAGGGATGTCAGTGTTACCTCTAACTGGGGAATGCAAGATACTTTTCTTGGGTTCTGCCAATGCATTTTAAAGATTTCTTTTTAAATTTGTTTTAGGGAAAAGAAGCATGCAGGCGAGAGGAGGAACAGAGGAAAAGGGAGAATCTGAAGCAGACCACAAGCTCAGCAGGAAGCCCAACGTGGGGCTCCATCTCACCACCCTGAGATCATGACATGACCTAAAACCAAGAGTCAGATGCTTAACTGACTAAGCCACCCAGGTGACCCATCTGCCAAAGCATTTTAGATCACATATATGTCCATCTACATTTTAAAATCACATTTTCAATATCCAAAAAATTAAACACATACACACACACACACACACACACGGTGTGGTTAGAAACATCAGGAATCTAGAGATAGAGTTTTGTTAGAATTGGTCTTGATTGTATGGATATGTTCACTGTGAAAAATCATGGAACTATATAATTATGACTTATGCATTTTTCTGTAAGCAAGTTTTACTTGAATAAATTTTAAAAATAACATCTTACACATGTCTTGAAAGGAAGAAGTATTAAATAAAAGGTGTTAGAGTTATTTTTTGACAGGAAAAAAATTATGTTTTCTTCTTCATATCACAATTGCCATCAGGATGTACTCTAGATACATTAAAGAGATAAATGTAAAATGAATTTTTAAAAAATGTCTGATAGTATTATAGACTCTTCAGTATAATTTTTTTGTTTGTAAATTTTAAAAATGAAATAAACACAAATCAAGAAATAATCTATGGGAAATAGTAAATATCCATATAATTGTAAATATTTTAAAAAGTATAAGCTGAGGAAAACAATAGAAGTGTAGTCAAATATTTGGATATAAATATTGATTTATTGATATTGATATTTACAGAAAAAATCAATAAAAACTTCTAGAAAGTGAAATTTTTTATCATTTATATTATATATTTAAATAACATTTCATGGATAACATTAGAAAGTAATTATTCAATCATCAAATAATTTTTTTAGCATCTGGGTATATTGGACACCATGGCAGGCATTAGATATAAAGTGGTGAGTAAAAGAAACACACTTCCTACCATCAAAGGGTTTACATTTAATAAAGACATCAATAATATAAGCAGTCAAAAAATATAAATTAACATTGCAAAAATGGTTGGAAGGCAAAGGAAGGAAAACTTAATAGAGCATTATGGGGTTTACACTGGATTTCCTATGGCTTCCTCCTCTCAGTTTTTCTTCTGGCTCCACTTCTCTTCCAGACCAATCTTTCAATGTAGAGTGTCTTAGGGTTTTGTCCTAGAAATTCTTCTCTTCACTATTACACTCATACTGTAAATTGTCTGGAGTCAATGATAATTATATCGCTAGACTAATCCTATGAATTCTAGTGGCATATAATTTTTCTCTAGTTCAAATTATTTCCACAAATTATAGACCCATATATCATTCCACTAAGTATACGTGTCCAAAACAGTAATTTTGATATCCCACACCCAACATTATCCATCCCCAAATTCTTTATTTCATTATATGTCAATTCTGTTTATGCATTTGCTCAAGCCAAAAACCCTGGAGGCATCCTGACTACTCTTTCTCATACTCCAAATAAAAATAGAAGAATATTCTGTCATCAGCTTTCAACATATATCCCATGTCTGAACATTTATCAACAATTCCACCATCACCTTAATCCAAGCCATCAATGTCACTATTCCGACTATGCAACAGCCTCCATGTGCATATCCTTGTTTATAATTTATAGCGCATTCCCCTTATAATCTATCCTTCATACATCAATCTGAGTAATCATTTCAAAACACAGATCTGATGGTGTCTCTTTACTGCTTACAATCCTCCAGGGCTCACACTTCACATAAAATCAGAAATTTTTACTATATTCCAAAAGGCCCTACATGACTGGCTAAAGGACTCTCTTCAGGCAACATTTTCTACTGTCCTCCCCGAGATGGCCAAATTCCAGCCACATGGGCACCTTGCTCTTAAACTGAGCATATGGCTACCTCTTAACAACAACAATTAATTACTTCTAGAGAAGGTTTGTATATTTGTATTTCCCTCACTAAGACTAGGTTCTGTATATAGCATTCACTAAGCATTTATTACTGAAGATTTTGCACGGCATACATTATTTTGAGTTAGTTTCTATAGTTTATCCAATCTGAGTTTCCAAAATTTCTATTTTTTCCTATAGTTAGACATTATCTTCCCAAAGAGAATAATTTGCTCAGACTTCTTTATGAAAGTTGATAATTTTCTCGAAAGTCTCATATATTCTGTTTCTAAACTACATCAGATACCCAAATTCTATTATTAGGAAATATTTCTATTACTAGGCTATCCTTCTATTTTTAGAATTCTATTAGGAAATGCACTTTTTGGGTAAGAATAGTCCCCCAAATTAATGATATGGAGTTAGTTCATGTACATTCAGAAAGGACAAAAACAATCACATTCATGTCCATATTATACCCCATGTTTCAGAAAAGTAATCCAGTTAAGAGTTCAACAGCCCTTGTGACATCAAAAGGAAATGTTCATACAATTACTGACTTCATGGTTCTTAGTTTTATCCTGAGGGAAGTCAATAAAGGAATACAGGAAATAACTTTCAACTATATTGGCTTTATATGAACATCTGTTTATTTTAGTTGTTAATACCGTTTAAATATACATTTCTTTTATCTTAAAGCACCATTATCAACATCCTATTGTTGATGAAATAATAGATTTGTTCCATTTAATTTTTTATATATGCTAATAAATCAATAAATTAAGTTATTGCTCCTTTAGAGTCTCCTGACTTTTCTCACATATACTTTCTTCTGTAGTGTATATCCACTTTCTTCTACTGATAATATGTTTCAATAAAAAGATTCATAGTCATCATTCTCCTTGACCCTGAGATAGATTTCTCACTTTGTTAATATATATTAAGATTAAGATTATTAGTCCTGCCACCACTTTACCTCCATCTCAGTTGTTCCTGAGTATGGAACTAACTACCAGTTGCCCAATCTCTCTTTCCCTGATCAATGAAATGCCACCTGGATAAAAGAATTTTGCATTTGCAACAGTGTAGGGATTAGAGGTAGTTGTCTGTAATCCTTTACTTGTGCAATATGCTTCAGCCACAGTTTCTTCATAATACTTCTATCCCTTTCTTTACTCCTTGTACCTTGTAAACTAGATGTTCTATCCCTCAAAATGGACTGCAGAGACAAGGAAGCTAAAAGAGAAGGAAAGGGTGAAGCCGTAACTACAGGCTGTAAAGGAAGCAAAGAATGGAGCCAGAAAGAAAACGAAGTGTCTGCTTTGTTCTTGCTCGTCCAGTTTTTGGTAACTGGCCTGTGCTCTGGTTTTATCTTGCTTTCTCTTCACTTTAGAACAAATTACTAGAATGTGTTGCTTAGTGTCAGACAAGCTGACTGGCTTTCCTAAGTAGCACTGAAGTTTCTCCTTCCTTCAGTTACTGGATAGATTTGAAAAACCTCTCTCCTCCCACCTCTCTAAATTTGATATCCACTAATTCTGGAGAGGAACTAAATTTATTTGCTATAACTCTATAAACTCTATAACTCTTAGACTCTGATTAGAAAGCCTTTCCCTCAGAGGTCTGAACTCAAACTCTATCTCCTACAATTCCTGCTGGTGTATGGATAGAACTTTCATTCCCACCCTTGTCCCCACCTTGAGTTACATTTCTCTACTTCCAAGCTAACATAAGACTGGCACACTATCACAAAGCCACCTTGACAACAATAGAGCTGAATATTAAGTCTGAATTCTCAAACCCAGCAAATCCATTATGAGAACATAAGGGTCCTGATCTGGGAGGACTAGGACCCTGAGACAGCAGATTGAGAAATTGGGGGTATATATATATATATATATATATATATATATATATATATATATACTTGAAAACCCTGAAATCCCAGACTTTCTTCACTCACAGGACCTTCAGATATAGCTTACCCCTTTGTCTCTAAAGACAATATGCTTCATTCAGAGTAGACTCTGGCTCAGGTACCTAGCCATAAGATCAATAACTAGAATTCTCACCACACAACCTAATAAAGAAAGAGCAATGTCAGCTAAAAGAGGAACAATACTATATCTTCAATGATCTGTAGGACTTAGTCCACATACACTAGCAGGACAAGAAAGAGAATGGATCTGGTAGGAGCTAGAACAAAAGGTGCAGAACATAAAGTTGGCAAATGTTGGGATCCCTGGGTGGCGCAGCAGTTTAGCACCTGCCTTTGGCCCAGGGCGCGATCCTGGAGACCCGGGATCGAATCCCACGTCGGGTTCCCGGTGCATGGAGCCTGCTTCTCCCCCTGCCTATGTCTCTGCCTCTCTCTGTCTCTCTCTCTGTGACTATCATAAATAAATAAAAATTAAAAAAAAAGTTGGCAAATGTTATCGATACAGTAGAAATCTCCTGTGTTAAGAAAGTAATAATATCGGGATCCCTGGGTGGCGCAGCGGTTTGGCGCCTGCCTTTGGCCCAGGGCGCGATCCTGGAGATCCGGGATCGAATCCCACATCAGGCTCCCGGTGCATGGAGCCTGCTTCTCCCTCTGCCTGTGTCTCTGCCTCTCTCTCTCTCACTGTGTGCCTATCATGAATAAATAAAAAAAAAAAAAAAAAAAAAAAGAAAGTAATAATATCAACCTACCAATTGACTAAGATTTGGGAGAGTGCCTTGAAGACACTTTGGATGAGGGGTGTACTGGCATTATAATGAGGAAAACAAGTGGTGGGTGCTCTCGGTAGGTCAGAGCTGGTGGTAGGATACACTATCATAGATTTGACCATCTGGATAGCAAAGGGAATGACATAAAGTAGATAATAATGATGCTTAACCCTCAGAAGTAGACTGCAATTCTTGTAAAGAATATCAATATGTGAGTAGTAGACAGGTGAATGAACCCTTAGAGATCCTTGGGGATGGTCAAGAGAACATGAATTCCCTTAAGATAAAACCGATAAGTCACCAAAAAAGGAATTGCTTAATCTACATGAACGAAACAAGCTTGGGCAATTGGTAGTCACCCTGGTTTAAAGTCACAAACTTTATGCCAATTTGGGTCTGAATCAGTTGAACCATGACTTGAATTGACTGACAAAAGAAGTAGCCAGGACCCCAGTAGAAGAATCAGGCAAAGCTATGGCAAATATACACAGGAACAATTCCTTCAGTCTTCCCCTGAAGAGGGACTTGTGGCTATTTCTTGGAATGACTTTACTCATAAAATGAGAACACTCAAACATTTCAAGGAATTTGTCTTTGCCAATATAAAGTCTCTTGGTCCCTGAAAAACAAAGCTTCCATGAATTAACACAACAAATATGCAAATACACCTAAAAAGCTATAACTACTGCCCCATCACTTTTGTCTCTTTGTGCCAGGAATCATCAATCTGATCCTTGGGAATTAATGGTTTGGTTACAGAATGTGGCAAGGGAGGGAAGAACTATGAAATGTCTGAGATTTTTACCTTCTTTATAAAACAAGTAGCTATCCAGACAGTTTCATAGATATTAGCAAGAAATATTAGACTTCTGCATCAGGGGGAGGAAAGGACTCTGTTACTCAGGGCACAGTAGGTACCTTTACCCTCATCTCATGTTCCAATCAGTTTCTTTTACCTGCCATCCCACTAGGCAAAATGAAAAGGCTCATCTGGTGTCCTGAATGCAGAGGTTTGGGATTATAGTCAACGAACCTCAAGCTTAGAGAGTTCCAATCTTTTAAATTGGGGTGCTTGCAAGCCTGCCTAACTGTTGCCATGGAAAGATAGATTATCTAATAAAGATACTGGTTAGGGAACCCATGGGTCCTCTGTCCTAGAGTGAACGACTATCTCTATCTTCCAATGCTGTTTGTTGTATAATTATCCTTGAAAAGATAGTTCAAACAATACAACTTAATTTAAGCCAGTCAAAAATGGGACTCATGGAGAATTATCTCCCAACAATACCTAACCCTCATTTCTATACCAAATCACTACAGGTAGAATTTTCCCACATGTGTATCCTCTCTGCCACTCTGATTCCAATTTGACTGACAGGGCTGGAACTAAATCAGTCTGAAATGTCTTATGTGGCATTTAACTAAAGCTATTATCAACAGGACCCTTGCAGCAAAATGATAATAACTTGTACTATTGACTTCAACCTTATACTCCTCACTCTCACCTGAATAAACCCTATAAGCCATCAGCATTTAGCTTAGAGAGCCAGGCAGCACCTTTGTACTTGTTTCAAAGCGTCAATTCAGAAACAGCAGGATGTATTAAAGATCGCCCAGATACCACCTTGGACTACAAGTAAGGCAATTCAGCCTATTGAGCCTAACCTGTAGGGATGCCTTCCATGACTTTAAACACTTAAAGGAGTCATGACTAACCTTCAAGTGCAGGTCACTATTTTTTCAGAGGGATGGAAATTAATGCCTGATTCCTCATACAAGAAATACAATTCCAATGACACACAAGATACTCCTGGAAAGAAAGGGTTATATACCATTGTTGGGGACCCCCAAATGAGATTACTTCCATTCTCAGTCATTTTATGGAGTGGAAATGTCACCTTGAAATTGGCATGAACAAACAGGACAGACTGGAATGACTTCCTTCAAGCAGTTTCTCCAAAAACAGATGAGACTTAACGATTCCAAGTGAACTAGGAACCATATGGTCTACCAGTTGGCTGGGTGCACTTTGAACACACTCTCAACCTGTGCCCCACAGGTCAGACTTAAGGAACCTCAAAGAAAATTTTTGAGTGTTGTTGTGGTTATTGTAATGTTCCCATTCCCATAGGAGAGTAAACATTTTTATTTTGAAAATAATTAGAAAAGGTAAGTCTTTAGACACTTGTAGTTCTTAAATATAACTGAAGTGCTAAGCATACTTCTAATGTCTTTCACATGTAGCAAAAATTGCAGTAGATTACCAAAAATTCACATATAAATTGGTGTTTATAAAGTAATATTTTAAAATTAACATAAATACTTATTTTTCTACATATATTATGTAGTAATTAAAATGACAACTTGGGCAATATTAGAGCTCTGATTTAATTGAGGGATGTTTGGCTGATTACAAACAGTGTATTCATTTTATAAAGATGAAATTCTAATTAGTGTTGGCTTCCTGTCAAAATCAGTAATTAAGAAAGTTGTCAAAGTCAATCCTATTATTCATCTTGATAATGAAATTATTTAAACATCAAACATGAATGTTCTATTAGCTTGAGGAGTATAATTGTTGTTAACATTGTTCATAGAGCTTAATAAATGTATCACATCAGCTACATTATCTACCTAAATACCTGTACACAGATGCTTGTGATTAAGAATTTGTGAAGCTTTGTAAGATTAAGTTTATGACTGAGATTGTTTAACAAATAATATTTAACTTTCTTGAGTTGGTACATGTGCAATGGGAAAATATGGCTCTATATTTTTCTGAAAGTGAACCAGAATACTTTTTTATGATCTGCAAAAATAAACTGCACTTAAAGTGTCCGATTTTATGACTTTTGGCATATATATCCATGAAACCATTATGCATTACTAAACATATCCATCAATCCTGAATGTTTTCTCCTGCCTATTTAATTCTTCCTTGTAGCCCTTCTCCATCCAAGCTCTTTTGCAGGAAACCAATAATCTGTTTTTATTTCTCTTTACATGTTTGAATTTTATATGAATGCAATCATAGAGTTTTGATTTTTGTCACGATTCTCTCATGATAATTATTTCAAGATTCATACATGTTGTTTTTGTGTTAGTAGTTAATTCTTTTTTACTGCTAAGTAGTATTCCATTGTACAGTATATCATATTTTGTTGCTCCATTCATCCTTTTTGGACATTTGAGTTGTTTTCAGGTTATAGCTATTACAAAGATGCTATGAACATCCATGCACAAGTCTTTATATTGGGATATATGCTTTTATTTGGCTTGAATAAATACCTAGAAATAAACATGATGGTAGGTCTATATTTTACATTAAAAATATTTTTTCAAACTTCTAAACTTTTTTCCTAAATGGGAAAACTTGTATCTTTCTATCTCATAGGGTGTAAGAATGCAGTTCGTGCATATCATTGCAAATGCTTGGTTTGAACAGGTTTTTTGGTCTGTTTTTATTATTCTAATGTGCATATAGTGGTATCATAATGTAGTTTTAATTTACATTCCCCTAATGACTAATGATTTTGAACACCTTTTATGGACTCGTTTGCCATCTGTGCATTTTCTTTGGTGAATTATCTGCTGAAATCTTTTGCTTACTTTTATTGTTTTTTATTATCCAGTTTTGATAATTCTCTATATACTTTGGATAGACATCTTTTATCAGATATGTGATTTTCAAATATTTTCTTCCAGGCTTTATCTTTTAATTTTCTTAATAGTATTCTTTATTCTTTGAATGATATTCTTATTTTTAAATAATATATATATATATATATATATGAAACATAGGACACAAAGATTTTTTTTTATTTTTATATATTTAAAATGTGTAGTTTATTTACATGTTGATGATACATTTTGAGTTATTTTTATTATACTGCCCATGGCATGCAATTAAGTTTCTTTTGTCTTTTTTTCTGCATTTTGATATACAAATGTCCCAACACCTTTGTTTTAAAAGATTATTCATCCTATGTATCCTTTCCCTATGTACCTTCTCTCTTTCTCTCTGTATATATGCACACATTGATATCCACATACATTTTTAAACTGTCTATTCTCTTTCATTTGTCTGTTCATCTTTTTATATATCTTTATGTTAGTTCCATATTGATATGGAATATAGAATTTTGTAATAAATCTTAAAATTAGATACTGTGAATCCTCAAATTTTTTGTTTTCAAAGTCATTTTGTCCATATCAGAAACTGATTTCCTAAATAAAATTTAAAATTAGCTTACCATACTTTTTATCCATCGTAATTGGTATCTTTTGAATTTTATTTTGAGGATACTTATTGTTAATATATATAAATAGAAAATAGAACCAACTTTTTTCTTCTACCACCATATATATAAATTATATGTAAATATATATACACATATTTATTGTTTTCTTACTGCATTTGCTACCCTTCCAATTCAATAATGCATAGAAGGAATACAGATGGACATTCTTCCTTTTTCCCTGATCTTTAAGGTATTTAGTCTCAATTATTACACACGATATTAGCATTAAGTTTTTCACAGAGACCCTTTCTCAAGTTGAGGAAGTTCCCTTGTATTTCTATCTGTTGAGAGTTTTTACTAGGAATGTCTTTTAGATTTACTATTTTCTAAAGATTCATTTACTTGTTTTGAGGGAGAGGGAGCCTAAAAGCAGGAGGTGGGGCAGAGGAAAATCTCTTGAGAGACTCTCAAGCAGACTCCCCACCAGCACTGAGTCTGACCCTGGGTCCAATCCCACAACTCTGAGATCATGACCTCAGCCAAAATCAAGGGTTGGACACCCAATTAACTGGGCCACCCAGGGGCCCCTAGATTTGTCTATTTTCTATTTTGTTGGATTTATTGTCATACAATTGTTTGTTATATTCCCCTTATTAATATTTTAATCTCTGTAAAATCTGTAGTGATGTAAACTTCTCAATTCTGGTGTTTGTCACGTGTGTCTTATCAGTCTCACGAGAGATTTGTCAATGTTATAGATCTTCTGAAAGAATCAACTTTTCTCTCCCACTACCACTTTAAATCCTACTCCATACTCCATACACCATCTCTTGCTGCTGTGACACCAACTGCACAGGATGCCATGGGCCAGCTCCACCCCATAGCACATGAAGGAGTACAGCAACATACAGGAATTTGCAGCAGAATCCAAGGTCCATGTGAACAAAAATCAGCAGGATGATGGCAAAATGTTTATTGGAGGGTGAGCTAGGATACAAGCAGAAACTTCTGACTAAATATTTGTCTCAATTTGGGGAAGTGGTAGACTGTACCATTACAACAGATCCTGTGACTGGAAGATCAAGAGGATTTGGATTTGTGCTTTTCAAAAATGCTGCTAGTGTTGATAAGGTTTTGGAACTAAAAGAACACCAACTGAATGGCAAATTGATAGACCTCAAAAGGGTATGTACCTTCTCTCTCTCTTTCTGTATATATGCATACATTTATATCCACATACATCTCTCACTCTCTCTCTCTCTCTCTGGGAAAGAATTCCCCAAAAAGGTTTTTGGGGTAGATTTAGCCCAGATAGTTCTGAAGAACAAATTAAAAGATGTTTTAGAGTCTTTGGAGAGATTGAAAAATTGAACTCCATGGAAACAGAAACAAATGAAAGAAGAAGATTTTGTTTTATCATATACATAGACGAAGAGTAAGTAAAGAAATTGTGAGAATGCAGATACCATCAAACTAGTTCTGGGAAGTGTGAAATCAAAGTTGTGCAACCCGAAGAGATATATAGGCAGCAATAGCAATAAGAAAAAGGAGGAAGGGGTGCTACAGCTGGTGGACAAGGTAGTACTAGGGGTCATGGAGAGATCAGGGCCAAAAATGGAACCAAGGATTCAATAACTCTTATGTTCAAGCATATGGAAATTATACTTAGTGCCTATGGTGGTGATCAAAACTATAGTGGCTATGGCAGCTATGATTATACTGGGTATGACTATGGGAACTATGGATATGGACAGGGATATGCAGACCACAGTGGGCAACAGAGCACTTATGGCAAGGTGTCTGGAGGGCATAGCGATCACCAAAACAGTTATTAGCCATACTAAAGGAGGATGCTAGAAAACAGGATGAGATTGCAGGATAACATTGAAGATTGGTCTTCTGTTGATCTAAGATGCTTATTAGGACTTTATAATCTACAAAACTCAACTGTGATCAATTGTATAAAGCTACCAATTAATTGTCTTTGCTTTGTCTTTTGCTGTGTTATGACTCAGTGTGGATTTGCGTTCATGAAAATTTTATTTGTATGATTTTATGTTAAACCCCAAGCAAATGCTTCCCTATGTGAAATAAATAAATATAAAAGAACCAACTATTGGTTAGAGTGATTTTCCTTATGACTTTTCTGTTTTTTATTTAATTATTTCCACTCTCATTTTTATTATTGTCTTTCTCCTCCTTTCTTTGGGTTTTATTTGTTCTTCATTTGTTTAGTTTTTCTTTGTTTGTTTAAAGATTTTATTTATTTATTTGAGAGAGAGAGAGAGACACAGTATGAGCAGGGAGCAGGGGCAGAAGAAGGATGGGGGAGGGGCCGTGGGACAGAGAAGAAGCCAACTCACTGCTGAGCAAGGATCCTAATGAAGGACTCAACGTGGGGCTCAATCCCAGGACCCTGAGATCATGACCTGAGCTGAAGGCAGATGCTTAACAGACTAAGCCACCCCAGGAACTCTGTTTGTTTGTTTTAAATTAATTCTGTGGTTCTTGATTTGAGACCTTTTTTCTTTTCTTACATAGATGCTTAGCGTTATAAATTATTTCCTAAGCATTGTCTTAGTAGAATCCCACAAATTTGGAGAGCATTTTTATACAGTAAAAAAAAAAAAAAAAAAAACAAACAACAACTTAATTTTTACTTCTTCCTCAATGTCTGGATTATTTTAAATTATCTTATTTAAAGTTCAAATATTTGGGAATTTTCAAGATTGACTTCTTTTTGGATTCTATTGTGTTCTGGGAATAATCTTTGTACAGCATAACTCTTTAAAATTTTATTAAGTATGTTTTATTGTCCAGAATATGGAAAGAAAGTCTTATTAATGTCTGATGTGGTCTTTAAAAGGATGTGTCTTCTCTTGATGGTGGAATGTGTAACACATTTCAATGAATTAAAGTGCAGTTAAGTCTTCTATATACCTATTGATATTTAGTCTATTTGATCTATCAAATACTGAGAGTGATATAAAAATGTTTAACTATAATTATGGATTTGTCTTTTTTTCCTGAGATCACTGTTTCTTCCTTCTATTTTGATGCGTGGTTATTAAGTGTACAATAATATTAAGGTTAGTATTGTTATGACCACTTCATGAATTGTACCCTTGGTCATTAAGAAGTATTTTTAATAACTAGTTTATTCATTGCTCTGAAATCTACTTTATCTGATATTAAAAGAGCTAACTCAGGTTTCTTTTGATTAATGTTAGCGAATTATATATGCCTCCATCATCTTTCTAACTTTAAACAATGTGTGTCTTTATATTTAAAATGAACAGCTTAAAGGCAGCATAGAGTTGTTACTTGGTTTTTTTATTCAATCTGACTGACCATTTTAGGCTTTTTTTTTTTTTTTTTTTTTTTTTTTTTCCATTTTAGGCTTTTAATCCGAATGTCCATACCATGCCATTTATAATTAATGTGATGTTTTATGTCTGTGTATAAATCTTTTATCTTGCTATTTGTTTACATGTGTCCCCTCTAGTCTTCTTCCATTTACACCTCTCTCTTTCTCTCTCTTTCTCTTTCTCTCTCTCTTGTCTTGGATCAGTCAAGTACTGTTATTCTATTTTATATCTTCTGTTTATTATCTATAACACTCTTTTTTAAGATTATTTATTTATTTAATCAAGAGAAACACAGAGAAAGAGGCAGAGACAGGGGCAGAGGGAGAAGCAGGCTCCTCACAGAGACTCAATCCCTGGACCCAGGGTCATACCTGAGCCGAAGGCATATGCTCATCTGCTGAGCCACACAGGTGTCCCTCTATAACACTCTTTAACAAATTTTATTTTGGTGGTTGTTTTAGATTATACATCATTAGATACCTTCCAGCTGTCTCTAAATGATATTATGCCACTTTATCAATGCTACTTTAAAAAACCTTACCAAAGATTCCTTCTGTCTCTTTGATTTTGTTGTTTTTGTTGTTGGTGGTAGTGTTTGTTAGGGCTTTTTTTGTGATAAGAACACTTAACATGAGATCAACCTTCTTGGGGCACCTGAGTGGATCAGTCAGTTAAGCATCTGCCTTTGACTCAGGTCATGATCCCAGGGTCCTGGGATGAGCCCCACATCAAGTCCCTACACAGGGCTCCCTGCTCAGTGGGGAGTCTCTTCTCCCTCTCCCTCTGCTTTTCCCCCTTGTTCATGTTCTCTCTCTCTCTCTCTCTCCCCCAAATAAATGAATGAAATATTTAAAAAAAAAAAGAACTACCTTCTTAACAAATGTTGAAGTATACAACAACTGTATTATTAACTATAGACACTACATTGTAGAGCAAATCTCTAGAACTTACTCATCTAACATAATTGAAACGTCATACACATTGAACAATGAGCGGTCATTCAGTAGTTATGTCTTTTTAAGATATGTTAGGCAAGTCTAGGGCAGCATTTAGTCTATGTCTAAGGATCTTCCACTGCTAAGGCAAGAGCTTATTGTGTACTAGATCCACAATTTCATAACTTATGGTGAGAACAGGCCCAGATATTTAGCCTGTGTGAATACTGAGTACTATTTCCTTCAATCCTTTCATGTGGCTCTTTTCCCATTCTCAAGTAGTGTCTTCATTATTTCATGTGTGAGTTCATACATGTATTTTAACCAATACTCAATATTTCTGCAGATATTTGGAATTCTCTCTGAATCTCTCTCCTTTCCATTCACTTCCCTGTGAACTTTATCACAACAGTTTCCCTAGACTCTCAGCTATATCACTTCAACCTAGAGAGTCAGTCAGGCTCTGCCACTGGCACCTGTTCCCTGCACCACAGCCTGGAAAATCTTCAAGGTGGTAATCTGGAGAGTGTTCCCCCTCACCTCGCTTGTCTCTGGTATTGAAGTATCACTCTTCTATATTACCTAATGTTCAATGGCTTTAAAACCATTATGTCATACATTTTGATTTATTTTTTAATTATTTCAGTCAGAAGGATAAGTCTGGCCCCTATTTCCCTATCTTGGCTGGAAGTAGAAGTCCTCAGAATGCCTCCTATTAATAATATTAGAGATTTATTTTATAGATCACAATAAACCCTGCTTGCATTTTTTTTTAGATATAGCAAAAAAAAAAAAAGTAACGTCTTATGCTGCTTCCTTTAAATATTAATGCTCCTTTATGAATTCAATTCCCTTTAAAATATAATATCTATAGTATATTATGAACTTGTAACATGTAATATTAATATATATAGGGAGGCCTCTATGCTATTTTTAATGAATATCAGATGGCATGAGTGATTATACATATATCAGTGTATTTTAGAGACTATTAAACTTGAACCATAATAAGCATGACCCTAAAAAAGGAAGATACACAAAAATATAACCATGAAATATAACTATCTTAGATTAGCAAATAATTCCCCATTTTTATAACACATAGCCATTGAGATATACATATGGTCACAAGTAGGCTGTATTATCAAATGCACACTGGAAAATACCCATGTGAGTCTCTCTAGTAACTAGCTCAGTCATGCTATAGTCAAAAATAAGCACACCACTGGCATAAGCAAAAACACTAATGATACTAAAAATACTACCATTACAAAGTTTATGTCATGCTTAATATTATCTGGGAGGAATGGACAGCAGTAGTGTCATCCAAGGCTTTACTAAATACACACACACAAAGGACATTTAATTACTTTTATGTTAAGAAAAGAAACACCTAATTATGTGTGCTTTTCTCACAAAAGGGGCCACATAAAGCCAAGAAAAGAGAGTGATATTATGACTGAGTCTAATTAGTCTTTTAATCCTTGCTCTTCCATTTAATGGTTAAGTAAAACTGAGAGAGTTATATTTCTGAATCCAAATTTTCCACAATTGTAAAATGAAGATACAGTAAATTATAAAAATAAATAAGACTAAGATCAACTAGATGCTAAATACAGAATCATTTATGAAGATGTTAAGCAAATATATAATTTTAATGGGCAGAGATCAACCAAAATCCAACAAGAATTAACTGGAAATAATAAACATGTTTTTAATGATAATTATTAAACCAAGGATGTCTAGTCTGAAAAAGATGATGTTGACCTATTTTCCCCACTCTATCCTGCTAAATCACAAACTCTGGAAGTGACACAAGAGAAAACTAAGAGAAAACTCTTAAAGATGGCAAGAAGAAGGCAAACTGGTTTGCAACCTCGGGACTAAAGAAACACCATGGTGTCAGGGCAATTTGTTATCCCTTCAACAAACAGATAAAGAGCACTCAGACTTCCCTTATCCCAATTCCTAAGCTAACAATAGAAGGCACCTAGGAAAGTTTATTCCTTTGTCAGATTAGATGGGAATCCTTCTGAACCTCAGAAGAACCCAACACTACTAGGAAAGGAAAATCTACTGAGAACCCAAAAATAAGTGGCCAGTGGAAGCATTCTCTCTCTCTCTCTTTTTTTTTTTTTTTTTTTTTTGCCAGGTCTGAGCCTCCAATTTTCAGCCAAGAGATTCTAGAGTATATAGGTAGCCTCTACAAAAGAGACCCAGCTACAGGGAGCATCCCAATCAATAAGCATGTCCTTCCAGGCAAAGGGTATCCTCTTTACTCAAGGATATTGGGGAGAGCCTATGGAACAAGAAAAAGGGATCTAGTTCTAGGAAGTAGCCTTTTCCTAGAAGCCTATTTGTCCTATGTGCTCCAGAGTTTCCTGGCCTGCCCAGATATACCTGACAAGTAAGTAGAACAGACAGATGGGACTCAATCACAACTAACATCATGATCCAGGCAGCCTCTTTGTCCTCACAAGCCCAAGAATATCTTCACCTGCTCAAGAACATGGGGCAGCCAGGGGATAGCAGGATCACTCCACATCCCCTGCTCCCCTTCCTCCCCAGAGAAGCCAAGCAACCTGCTTTTGCTCTGCCAAGCAGCACCAACAGGGTCCAATGAGAGCAAAGCAGCACTAGATACACTAAACAGACCAAAAGACTCTAAAAATTAAGCTGTCATTAAAAGCACATCACACCGAAGTAAGCCAATACCCGGATACTAACTCTAAATAGTGGTTGTGAGCTAAAATGAAAGATTTAAATAAGACCTAGAGCCTCCTAACATAATAGACAAAAAGTCTAGGATATGATAAACAACTACCTGTCATACCAATAATCAGTAATAACACAACTTGAATGAGAAAAGGAAGTCAGTTAACACTAACACCCAGTTCAATCCAATGGAATTATCTGACCACAATTTTAAGGCAATCCTCATGAAATTATTTCAACATTCACTTGCACATTCTCTTGAATCAAATGAAAAAATAGATACTCAGCAAAGAAACAGAAGTTATAAAAAAATGAATGGAAATTTTAGATATAAAACTATATGCAAAAATTGAAATCTCTTGGGATTTTTATTAGAGCAAGATAAGAGGATAAAAATCAATAAACTGAAGTCAAAGAAATAGATTTCATTCCTTCTTAAAAAAATAATAGAGAAATAGACTGAAAAAGAACAACAACAACAAAAAAAACTAAACAGAGCCTTAAGGTCCAATGCATTGGGACAATAACAAAATATCCAACATTTGTACATTGGTGTCCAAAAAGGAGAGGAAAAACAGACTGGAGCTAAAAGAATGTTTGAAGAAGTAATAGCAGAAAACTCTCTAAATTTGGCAAAAGACACAGAAGTACAGCCCCAAGAAGATAAGAAAACTGTAAACATAAGCAACCAAAGAAATTCACACCAAGACACATTAAATTATACTTTTAAATATTGAAGGCAAAGAAAAAAAAATATAAAACAGCCCCCCAAAACCACATTACTCATTTAAAAAATCCAATTAAAATGGTAGCAAATTTCTCATCTGTGACCATGGAGGCCAGAAGAAAGGGGGACAGTATTTTTTAAGTGCTAGGAAAAAAAAAAAATGCTTGGGATTCTCTCTCTCCTTCCGCCCCTGTCCTGCATATGTGTACACACTCTCTCTCTCTGTTTCTCTTACTCTCAAAAAAAAATAAATAAATAAATAAAGTCAGAAAGGTGCTTAAATGGACTATTTCCACATTTCACTTGAAGTGCTAAATTTTGCTACCAATAGATTGGTTAAGTCTATATATATTATACTCTACATATGTATAATGGAATACTCAAAGCAATCATTCTTAAGTATACAAAGAATACTCTTTGTATACTTAAAAGTATACAAAGAGATACTCTCATAATACTAGATTCAGGTGGACTCCCCAGAATGTTCAAGTAACGCACAGGAGAGCAAGGAAAAAAAGGTGAGAAATGAAAACAAGAGGGACCAGAAGAAGCAGCAATTTATCCTTCACCCTAGAAAGAATGATCTCCACATGCCCCACACCCCCTGTATCTCTATAAATTTTTCTTACTTTTTTTTAAGATTTTATTTATTCATTCATGACAGACACACAGAGAGGGAGAGAGGCAGAGACACAGGCAGAGGGAGAAGCAGACTCCACGCAGGGAGCCCGACGTGGGACTCGATCCTGGGTCTCCAGGATCCGGCCCTGGGGTGAAGGCGGCGCTAAACCGCTGAGCGACCCAGGCTGCCCTCTAGAAATTTTTCTGAAGGTAGAAGCCATCCGAGTTTTTGTCAGAATTATTTCTCACTATCTTACATGCAAATATCTTACCCATAAATCTAGAATGGTTGCTAGTTCTTCCTCACCAGATCCTATCAGCATAATCTTAGTACATGGAAAAGTATGATGCCTTATGGAAGAGAAATGAAATCAAGTCCTCTGTTTACTAAATCATGATACAGAACTAGAAAGTTGGTATACCACATAGATAGGACAGTGAGGGTGTATCGCTAGCCTTGACAGCTGAAAGCAAACTGCTTCTGGTAGTTTTTATTAAGGGATACTAAGAGAAAAGAAAGAAAAAAGAAAGAGGAAGAAAAAGAAAGAAAAAGAGAAAAAAAGAGAAGAAAGAAGAAAGAAAGAAAAGAAAGAAAGAAAGAAAAAGAAAGAATGAAAGAAAGAGAAAGAAAGAAAGAAAGAAAGAAAGAAAGAAAGAAAGAAAAGAAAGAAAGAAAGAAAGAAAGAGAAAGAAGAAAGAAAGGAAGAGAGAAAAAGTATTTGCAGATCAATATCTGCATACTAGGTATTAGGGATGCACTGTGCAATAAAGACACACCTAATACAGCAGCTACAATGGAGCTGGTTAAATTTATGATAATCCACTGCCATTCTCCAATATCTGTTTGTTTTCTGCCTAGGATGATAAGTGAGTTAAATGAGGATCCTGTGGGAATCACCACCCCTGCATCATTCATGTCCCAGATGGTGGCACTAGTCCCTGCAATCCCTCTAGTAACATGGTGTTGTTTTTAGTTCACTCTTCCTAAGCAGTGCCTCCGACTGGGCTTTTCAGGATTTTTTGTTGTTGTTTTTGTTTTGTTTTTACCAAAATTAGGGAATCAATCTGAGAATTCTACAAACTGCCAAGTATGTCTATTTCCATTTTGCATTCTGGAATTGGGGAAATGACTGAAGGATGGGTCTGGAGACAACCAGACCCATTGTGAGATGGATCTGAGCTAAAATCCCATTAATCATTTGATCTCCATAAGCTTCTACACTGACTAATGGCTCACAGTGACATTCTGGATCTCCTGGAATTAGTGTCAGTTCAGAGGCAGTATCTATTAACTCCTATAAAATCTGACTATCTCCTTTTCCCTAAATGCACATTCACTGTGACAATAGGCCATAGGTCCTGTTGGGGAAGGTTGGAAGAAAGGTTAAAAGTAGAAATTTATGGTAGTGTGGTGAGGTCCTTCCTCAAGGGAATCTGCTTCACCTTCATTCACACACTGTACATCAGTAAACTGACTCAAGTCTAGGGATTGACTGAGGGACTATAACTCTGTTTTCATGATTCAAGTTGGACTTCTGCTCACTTGATCTAGAATTCTTCCGCTTGATAAGTCAAACAAGAATTTAGTAGATGCCCATCTGTTTTATTTCTTGGGAATCCATGATCAGCTAGTCAACAACATGACTCTCTGTGAATTAAACTATTGTGTAGTACTTTGACTCTGCTGTCCATTACAGTATCCGTGATGACCTCCTGATATCCAATTTTCCTCAATATGGTAGTTCATAATCCAGGGCAGTAGTTTCCACTGTAAATTATGTCCTGCAGAGAAGAGTAACTACAGAGCTCTTCAAGAATGCCAGGGTGGCTCAGTCGATTAAGCATCTGCCTTCAGCTCAGGTCAGGATCCCAGGGTCCTGGGGCAGAACCCTGCATCGAGTCCTGTGTGGGGCTCCCTGCTCAGCAGGGAGTCTGCTTCTCCCTCTACCCCTCCACCCTGCTCAAGCTCTCTCTTTCTCTCGCTCTCACACACACTCTCTCAAATAAATAAATAAGATCTTACAAAAAGAAAAAAAGGAATGCCAGGTCTCCTCTCACAAATTTATTTCTTACAATCATGGTAAGAGGAGTTGTTAAACAGGTCTTAAATGAAAATTTCCTTCTATAAAGTTCCAATCTCTCTAAACCTTTTGATACCTTCCTCTATACTATACCAAATCAGTTCTGGATTTTGGCTTCATTTAAGGCCACATTTTGAGCTACTTCAGCCAAATAACCAAACAAACAAAGCCCTTACTAACACCTTGAACTACAACAATGAACTGAGAATCTCTACTTAATGGCCCATATCAATAAATTTGTCTTGACATAACTTTGGTTTCTTCCATCATTGACCCATATCATTAATATCCTCATTCTCACTCTCTTACCCAGCCTTCTGTAGTCATATGGATTAGAAAACTTCATGTGATTATTTTGGAGTGTAGTACAACTCCTCATGGGCTATACTTTGTACCTCTCCCTTTAGATCCTTCTGGAACTGGAGCCTAGTTATAGGTCTTGAAGCAAAGAAGTGTGATAGAGGTAGGTCCTGAAGAGAATCAGCTGTCCACCTAGACAACTAGAAGAGACTATTACAAATTCCTCAGGCAAAGGAGAGTAAACTTTCTCAGACATAAATGAAAAGGCTGCTTCTATTGGCAAAAAAAGACTCAGCAAAATTTAGGGTTCAATCTCCCCAGCTTTATCAGTGCATATGTCCTCATTCTAATTTTCAGGATCCTATTCATTCCCAATCAATACCCTGACTTTAATAGAAGACATCCTGAGAGATGGGATCCAATACCAAAAACAACCCAACATTTCAGTCTACCGTTTTGAGATGTGATTAAAGTGGACCAATGGTAATTGTAGGGTTGTGATGAAACACAAAGTTAAAAACTGTAACCTATATTGCATTTTGAAGATAACAGAGAGCTATTGAAATTTTAAAGCAGTGGAGAAATCAGATGGTCAAATCTGTGTTTTATAAAAACAACTCAGGTTATGATAGTACATTTATACTGAAAGACAAAGCAGCTACAAAATAGGAAGAAAACTAGGATACAGTGTCAATATTTATTTCTGGAATGTTTTGTCTTACATTAACGATCAACTTCTGTTTTCAAGGCATAGATCAAAAGTTCTTCAGGAAAGATTAGCAGGAATTCCCTAAGGAAAGTTAATCACTTGCTATTACACTGCTTCATCCAAAATGTTTTGAAAACTTATGACAAGAGCATTTTATTGTTACTTTTTGCGCATGAAAAAAAAAAACATGGGTTATTGGGGTTGAGCTAATTATACTTCAGAATTCAAGGAAAATTATAAAAAAATGCTATGTAATTTCTGATTATATTAAAATAGGCCTTAAGTATTTACTCTGCATTATTTTCATTCACATTTTCTGTTTCCTCCACGTCCCCAAAGATAATAATTCTAATGACCCTGATATATTGCTTTTTTATTTATATGTGTTCTCTCTGGAACATGTTAAAGTTTAAATTTATATATATTTTAAATATACTTATAAAATTTTAACTCAGATATATTCTTATGTTTCATTCATGTTGAATGGGCACCTTGAATCTGCTTTTTCTAACCACTCAATTTTTCACAGATCTATAAATAACTGATATGTTCTCCTACTAATAGACAGATTGACTCCAAATTTCCAATGTCCCAAAAATGCCACATATAATGCCCTATTGAATATCCTTTAATGTGTCCTTTTATGGATCAGTGTTAGAATTTATTTGAAATATATACTGAGGAATGGAATAAATCATGCACATTCTTGACATGACTAAACACTGCCAGATTGCTTTCCAGGATGGCTGCTTCAAACTACATTCTCATCAGCAGTGCATGAAGGTTTTATATAGATACCTCCTTCTCTACATTTCTAATCTTATTAACATAAAGTAATATACATCATTAGTTTATTCTATATTCCTCTGATTATAAATGAATTTTAATATTCATATGATTTTCAGCTTTCTGGGATTTCTCTTCAATCAAACTGCCCATTTATTGGGATCAGATCTTTTCCTAGTTAATTTTCGAGAGTCCCTTGCATACTTTTTCTCATTTTCAGACATTAAGAATATTTTCTCAAAGTGTTACTTTCTGATAATTATTCCTAGGTTGTGCTTTGTTTTACTGAATAAGAATTCTTAATGTTGATATATTTAAATTCATTTTTGGTTGTTACTTTATACCTTTTCCTTTTCGTGTATATAGAAATATTTTCCAACCCTATGATGCAGTAATATCCCATGCTGTCCACATTATTTCCAGTTTTACAGATCATCTTACTTTATCTGGAGTTCACCCTTATATAAGGCACTCACTACCTATTTGGTCTTATTTTTCTTCATTTTGTTTCTCAAATGCCATCCAACCCAAATGTTCTTATATTGTAGTTGGTATTGCTGGTCTACAAATTCTGCTGTATTTCGTATATTTCTCTTGTGGTTGGCAACCTTGCCTTCTTGCCAAGACGGAGTGAGATCCCCATAGCCTAACTCCCCATCTTATTACAATCTCAAAGTTCAAGACATAATAACCCAAATAGCAATACCAGAGGATGATGAAAAGTTAATAGCAGCAGGTAGATCACAGAGGAAACCACAGTCTAAACAATATGATCCTCAAGTGATCTAATTTCACAGTTGTTTTTCTCAATTTTTTCTCCATTTTGACATGAGGGTGGAGCTGGACTGAACTATGAGTAGACACAGCCAAAACTGCAAAATAAATCCTCCTTTTTCTAGCCAAAAGATTGTAAAGGAACCATAGGAAGCAGAGAATGTGGGAGGAATCACACTTCTTTCCTTTTATTTTTTAATTTTTTTTTTTTCCTTCTGGTATTCCCTTTTGTTTCTTCCTTCTGAGATCATCCCATTAGAAAATCTTCATGGCAGTGTTCAGGTTCAGATCCACTGGTTTTTGGCACTCCTCTTTGTATTCTCCTTTCCATGGACTATCCATTTGGATGATTCAAAGTCATATTTAAAAATCCTTCAGAGTCCAAATTATGGATCCTCTGTAGCCTGATCACCAAATTTCAAGCTCTATCTCTTTAATAATATGCATATGTCTTCATGATCTAATTCCACATGCCTCAAACTATATCCTACATCTTTTACACACAAAGTCAGTAATGCTGAGCAAAATACAAAGAAGACCAAGTAATTTTACTCTTGCCACTAACATCTTACAACTCTGTGTGTTTCAGTAAGGAAATCAGGAGGGAAATGAGTGTAGATATAAAAGAGAAATTTGATAGAAATTCAGAGGAAAACTCCCAAAGAGGGATTTCCTTTATAGAATGATATTTTGAACTTTAACGGTAAGAGTCCTGCTTCAAAGAGAAAAAAATAAACGTATAACAGAGAAGTTTTAAAGGAACATTGGTCCTAATTTGTGCCAGATTATTTGCAACTGATTTCTGTGAGTTAGAGATCTCTTGCACTTTTCTTGAAAGTGGTTCAGACTAAACAACAGTTGCTCTACTGATTTTTGGCATCTCTATTTCAACACCAGCTGTAATAACTACATAATTATAAAGCACTCTGAAATTCATCAACCTTCTGAATTCTTACAAAAATATATATTAGTTTATTGTTTTCACTTCTAATACTTTAGTCCTTAAGATTCAAGAGCTAAATGAGATTTTTTCAACATGGCAATAGGACTATAACAATAGAGGGGAGGAAGCAGTTGTAAGAAGGGTAAGTAGAGTGGCAGGCAGATTGAGTGTGAAGGGTTCTGAATGTATGACATGTTCATTCAAACCTCTGACAGGCTCTATGTTAGCAACTGACATTTCTTGATACTGTCCATACGTCATGGTCACAACCAGGACTATTTTCTTCTTGGGCTGAAAATTTCCAAGGTTGATCATTACCATTCTACCCACCCACCACTTAACAGAAAAGTAATCTAGACTTATTACATAAGTAAATACATATTCAAAAAGGATAATGTCAAACGACAGCAGAAGGAGTGGGTAGTGACAAATATAAAGATAAAACAGGGAAGTAACAGAAAATGAGAACAAAGGTGCCTATGTGAGGTCTGGTGTCCATAATTCATTCAGACAGAGAATATTCATGGAGTGTATAGCATCAGTGAAAGGTAGCAAATGAAACCACATGGGAAGGAGTTGTAAAATCTTGAGACTTTTCACTCAGCAATGCTATTTTGTCTAATGCCACAAGTAATAGATTTGCGCCATTAGACATATTTCCTGGGCTTAAGGTAGGTTTGGAAGGGATAGGTTTGGTAGACAGTAGATAACTGTAAAATTTAAAATGTCCAAATGTTCACAGCTCTTCATTCTCAGTGCAGTTCAAGAGCAAGAAGTAGAATTAGAATTATCAATAGAATGAAGTTGATAATAATATAGGTAAAACATAGAGATCCAAAAATATAGGTAACATCAAGCTTGGTTAATCTGTGCTAGTATCAATAGGCAGGATAGTAAAAGAAGACAAGACAGAGGATTTCTTTTTTAAAGATTTATTTATCTATTCATGAGAGACACAGACTGAGGGAGAGGCAGAGACACAGACAGAGGCAGAAGCAGGCTCCTTGCAGGGAGCCTGATGTGGGACTTGATCCCAGGACCCAGGATCACAACCTGAACCAAAGGCAGGCGCCCAACTGCTGAGCCACCCAGGCATCCCTAAGACAGAGGATTCAAAGCAAACACCAATTTCCAATGGGGAAAGCTGTTCCTAGGGAACAGAGAAGCCCATTCATTGCTTAACACTGAGGCCTCAGGTTAAATTAAAATTTAGGAAGATGACAAAATACCAGAATTTTCCACTGTATATTTCCAAAAACATTTGTTACACAGGCTGTTAAGAGATATGATAAAAATGTTCCTAATTTGGGGTGCCTGGGTAGCTCAGTTGGTCAAGTGTCTGCCTTTGGCTCAGGTCATGATCTCAGGTTCCTGGGATTGAGCTCTGCATGAGGCTTCCTGCTCAGCAGGGGGATCTGCTTCTTGCTCTCCGTCTGCCTCTGTCCCTGCTTGTGCACTCTCTCGTGCTCTCTCTCTTTTTCAAATAAATAAATAAAATCTTTTTTTTAAAAAAATGTTCCTAATTCTTTGTTAGTAATATGAAGAAAAAAATACCCCAACCCACAACTAGCCCAGATTTTGTTCTCTACCTCCTCAGCTCAGCATGTTCACCAGGCTCCCTGTAATTTTCCATAGGCAGAAAATAGGGTTATCATGGGCCTCACTTGGTGAGTTTCTTTTCTCTGAGGAATTGCAGTCTTGTGGTGCCTGAATAAAAATTATATTTTGTCCAGGTTCTCGTGCCAATAAATCCATTGTTAGATGTCAATTCAATTACTCTTTGAAGTCATTTTTTCACTTAACCCAAGACTGTACAAGAACTAGTCATGTATACTACATCTAGAAGCAGGGTCAACATTTCTACAAAATAGTCATAATACAACATTCTTGAATGTATGAACAGTATTCATTTTATACTGTGTAGCTGACAAAAAATATGTTTGAATAAATTTATATAAAAATATTCAATAAATGAAGGGTTATCTTTAAAAAGGTTGCCTAGTAACATTTATCCATCTGAACATTCAAGTCCTTTACTTCTGTGCATTAATTTGTTGTAAAAGAATTAGAGTTTTCATGCTCAGTTCAATTAATTTGACATATAAGCTATTTAGCCATGTTTCTATCAGTTTAAAAATACCAATAAATAAACCCCTACCACTTGAAACGTGCACGACTATGAAATGCTTTGTATTTAAAATGCCCTAGGTTATATGGTTGAATTGATGGGCTGTTCAGATATTTCCCCCTAGTTTTGCAATTCTGCTATTTACTTGAAATGGATATTCACTCTTACATGAAGTTGTTTGCTAACTTTAATGACATTTCTGAGAATTATGAAGAATTTCCTTCAGAAACTAACACTTTTTTTCATAGAAAATGGCATTATATCAGAACTATTTATTCCTATAGGAGCTATGGAAATATTGCATTTACACAGAAAATACACTTAGCTTACCTTGTGCAACATTGTATTACAGTCCTATCTGATTAGGCTCGCTATTTGTCCACTTTGATATTGCCTCAGGAACTGCAGGCTGTGAAGTATGGGAATGACTAGAAATATGAGTTACATACCAGCTGTTGGAAACATTAAGTTCAGTATTTTCTCTAAGAAGAGATAGAAATAGCATATAATATTTCCAGATGTTTTGATAGAGGAAATATTTAGTGACACTTCACAATATTCTTTTCTGTTTGTCATCCATATATCTTCCAAAATCGATTTTAAATCCTCTTGCAGCATTTTTGTGAGGGTTTCAGGGCAGTAATATCTTCTTCAACTGGCATTCAGTTCTCAGAAATCAAGAAGTAAAATATACCTTCAAGTAACATAATATAAAAGTACTATTTTACATTTTGAACTTTGAATTATTTCCAAAATGATCCTTCTTCAGCATGAACTTATTTCAATTCAAATCAGAAGTGGAAAAGCATGTAAGAACCTTGATATTTAAGGCTGAGACTAAGCAGTTGCATTGTATTATAATGTTTTTCAAAGGTGCTCTATTGATATCAGAGAAAGATGTGTGAATCATGAAATCAATGGCAACAATTGCAGCTCATGCTTATCTAAAGAGTCTCTTGGAATTGTAATTGCTCTAAAAAAATATGTGCTTCCTCTTGACACAAATTCTGGTTTATTAATTGACGATTTCTAATTAAAAACATTGAACTTCATCATTCTCTTCCAAACAGGAACCTTCTGTCTTCAAAATGAGTAAGAGTTACAGCAGTTGTTTTGATTGCTGCATGTCCAAGGACTGAATTCTTAAGTCATTTTTATTTAAGCAGTTTATATAATAAGCCACAGCTTTACCATGACAGAAATGCAGTCCTATGGGAAAAATGAGGATTGTCCAATTTATTCAGGGGTCAGTATCATAAAAGTGTTACCATCTGTGCTTAGGTAGCTTTGCACATACACGGTTGTGGCAAACAGAACCAATCACTCTTATTCTCCCGCTCTCTACCCTAGGTATTTAGATGTGCTTTTGCAATCTTACTTCATCATAAAAATCACCTGGGGTGTTTGAAAGCACACACACACACACACACACACACACATACACACACATTGCTGGAACCACAGAAACCAGATGAATGAAGATGAGGAGGGGAGAAACCATGCCATGGATTCAAGATGTTGAGCAAGATCTAGAAGGATTCTTACACTCACCTAACTTTGAAAAGAATAAATAAAACCGGTGGTTCTTCTTTTTTTTTTTTAATTTTTTATTTATTTATGATAGTCACATAGAGAGAGAGAGAGAGGCAGAGACATAGGCAGAAGGAGAAGCAGGCTCCATGCACCAGGAGCCCGACGTGGGATTCGATCCTGGGTCTCCAGGATCGCGCCTCGACCAAAGGCAGGCGCCAAACCGCTGTGCCACCCAGGGATCCCAAAAAACTGGTGGTTCTAAGAATGTAATCCCTGGACCAGAAGCATTAGCATCATCTGGGAAGTTTGAACCATCAAATTCTAAGTTCCCATCCTAAAACTACTGACCAAACACTCTAGGATTAGAGCCTAGAATCTTGTATTTAATTAACCTTCCAAGTGATTCTGATGCATACTAAAATTTGAGAACCACTGATACAGAGCAAATTTAAAAAGCATGAATCACACTGAACATGCTGGCTTTCATGTGTTGGAAGAGGCTGTTTCTCTAGCAATATACCTTGAATTAGTTGATAGCTTCCATTGTTCTCAAGTGATTTTTCAACTCCCTGAGCTACAGAAGGGCCTTTGCTTCACTTTAAAATCAGTCAACCTCATACAATTAACTTGATTTCCTTGTTTTACTTTATCTCTTAATAGAGATATTGAGTCAAGATACTTCACAAAATGAATTCAGCTCAGGAACCTATGATATTTTCCCCAATTACTCAGAAGATTAAAAAATGTTGTAATTACTTACTAAAATGCCCAACGTGCATTCATTCATATATTTGTTTTCTTTTTTTTTTAATTTATTTATGATAGGCACACAGTGTGAGAGAGAGAGAGGCAGAGACACAGGCAGAGGGAGAAGCAGGCTCCATGCACCAGGAGCCCGACGTGGGATTCGATCCCGGGTCTCCAGGATCGTGCCCTGAGCCAAAGGCAGGCACCAAACTGCTGCGCCACCCAGGGATCCCTCATTCATGTATTTGTGATTGTGATATCTTCAGTAGTAATCATTAGTTTAAAGTTAATTCACTGAAACATTGTGTGTGTACGTTTCAACGATGCCACTAAGTTATTACTTTTTATTATAACAAAAATTTTGTTAAACATAGGTACAGTTTAAAACCATTGGTCTTTCAATATCCCCTGACATATTTTGATTGTTCATTGTACAACACACTGTTCAGGGCCACCTGACAGAAGGGAAACTTTATAACTTTGCATTAAGGGAGACAGTTATACTGGAAGTTTGGTTAGGATTTGGTTTAAAGTTTTCTCTATGGATTTATTTATAAATTTAGGTAGGGTGAATGTCAAATCAGTATCACGGTTCCATCTCAGGGTCAGAAGTTCTTGCTTTTAAATGAATCCTTTTTCTGATTTCACCTCCTCAAAGCAACATTTACTCAGTATAAAAAACAATCTAATAGCATAGAGAATAACTGGTTTTCTTGGTTACAGGAATAGTCAATGTCTAAGTAAGGAAGATCTAACATCAATACAATCATGGCTGCTTTTATGTCACACAGATGCCAGTACTTTCACTATAGTACTGGCCACGGTCTAATTTCATATCAATTCCAGAGGCCAGAAACCACCTGTTAAAAGATAAACTGAGGCATATTAAATTTTTAAGAGTTTTTTTGGCCAAAAATCTATTCAAATTGGGCAGAGTCAAACTAGAAGTGGTTACTAACCCTCTACCAACCAAGCTAAGGAAAAGACTTATATAGAAGAAAGGCAGAAGCAAAACAAGGAAATGATTGGACCAGAGCTTAAGCATTTGTTTTGAGAAAACTTAGTTGACTGATTGATTGCCCTTAGGTTTTGATTTCTTAACCTTGAGGAACTTATAGGCTTAGGTTTTGATTTGCTTATGCAGACTGCTAAGATATTAGCATCACCTGTGTCCAATGGCTTCTTTCTTTATTCAATTAATCATCCATGCAAAGATGTCTTGGTGGTTATACTGCAATGGCAGTTGCTGCTGACAAACCAGATATTAGGAAGAGGATGCATAGATTCTCTTATAAATGCAGCGTGCACCTGCTAGTTTCAGTTAGGGTCCAGTTTAGCATATTGCTTCCTCATAGATATTGCAGGTTTACTGGGTACCATAACTATATCTCAGGAAATTCAGTTGACAAGTTATCCTTGTGATGTCTTCTGCCACTGAATTAAGATTGAGATTACATGATTCAAGTGAGGTAAATTAATCACTGTCTGATAAAATATCTAGTTAGCAACCTCTAGGTACACCGTGATTGTCTAGAGAAGTACAAAATTAGGTATTTGATCTAATGAAAAAAAAATGGCTACACTGGGATAATTTGTTTAGTAAATATGAGTCCAACTTCAGGGTTCAAATCCTTGATTCACCATTTAAGAGTCGCTCAAATTGGGCAATTTATATCATTTCTAACTTCTTATCCAAGTACAATTATTTAAAAAGAGTATTTCATTATATTAATTTTTAAAGATGTTCTTCCACTTTCAATACAATTATACAAAAGAAATTATATTCTTGATCTACGTAAAATAAATATTTTAACATTATATATTAGTTAGAATTACTTATATAAATATTCTGTTAGCTATCCATCTACTTTCAATGATTCTATTCACTCTTCATTTCAGACAATTGGGCATCTCTCTATACTATTATCTTTCTGGGTAAAGATACTAAATGCTTTCTTCATATTCCCTCATTCTGTGATCAGATCCTCTTCTGGAAGACAGAGTTTTAAATTTCTCCTTGTTTGAATTTGTTTTTGTTGAATAATTTTGTTGAATTATTTTGTTGAATAATTTCACTCCAGCTCCTAGTTGTGGTATTCCTGAATTCTGAACTGATGTTTTAATCATATAGCTCCAGTGTCTGGTTTATTTCTATATAGATTTTTCATTACTTTTTTCTCATTGATAAAAAGGTTTCTTGTTGTTTTTAAAGACTGATTCTTACGTTTAATACCTCAAATTTATAAAAGTGTCTTAAAATGGTTGTACAGTTTTTCTCCCATTCCAAATACTGAAACTCTGGTAAGATGTATAGGATCTGTCAATTCAAATAGACAACACAAATTTACGTCATCTTGGTAAGCAAGACTGGACTCTTGAGTGACTTGACTGTCCTATTCTGATTAATAGTACTATTTAGTCTCTTTAGCCTTTGAACAACAAAGCATGAGAAGGCCATTCACTTAAGTGATTAATAGGTGAAAGGAAGTAACAATTATGAAGTGCCTATTCAAAGAAGGACAACATGCAGCAGGGGTATATAAAGTTGTCTAAAATCCCAGTCCTAATCAAAAGACACAGAAAGCTATGGGGTAATACATAAACAACTATAATACATAAGAAACTGCAGAACACCAGTGAAGTACAAGATATTTTAAGCAGAGATATCTATGCACAAGTTCCAATTGCATCATTTACTAGTTGTGAGACTTGGCAAGTTACAGAGCTTCTGAAATCCTCATTTTCTCAACTAGCATGTGAACAGAAATAATAACTGCCAGATATTCCATAAATTTGGCTACTAATCAAAGGTGCCACCAATGGGGAAAATGTCATGAAAGTTCTATGAACATACAAAAGGCAAAAATACAGAAATAAAACCTGAAGGAGAATTGAAATAGCATGTTTCAAACATATCTCAAATTGTGATGAAAACTAAAAATTATCAGTAATTAAAGAAAGGTTTGGGAGCTATTATAGATTTTTAAAGGCGCTGATATTCACTAAAGTATGCAGAATACTATATATTGTTTAGTTAAAATTTATATAGTAAATGTACATGAAAACACACAATAATAAAGCACCAAGTATCTTGATGGTGGTTATCTCTCAGGAAGAGAGGGGAATTTTATCAGGCATTATTTCTTAAAGTGAATGGTAAATAAGTAGATGTTTTTCTTATTACTCATTTATGCATTATATAAAATATTTACTATTAAAAATAGTATGTCCTAATTTAAAAAAAAAAAGATTATTAGTGAAAGACAGCTATGAATTTCACAATGACAACGCAGGGTATCAAAACCAAGTATGTAAGTATAGTATAGAGATATATATCCTGGTTAGCTGAATGTGCTGTGTTTTTTTTTTTTTTTAAGTTTTTACTTAAATTCCAGTTAACATACAGTGTAATTTAGTTTCAGGTGTACAATACAGCGATTCAACACTTCCATACAACACTCAGTGCTCATCATCACAAGTGCTCTCCTTTCATCCCCATCACCTATTTCACCCATCTCTATCTCTATCCCCCCACCTCCTCCCCTCTGGTTCCCATCAGTTTGTCCTTAATAGTTAAGAATCTGTTTCTGGGTTTGCCTCTCTCTTTCTCTCTCTCTCTGTTTTCCTTACGATGGTTGTTTTGTTTCTTAAATTCCACATGAGTGAAATCATATGGTATGCATCTTTCTCTGATTGCTAATGATTCTTAATCAATTAAATATATTACTTATTAAAGTATGTATCTATAAATACTCCAGAAAAGTGAGGTTTGTATACTATGGATGAGGAGCTCTGATAGTGCTCCTTACTTTCAACATGATTCACTTGTACCAAAAGCTAACGTCTAGTTAAGGAGGAGGGGGGGTTCTGTGAGAGCTCTCTTCTGGGTTGACAACTTCTCTCCGTGTCTTTACATGGTGAGAGGGGCCAGGAAGCCCTATGGGTTCTCTTGCATAAGAATACTAATTCCATTTATGAGGGCTTCACCCTTAAAACCTAACACCAATACTTTGTCACATTAGGATTCTAACATGTGAATTCTGGGGAGACACAAACATTCATACCATAGCGCTATTGTTCGATAGCACAAGGACAACTTTTAAGAGTGAAAGGAATATACCGATTGCTCCTGGATTTGGGTAGTAACTATTCACAGTAATTGTCTGAGAAAGCCAGTTGCCCAATACATGATAACATGAGATCCATGGCTAATTTGTTTCATCTTAGAAAATGAGGAGCAATCCCCATTCCCATGGGTAGCTAAGCTGCCATAGCCTCTCCCAGTGACAGAATGGGGACTGTTGTCTTGGTAACTCACTCACTGCAATGCAAAGTAAATATAAGGGTCATTTTTTTTTAAAACAATCCTGCTTCGAATCACAAACTCTACACCCCAAGGGCTCTCAAATCATTGTGACACTTTTCTTCTACAGTGTTTAATTTTACCTTACAAATATTTGTTCAGCTTCTATTTTATTTATCTTCTGTTGTATTAAATGGTGCATTACATAGAATTAAGTCAGAGTCTGATGTCTAGCTCAATGTGATGATGGACTGCCTTTTTGTATGGAGGCATAAAAGTGTCCAGTATTCAAAGACCACTTCATTCTGTAGAATTCTTTGCTCCACAGAAATATATGTATTAGAATATCTTTTCTCTACAGATCAATTACTCTACTTCTCTACTGTTAGAAATATTTTACATTATTAACACTTATTTTGTTTTAAATTTGTAGGATCAAACTATAGATATAACAGAAGCATAAGCTATATAGTACAGAAGACAATATTTAAAAAATTTAAACTTTGTGAACTTAAAAGTAAAAATATAAATGACAAAAAAAAATATATAGATGACAGAATTAAGAGATTGGGAGAAATTATTCGGAAGAAGCTATAGAGAGGCACTACTTTATTTTTCCTAGAATGAATAGTCAAAATGATTAAAAATTTGATTTATTAAGAAATGCAGATTTGGCATAGTATTTAAAGTCTAAATGGAAACCAGTAAAAGGTTTTGTTGTGCCCAAGATCGCGAATCTGAGAAACCACCAAGGAGCCCGCACTGATGCAAGCGCACGAGGGTTTATTAGCAAGCTCGAGCTTGGGTCCAAGTGTGCTCGACACAGTGGAGCAGGGACTTGAACCTCGAAGTGGGTTACAGCTGGGTTTTTTATAGGCTGGTCTAGGGGATTTTCAGAAGGGGTGGAAGAATTTCTCCAAGTTCTGTTTACATTCTGATGTGGGGCTTTCAAGGGCATTGAGCTCTGTTCTCATTCTAATATGAGACTTTCTACCATGGGCATGGGCTCTGTTGTCTTTCTGTTATGGGATTCGCTGCTGAGGGCAATTCTGAGCTCTGTTGTCTTTCTGATATGGGATTACCTGCCGAGGACATTGAGGACATTCTGCAGTTTTTCCCATAAAGTCAGCTCTTATTCACAGGGACCTAAGATGGCTGTACTTGTGCTAATGCTAAACTTTAGGTGGGATGGCCTTAATTTTTCTCAGCCTCCACAGTTTTGCATGGATTGTTTGGTTTTGAGAAGGAAGGAAGTTGAGATATTTTGAGAAAGTTTTTCATCTTCCATAGAGGGTATTCAGAAGAATCTGTGCATAAATTATAATAAAAAAGAGGATGAGTTTGGTATTTCCTGAAATGGTGATATTAAAAGTACCCCCCTCACCGCAAAATGATGAAAATAAATGTCTTTTGAATTTAGAGACTTAGGATGAGGCAGCAAAGTATTTTACAAAATTGTAACACTTTTATAGTTTTTTAAAATTGTGTACATATTATTATTATTATTAGTAGTAGTAGTAGTAGTAGTAGTAGTATTTTAAATTAGTCATTCAGTAACACAATGCTAAATTAATTGACATTCTTGGACCAATGTCCAACATGGAGGAGAGGGTTTTCCCCCACTCCAACAAATGATTCTGACACTATCTGATGTGAGATCATCGAGCCCAATGGTCAAGAAAGAATTCTTGAGATATTTTCAGTGCAAAAACGGTGGATTTAATTAAAGGACAGAGACAGAACACATAGGCAGAAAAAGCTGCATTATAAATGTGAGGAGTAGCTGATTTTATGGAGTTTTCTGTCCTATGGTGGGGAAGGTGATATTAGGGCTCTAAGAAATTGAGTCTATAGGTTACTGGAGGTTTGGCTATTATTAAGATTGTGTTTTTCTTATAAATAATTAAGACAGTGACAAACTGCTGGAGTTTTGTGTCCTTCATGACTGTGATCTTTATCAGTTGACCACTGGCTTTTTCCTTCCTTTGCTCCTGGGCAGTCTGAGAAGTGTCACATATATCCCACCCCCACCTTGAGGGGTGGGGTATGTTGAGTGTCAGTTTGCCTTTTGCCTTCAGCTTGCCTTTTGTTATCTTGTCACTACCTACCCACTAGATAGCATCAGATTCCACAGGCAGGAGTTCAGTTCCACAAGACTCCTCTCACTTCAGATGCCAGTCTAAAGCTTAGATTGTCATCTGTACTTCTGACCAACTGGCTATAAATCAGATTCTGTAGGGGCCAAGGGCACAGCACCTCAAATTGAGCCACTTTAGCAAATTATTTGAAATAAGAGTTACTTGGGAAATAGCCAGTCCCCCTGAAAGCAGGAAATAAATCTCCCATTATAAAGGTACCCTCCCTGTACCTGTACTAAGACATCCTTATCACCAGAGATAAGAACTTTAAAGAAAGCTGTAGAAACAAACCTTGTTACCTTTTTCCCCCCTAATCCACTACCACTACCCAAATTCTACCTAGAATTCCTTACTAATGATGTGGAGGCTGAGAAAAATCAAGGCCATCCCACCTAAAGTTCAGCATTAGCACAAGTACAGCCATCTTAGGCCCCTGTGAATAAGAGATGAACTTTATAGAAAAAAACTGCAGAATGTCCTCAATGTCCTCGGCAGGGAATCCCATATCAGAAAGACAACAGAGCCCACACCTGTGGTAGAAAGTCCCATATTAGAATGAGAACAGAGCTCAATGCCCTTGAAAGCCACACATCAGAATGTAAACAGAACTTGAGAAATTCCTCCACCCCTTCTGAAAATCCCCTAGACCAGCCTATAAAAAAACCAGCTGTAACCCACCTCGGGGTCCAAGTCCCTGCTCCGCTGTGTCGGGTATACTTGGACCCAAGCTCGAGCTTGCTAATAAACCCTCGTGCGCTTGCATCAGTGCGGGCTCCTTGGTGGTTTCTCGGATTCGCAATCTTGGGCACAACAATGAAAGTTCCCAAATAGGGACGCCTGGGTGGCTCAGTGGTTGAGCTTCTGCCCCTCAGGGCATGATCCCACATCGGGCTCCCTGCATGAAGCCTACCTGTGTCTCTGCCTCTGTCTCCCATGAATAAATAAATACAATCTTAAAAAAAATAAATAAAGTTCCAAAATACGTTTTCTTTATTCTATTCATTCCTCACAAACATATTGCCTCTTTGTCTAAAAAGTATAAAAACTGTCACCTTGGTCATTTCTTTAAGTCTCAATTTCATTATTGGGCCTCCGTGTACAAAATAATAAAATTTTGGGATTTTTCTCCTGTTGATCTGCCTCATGTAAATTTAATTCTTAGTCCAGCTAGAAGATTTTGAAGGGTAGTAGAAGAATTTGTCCTTCCCTACACTTTCTACAACCTTATCCACAGGTTTGA
This sequence comes from Canis lupus baileyi, assembly GCF_048164855.1. Lineage (NCBI taxonomy): Eukaryota > Metazoa > Chordata > Mammalia > Carnivora > Canidae > Canis > Canis lupus. Next base: position 18,972,641 of record NC_132875.1, on the reverse strand, counting down.
TTAATTTGCTAGTAAGGCTCACAGAACATTCCACTTACTAGATCACCAATTTATTATATAAGGATGTAGTTCAGGAACACCCAGATGGAAGAGATGTATAGGGCAAAGTATAGGGGTAGGGTGGGGATCTTCAATGCTCTCCCAAGTACATCACTCTTCTAACACTACCACCAGTTCACCAACCCAAAAGCTCTCCAATCCTGTCCTTTTGGGTTTGTATGGAGGCTTCATTAGACAGCATGACTGATTAAACCATTGGCCATTGATGATTCATTCGAATTCCAAGCCCTCCCCTTCCCAGGGAAGTCATGGGATGGAACTGAAAGTTCTAACACCCTGCTCACCCAGTTGGTTTTCCTAACCACCAGCCCCATCCTGAGGTGGGGTCAAAATTTACTTCATTAACAAAACAAAGGGTACTTTTGTTTCTCTCAACACTTAAATTCTAGGGGTTTTAGGAACTCTGTCTGTATCAGAAATGGGAGGGAGACCAAATGTATTTGTTATTATAATGCCACAAACGCCATTCCAAGAAACTAAATTAAAATATACTAGTTTCTTTTTTTTTTCCCCTTTTAAGCAAAACCCTCACACCAATTGTGGTACAGTGTGGAATCTTGCAGCAGATTTCAGCTGTTTGCTATGTTCATTCCATTCTCAGGGAAATGTTCTGTTATCATTAAATAAACATATGTAGGAAAGAAGAGAATATTTATATACATATTTTTGCATATTTTAAAAGTCAACACTATGTATCCTATTGAATATAATGTAAATCTGTCCGTTGCATTTTACTTTGAACAATAATTTATTATATGTTTATAAAATATGGAACACTAGAAAAATAATCATATTTTATTCTAAATTTAGTGACATTGGCAGAAAGACAGAAGTTTACTGGAACTGCAAACAAAATGTGTCCTCATTATGCAAAAGTAAGTTAAATGTGTCTTGATTTAGAAAACATGCAAAATTAAGCTTTAATGTGCTTTTTCGTATCAGAAATAGATGCTTAAAAAAATAAAAAATAAAAAAGAAATAGATGCTTACATTTTTCCAGAGACCAGATTACTATATTTTTATTTTCTTCCAAATAATGTCTTTGTTGTTGTTGTCCTTTGACACCAATTCATCAAAATACAAAGTAACTAACATTTATGGAGCTCCCACAGTCAAGATGAAATATAGTTGTTTCGCTTTTCATTAGAAATTTCCATAAAAGTGTCTTTTAAGACAACGAATTATTATGCTTTCTCAATGTGATACTGTCCATTTAGGATCAGAATTTGTTACTTTTAATGTATTTTAATATATTTTTACTGCAGTATCTGTTTTCTAAATACACTATTTTTATGTTTCCATTAAAATAGTAGTAATCATCCTAAGTAGAGTAACAATTTATAGGGTTAGAAAGACATTAACTGTATAGAAAAAAGAGAGCATTTAGTGATTTTAGACTCTTACTAATTTACTCAAACTGTCAGACCCCTACTCTCCATGAAGTGGTTCCAGCTTGACCATCAGTGAAAGAAACTGACAGCATGGACCAGGACTTCATGTCAAATTCACACTTTGTGTCATCACAAACTGGCACTTTTTTCACTCTTTTTTTGTATTGATTTGACGAGGAAATACCTCGTCAAATTTTTTGCATTTTTTGTCTTACTGCTTCTGTGTTTAAGTTCCTACTAAAACAGATAACTACACAGTACCTCAATTCTTTTGCAAATATTTTAATGAATTTTAGTAATTCTTCATGTTTTATAGGCATATTAGAAAAGAAACTGGATTGCTACTTAATTAGAAATTAAAACTTGCTAAAGATCACATGTACAGCAAACACATAAAACTACTTACATAAAATTCCTCAACAAAAACTTCGGTAGCAAAATGAAATAATGCTCTTATTTTGGATACATCCAAGGTTGTCTCCTCACATCCAACTTTTGCCCCATCTTTCTAATTATTTCTAACTCTGTATTTTCTAACTCTATTTTCTCTTAGTTACAAATCTTGGTCTCACCTCTTTTTGTATCCTGGTCTTTGCTATTCCCACTTCAGGCCACCTACCCATTCTCCAAAATCCAACTCTCCTTAATCCTATGCAAACTAGCAAAATGTAAATCCTCTCTCAATACACTTGCTCCTGTGTAAATAAGTAAACTGTTTTTATATATAATATGATTAACTGTTGCTGTAGAAAGTCACATACTTGTACAAAATGATGCCAATAAAAATCCTGACCCTGCTTTCCCTGTGTTTATCCCTTCTTCATTCCTTTATGTAGCTTTGATCATATGTCATGGTTACAGTGCATTTTCACAACTTTCATCAGGTTAATAAATTTTCTTACTCAATGCCTATAACTCTTGCTCTCAACAAATGACATTGTTTCTTTGAATTCTTTTACTTAGAAAATTGAACATAGCTAATATATTCTCCTTTGATATCTTGCCCACTCACTCTACAAATGTTTCTATTTGTATTTTTACACTCATTTTTATGTCCTCTCCTCATGCGGTCCAGGATGATCCTTATTTGCACTTGATCCTTCGCTCCATCTTTATTCTTCTCTACCAGATTTCTATTCTATCAGTTTTGTCTTTTTTCTCTCATAGATTTTCAAACTTTTTTTTTTTTTTCCAAACCTCTTAATTATTTACTGGCTCCTTTCTTCATGTCTATAAATAACCTCAGTCCTTCTCATATTAGAAATAAGTAAGCAGCAAAAACATAATACAAACAAATCTAAGATACTGTGACCTTGTTTTCCATATTTCCAACAACATCTTCATTCAAATAGACATTGTACATATTTATCCTTAATTTTTTTCTAATAAAGCTTACCTCCATTGATCTATGATAAGTGCCACTAACTCACTGACAAATCATTGATTTTCCTTAAAATCCAAACTTTCTCCTATATTTGACTGTATTGTAGTTCTCAATCTTTACAGTTCTCATTCCTTTGACTTCATTGACATACAGAGAAATATTCTCTTTATTCCTCTTCAGATTATATAGCTATCCTTACTTTGCTCCACTGCCTCCATCCATCCTTTAAATATTTGCTGACCTCCTGGATAGCTTTTTCTTTCCTTCCGCTCTTTTAATGTTATGCATTCTCTCTGCTCTATCTCAACCACTTTTGTGTCCACAGGTACTGTTAAAGAGAGGATTCCCATTATGTATCTGATAAACGAGTTCTAAACCTGAAGTTAAATGTGTCCATGATTTCACAATATAATCTTCAGTGCTTTGTGGTTAAGATACCCCTTCAAGAATGAAAATGCTGACTGTGGCAGGCAATATTCTAAGCTGACCCCTAAGATACCTTTCTCCTGGTGTAAACACCCTGTATGATTCCACTAACTTTTGATGTGACCTATAAATATGATATATTGTTTTCATAACTCATCATATTATGTTATGTGACACAAAAGGAGGTCATTTTAGGTCTGACCTAATCAAGTAAGATCTTTAAAAGTAAAATATTTTCTCTGGCTGTTCATACAGCAAAATGTCTGACAAACACTCTCATTGTCCTGGAAGAAGGCAATAATTATGTCATGAATTTTCTATGGGACCATGGTGAAGGGACTGCAGGTAGATTCTAAGAGCTGAGAGCAGATTTTGGTTGACAGATGAAAGGAAAGTAGGAGCCTCAGACATGTTACTACAAGGAACTGAATCCTGCCAACCACCTGAATGAGCTTGAAAGAAGATCCCAAATTCTAGATGAGAAGACAGCTTGATCAACATCTTGACTGCAGTCTGTGAGACCCTGAGGAGAGGTTCCAGATAAGTCATGCTTAGACTCCTGAACCAGAGAAACTGTGAGATAAAATGTGTTGATACAACTTCTTAAGTTGTGGTAATTTGTTACATAGCAATAGAAAATGAATAAACTAATGAATCTGTTCGGCTATCCTATACTATTCAACCAGTCTGTGTCTTCTTCTCTAGAGCAATCTGTCCAATATCATTTTCTTTAAAAAAAATATATATTTATTTAATATAAATATATTTATTTATATATTTATTTATATATATATTTATATATTGATTTATTTAAATAAATGTATTTATTTACACACAGAGAGAGAGGCAGAGACATAGGCAGAGAGAGAAGCAGGCTCCATGCAAGGAGCCTGATGTAGGACTAGATCCTGGGTCTCCAGGATCATGCCCTGGGCTGAAGGCAGACACTCACCCACTGAGCCACCCAGGTGTCCCGTCCAATATCATTTTCTGTAATGATGGAAAGTTCTATATATGAGCTATCTAATACAGTATTTCCAGCCACAAAAGTCTATTGAGCATTTGAAAAAAAGCTAGTAGGGATCCCTGGGTGGTGCAGTGGCTTAGCGCCTGCCTTTGGCTCAGGGCGCGATCCTGGAGACCCGGGATCGAATCCCACGTCGGGCTTCCAGTGCATGGAGCCTGCTTCTCCCTCTGCCTGTGTCTCTGCCTGTCTCTCTCTTTCTCTGTGTGACTATCATAAAATAAAAAAAAAAAAAAAGAAAAAAAGCTAGTAGAACTGAGCAATTAAGTTTTAAATTTTCTTTAGTTTTGAATAAATTTAAATAGCCCCCTATGGCTAATGACTACTCTATTGGAGAGACTAGTTAAGGTGCGATGCTGACATCCCATCCTTTCCTCACATGGTGAACATACATACTTTCCTTCCATCACTATTAGCATCAAAGAAGGGAGCTCCATTCTCAGGAATGTGGTGTGTCAAAGAACAAACAGATATCAAGGAAGATAGTAAAAAAGGAAGACTGGCATCCCATACCCTGCTTCTAATAGAACAGCTGAGCTGAGCTGATTTTTCTGTCCATTTGAGCAGAGAGAGTAAACAATGAAGGACTCATGATGTTAAAATGGGTAAGACATGCATCAGTAAAGCTCACATTCCTACATTTTGCCCCAGCAAGAAATTTACTTTGGCCCTAAGGAAAGGTAGCATATTATCGAAAGCCCACACAACAGAACTTGTCAGTAATAATATCCCTAAGAGTAGGAAGCTGCAGCGTGTACCAGACATCAACAACACCATGGTGTTGCTCTGAAGTGGAAAATGTCATTCAGAATAAACTGTTCTGTGATTGGGTAACTTTTTAACTAGGAGAGCATGTAAAGCAGGGCAAAAGTACAAATCAATAGGAAAGAAGTCAGCATTCCAATTAGTCTGGAGAGGGGGATGTTTGGTCATTTTTGTGGTATGAACAGTGTTGTTGCATTTATCTGTGCTCAGCCATGACTACAGAGGGGTCTTGTTTTTGTCTCACTCCATCACTGTCACGGAATGACCTTGTCTGATATTGGTGTTCTGTGAAATGGTTTTTTTCAGCAGAGGAATTCTATGGCCTTGCTGTTACTGCAAGGTCAGCTCTCAGTTGACAGCTGAGGGGCTACTTCTTTTCTTTCTCAAATGCAATAATTGGATAAAAATAAACCTTTGAGTTTGTGCATCACTGATTTCAGATGGGTCAATAAACTGATAATGTGCTGACAATACACATTTTTCATTTCTACATAGGCCTCTCACCCAAACTTCTGATTCATGCCCACAGCTGTGTCCTTCAAATCTTCAATTAGATGTCCCACTGCACTTCCAAATCAGCATGTCCAAAAATGTTCTCAGGATCTATGCCTCAAACCTATTTCTCTTCCTGAATTATCTGTCTCCGCTATAGGTACCAATTTATGTTAAGCAAGAATCTCATGTCACATTCTTTACAAAAAATCACTCAACCTATCACATTATTCATCAGTTCAGCCAATTTCAATTCCTATGGACTTTGTAATCTATCATACCTTTTTAGAACTAATTTTTATTCCATGGCTCATGGATAGGAAGAATCGATATTGTCAAGATGTCAGTTCTTCCCAACTTGATCTATAGATTCAATGCAATCTCAAACAAAATCCTAGCAAGTTATTTGTAGATATTAACAAACTGATTCTAAAGTTTATATGGAGAGCCAAAAGACTCAGAAGGAGTCCACTTAATCCTGAAGGAGAAGAATAGTTAGAGGACTGACAACATTCAACTTCAAGACATACCATAAAGACAGTGCACCACTTCAAGGTAGTGTGGTATTGGTGAAAGAACAGACAAATAGATCTTTGGAACACAATAGAAAGTCTAGAAATAGACATATAAGTATACTCAACTCTTCTTTGACAAATGAGCAAAAGCAATGCAATAGAGCAAAGACAGTCTCTTCAAGAAATGTGCTGGATCAACTAGATCTTCACATGCAATCATCATCATCTAAATACAAACCTTACACCCTTCAATTAACTAAAAGTGGATCAGCTACCTAAATGTAAATTGCAAAATTATAAAACACCCAGAAGATAATATTGGAGAAAACCTAGATAACTTTGAATATGGCAATGACTCTTTAGATACAATACCAAAATCTCAATTCATTAGAGAAATAATTGATAAGCTGGACTTCATTAAAATTAAAAACTTCTGATCTGTGAAAGATAATGTCAAGAGAATGAAAAGATAAGCTACAGACTATAAGAAAACATTTGCAAAAGACACATCTCTTATCTAAAATATATAAAACACTCTTAATATTCAACAATAAGAAAACAACACAGTTACTGAATGAGGCAGAGACCTTAATAGACATCTCACCAAAGAGATGTAGATGGAAAATAAGCAAAGGAAAAGATGCTTCACATAATATGTTATCAGAGAAATGCAAATTAAAACAACGGGATACTGTTGCTCACCTATTAGAATGGCCATAATCTGGAACACTGACAACACCAACAGCAAAGTGTTAAAACAAACAAACAAAAACCCAAAAGACTATTCTAGAGATCTATGCAGGAAGATGATATTTAAGTACATATCTGCATTTGTAAGAAGATACCACTGTCCCTTGGCTATTTAACCATGAAAAAAATTTAACTGAGGTAGAACTGACATACAACCTAATAGTTTTAGGTATACAACATAAAATTTTGATATTTGTATATATTGTAAAATTATCACAATAAGTCTTATTAATATCCATCACAATATATTTACAAAATATTTTTTTCTTGTGATAGTCTCTTGGCAACTTTTTTAATACACTATTTTTAATTATAGTCACTATGGTCTATATTACTTCCCAGGACTTACTTATTTCAGAACTGGAATTTATGCCTTTTGACTACCTTCACCTCTATTCTCCCACCCCCCACCTCTGGCAACCACCAATCTATTGTCTGTATTTATGAGACTTTTTGTTTTATTTTTAAAATTCCACATATAAACGAAATCATGCAGTATTTGTCTTTCTGTGACTTATTTCACAGAGCATAATCCCCTCAAGTTTCATCCGTGCTATCTTTTTTTTTTAATGGCTAGATAGTATTACATTATGTACATATACCACATTGCTTTATCCACTCCTCCACTGATGGTTTTTTCCACACTATTTACAATGTTTGAGAATACTTTTTAACACTTCCTTCCTCATCTAGTAAATGGAATTGTGGTGGCTATGAGCAGAGCTGTTCTATGGGCATGTGACCTGTGCTACAGTTGGTTTAACCCGCTGTTGTTGCGATGTTGAAATTTTGACTATTTTTAACAAAGCATCCAGCTTTTTAATTTCACACTGGGTCCCACAAATTATATAGCTATTCCTGGCTATAAGAATGGTTCTCACAGACGTCCAACCAGGGGAATCATAACTGAGCAAGGGCCTCAGTCATTGCACTCTGAAATCCACTGCCATGTTTTCTCTGAGGCCATGCTTCCTGGGGGCTGCTCCCAACCAGCACCAGAGTAGGGAAGGGATACAAAGCAAGGTCTATTCCTGGGACAGAGGGGATTCCAATGACTGCTGACTTTGGCTCCAGGGTTCCCTGACAGTCTTGACAAAGCTACTTTAGATTCTGCAGCAGTCCAGATCACCTCCACCCAGCCTTCAGTCCTCCCTCCCTTGAGCATATGTCAGATTGACATCGAAATCTGAAGACTTTCTTTTTCTGCATTCCTCAGTATTTTCTCTCATATAGGCATTTTCCCTGTGGGGAAACATCTTTGCACATTTGGTCCCCTTTTGGTGTCTGCTTTCTGGAGGATGTAGGCTAACAATGAGGATATAAATATCATCTTCACAGATTTGTTCTTGGCATTGTAATAAGACAATATGTGTACAATTAACACAGTGCCTTGCATACACAGGACATACATAAACATAACCATTAATAATAATTGCAGTTGTAGTAATAGTCATTTTAACATTTTCTTGGTTGAGTTCTACTTCTAGGACATTCCAATAAACTAGTCCTTCTAACTTTTCTCTTATTTTCCTCAAAGTTATGCTCCATAATAACTTCCAGGGTGATCTGTCTGAACAGACCACTTACCCATGTTACTGAGTGGCTTAGAAGCCATCACTAATTTTCATAGTTTCTATATTGCATGAAATTGTAACAGGGAATTTGGATTGTGCCTGATATTTTCATCTGACAGTCTACAGTCCATGATCCTTAATGTGCCCTAAAAGCCACCTCTTCCTGACCACAAATCATCTTGCTCCCATTTCTTGCCACTCTCAAATTGTTCTTCGGCAACATCTCCAGACTTCTTGCTCTTTAGCACATGCTTTCTCTAGACTCTCTAACTTTTCCTAAGGTTTGCTCTCTTATCGAATAAGTTCTAATTAACCTCTTAAGCCACAGCTCTAATAGTCAGCTTTTCTCTGTGGCCATAGTTCCTTCTCACACAACAAATCATATGAATACCATCTCCACCATTGCATTCAGTGTATTCTACTGTTTTCCTTTACATGTCCAGTTCTTTGACACAGGTGTCAGATCTTTGAGTTTATATTTTTAACATATCCATCATGTTTATATTTTCCTTGCCTGCCATAGACTCCATTTCAAAGTGTCATCTAACATCTTTGTTAGAGGAAAGAAGACACTAATGAATAAATCAAAATGCAATGCTCTTTCTGGTGTCATGAGTAAAAGTTTTAGAATTCCTTGCCTTTTGATTAAATGCTTAGTTTAACTAGAAAGGCATCTAGTTTTACATTTGTTCAATTTTATACATACAAATTTTAATGAGTTTTGGTATCTTGAAGCATAAAATATTATAAAATTATACTTTGAGATAACACGAAATCAGAACACATCTCCCCCTTTAAAAAAACTTCCTACTTTTCCAATGACTCATATTTCTAAGCTATTTAGTGTCATTTTATTTTTTTGAAATTTCAAAATTTTTGCTTTATGGTTGATTAAGTTAATCTATTTCTATATGTATTTCTACCTTCGCATTTAATTTGCATGGCATGAACATGAATATGTAACAAAGAATCACCAGAATAAGCCTCATTTGTATTATCATTATTTTTATAATGGCATTTTTCTTTTGAGACCAGATGTACTAGGGGTAATGTTTTAACATTGCTGAACAAAGTTCACAGGATAACATGAGTCCATTAAAACCAATATTTCTCAGAATGAAGATAATTCAGCTCACACTAGTTTATTTTTAGTCTTAACAGAAATTGCTGATCATCAAATGTAACTATTTTTTATTCATATAAATATTTATTGCATATTTATCATTCATTTTCATAGAAACATTCTAGGAAGAGTTGCCAAATGACAAAAAAAAAAAAAAAAGGAAAAACAAAAAACTAAGCATGAATTCTTATAAAATAGGAGAATACATCTACAACCTGTGACCCCTAATTTTTTCCAGACAGTTTGAAAAGTTTTAGGGCCCTAACTAATGTTTCTTAGTAAAACAGCATCAAAGTAGAGGAAATAATCTCTGTAAACTGTAAGTTTCGGGAAATATATAATGTCCATAACAATGATGATAAGATACTGTCATGTGAATGCCTTATTTTCTAAGTATAGAGCACCCCAAGGCTTCATCTTTGCTCTACCATTATTTGCTTTCCCATGAATGATTGATTTGTACTGATATATTGGTTTATATTCGTCATTTAGTTCATCATCTGATCAAAAGCACTTAGTTTGGAAGATGTTTTGGAAAGGGAAAATGTCAGTCTAGACCATACATTAGAAGGAATATAATTAATTCCTAAGGATCAAAATTTTATCTTGTGTATATTACCTGAATAGCAGCTAGATAAATAACCATACTAAAATTATTTTTTGAGATTAGCCTCTTTTTCCAGAAAAGAGTGAGTTAATTCAAAATCACCTAAAATATAATCATGATTCATTTCTTATCTGTGCCTTTATAAGATAAGCAAAAGTCCTTTTTTTTTTCTGAATGGATCTATCTATGCAAATTTTATATATTCCCTGAGCCCCAAATGACCTAAATATTAAGACTGAGAATTTGCCTGCTCTAAACTCTGATGCTATGTGATCATGCGTAGCATTTACAAAACCCAGCATTTTCACAGACTTTTTTTAGATATATATTCTATTCTAGAAAAGAAAAATGTTGCTCATCTAACGGATTTTTTGAGTGACTAGGAAGGTTGTATTTCTGGGCAATCATTTTTACACATTATATTTCAAATAAAACTATAAGTTTCTATATGGCAATGATGATATATTTATAGCTTTGAAAACTCTCCAGCTTCTAGCCAAGACCTAGCTAAAAACAAAACAAACAGGGAAGCCTGAGTGGCTTAGTGGTTGAACGGCTGCCTTCCGCTCAGGGCATGATCCCAGGATCTGCATTGAGTCCCACATCAGGCTCCTTGCAGGGAGTCTGCTTCTCCCTCTGCCTGTGTCTCTGCCTCTCTCTCTCTGTCTCTCATGAATAAATAAAATCTTAAAATACAAACAAAACAAAACAAAACAAAACAAAACCCAGAAAACTCCAATTAGTTCTTGTGGACCAACACTAAAATAATAAAAGAAAACCACTTTTAATGTTACTACATTATTCAAGGTGTTCAATGTAAACATATCAATGTATATTTAAATCCCAATGTACATTGAAACCATATGATTTTTTTAAGACTTTATTTATTTATTCATGAGAGACACAGAGAGTCAGAGATGCAGGCAGAGGGAGAAGCAGGCTCCATGCGGGAGCCTGATGTGGGACTCGATCCCAGGTCTTCAGGATCACACCCTGGGCCAAAGGTGGGGCTAAACCACTGAGCCACCAGGGCTGCCCTGATTTTTGTATTTTTTAAATAAAATGTACATAATATACACAATGTGTTCTAAGCCAAAAGATAAGGTATTAACTATTTATACATTAAAATAATCCTATGTTATCATATACATTAAAATAGAATAAATAATCCTATGTTATCATAAATATCTATAAATATCATAAAATTAGGAGTGGTTCTTTTCCAAATCTCATAAAGGGTCCTCGTATTAAATTTTTGGTATATATATAATCTCACTGAATACTTTCAGGAGAAATATGTAATTTATATATATGAATAAATATTTATGAATATATGTTCTCCATGCTAGAGTGAACAGCAAAAGTTTATGCCCAACATGATTTGGCCTGTCAGAAACCTCAAGGAATATCGAATTAAGTTTCCATAAAAAGGAAAGTGTTTTGATAGCTTATAGTCGTCATTTTTTAAACTCATAAAATAATACAGAATTCTTCACCTCATGTAGTCAGTGCTATTACTGCCAACTATTTCAAAAATTATTGAACATAAGATCATACCTGATATATGATTTAAATGTTAATTGTCAATAAAGTTGTCAAATATTTCTTGTTTTGAGCATCAGGAATGTTTGCTTTAAGATACACAATACTTTTTACTTCAAAAAATATTTTAGACAATCAGTGCTACTGTTATCAAGAGCTATTGATTAAAAAGTATAATAAACATAATTCTCTATTTGAGGATTCAAATATCCAAAACATTCTACATATATTACATACACTACTGAAAAAAATGAATTTCTTACCTTTCCTTCCACCATGTGCTGAACCAAAACTTAATTATTGGTGCAAGATTTCTAAAATAGAAAATAAGGGGGGAAATCAATAATAATCTGGTGAAATTGAAATCAAAATGTACTCTAAGCTGTAAACAAGTTTTGCACATAATAATCGACCATCATTAACAGTAATATTTCCAATCCAATGCATTATTTTTCCTTCAATTTCTTTCCAACTATCCAAGACTCTGATATGTATAAAGAATAGAGACTTTAAATGTGCAATTCTATGAGATTCTATAATAAATGTTTGGCATAACCTACCACTCAGGTAAGTTTTGAACAGTAAGGTTATGGACTTGTCATTAAATTCATGATCAAAGATATTTTGTAAGCATAAAATGATATATATATATATACTCTATAAATACAGTAACTATAGTAAATAAATATAAATATAGTATACATATACTATATAAATAGCATATACACACACATACATACATAGACCAGTTTTGCTTTAGATAATAACCATCTAAATAATTCAAAATCTTTTTCATAATAAACTAGCAAATCTGCAACAGGATTCAAAAATATGTATCTCAAGTCCCAATCCAGAAGTTTAAAGGAATCCAGAAACATAAAATAAGATTTGTAATGTTTTTCTCCCAGGGTTCTCTAACAGTTCAGACAGAAAGCTGAATAAGAATTAGGGGAGAGATTGATAGCCCAAAGGGATTAGAGCCTAAGAGGAGCAGAGTTGAGGTTCATGAGTTGAGAAAAAATATGTTAATGGCTTGATGATCTTCCTACCCAGGCTTTCAGCTTAGACTCCAGCAAACAGTGCTATAGCTAGAGGGTTAACCAAAATCAGACATGTCCACACAGGAAGTCCAACTTTTAATCATTTCAATATAATTGGATTTAAAGTGATTCCGTTTTATCAGAATAAGAAATAAATCTTTTCTTGATGGAGATAACACCATTCCACACCTCCATTTATTCATAAAAGTTGGCATTTAATTAAAAAGAATATGATGCATATATGCAAACAAGGTAAGATTATACAAACATAAGAGAAATAACAGAGAATAGAAATGGATTCAATTGAGAAGCCAAAAAATGATGCATTTAAATACAAACTTTAAAATAGTTATGCCGGGGCAGCAGTTAAGCGCCGCCTTCCACCCAGGGCCTGATCCTGGAGACCCAGGATCGAGTCCCACCTCAGGCTCCCTGCATGGATCCTGCTTCTCCCTCTGCCTGTGTCTCTGCCTCTGTCTCTGTCTCTCTGTCTCTCGTGAATAAATAAATAAACTCTTTAAAAAAATAAAATAGTTATGTCTACTATAAAAAAGACAGTATTGTAATCGAGATTAAAGAAAGGAAAGCAAACCAATTTGCAGAAAAATAGAACTACAAATAGGGGAACTGAAAAACACAATAACTGAAATTAATGGCTCAGTGGGTGTGTTTAACAGCCAACTAGACACAGTTAAATAAAATTGTTAAGCTGGTAATTAGGTAGAAGAACATAACCAGAATGACCTACAGAGAGACAAAAATAATATTTTAAAAAAATGTAAAAGTGAAAATAAGAGGTCAAGGGATACTGCAAGCGTCTCAGAAAGAATTGTAGTGCCTGATGGAGAAGAGTGAAGTGGGACATAAGCAGTATTTGAAAAGATGTCTTCTAATTTTCCAAAACTGATACAGGAAATCAAACAACAGAAAATCCAATGACTATTTTGAAGCAGAAAATCTACAACCTTGAGATTTACAAACAATATCTGCCTTCTGGGTCCTCCTCGAATAGATGCTTTCATGATGCAAATAGAGTGCAAAACCCCAAGCGCTGTTCATGAGGTGGTGTGGGGCTTTGGAGTTAGACTACAAAGTAGTCAAAGACTGGTGGCATCCTTTTCTGTCTACCTATTTAATATATTTATGTGAACTTAATGTGTTCAGTATTCATCTTTGAGAAGATTCTGTGGTCCTTTCTCTTCATTTTGACTTTGAAAAGTATCAAAATCAGTCCTATGGACTAAAGTGGCTCTGTAAGGTGCCCATACAGCTGTGAAGGACAAGTCTAAATAGAATTTTTTTTTTAAGATTTTATTTATTTATTCATGAGAGACACAGAGAGAGAGAGAGAGGCAGAGACACAGATAGAGGGAGAAACAGGTTCCACGCATGGAGCCCGATGAGGGACTCAATCCCAGGACCCCAGGATCACACCCTGGGCCAAAGGCAGGCACCAAACCACCGAGCCACCCAGGGATCCCCTAGAAATCTTAATGAAAAAGATAGAGGAAACACTTGGTACCTGTATTAGTATTTTTATTGCTCAGACAAAATTACCGTCTTAAAATAATGCACATTTATCACCTCAGTTCCTGTGGGTGAGCAGTCTGTCCAGTTTAACTGGATTCTCTCTGCTCTGAGGGCTTTAGTGGCTACAATCAAGGCATCAGTCTGTTGCATTCTTATGAGACACTAGAGAAAGATGGACTTCTAATCTTGTTCAGATTGGCGGAGTTCATTTCTGTGGGTGTAGAAGCCAGGTCCCTATAGGCATACAAGCTGTGGATCATGGACTGCTCTCAGCTACTTATGCTGCCGTCCCATCTTTGCCAGGTGGACCTCTCCATCTCAGCAGTGAAAAACTTCCTTGTGTTGGAAGCTTCTTACACTTCAAATCTTTTGTGATTTCCTTTTCTGTACCCAGCAAGGGAAAATTTATGGCTTTTCAACAGTTCCTGTGAATTAGTTTATCTAGATTATCTTCCCAAATCATCTGTGGGATATAACATAACCTAATCACATGACTAATATCCCATCATACTCATATCCCTGGAATTTAAAAGGGAATATGGAATCTTGAGGGTTGTCTTAGAATTCTACCTAACAGAGTGTAGAAATGCTTTTACTAATAGCATTTTACACTTAATAGAACCCCAACCTAACTGAGAGATGCCTGTCCACACATTCCTGATGGCACTGAACAAAGCACCTAAAACAGTGATTTAGTCAGCCCCTGACTGAGCATCCCGCCTGGATCTCAACATTCTCCACTCAGCCCAGAAAGCAACCTAGCCCGATGGGCAAGACTATTTGAAATCACTTTATAGGGATTCTAGCTTTTAGATATCACTCTAAATTCTCTTTCTTGGATAACAAGTGACAAATGGCAAGGTAATGGGAGCAATGGTTCTTTGAACTTAGGCAAGTAACCCTGGGTTCACTACAAACATTAGGATAAAAGGAAACCGAAAAAAGGATGTATGATCGTATCATAATGACCTGAAGAGAAAAAAACAAAAAACTAAAATTGGCACTTGTTTATATCTACAGGCTGAGGAACTCTGAGACACCTGTAACACCTGCCCAACACTGGCTACACATGGAATTGACAGCATGTAATGTGGGACAGAGAAACTGGCAGGACAGAGCATCCCTTCACTTTTCAAATATATGCCAAGTTAAAGGGTAGAGTGGGAAAAAGGAAAAATGAAGGGGGAGAAGATTCTAATAGACGCTCACCCCAAAACCACATTTTCTTTAGAAATACGTTATATCATAGTGCTTTTAGCTGCAATTCCCATAAAATATATTTTGAGACACATTTTTCTTTTTGATTTTAACTCAGATTATAACATTGGGCACATTTCTGAAGTAGAGGTGTGGTATACACACTGATGTATACTAATCTTGTTTAAATCCAATAATATTAAATATCATTTCTGTCTAGAAATTATTGCTGGCTTTCATATAAATTATATTAAGCCCTTATACCTTAAATAAGTGCTTCCATTTTTAAAATATATCATGTTTGACTTTTCCCAACCAATCTTTATTGCCTGAATTTCTGGAGTACTGAAAGCAGTGCCTTTCATAACTTGGAATATAGAATAATATGTAAGCTTCACTTGGAAAACAAGCATGCTATTCTATTTTGATTCATAAACATGTTCAATGTCATGACATTAAGAATGGGAAATTCATGGTTATGTTTTTTTTTTTTTGGTTATGGTTGATTAAAAAATTATTTTCATACACTGGGATTTAGAAACAGAATCTACTTTTTGTAATGTCTAAGATTCCAAATTTGATTATTATTTTTCTGCAGCATGGCATGTGGATCAAGCTTTCATCTGATTTATTGGACATCAGATCCAATAGACAATATAGTGATATCACTTGTCTCATTCTATCAAACTAAACATTACACTGAACAGAATCTGCACATAAGAATATTTTATTACAGTGACTAACTGAAATCTGTTTTAATAGAAGCAAAAATGCCAGTTGGTATATGTTGGTGGCATCAATTATAATACTTTACAGAAACACAGTTTAGTAGTTTGGAGGGAAAAAAAAATCAATGACATGCAAGAAAAATATTCCACCAATTTCCTAATTATTCAAATTGCAATCTTTGAAGCTGGATTTCAAACAGCATAATCATCAGATGTTTTATGCATGGCTATTGAATGTTATGAGGTACACTGGAATAGTTAATCATAAAAGTTAAAGATGTTTTATAGCAAAGTCAGTACACATTAAGACATATAAATCACAAAATATCTTATGTGTGTGTTGTGAAAGCACCCAATAAATTATCACAGTAGTTTATGAGAAACCAAAGGACCCCTGAAGAGAGTCTATTGCTGACTAGTAACAATATCTGAATTTTGTAAAAGAAATCACAAAAGATAAAACATGAAATAACGTACAAAAAAATAACTTCAGGAACAAAAAAGAGAAGTGCTTTACTGCTTTTTGAGTCTTTTGTCTTTGGTATCCTTGACAAAGCCAAGAACTGCCCTGAGATAAAAAGAAACATGATATAAAAGAAGATGAACTCCAGGTCAAGGCTAAAAGTTTTTAGAAAAGTTAAGAGATATGATAACATGCACATACAAAAATATATTTATGTCAAGAAAATCCAAAAGATAAAAAAAGTCCATAAAATAAATATTTCTAAACCCCTAACCTACCCTAAAATTTGCTCAACAGAATAATATATCACAACACTTAAGTGTCAAACAATTTAAGTAGAAATATTTGAAAAATATCGTTTTGAATTTTGAAGATTGATACTCTTAAAGTGTTATGTGTTATTTAATATTAGTTGTGAATTATATTGACATTAGGCTAATGATACAGAGAAATTTTAGTTGGCTTAATTGCCAAAGTAAGGAAGACAATGACTGTCCTTTTAACTATTTCCATTAGGTTATAGATCCTTTACCTCTTTGCTTAGGTTTATTCCTAGGTATCTTATACTTTTGGGTGCAATTGTAAATGGGATTGACTCCTTAATTTCTCTTTCTTCAGTCTCATTGTTAGTGTATAGAAATGCCATTGATTTCTGGGCATTGATTTTGTATCCTGCCACGCTACCAAATTGCTGTATGAGTTCCAGCAATCTTCGGGGGGGGGGGGGGAGGCTTTTGGGTTTTCTATGTAGAGTATCATGTCATCGGCGAAGAGGGAAAGTTTGACTTCTTCTTTGTCAATTTGAATGCCTTTAATGTCTTTTTGTTGTCTGATTGCTGAGGCTAGGACTTCCAGTACTATGTTGAATAGCAGTGGTGAGATTGGACATTTCTGTATTGTTCCTGATCTTAGGGGAAAGGCTCCCAGTGCTTCCCCATTGAGAATGATATTTGCTGTGGGCTTTTCCTAGATGGCTTTTAAGATGTCGAGGAATGCTCCCTCTATCCCTACACTCTGAAGAGTTTTGATCATGAATGGAGGCTGTATTTTGTCAAATGCTTTCTCTGCATCTAATGAGAGGATCATATGGTTCTTGGTTTTTCTCTTGCTGATATGATGAATCACATTGATTGTTTTACGAGTGTTGAACCAGGCTTGTGTCCCGGGGATAAATCCTACCTGGTCATGGTGAATAATTTTCTTAATGTATTGTTGGATCCTATTGGCTAGTACCTTGTTGAGAATTTTTGCATCCATGTTCATCAGGGATATTGGTCTGTAATTCTCCTTTTTGGTGGGGTCTTTGTCTGGTTTTGGAATTAAGGTGATGCTGGCCTCATAGAACGAATTTGGAAGTACTCCATCTCTTTCTATCTTTCCAAACAGCTTTAGGAGAATAGGTATGGTTTCCTCTTTAAACGTTTGATAGAATTCCCCTGGGAAGCCATCTGGCCCTGGACTCTTGTGTCTTGGGAGGTTTTTGATGACGGCTTCAATTTCCTCCCTGGTTATTGGCCTGTTCACGTTTTCTATTTCTTCCTGTTCCAGTTTTGGTAGTTTGTGGCTTTCCAGGAATGCGTCCATTTCTTCTAGATTGCCTAATTTATTGGCGTATAGCTGCTCATAATATGTTTTTAAAATCGTTTGTATTTCCTTGGTGTTGGTAGTGATCTCTCCTTTCTCATTCATGATTTTATTAATTTGAGTCTTCTCTCTCTTCTTTTTAATAAGGCTGGCTAATGGTTTATCTATCTAATTAATTCTCTCAAAGAACCAACTCCTGGTTCTGTTGATCTGTTCCACAGTTCTTCTGGTCTCGATTTCGTTGAGTTCTGCTTGAATCTTTATTAACTCTCTTCTTCTGCTGGGCGTGAGGTCAATCTGCTGTTTTTTCTCTAGCTCCTTTATGTGTAAGGTTAGCTTTTGTATTTGAGTTCTTTCCAGTTTTTGAATGGATGCTTGTATTGCGATGTATTTCCCCCCTCAGGACTGCTTGGCTGCACCCCAAAGATTTTGAACGGTTGTATCTTCATTCTCATTAGTTTCCATGAATCTTTTTAATTCTTCCTTAATTTCCTGGTTGACCCTTTCATCTTTTAGCAGGATGGTCCTTAACCTCCACATGTTTGAGGTCCTTCCAAACTTCTTGTGATTTAGTTCTAATTTCAAGGCATTATGGTCTGATAATATGCAGGGGATGATCCCAATCTTTTGGTATTGGTTCAGACCCGATTTGTGACCCAGTATGTGGTCTATTCTGGCGAAAGTTCCATGTGCACTTGAGAAGAATGTGTATTCAGTTGAGTTTGGATGTAAAGTTCTGTAGATATCTGTGAAATCCATCTGGTCCAGTGTATCATTTAAAGCTCTCGTTTCTTTAGAGATGTTGTGCTTATAAGACCTATCGAGTATAGAAAGAACTAGATTGAAGTCACCAAGTATAAGTGTATTATTATCTAAGTATTTCTTCACTTTGGTTATTAATTGATTGATATATTTGGTGGCTCCCACATTCGGGGCATATATATTGAGGATTGTTAAGTCCTCTTGTTGGGTAGATCCTTTAAGTATGAGATAGTGTCCCTCTTCATCTCTCACTACAGTCTTTGGGGTAAATTTTAGTTTATCTGATATAAGGATGGCTACCCCTGCTTTCTTTTGAGGACCATTCGAATGGTAAATGGTTCTCCAACCTTTTATTTTCAGGCTGTAGGTGTCCTTCTGTCTAAAATGAGTCTCTTGTAGACAGCAAATAGGTGGGTCCTGCTTTTTTATCCAGTCTGAAACCCTGCGCCTTTTGATGGGGTCATTAAGCCCGTTCACGTTCAGAGTTACTATCGAAAGGTATGGGTTTAGTGTCACCATCATATCTATGCAGTCCTTGTTTTTGTGGATTGTTCCACTTAACTTCTTCTTAAAGGGGAATTTTAAGAGTCCCCCTTAAAATTTCTTGCAGAGCTGGTTTGGAGGTCACATATTCTTTCAGTTGCTGCCTGTCTTGGAAGCTCTTTATCTCTCCTTCCATTTTGAATGAGAGCCTTGCTGGATAAAAAGTATTCTTGGTTGCATGTTCTTCTCATTTAGGACCATGAATATATCCTGCCAGCCCTTTCTGGCCTGCCAGGTCTCCGTGGAGAGGTCTGCTGTTACCCTAATACTCCTCCCCATAAAAGTCAGGGCTTTCTTGTCTCTTGCTGCTTTAAGGATCTTCTCTTTATCTTTGGAATTTGCAAGCTTCACTATTAAATGTCGAGGTGTTGAACGGTTTTTACTGATTTTAGAGGGGGATCTCTCTATTTCCTGGATCTGAATGCCTGTTTCCCTTCCCAGATTAGGAAAGTTTTCAGCTAGGATTTGTTCAAATACATATTCTGGCCCTCTGGCCCTTTCGGCGCCCTCCGGAACCCCAATTAAACGTAAGGTTTTTTTCCTCAGGCTGTCATTTATTTCCCTTAATCTATCTTCATGGTCTTTTGTTTGTCTCTTTTTTCCTCAGCTTCCCTCTTTGCTATCAACTTGTCTTCTATGTCACTCACTCGTTCTTCCACCTCGTTAACCCTCGTCGTTAGGACTTCTAGTTTGGATTGCATCTCATTCAATTGATTTTTAATTTCTGCCTGATTAGCTCTAAATTCTGTAGTCATGAAGTCTCTTGAGTCCTTTATGCTTTTTTCTAGAGCCACCAGTAGCTGTATAATAGTGCTTCTGAATTGGCTTTCTGACATTGAATTGTAATCCAGATTTTGTAACTCTGTGGGAGAGAGGACTGTTTCTGATTCTTTCTTTTGAGGTGAGGTTTTCCTTCTAGTCATTTTGCTCAGTGCAGAGTGGCCAAAAGCAAGTTGTATTGGGAAAAGGAGAAAAAGAGAGGAGAGAAAGAAGGAAAGAAAAAAGAAAAAAGGAAAAAACAAAAGAGAAAAAAAGAGAAAGAAAAAGAAAGAAAGGAAGAAAAAAGGGGTGGGGGAAGCAAACAAATCAAAAAGAAAAAAAAAAAAACAAAAAAACACGGGGGAGTACCTTCTGATTCTGTGTACTTTAAGTCCCTTGACTTCCCCTGGACCTTGTCCGTCTCGCTGGTGTTCTGGGGGAGGGGCCTGTTGTGCTGATTTTCAGGTGTTAGCAGTTGGGGGAGCTCCTGCTTCTCCGGGACGGGGCTCTCCTGTCCTGGGGACACTCGCCCCGGCCTCAGCCCGGCTCCTCGCGGGGCCCCTCCCCCTTGGAGGCCTTTTGTTCCTTTATTTCTTTTTCCCCGTCTTCCTACCTTGATAGAAGCGCGAACTCTTCTCACTGCAACATTCCAGCTGGTCTCTCTTTAAATCTCAGGCCGAATTCGTAGACTTTCAGGATGATTTGAAGGTTATCTAGGTAATTTGGTGGGGACAGGTGACTTGGGGACCCTACTCTCCCCCCGTCTTGCCCCTCCCCTCTCTTTGCAGCCTGCTTTTTGTTTATGTATTTCAAATGACAACTGTCTAGAAAAGAATTTCAATAGAGCATAGATTTTTAAATAACTCTAAATTTCCTCTCAGTCAGTATCTATGATCCATAGTTAATTGAGAAGCTACAAAGATTTAAAGTCATTCATAAAATGGTACCATAGATTATCAAATCAATAACCTACATGGTATCCTTGATTTTACACTTCCTGACTTTCTTGTTCTTCTCTCTTCATAAAAGGGAAACTATTAATAACCCACTCCCCCCTCAATTAGACAGAAGAAAACAATCACCTTATAATTATATATACATTAATGAGGCCAAAGGGTCTGACAAACAGTACACCACGAGCCTGACCCCTCTGATTCCCTCTTTAGAGTCCTGCAATATTTGCCTGTATTTTCCTGAATTATTTTGAAGCTGAAAAATAGAAACACAATATACCATTCTTGCATTATATTTTATGTAAAATTTTGATGAACTAGAATATTTAGTAAGTACATCTAATTGACAAAAACTCAGGAAGGAAGCCTGCTTTGTAAAATAGTAATATCAAAGGCTCTCAGTATAGATTTGAAGAGTACAAAAATGCTACATAAAAAACAGAGCCTACTTCACTCCTAGAATTAACTGGTTTTATAATATAATGTTCAGCTCTGGGGTTTCTTTTAAAAAAAGCAAATAGAAAGGATTACCCCAAGAAAGAATACACCTTACAGCAGCAGTAACACCCAATATAACAATCAAGTCCCTGTTGCAAATACAGTGTGACAAAATATCAGCATCTAATTGCATTTGAGGATCTTATTCAGATTATGCATTAAGAGTTCTTTACGCAGGAGAACTCAAATCATTTTTTTTTCCTAACAAACATTAGGAAAAAGCATCTATGCTATCATACAGCAATCAATGTTAAGGAAGGAAATGCTCACAACAAATACAAACAAATAAGAAAGATAATATATATATGAGACATGTAAGACCATTACTATCTTGCTGAAAAAAAGACAGTAAAGTTAATATGAAGTGAGGGGAAAGTACTGTACATTAAAGTGCTTCCATATCCTAATCTTAGTATTATGATTACTACCATTATTTAGAAATGAGTGTTTAGTCATGATTGGAGAAGTACATAAGACTTTTACTTGAAGGATAAACAGAGTTTTAAGGGGAGAATGCTAAGAAATGAGGGCATTTATGTAGAGCAATACCAAAAAAATAACAGTTCAAACTGTATTCAAGGAAGAGTGTGGGTAGACTTAGTTATGGAATGTAGTCTACACACATAAGGGGAGCAAACCTGGCATGGCATGGTAGATTAATGGATTAGTTAATTGAATTCAGAAACAAACACAGAACTAAAAACTCCAGTGTTAATATAAAACCTCATTTGTTAGAAACTTACATAATACAATCCATCTGTTCACTCGCTGAACAAATATTTATTGAATGCATACCACTTGTCAGAATCTGGAGTTGGGCACACTTTAAAGGTGGAGTAGACATCCTCTCGGTTTTACGGTATTCGTAATTTAGACACCATCACCCTTATTTTAACAAGAAAAATGATAGCTAATATATACCGTGGACTTACTAGAAACAGCACAAGACTATATATGAATGAGCATGGATTTGGATACCAGTAGGTGGGGATGTCACAGTCCCTGCCTGCAACCATTTTATATATTGTCTCCAAGTGTGACATCCTTACCAAAAATTGATTAATACTTATGTGCATTTAGAATATGAAATGACTAGTTATCGTCACTTAAATTACCTTTCTACCCTGAGATCTACTCTATCATTTCTCGCTTTTTTTTTTTTTTAAGATTTTATTTATTTGTTCATGAGAGACACAGAGAGACAGGCAGAGAGATAGAGGGAGAAGCAGGGTCCTTGCAGGGAGCCTGATGTGGGACTCGATTCCTGGACCAGGATCACGTCCTGAGTTGAAGGCAGACGCTCAACAGCTGAGCCCCCCAGGCATCCCTACTCTATCATTTCTCGAGCTCCTCTGAATTTGTGCATTGTCTGCCTTTTTTTCTGGCTACAGAAGCATTTTGTCAGCGACAGCAATGGGTCTTTTTGGTGCTTTACTCAATGTCCATGCATTATGATTAAAAACTACTAATCTTTAATAAACTGAAGAGGCCCTCTTTCTTGATGCTTCTGCCTTCTGAATTCTTTAATATGCTTAACTTTTTGCACTACACATTTCAACCTGAACTAAATGTTAAGCAGTGTTGGTGTGTACTTTTGGCGGGAAGGGTGCTATTCACCTTCCAACATTCCTGCCTCATTAATGTCTTCTGATCCAACACTTCAAGCTGTCCCTCTGGCTACTGAAATGAGAACTAAAAACATTCTGCCTATGACTCTTTGTAGCTGCTTTCTCTTGTGTATGTGTTGGCTATATAGGCCCTGATATGATAAGTAGAAAGATACTTTTATTCCAATCAATTTTCCTGAAGAATGTTTGCATATATGTACTCATCATTTGTAGCTAACTGAAGCACAACTTATATAAAACACTGATGCCAATTTTGGCATCCTAAGAAATTATTTGACATTGAATAACAAAGACAAATAGTTTGTAAACATAATGGGATGTTATACATCCCTTCCTTTAAATAGTAGTAGTAGCTTTCAAAACTAAAGTTAAATACACAGGAAATAGAAGTAATCGAAGAAGTCACCACTATATTATAAACTTGTTATATTTTACTGGTTTAAATTGAAGAATAGATATTTAAAATTGAGAAAAATGTATTTATATTTCCCTAAATATTGTTACATAAGCTTAAAGCAAAAATATCTTATACTTCAAGGAATTATAAAACTATTTGGTATTTTCAAATGTCAAACTGAAATTCTATCCATTTTGAACAAGAAAATTCTCCTCATATAACATTAATTCCATCCTAGTACCTAAAAAAATGATTCATTTGATTTGAAATCTTATATAATGAAACTATGGCTTCCAAAAATCAGCACTCTGTCAAATATAAAACAAAATTGAGCAAGGAGGGAAGTCCTCTAAACCAGCATTATCGAATTTTAAAAGAATTTCCAGATGAAGGAAAAGAGCACACAGCCTTCAAAGCCCAATAATGTCGATCTCCATAATAGCAGAAAGTTTTCCTTTTCAGGTCACAAAAATACAATTAATCATGTTAGACATCAGAAAGCAAATCTGAAGCCGCCTTTGATGATCTATCCTTGTGTGGAAAAAAAGTAATTGTTGTGTATTACCCAGCTGATTAATCTTGTGCTAATTTATCCTGTATGTTGTGTGCATGCAAAATTTCTTGGGGGATTGATGGATATCATATAAGGGCTCTTAAATATATAAGAATGCTATCCTTATTCAAAAATTATTGGTGCCACAGACACAAACATGCTGTAAATTTATGTTAAAATCATAAGGTAAATAATCTACTTCATTAACATTTATATTAGATCAGTTTATATTGCTTTAACATAATCTGTTTCATACACCTGGCTGCCTAGTTGTAGGTACATGATCACAAACTTCATCAAGTTCATTCACAGCATGGTATCTGAATCCAGGGCCTAATATTTGTTGTTGTTAATGCACCATAAAGATAATATTAGGTACTGAAAGTTTAACTACCATGAGATTTCTTAAATAGGAAATAAATCATCAAAGTAAAGAAGTAGTACGAGTAAAAGTCCAATATTCAGCAATTGTCCATTTAAAAAAATTTTATTTATTTATTTATTTATTTGAGAAAGGGAGAGAGAGTACCTGCATGTGCATGTGTGGAGAGCAGGGCATGAGCTGGGAGAGGGACAAGGGGGAGAATCTTTGAGCAGATTCCTTTACTGAACATGGAGCCTGACACAGGGCTCAATCTCAGGACCCATAAGATCGTGGCCTGAGCTAAAGCCAAGAGCTGGACACTGAATCCACTGAGTCATTCAGATGCCCCCAGGAATTGTTTTTAAAATGTCTGAAATTTTCTTCAGCTATGCTATAAATTCCTCTAATAAGACTTCTAACCAAACTTGGTCACTTGTTCCTTCTATGTTCTTATATCCTATATGAATTCCTCTTATAATAACATTTAACAGTATTGTAACTACCTTTTTAGGGCCTGCCTTTTCCATAAGATAACAAAAAATTTTGAGTTCTGTGCCATATTTTTCTTTGACACAGTTAAAGCCTCAACGTCAATGGTCCTTCCTTAGAATTCCTTTCCTGGGACACCTGGGTGGCTTGGTGGTTGAGCATTTGACTTCAGGTTAGGTGGTGATCTCAGGATCCTGGGGTCAAGTCCTCCATCAAGATCCTCACAGGGAGCCTTCTTCTCCCTCTGCCTATGTCTCTCTCTCTCTTTCTCTCGGTGTCTCTCATGAATAAATAAATAAAATCTTAAAAAAAAAAAAAGCCTTCCTTTCCTGACTTTCTTGATTAGGATATTTTAGCTGTTAATTGCTCTAAGAATAGCCTGTATGTATTGCACTTAAATATTGATTTGTTTTATTCATGTTCTATCACCGTATGCAACCTGACGTCAGAACTGCACTTATGCTCTTCACTACTTAATTCTCAGAACCTAATACGATGCCTGGAACAGTCAGTGCTCAACAAACATTTCTGTCGTCAGCCATTATGCACTCAATAAATGCTAATTCAATCAATGACTTTCAAACTTTTTTTCTACATAAAAGCCTTTATTTCAATAAAATCATATGTATCATTACAAATTATATTTATAGAAACTAGATATGTGTGTATTTATAGAAACTAAATATATGTGTGTTGTATATGTATGAATGTAAAACAAATCATAAGTCAGTTAGAAAAGACAAAGAACACAAATAAAAAATATCTGAGGAGACATTTCACTAAGAAGATATCAAATGGCCAATAAACAAATAAGAATATGAAAATGTGCTACAAGGAAGAGTAAATTACAGCTATAATGAAGACCTAATCAGCTAAAATGAAATAGAATGGTTAAAAAATAAGATAACATCCCCTATTAAATATTACTGGCAATATGGAGCAACTGTAACTTTCATACAATCCTGGTGAGAATATAAAATTATGCAACAGTTTTGGACAACTATTAGAAGTTTCTAATTAAGCATATATCTATTTAATGGCCCAGTGATTATATTTTTCTCTATATATCCAAGATAATAAGTGGATATATCAATTAAAGACCTTCAGGAAAATGTTCATAGCAACATTATTCAAATAGTCAAAAACTGGAAACAAACTATTAACAGGCAAATTATGAAACTGCAGCATAATCACACAATGCAATGCCACTCAGAATTTTAAAAAAATCTGATTACATCCAAAAATGGGTGGATCTCAGAATTATTATGTTGAATGAAACAATATAATCAAAACAAAATATTTTTTAAAAAGTATAATTATATGAAGTTCAAAAATAGTCAAAATAAATTCATGTTTTAGAAGTCCAAATACTGGTTAGAAGTTTTTATAGAAAAAAAAAAGTTTTTATAGACTTGTATTGTTCATAAGAGACATGCATACGGTAAATATTCTATATCTCGGTCTGGGTAACAGTCGCCCTGATGATATATATATGTAAACAAAAATACATAGTGCATATAGTTAACATTAGTGTCCTCTAGCAATATACATGTCTCACTCTTTCAAAAGGAAAAAATAATGAGGGAAAACTTATGAATAGTAAAATGATGGGATTTGCCCCGACAGATATTAAGACTGTGTTGATGACTGAGTTATTGATACAAGAAAAAAAGAAAGAAATCGATACAGCACATGACAGAGCAGAGTAATCAACTCATGCATGGATGAATACTTGGCCTAGGAAAGTGATGGGATTTCATATCACAGAGGAAAGTATGGAATTTTCAACTAATGGTGTTTATGCAATTGGTTCTCCAGGAAGGAAGAAAGGTAGGGAGGGAGGAAGGGAAGAAGGATGGATTCCTGCCTCAGATTCTCCACAAAAATCACTATCTAGTTGACTATAAACTTAAAAGTACAAGACTTTAAAAGTTTTAGAATAAAATATGGAAGACTATATTCCTCAGATTAAAATCTATCATTGGCATAGTGTTCACCTCGTCAAGCATTGTGTACTGCTAAGCACTTTCAAGTCTATATTGATTTAGTCACTCATGCAATCTTGACAACAATCAACTCTATGAACTAGAAACTACTGCTATCTTCATTCTACAAATGAAGAAATTGGGCCTCAAGGGTGCATTAATTTTCTACTGATGAATAATCACAAACCTACAAGCTGAAAACACAAATATATTATCTCAACATTTCTGTGGGGGAGGAACCTCACATACTTGACTGGGATGTCTGCTCCAGGACTCACAAGGCTGAAATTAAGGTGTTGGCTGGCTATGTGCTCATCTGGAAATTCCATTAGGAAAAGATCCCCTTCCAAGTGGTTGGCAGAAATAATCTCCTTGGAACGTATGACTAAGGTCCCCATTGTCTTGCTAGCAGGTGACCAGGGACTGCTTTCAGGTCCTTCCCACATGAGCCTCTCTCTTTCTCATATTTGCAATCTATCTGATGTAAGGACCTCTCCATAGGCATAAGCTCTTGCACACTTCATCTCCTCTAACCTCAGAAAGGATCTCCTCTAACCTCCCTTCTAAAGACTCACTGGTTAAGTCAGTAGCATCTCAATAATCTCCCTTTTGATTAAAAGTCAACTGATAAGTAACCTATCACAGATATGATATCCTGCAATATCTATAAGTTATCCAATCACCAAAAAAGGGGGAGATTATACAAAATATGCATAGAAAAAGGCAGAAATTTCAAGGTCTATCTTAGAATTCCACTTACCGCCCAAGACTTAAGTAATATGCCTGAGATTACTCAGCTAGTCTAGGAGGAAGTGAAGATTCAAATCCAGCATCACTGGCTTAGAACTATGTTTTAATAATGCTAATCACAGCATTATTATTTGCATAATAATGTCTTTGTATGAAAACACAAACATTCAAATAATGGATAATAGTAATAATGCCTTTTTCTATTTTAAAAATTGAAAAATCTTATCCACAAAAGATGCATTAGAGTCAAAAGACAAGCTACAAACTGGAAAACACATCTGCAACTAATACAAATGAGAGATCAGAGAGAAAGAGGTAGGGAAAGAGGAATGAGATAGAAATAATATTCATGTATGGGTATAACTATAACAACTCCATAAGAAAAAAAATTAGAAACTTTATTTGCAGCATATAAGGAGATCACAGGGAATAATTTTCAAAACCATGACTTCCCTGAGCAGAGGTGAATGGGTTCTTTTTATTTAGGATTAGGATGAATATTTACATAGGGGAACCTTGTCATCATATGTAGAAGTGGGCATAAGGTCATGCATAAGACATGGAAACATACCTAAATATACATTGTATATTATGTAAATGAGGCTTGTGCTCCTCTGGCAGAGATTTTAGTATTATAAAGGGGTAAAGATAGGTCATTCTACAGGTCACTGCATGGTCCATCTGCACAAAGGTGAATTGAGGATTAAGTTCAAACTAGTCTGGGTGGTCTGGGCAGTTGTTATTGCTTGAGGAGTAGTTTTGATTTCCAGTGAGGTATGTTATACCCATGGGTCTTTTGCCTGAGTTAAGAGATAAGCTGTAAAGAAGAGCTTAAGGAAAAATAGAGGACAAAGGTCAATGTATACAAGCAGTTGTGCTGTAAAGGTCAGGCTTTGGGGTCTAGCTGGTGATGCTACTGGTACTGTAATAGCCATACTTTAATTTTTATTTTATTTTATTTTATTTTTTTACTTTTTAGTAATACATATAATTTACCCTAACATACATATGTGTAATTTAATTTATATATGTGTGTTTATAGATTTCCAAGGCTAAATTTAAAACTTGCTGTTTTGCCTTTTTATCTTGAAAAATATTTATTTATTTATTTATTTGTTTTTAAATATTTTATGGGCAGCCCGTGTGGCTCAGAGGTTTAGCGCTGCCTTCAGCCCAGGGCGTGATCCTGGAGACCCCGGATCGAGTCCCATGTCCGGCTCCCTGCATGGAGCCTGCTTCTCCCTCTGCCTGTGTCTCTGCCTCTCTCCCTCTCTGTGTCTCTCATGAATAAATAAATAACATCTTTAAAAAAATAATAAATATTTTGTTTATTTAATCATGAGAGACACAGAGAAACAGAGACATAGGCAGAGTGAGAAGCAGGCTCCCTGCCGGGAACCTGATGCGAGACTCCATCCTGGGACTCTGGGATCAAGACTGAGCCAAAGGCAGATGTTCAACCACTGAACCATCCAGGTGCCCCTTGGAAAATACTTATTTAAAGATAATATTAATTAGAGAAAGACAAACCATACTTATATCAAGAATATCTTGTTT
The DNA here is from genome assembly GCF_048164855.1 of Canis lupus baileyi. Taxonomy (NCBI): domain Eukaryota; kingdom Metazoa; phylum Chordata; class Mammalia; order Carnivora; family Canidae; genus Canis; species Canis lupus. The sequence goes on along the minus strand of NC_132875.1, from coordinate 18,943,208 downwards.
CATTTAAAACATTATTTTAAATAACTTTTTAAAAGATTTTATTTGAGGGATACCTGGATGGTTAATTCAGTTAAGCATCTGCCTTCAGTTCAGGTCATGATTCGAGGTCCTGGGATTGAACACCATGTTGGGCTTCCTGCTTATTCTCCTTAGCTCAGGGATCCGGATCAAAAACTCCTTCTTCTAAGTGACTATCCCTGAGTCATCACACATTTCTGATAAAGATTCTGTACTATCTCTTTCAAAACCCTAATATAATTGTTTCCCTTATAATCATTTAATGAGTTCCCTTATCATCATGTAATGTCTTAAATTTATGTAGGTTACATGATCAAAGCACATTTTTTATCAAATTTCAAAGTGAGAATCTTTCCAACTTTATATGTAAGATACTATGAACAAAAAGAATAATAAAACAAGGTTGTTAGTAGATGATACAGTTTTAGGGAAGATGACTACATTAACCAGCAATGAAAATGTCTCCGGAAGATTTAACATGTACATTGAGGTAACAAAAGCCAGTCAATCTAATATTGAGTCAAGTTGTACAAAGCTTGTTCAACCTCCCATACAAAATAACAAGACTTTACATTAAGAGAATTAAGGAGTTTTTCTGAGATTTTCTTGAGTTTTCTGTTACTCCATTATGCACTTACCTCTAGAAAGGAAAAGAAATATATGATGATTGAAGGAATTTTTTAAATTTGCAAATATTTATCTCCTATTCACTTTCAAAAATAAAAGAGTGTTTGCAACTTATTTATTCTGCGTCTGATATCAGGATGAGATCTATTGTAAGAGATACAGGAATAAACTGCCATAGTCGAGTGAGACACAAGAAATAAATCTATGTAAAGTCACCTCACAGAAATCTTAGGAGATATCTGTTAAGAAGTAATAAAGGTAAACATAAAGAAGATAAAAGTAACAATAAAGTGGATCGAACACAGAACTTTTATTCTTGAATATCAAAGTCAATAAATGGAAAGACATTTTCCTACTGGCCATAAAAGCAAACACACACACACATACACACACACAAAAAAAGGTTTTTAAAAAAATATCTTAAACGTGACAAAATTCTCAAACAGCTTTTTAGAACACACAGAAGAGGAAGAGTTGAAAGAGAAACTGAATAATAAAACAGAAAGAGAATATAATATATAGAACATGAAAAGAGGAAAAAAATCCTTGGTGACAGGTGGTTTTTTTTTTTTTTTTTCCAGAGAGAAAAAGAGCAAAATAAAAGAACTAGGCTATTAGTAAGGCTACAAAAATGATAGCAGAGTAAAACCTAAACATACTTCTTTTTGAAACAAACATTTAAACAAAGTTCATATATCGCCAAAAGATAAGCACAGTTGTTCCAGTGTAAGAGAAGGTCAAAAAATGATTTAAACTGATTTCAAATATAAATAAAACTTCAGGTATACAGGTCTATATAAGATAATATATATACATTTGTCTGTTTTGTATAATATTCAATGATTGAGCAATAGTTCATATAATTTCCAGATAAGAACAATTAGACAATTCATAAAATAGGTTATGGTTTTGTATATATATCTTCAATCACAAACAATCTCATTTGAAGAAAAATTTTGCTTGAATTGGGGTAATTAGTTTTAGCTTAGAACATAGAATCATCTTTGAATTTCTCAGAAATATTATATATGTTTGAGCGTGGTTTATGGAGCCAGATTTTCTGGGTAGAATCTTCACTCTTCTTGCTGGTTTCCTAATTTGGATTCGGCTTCTGTGTGCTCCGTTTTCTTCATTTGTGAAGTAAATATCAACACTACATTTCTTGATTTTCAGTAGGGACATGAATTCAAAATTCAGCATTTTCCTTTGGTCCTCACATAAAGTAATAAAGAAATATTTAAAAAGTACGTTATATTTCTGGTAGAAGTAAGTTATCACCTGCAGTTTTAATCTGTTTCACAGCTAAAAGAAATGGTAGCAGCCATCCGAAAGGATACAAAGAAAAGAAACACAGAGACTTAAGAAGGGACCAATAAGAGGTCTCAGGAAATACCAGAATAAAAACACTTAATACAGGTGAAGAAAAGATGCTGATGTGAAAAATATGCATTTATTGTTTGCAATAAAAGAGGTAGAAATGGGATTAGTAGTGTTATAATCATAATTTGAGAGGAGCCAGGGAATCAGTCTACAGCAAAATCAAATAGGGCAGGACTATTTTAATAATATTGTCTACATTTGAAGCATCAAATAAGAAGAGACACAATGGGTCATGAATGCCAGATAACCTGGAAGACAACACCCTTTCTAAAGGAAACTTGGCAAGTGGCTGATCCAGGAAAATTGATACAGTCAAAATCGAGGAATAAAAATGAAGGTGGTACAGTACAAATATTATAAGAAAAATAAAGAAGAGATCAGAAAATCATAGTTATTTGGAGAACATGTGCTGAAAGAACGTTGCAAAAAAAGAAAATAAATATGGTTATTTTAAATTTTATGAGAAAATTAAATATTATTTGTGAAGTAATTATCTCCATAAACATCACAAGGCAGGGATATGAGAAGTTAGGGAACAAGTGGTAAGAAACAGAAACAGGCAAAATAGGACCTGGCAGAAATAAGGTATGAAATACAGTAAAAATAGTTATAGAAATAGCAAATTGAAAGAAGGGGGAAGAATAATGGTCATTGTAGAAATCACAGCAAGGGACGTAGAAAATGGAAACAGAAGAAAGGAAAGAAAACAAAAGGAAGGAAGGAAGAGTCAGAGGGAGGAAGGAAAGGAAAGAGAGGGAATCAAAGAAGGAAAGAATGACAGAAAAAAAAAGTTAATATAAAGAGTTAAAAGATACTAGAGTGGGAAATTATAGACATAAAGAAATATGCAAAGGCAAGCCAACATATGCAAAATTGCACTCCCCAATGAAGGGAAATCAAGATCTAATTCAATAAAATACCTAAAATAAAAGGTGATTCACCCCCTTATACTGAAAGAGAATACCATAGAATACTGACATATAACAGGAACACAAAGACGTCCTAGGAAAGGCACTGCTCTTCAATATAGAGAGTTCTTGGGATCCCTGGGTGGCGCAGCGGTTTGGTGCCTGCCTTTGGCCCAGGGCGTGATCCCGGAGACCCGGGATCGAATCCCACATCGGGCTCCCGGTGCATGGAGCCTGCTTCTCCCTCTGCCTGTGTCTCTGCCTCCCTCTCCTTCTCTCTGTAACTATCATAAATAAATAAAAATTAAAAAAAAAAGAGAGTTCTTGAGCATCCAAACAAGAAACACAAACCAATTACACAAAGAAAAACCATGCTGGAGTCAGATTTCTTCATTTAGCACTAGAACATAGGTAAAGATCACCTGTAGAGCCATTAGGGAGATAAACTGAAGCCCAATAAATCACCTTTCAAGAACAAAGATCACAAATACTAAAATATGCACAAATTCAGAGAATATTTTTCTTTTGAATCCTTCCCTAGGAAATGAAAAGAGTGTGAACCTCATCCAACACAAGTAATGAGGGAAATTACTGTAAAAGAACTAACGGTAAGCATTAAATATATTTAACTCTAGAATTGAATCAAACCTGGAATTTAGGCTTGCCAAGTAAGAATATATATGTTACATGTCCTAACCATCATGTAGAGATAACTTTACTAATGGAATTTAAGAAAGGAAGTGGGATAGACAAGATAGCAGTAAGAGTTGTATGTTTACTGATTCTTTATAAGAATTTAGAGTAATATCTGTGTATCTATAGATATATCTATATCCATATATTTGTATATCTATAGATATTGCTCACACATATGTATGTGTAATATATATGTATTTAAAGCTAACAAGGCAATATTTTCATGAATATATTAATAGTAAAAAATCTTAGAAGGTACATTTAAAGCTAGAAATAAAATATTGAAGGCATACACTGATTTTACAACTACACATGTAGGGAACAAATAGATACTGGCTTAAGCAGAAAAGAAATATGTATATCACTTAAAATTATCACTTTTTATAAAACCTAAACACTTAAAAGATAACAATATGACAACAAACAAAGACAAACAAGATTTGTATAGACAAATGTAAATGACTTACCTCTATTAAAAATGCACATACATGTATCTAAATTGAAAATCACATATATAAAACAGCATTCATATCTACATATCTACTGTATATACACACACATCACAATTTCATTGTTCATCATACTTAAGCTGTTTTCCTGTCTTGGCTACTGTAAATAGTACTGCAATGAATATGGAGGTGGAGGGGTCTCTTCGAGACAGTAAATTTATTTCCTTCTGATATAAATCCAGAAGAGGTATTGCTAGATTATACGATAGTTCTATTTTTGATTTTTTTGAGTAACCTCCACATTATTTTTCATAATGGCTGCACCAGTTTACCTCCCCACTAACACTGTATCCATGTTCCCTTTTCTCCACATCCTCAAAAAAATGAATTCATAGAAGCAGAGATTAGATTGATGGTTGCCAGGGGTGGGCAGCAGGTGGAGAAAATAAAAAGTGGTCAAAGGGTAGAAATTTCTAGTCATAAGAGAGATAAATTCTGGGAACATAATATGGAGCTATATTAACTATAGTTAATACTGTGTGTATATTTGAAAGTTGCTAAGAAAATAGATCTTAAAGTTTCTCAAAACACATAACCCCCAAAATTATAATTATATGAAGTAATGGATGAGTTACCTAAAACTGTGTTTATCATTTCACAGTATAAACAATCATCATGTTGTAGACATTAAACTTACACCATTTTTACATGTCAATTATATCTAAAAAAAGCTGGGGGAAAAAGAAACAGTAATATATTTATGGTAGTCTAGAAAAATATATGCCATTACATAATAGGTTGGATACTGCAAAGACATTTCTAAATTAGTTTTATGTACACCAACTAATAAGGCCTTATTTCTCTTGGAATTCATCCAAAAACAAAAATCAGTTGAAAATATGCAATGTACATAGACTGAAATAGTCAAGCAGTAGCTTATTTTGAGAATTAGCCTAGGCAACTCCAACCACAAACAGCATGATGGAAAGCAGAGAAAAATATTTGGATATTAACTTTATTTATAAATATTTTCAGAACAAGAATTTCCTAATGTCCTTTATTTGCTTTTTTAAAGCCAGGTTAAAAAAAAAAAAAAAAGTCATTCTGAAACTTTTCTGCTTAACAAATTTCAAAAAAGGATTTTTATGTCATCTTCAACTCTGAAAATATGAGGTATTTTACCATCCTTTACCCTTGCAAAGTAAACTACCAGCTATTTATGTGAAAGCAATTTCAATTGCAATTTAATCACAAAGAACTTCATATCTCTCTGGGGGAAAAAGTGCAAGTCAGCAGATAACTTTGGTATCTTTGGTCCTTGATCTACTGCAAGATCAGAGTTGCCAACCAGATTCAGTAGAACATTTGTTATGAGTAGTCTCTCTGGGATGAGAATGATTGTCTACTGAAGACTGATTTCTTCAACAGGAAGTCTGTATATACAACTATTCCAAGAAACAGATCCAATAATATTGGGAAAGTTAATAAAGTAAAAAAAAAAAAAAAAAAAAAGTATCATTTTTCTAGATTCTGATTATTTTAAATATCAGTAGTCTAAGGTAATATTAACTTGTATTAGCTACATTGCATATGTATAAATTAGAGACAATTTCAAATAATATATTTAGAAAAATAAGATGCAGGTACTCTGACTTATTAGAGTAAAAAAAAAAGCATATTCTTCCACTGATAATCATATTTAATTAAGTAAATATATATTCATCTAAACAGACATTTTTATTTGCAGTTTTTTCACGAGAAATCCGTGGAACTGAGTCCCTTTCAGACTTTTAAGTGAAGTATGGTAGAGCCGAATTATTTTGAATCACTGATTATGTACTTTATTTCATATACCTTAAATGTGAGTTTTCAAACAAAATCATCATTTTTGTTACCTTAATTTACCTTTTCTTACCTATATTGCCCTCCATAATGATAGTGATACAGGATTGTCAAAGACAAATGGTCTTTATAAATTCTAGGGGGAGATAATGGAACATTTTAGTAAACTGAAGTTTAGCAGGATTGGCTCCTCACAAGGCCTATAGTTGTTCATGTCTTACATTCCAGGCACATATTTGACATTCCAGGCACTGATTTGACAGCACAGAGTAGTTTTGTTGTGCTCCCTCTCACCAAAATTCTTATATCAATCTTTGATCATAATCTAAATTTTCAGTTTATAAAATATACTACTTCATCAGGGATTTGAGCAATGACATGGGATTACGGTAGAAATCTTTGAAAGGGAAAACAAATGAAAATCATTCATTCTTATATATTCAAAAGTCAGAGGGGAAAACAAAGTTTATTATATCATCATTAATTGATATTAGTTTGTTGAAGACTAGTAATAACATTACCAGATATACACAGATTATGTATGACTTGTACACTACTGTAAATGAGAAGAATAGTTAGGTGGCACTTTTTAAAACATCCCAAAAGTCTGCTGGGGGATCCTGGGAGGCTCAGTCAGTGAAGTGTCTCACTCTTGCTCAGTCATGACTCCAGGGTCCTGGGATGAAGACCCAGGTCCGGGTCCCTGATCAGTGGGGAGTCTGCTTCTCCTTTTCTATGTGCTCTCTCTCTCTCTCTCACTCTCTCTCTCTCTCAAAAACAAAAACAAAACAAAACAAAACAAAAACAAAAAACAAAACAAAAAAACAAAAAAACAAAAAATGTAGAACAAAACAAAAAAAACCAAAAGCCTGCTATATATAACAGAGAAGATCAGAAGAGATGCTTGCTTTCTCTTTCTCTTTCTCTTTCCCTTCCTTAACTCATCTATCCCCTCTCTTCCTTTCTTTCTATCTTCTCTTTTTTCCTTTTATTTTCTTTTTTCTTTTATTTCCTTTCTCTTTTTTTCTTTTGAAAAAGTCACATTTAATAAGGGAAACTCTTCCAAAAGTAGAGTTGTATATTAGTGAACAACCTGGCTTCTCAATAAAAATCATCTGGGGAGCATTTTAGCAGTACTGATATGCAGGGCCCAGCCTTAATTGGTCTGGGGTAGAGCCAAGGCATGTTTATTTGTCCACTTTATTTTTTGTTTGTTTGTTTGTCCACTTTAAAGTGATTCTCCGGGATCCCTGGGTGGCGCAGCGGTTTAGCGCCTGCCTTTGGCCCAGGGCGCGATCCTGGAGACCCGGGATCGAATCCCACGTCGGGCTCCTGGGGCGTGGAGCCTGCTTCTCCCTCTGCCTATGTCTCTGCCTCTCTCTCTCTCTCTCTCTGTGACTATCATAAATAAATTAAAAAAAAAATTAAAAAAAATAAAATAAAATAAAGTGATTCTCCTGCACAGCCATGTTCAATGAAAACTGTTCCTATTTTTACTTTTCAGGATTACATAATATTTTCCAATTAAGTTTCCCTTCTTGGCCTTGATATCCTGTCTCATCACATCCGGAACCTAACTATAGTATTATGGATCTCAGTATCACAGTCACCTAGAGTTCTCATTATTTATTAAGTATTTATACCTCCTGACTGAAGGTGAGAGATTAAAATTCTCAATGATACAGATATTAGGAATCTGCATTTTTCATGAGTTTCTTGGTTGTTTCTGATGAAGAGAACACATGGACATACTAAGAAAAAACTGAAGTCCATAGGATTATAATCTCTGAAATTGGTCAGATGAGGACTAGCACACTCACTCCAGTATTTGTTGCAACAATGACAAGAGGTAAGTGGATACATCTTTCCCAGATAAAAACAGTATCACTTCCAGGTCCTGTTGTGGTGATTGCATTTACTAAACTTAAAGCATTTAGCACAGTGACTGGCATACATTTAAATATTCAATAAATATTATCTTGCAATATTGTTTACCTGTTGGCCTCTGTATTCAATTACTCTGATCTACCCAACCAACTACCTCACACAAATTGATACGAATATCATAATCAGAATTTTTTTTCTTTTTTTTTTTAATTTTTTAATGTTTTTATTTATTCATGAGAGTCAGAGAGGCAGAGACATAGGCAGAGGGAGAAGCAGGCTCTCTGCGGTGAGTCCCATGTGGGACTAGATCCCAGATGCCAGGATCATATCCTAAGCAGAAGGCAGACACTCAACCACTGAGCCACCCAGGCATCCCATAATCAGAATTTTCTATGAGGCCTTAGCTTCAGATGATTTTAGCTATTCCAAAGATATCGGATGTTGACTTTGGTTATGACAATTATACACATTTTATAACTTAAAGATAAATGCATATAATTATTAAATCCAATATTGGCTCCTATGCAGTCTCTTTTATGTGGATGAAAAAAAAATTCTACACAAATTAAAAGGCTACAACTAGAGATGGTTAGAAAATCTGAAGAGTATCTAGTATAAGGTAGCACCTCCTCTTCCCAGAGAAGAAAACACTAATACCTTTATGAATCTTGCTTTAGGTACAGAATAAAATAAGATAAGGTGGTATAGAGAGTCCCTTCTTCACTCAGCTAGACTCCCTGAGTTTGAGATATTCTGAGATTTATTGTCTGTATCCTAGATAGCTAAAAAAATAACCTTACATACAAAGGAAAAAGCTTAAAGGGCAGACTTTCTCTCTTTTCACTTACAATTCATAGTTCCCCCAAAGAGAAGAAATGTACCGTCAGCATGGACTAACACACCAGGAAAGCATTCTTGTCTCAGTTTTGAGTTGATTCGTCTTTTGCTGAGTCTATATATAATTATCTTGACAGCCATGTGAATCACTGACCCAATCATCTGTGATTAGAGTAATAGGTTCAGTGATATTGCTCAGAAAGAATACAAGATGAGACAAGTCAAACTACTCTTCTTGTGGGCGAGGGGCAGTTTCAGTTCTTCTGGTTTTCTACTCTAGAGTACATTTACTAATAGTGATCATGGAGGAGCCATAAATAGACAAAAAAGAAAAGCTATAATCTATTGGACAGTAAAAAGTTATAGGCAAAATAGCACAGGGTTTTAAATTGTGATTGCTATTTAATAAATGTTTACTTTTAAAATTGAAAGACTTAACTTTAGGGGAGGCCCGGGTGGCTCAGCGGTTTAGCACCGCCTTCAGCCCAGGGCCTGATCCTGGAGACCCAGGATCGAGTCCCACGTCAGGCTCCCTGCAAGGAGCCTGCTTCTCCCTCTGCCTGTGTCTCTGCCTCTCTCTCTCTGTGTCTCTCATGAATAAATAAATAAAATCTTAAAAAAAAAAAAAAAAAAGACTTGACTTTACTAAACACTGGTCTCTAAAAACATGGATAAATGAAAAATAATTATATCCATTTCTTGCTTATTATACTGTAATTTGCTATTATTAATCTTTTTTTTCTTTAGGATTTTCCTTAGTCTAAGGGAAAGAGTAAATAAAACTCCATCAGATTCACTTCCATGTAGTTTGTCCTATTTCTTCAGAGAAGAAATAGGGATTTTGAATAGTTTTGCCTCTAGGAATAAATTTTAGGAAGTTGGAGTCAGCCTAGCTTTTGAAAAGTCTCAGAGGTAATTAAACGAGTGGACATAACAGAGGGGAAGTGAGGCATTCAAAAAATTTATATCCTAATTTAATGTTGATATTATTCCTAAATAGGTATTAAGTTTTAAGGTTAAAGTGAAATGATATGGATTTGTATTAGTCATATGTTAAAAGAGCAAGCCATTTAAAATGGGACAGTTGAAACGTGTAAAAGAATCTGCAAATTTGGGATCCCTGGGTGGCTCAGCGGTTTAGACCTGCCTTTGGCCCAGGGCATGATCCTAAAGTCTCGGGATTGAGTCCCGCATCAGGCTCCCTGCATGGAGCCTGCTTCTCTCTCTGCCTGTGTCTTTGCCTCTCTCTCTGTGTCTGTCGGGAATAAATAAATAAAATCTTTAAAAAAAAGAGAATCTGCAAATTTTTTAATATACTGAATCAGCCTATAGAAGGTAAAACAGCAATAAATCTTCCAAATGCCACGATAAATATTGATTTAAAATGGTAGTTTCTATAACCAGCAATATACAAACTAAATGCTCAAAAAAAAAAAAAAAAAAAAAAAGCTTCTGGGTACCTCATACCTAAAAATTGCTGATTAAAATGAAAAGGAAAAAAAAAATGTAGACTGAGTTGGCAGTCCTGTCATCCTCTCTGTTTAAAAAAATAAAAAGAATCCACATAGGAGGTTGTTGTGCATTGGAGCCATAAAGCAGAATGCAGGATCTGATTGTAGAACTTTGCAAAAAGTTAGCATTCCCAAAAGGCAACACAATTGGTGAGTCACTCAGGAGAGAAAAAAAAAAAAAAAAAAAAAATACCAAACAAGCAGAAACCTGTCCTAATAAGGGAGAAAATGAATAAAATGACCTGTTTGGATCTTGTCTGAATTGCAGAGGAAGAAAGATCAACATGTACCTTAAGGATTGTTTTATTTATTTTTTTAAGATTTTATTTATTTATTCATGAGAGACACAGAAAGAGAGGCAGGGATAGGAGAAGCAGGCTCCATGCAAGGAACCCGATAAACGACTTGATCTTGGGAATCTGGGATCAGGCCCTGAGCCAAAGGCAGACACTCAACCAACCGCTAAGCCACCCAGGTGTCCCTGCCTTGAGGATTCTTGATCACAATTTCACACATGCAAAGTTTGGGGGTAGAGCTTACTTGACATCTGGGTCTTAAAGAACCCACGCACAAATTTAGACTCACCATGGTAACAGGATAACAATATCCTATAAAACTGAAAGAAACAAACAAATCCTCTGGAGAGGAAATTTTTTAAACCAAGATAGAAAGAGGAACCAAAGATAAAATTTAATGAACATGAATAAACAATAAATCACTAAACACAAAAGAATATGAGCCATAATAACTAATAAGCAGAAAGTAGCCCCAGAACTATAAAAAAACTGTGTGTAAAAATCATAATATAAAAAATAAAAATATTTTAAAATATATATGAGTATTTTGAAAGTGTGATTAAAAATAGACTATTAAAATCGACAAGTGTTGGAAGATAAAAGGAGAATGTCTAGAAATAAAAATGTAATAACAAATTAGAATGTCAGTGGTCAGTTTAAACAGTAAAGTGTGGATAGATAGTTGAAGACAGAAAGGTACATATGAAGGAATTCCACAAAATGCTACACAGGGAATCAAAGATGGAAAATGTGAAATACAACTTAGAAGATACTGAGGATGTCTGACAATTGGCTAATTAGAATTTCAAAAAGAGGTAATAGAGGAAATAAGGAAAGGACAATATTTGAAGAAGATAATGACTACGGATTTTGTTAACTAATGAAAAAATCATAAGCTCCAAGAATAGCCCCACATTTTAAACAGAATAAAAAAATCTATACCTCGACACATGAAAGATAGGAGGATACTAAACATTCAGTTAGAAAAGACAGATGCTTTACAATGGAAAAACAGAACACTGAACACTGACTACTCTCAGCATTGATTTTCCCAGTATGTCCAGCCCTTGAGGTCAAAACTATTTTCCTAAAAACACTGCACTCATTCTCTCTGTTAGATAATCTTACTTTTTATTTATAATACTATTGATTTGTGTTCTTTTCTTTTAGCAAGTTCGGTCAGGTTATTTCAGGGATGTATAAAATTTGTTGATCTTTTCTGTTTTTGTCTATTTTGGTCTTGGTTAAATTTCTCTATCATGTATTTGCTTTTTTGGTTCATTGATTTCTCTTATCTTTATTACCTCCTCCCTTTCACTGATGTAGGCCCACTTATCTCTTCTTCTACTAGCTGGTAATGTAAATCCTTAGGTCCCTGGTGTTAGAAGCATTAAGGACGACATTTAAACTTTCCCTCCATGAAATGCTTTGCCGGTATCTCATGAATGTTTATATGTGATATCATTTTTTGCTATTTCCCTTCAAAATACTTTCTTTTTTTTTTTTTTTCAAAATACTTTCTAATATCACTTTTGATTTTACCTTTGGCTCCTGAATTATTTAAAAATGTGTTTTCTAGGGGCAACTGGGTGGCTTAGTCAGTTAACCGTCTGCCTTTGGCTCCAGTCCTGATCCTCAGGTCCTGGGATGAAGCCCTGGGATGGGCTCCCTGCTCAGTGGGGAGTCTGCTTCTCCCTCCTCCCACTCACGTGAGCACACACTCTCAAATCAATCAATCGACCGTTAAAAAAAACATGTTTTCTAATATCTATATATTAGAATTTTCCTCTTATTGTTGTGAATTTTTTAATTTAATTTTGTTGTGGTCAGAAAACATTGTATGTCTTCAATTCTTTTAAATTTATGGAGATATATTTTACAACCAAGCATGTGGTCCGTCTTGGTGAAAACATAATGAGAACTTCAAAAGAATACGTATTCTCCAGTTAGTGAATATAAAGTTCTAAAAATCTCAATTACAGCAAGTGTTTACCAATTATTTAATCAGATATTCTAGATTTTACTTATATAATTTTATGTTCATGTTAAAATATTCTACTACATGTTTTGAGGATCATACATATTTATTCTCATATTTTAACTGTTTCTTTTTGAATTGTGCAATATCTCTTTTATCTTTATCTTGGAGACTACTTTTCTGTCATTAAAGTAGGTATTCTGGTCTTTTGATGTATATACTTTTATAAGCATAATAGTGAGGACTGGTTCTCTTAGCCACTCTGAGGATCTCTGCAACAGGCAATTAAAGTATTTACAACAATATAATGTCAATTATTCTTGATAAGCTTATTTTAGATGTGTTCATTTTTTTAAGATATCGTTTTCCTTTGCCTCATGGTACACAATGATAATACCTGAGTCTTTGATAGCTCCAACTTTGGGACAACTGAATGTGGGTATATACTCATTGTTTTTCTCCCTGAGAACCGGTTGCATAATCCTAGTTGTCTGCATGCCAAATAATTTTGCATTGTATCTTGGATAATGTGAATTTTATACTGTATAGAATCCTATTTATATTTCAGGAGGACATATTCCAAGCCGGATTCACACTGTAAGTTTGCTTCCCCTTTTCTGTGGTGGCTTAAATCTTACTAGCTCTGCTGGTTTGTGTCTGCTGTGTACATGCATGGTACCCACAGCCTTTGTTACAAGCTCAACATTACCAAATCTGAATCTTGGTGAGATTTTCTTTCATGAGTTAGGGCTTTCTAGACATGAGGTTCTCACACAAGACTTGTGGTGCAGGGAAAAGCCTGAAACTCGAGGGCTCAGGCCTTTGGTTATTTTATTATATTATCATATACTCTTATTTAACAATAAGAGTAATGACAATTGCTGACTCAGGTCACAATTTAAAAAGTCAGGATTTCTGGCTCTGTGGTGTAAGGTTTTCAAAGCATTAATGAGAGTATTTTCTTGGAGAAGTGCAACCATCAAAAAATTCAAGCTTCAATTTTTTGTTTTGTTTTGTCTTGTTTTTCACTTAGAAGAACTTCTTCATTTGCAAAAGTGAAATCCAGAGACACCCAACCCACGAGACGGCAGAGCCCTTTGAATTCTTCTTAATTAAATAAAAGTCTGTTTTCCCTGAATACTTAAAATATTTGTTACTTGAATGAAAGAGAAAATAAATGAATTATTCTTTTATTGAAATGAACTCTTATACAATTAAATAATTTGCATTATTAAATTTTCAGCAGTGTTTTCTTTTCCCAAAACAAGTAAGAACTTAATAGAAACAAACAGAAATGGCTTTTTATATTCTTGGAAATTGCCTAAATATACAAAAAAAGGAAACGATTAACAAACAAACCTCTGACTCACATATTACCAGATTTAAAATTTGTGTGTGTGGGATCCCTGGGTGGCTCAGCAGTCTAGCCCCTGCCTTCCGCCCAAGGCAGGATCCTGGAGTCTCCGGATCAAGTCCCGCATCGGGCTTCCTGCATGGAGCCTGCTTCTCCCTCTGCCTGTGTCTTTGCCTCTCTCTCCCTCTCTCTCTCTCTCTCTCTGTCTCTCATGAATAAATAAATAAAATCTAAAAAAAAAAAAATTTGTGTGTGTGCTGTGATAGGTTGAATTGTGTCTCCTTAGAAAAGATGTGTTAAAAAAAAATTAAAAAAAAAAAAAAGAAAAAGAAAAGATGTGTTGGAATCCTAACCCCCAGTATCTCAGAATATGACCTTTTAGGGATAGAATCTATAATCAACTTAAAATGAGGTCATTAATGACTCTCCTAACCCAATAGGACCCACGTCCTTATTAAAAGAGAAAATTTATTTTCTATTTTTAATTTTTTTTAATTTTTAGATTATTTTTTTTTATCAAAATAGTAAAACAAGTTTATTTAGAAACATTAGAAAACATGAATAGGCAGAAAAATGTAAGATGTTCATTACAATTCCACTATTAATATTTGGTTAACATATTTCCAGAAATTGTTCTTCATATATGGATTATATAATTTTTAAGTGTAAAGAGATTCTACCAAACATAATTTTTGCAGTTTTTCATTTTATGCTATTTGTTGAAGATGGTACATATGTACATAATTTAAAACATTTTATTGGAGATCAATTTGCCAATATATAGCATAACACCCGGTGCTCATCCCGCCAAGTGCCCCCTTCAGTGCCCGTCACCCAGTCACCCCAACTCCCCGCCCACCTCCCTTTCCACCACCCCTTGTTCGTTTCCCAGAGTTAGGAGTCTTTCCTGTTCTGTCATCCTCACTGATATTTCCCACTCATTTTCTCTCCTTTCCCTTTATTCCCTTTCACTATATTTTATATTCCCCGAATGAATGAGACCATATAATGTTTGTCCTTCTCCGATTGACTTACTTCACTCAGCATAATACCCTCCAGGTCCATCCAAGTCAATGGTGGGTATTTGTCGTTTCTAATGGCTGAGGAATATTCCATTGTATACATAGACCACAGCTTCTTTATCCATTCATCTTTCGATGGACACCGAGGCCCCTTCCACAGTTTGGCTATTGTGGACATTGCTGCTAGAAACATCGGGGTGCAGGTGTCCTGCCATTTCACTGCATCTGTAGCTTTGGGTAAATCCCCAGCAGGGCAATTACTGGATGGTAGGGTGGCTCTATTTTTAACTCTTTGAGGAACCTCCACACAGTTTTCCAGAGTGGCTGCACCAGTTCACATTCCCACCAACAGTGCAGGAGGGTTCCCCTTTCTCTGCATCCTCTCCAACATTTGTTGCTTCCTGCCTTGTTAATTTGCCCCATTCTCACTGGTGTGAGGTGGTATCTCATTGTGGTTTGGATTTGTATTTCCCTGATGGCAAGTGATGCAGAGCATTTTCTCATGTGCGTGTTGGCCATGTCTATGTCTTCCTCTGTGAGATTTCTCTTCATGTCTTTTGCCCATTTCATGACTGGATTGTTTCTTTGCTGTTGAGATTAAGAAGTTAATTAATAAGTTAATAGATCTTGGATACTAGCCCTTTATCTGATATGTCATTTGCAAATATCTTCTCCCATTCTGTAGGTTGTCTTTGAGTTTTGTTGACTGTTTCTTTTGCTGTGCAGAAGCTTTTTATCTTGATGAAGTCCTGATAATTCATTTTTGCTTTTGTTTCCCTCCCCTTCATAGATGTATCCTGCAAGAACTTGCTGTGGCCAAGTTCAAAAGGGTGCTGCCTATGTTCCTCTTTAAGATTTTGATGGATTATTGTCTCACATTTCGATCTTTCATCCGTTTGAGTTTGTTTATCTTTGTGTCTGGTGTATTAAAATGGTCTAGTTTCATCCTTCTGCACATGGCTGTCCAATTTTCCCAGCACCATTTATTGAAGAGACTGTCTTTTTTTCCAGTGGAGAGTCTTTACCCACATTATTTTAAAAATCTGTATAGTATTCCAGATTATGGTTATGCTATGCTTTTTTATTTTTTAAATTATTTTTATTTTTTCACTTTTTATTTTATTTTTAATTTAAATTCAATAATTAACATATAATGTATTATTGGTTTCAGGGGTAGAGGTCAGTGATTTATCAGTCTTATATAATACCCAGTGCTCTTTACATCATGTGCCCTCCTTAATGCTTGTCATCTGGTTACCACATCCCTTTACCCCCCTCCCTTCAGCAATACTCAGATGCTTTCCTATGATTAAGAGTCTCTTATTGTTGGTTTGTTTCTCTCTCTCTCTCTCTGATTTCATCTTGTTTAATTTTTTCTCTCCTTCCCTATGATCCTCTGTTTTCTTTCTTAAATTCCACATACGAGTGAGGTCATATGATAATTTTCTTTTTGTGATTAACTTACTTTGCTTAGCCTAATACTCTCTAGTTCTACCCACGTCTTTGCAAATGGTAAGATTTCATTTTTTGATGGTTGAATAGTTTTCCCTTGTATATATACACCACCTCTTTTTTATCCATTCATCTACCAATGAATGTCTAGGTTCTTTCCATACTTTGGCTTTTGTGGACATGCTGCTATAAACATTGGGGTGCAGGTGCCCCTTCGGGATCACTACATTTGTAT